>NW_024544827.1:0-600000 GCF_018167655.1 Microtus oregoni
ACAGAGCCAGTTCTAGGACAGAGAAAGCTACAGAGAAACCCTGTCTCAAAAGAAAAATAAAAAGACAAAGTGATAGAAGAAGATATGAAAAATGAAAAACTTCACTGCTCATGGATTAAAAGAATCAGTATTATTAAAAATGCCCTTAAGCAGGTGAGATGGCACTTGCCACCAAGTCTGACAACTTGAGTTCAGTGCTTGGAACCCAAAAGGCAGAGCAAACTGACTCCTGCATGTTGTTCCCTGACCGCCACACATGCGCCACTGCATACCTGTGCCCACACATATAAAATACAATTAAAATGGAACACAGTTTAATACCGGAACAATTTACAGAGTCTGTGCATTCCCCATCAAATACTGACACCATGCTTTATAGAAGTAGCCCCCCAAGACCATGAGAGAAGGTAGAAGGGGAGGGGAGAGGGAGGGAAGGGAACAGAGAAAAATATATAGCTCAATAAAAACAAAAAACTTAAAAAAAAAGTAGCCCCCCCAAAAAACCCTTCTGCCTCTGCCTTGTCAACATTTGCCTGCCGTCATTCAACAAGTAGAAGGACAAGTACTGGGGGCAAAAGTATAAGAGGAGTGGGGGGAGGATGGGGGTAGGCAGAACGAGAGGAGGGGAATCAATCGAAATGAAGTATGAATGAAAATCCAATATCAAACCTGGTATGTTGTAACATAATTTTAAAAAATTAAAATATTAGGGATGGGGACAGGTGAGAGGGCTGGGGACAGGATTAGAGAGATAGGGCCAGGGTGAAGATGTTTTGTTAGCATGTGTGCCTGCAGCGTGTGTGTGTGTGTGTGTGTGTGTGTGTGTGTGTGTGTGTGTGTGTGTGCGTGTGTGTGTGTTGCCCTAAGAGGCTGGAAGAGTGAAACGTAGCTCCTAGAACTGGAGTCACAGATGGACGTGAGCCACCATATGGGTGCTCGGAATTGAACCAGGGTCGTCTGCAAAAGCTGCCATGCCACATCCATGGCTGTCTTGCCTGTGTGACAAAATGCCTCTCAGGTAGTAGCCATCTCAAAATGAGGGGCTCATGCTTCTTGGAGCTTGGCCCCCGGCAGTTCCCGGGCAGTCTGCTCGAGTTGAGGTGACTGATTAGCCTCAAAGACCTCTTTCACTTTGTTTCTGGGGATGGTTTCTTGCATTGACTCTGCTATCTTCTTCTTCTGTTCTATTTTTCTCTTGACAAAAACTTAATCTGTTCAAGGAACCAGGAGACATTCCCAATGGCTCCTTGAATACGGAGGAACTGATGCGTCAGTTCCCTCCCTTGATTCAGGCCGAACTCAGGACCACGAGGGGTGCACCCACACACTAAGACAATGGGGATGTTCTATTGGGATCTCACCAAGGCCAGCTGGCCTAGGTCTGAAAAAGCATGGGATAAATCCGGACTAGCTGAACATAGCGGACAATGAGGAATACTGAGAATTCAAGAACAATTGCAGTGGGTTTTTGATCCTACTGCACGTACTGGCTTTGTGGGAGCCTAGGCAGTTTAGATGCTCACCTTAGGAGACCTGGATAGAGGTGGGCAGTCCTTGGGCTTCCCACAGGTCAGGGAACCCTGATTGCTCTTCGAGCAGATGAGGGAGGGGGACTTGATCGGGGGAGGGGGAGGGAAATGGGAAGCGGTTGTGGGGACGAGGCAGAAATCCTTAATAAATAAATAAATTAAAAAAAAAAAAAAAAAGACTCTGGCTCGCTCTCTGGGGGAATTTACAGATACCCTAGAACAGAAAGAGCTCATGATAGGAGATTTGGTCGAAGATTGGCAAATTATGAAGGAAAATGTATGGAATGGCATGAGTTACCATTTATGGAGAGGCTAGCCAGAATGAGAAACCCCTGGTACATATCAGATAGGAAAGAAAGGCAAGATATTCTTCATAACATGAAGCCAGCCATTCAATATTGGAACAAACCCTGGGGGTGGAATCCTGAAGAATGGTGTTTGGGTTACCTTGGTTACCTTGAGGGCAGATATGATTTAGGGCCGTGAGAAAGCACAGTTAGTTGGTGGTGTGAGACGAATTTCAAAGAAAAGCTCTACCCACCTGGCCCTGACCACAAGACTTGCTGAGAATAATCAATTGTCTGTAATCATTTTTCTATGGAAACTTTTATGTCTGCCAACTTCCTTCTGTAATCTCTTAAAAGTGGATGCTTGAATTTTAGTAAAGTTGCAGCAGATTCAAATCACAAAAAAAAAAAAAAAAATTCCTGAAATTTATAGATAGTGCTTTTTTAAAAAGTGGTCCTTTTATACCATAAAAGACTCTATAAATATGAAATTGCATTTGACAGAGAACAGAATCTGGAGTTATAAATTATACATGCCTATAAGACGATCTAAGATCAGCTCTTGGAATTTATTCCTTGCAATGCTCACTTCGCAAGATGGTGAAAATCATGTCTCAGTCAAGATCCATGTTCCTCAGCCTTGGGATGGTGTGAGGGGGACTACCCAGGGAGCTTCAAAAGCTGCTGACAGTCGTGCCACTTCCGGACATTCTGGGTTTGACTTCCCGACCGTGTAATTTATTTGTTTGTTTGTTATTATTTATTATCACCACCATCACCATCATTATTATATGAGTCACATTAGGCTGTTTTGTACAAGTATATAAGTTACTTTGAGCATCTTCCTTTATACCTTGCTACCCTCTCCTTGCCACGCCCGCCATTAGTCTCCTGTGCTCCTAGGACAGCTGCACTTCTAGTATCCTAAGATGCTGTAAAGCTCACAGTGTGACTCGAAGGTATTGTCAGAGCTGAGGACCAGTTCTTGCAGTGTGGAGTCCTATCCCTGCCGTTGGCATCTTATTTGCTCCCCGGGGAAAGCCTTGTGGCTTTTAGTCACTGAGTTTATGTTTGATTGGGGAACTTTGAAAGTTTCTGACTCGTACATTTTCACTAATTAAAGATGGAACTGAATTTCATGATATCCTAAAATTAAAAATAGATGAGACAGAGTAGCTCTCATTATGCAGCCCTGGCTGTCCAGGAACTCGATGAGTAGACCAGGCTGGCCTTGAACTTCCAGAGATCTTCCTGTCTCTGCCTCCCACGTGCTGGGGTTAAAGGTGTGTGCCACCATGCCAGGGTCTAAAAAACAAAATTAAGCATATAGAACTAAGAAGTGTTTCTGAATATGGAAGAACGTGGAAACAGGAGGTTCACTTTAAAGCAAATAAATAGACCAGGAGGCAAAAAAATGTTCAATGAATACTTTTTCAGACACCTCAGAAGGAGCTTTGAAAGACCAAATGTATGGTCTTGGAAGCTAAGCAGGGTTGGCCTTGGTTAGCACTTGGATGGGAGACAGAGGATCTAATACAAATGCACTGCCAAAAGCGTACTTGTTTTCAGTGAATTTGTTCCTCAAGATCAGAAAAGAAAATTGCTCATCTGCTTGACAGTCTATAATACTTCCTCCGGCACTCTTTCGGTATCAAATGTTAGGGTCTTCTTCCATGCACCACAAACCTCAAGCTGACCAAAGAATGTATATTTGTCATCTTAATGTGTTAGGATCTCTTGCTATAGAAAACTAGCTGGTCACAGAGTGATGACAGGCCCGTGTGTCCTCAACTTAGAGGGAACATGTGGCCACACTGAGGTATGGGATACTTTAGCATTCATGGATTCACTTGGACCTTGTTCTTCCTCCCTGCAACCGGGAGCCAGTCCTCCTCTCCCTGATTGTCTCATGGTAGGAGCATCTACTGCTGCCTCGCACAGGGACTCAGACTTTTCCAAACACCAGAACTACATGGTGAGTCTATCCTATCTCAAAATAGAAATTTAAGAAAAATGGGGGGGGGGGGCTAAGGAGATGGCTTGATGATGCAGAAAACCTGAGTGCAGGTGTCTGCATCTAGAAGAGGCTGTCATATCCCCTGGGGCTGGAGTTACAGGTGGTTGGGCAGCTCACTGTGCACATGCACCCACGCAGAAACACACACATATATAGGTAGTTTTGAAAAAATGAAAATGAAAAATAAAAAATTGGAACACCAGATCAGAAGAAAGTACATCTGAAAATTTCTCACTGAAGTAAACCATAGGAAATGACTCCCAATCAAAGGGATTTCAAATGTCCATCACGATTGTGAAGAGCTATTTGCTAAATTTCTCTCCTTTTTTGCAACTCTCTGCCTTTATAGGCTCCCTCTCGATGCTCTTTTCTATTCTGTCTAACAGTTGGTAATTAAAAGGTATATACTTTTCCCGTAGCTAGATTGAGCACCACCATAACATGATCTAAATAAAACAAATTCTATGTGTTTCTGAAATAAAAAAAAAAAATTAAAATATTAAAAAATTCTAAAAATAGAATGGTAATTACTAGAGGCTAGGAAATATAAGAGATAGGAAGATAGAGGGAGGTTAGGTAATGGGCACCTTCAGAACATAGATGAGAATAAGTTTCCATGTTCTACAGTACTGTGAGGTGATCACAGTTAACAATAACTTATTGTATATTTTATTAAGAACTAACAGACAGCAAGGTGACAGTGTCAAATGTAAAAAAATAAACAGCTGGAGATGCTAGTTACTTCAATCTTATCAGTGCAGGTGGTGTATGTGTTTTGAAATATTGCACCGTATCCCCCATAAACAAGTGTAATTTTTACATGCTGATGCCCAACTGTAAGTCCTGCCTGGAGAAATAGAGACGGGGGGGGGGGGTCCAAAGTTCAAGGTCATCCTTGGCTACATAGTATTTCACTTTGTCTCAAAAGAAAAGAAGGGAATTTACTCACAAAAATACTCACAAAATGAAACACTCAAGCAAAAGGACCTGTGTACCAAAACTATAAAATGATGCTGTCTTTCAAGAAATTCAAGTGGAGAGACATCCGGTGTATAACTCAAACTCATAGAAAAAACGATTGGAAAGGTGCCAATAGCATTAAGAGTAAAGCCAATCTCTATTTTAAAAATCTCTGTTATATGTTAAATGACTGTTTTGCATAATTCCATCCTTGAGTTCATATGTAATCTCAATGGACCTTGAATAGTCAAAATTATCTTGAAAAGAAAAAATAAAATTGGAGGACTCATACTCGCCAGTAAAAAACAAACAAAAAACTTGGTACACTTAGGCGTGGTGGTGCACGCCTTTAATTCCAGCGCTCAGGAGGCAAAAACAGGCAGATCACTGTAAACTGGAGGCCAGCCTGATCCACATGGACAGCTCTAAGCTAGACAAGACTACATAATGAGAACTTATTTTTTTAATGCTTTAATTATTAAGAAACTGTAGCAACCAGAATACTATGATACTAGCATAAGCCCAGGTATAGAGGTACAATGAGACAAAACAGATAACATAGAAATAATGTAACACAATATAACCAACTGATTCTGAATAGATTTACTAAGTCCATTCAAACAAGCTCTTCAACAAATGGTACTGAGACAACTATGTTTCCACACGCAAAACAATGAAGTTGAACCCCTATCTCACAGGAGAAGAACAAATAAATTTGAAAGAGATCACAGTTTTGTAAGAATCCAAGCTATAAAACTCAGAAGAAAACATGGGAGTAAAATCTTCAGGACCTTGGATGTGGCAATGTACTCTTAGATATGACACTAAAAGCATAAGCAACAAAGGAAAAATAAATTGGACCTCATCAAAACTCACAGTTTTTTCCTTGCAAAGGACATTACCAGGAAACCAACACTAGAGAAAACACTTGAAGATCTAAGCACAGGCAATGACTTTCTGAACAGGACTCTGATAGCTCAGGAAATAATAGCAGAGCTGACAAATGGAATCACATCAAATTAAAAAGCTTCTGCATAGCAAAGGGAACAATTATCAGAGAGGAGAGACAGCCTACAAAGTGGGAGGAAATCTTTTCCAGCTATTCATCTGACAGGGGATTAATAGCCAGAATGTATAAACAACTCACAAAATTTAACATAAAAAACAAGCGATCCAATCAATAAATGGACAAATGAACTAAACCGACATTTTTGCAAAAGATGAAGTATAAATGGCCAGTAAGTATTTTTTGTAAAGTGTTCCACATCCTTAGCCATCATAGAATGCAGATCAAAACTACCCTGAGAGGCCATCTCACTCCAGTCAGAAAGGCTATCATCAAGAAAACACGTAAGCCTGGCATGGTAGCAAGCAGCTTTAAGCCCAGAACTTGAGAGGCAGGATCACGTGTAGCCTCTGTGAGTTCCAGGACAGCCAGAGCTACCTAGTGAGACCCTGTCTCCAAAAACAAAAATAAACAAAAAGCACAAACCAACGAAGGCTGGTGAAGATGCCGGGTAAAGAACCCCTTAGACACTGATGGTAAGAATGTAAATGACTTCAACCATTGTGAAATCAGTACAAAGGTCTCTCCAAAAACCTAAAACTAGAACTGCTCTATGGGCAAGCCTGCTGACCACAGTTTCATGCCCCAAGGCTACATAAAGGTAGAAGGAGAGAATCAACTTCCCAAAGTTGTCCTCTGACCTCCAGACACACTTCATGGCATTGACGCCCATGAATACATGTTATGCACACACAAATACTTAATATTTTTAAAATATCTACCATATGATCCATGAATACCACTCCTGAGTATTCACTCGAAGGAATTTAAAGGCAGCATGCCATAGAGATACCTGGACCTCCCTGTTTTTTGCAGCATATTCATAATAGCCAGCATCAGCCTAAGTATGCATCAACAGATGAATAAAGAAAATATGCCCAGAGAGTATTAGTTAAACATAAGGAAAAATAAAATCCTGTGATTTGAAGAAAAATGAATGAAACTGAGGATTATGATGATGAGTAACAGATGCCAAACTCAGAAAGAAATATCTAATTTGAGAATCTGGATTGAAGGTCTAAAGATAGAAGGGGACTATTAGGGAAGAGTGGGGGGATGAGCGGGGAGGGAAAGTAAGCCAGGGTAATGGAGCAGCGAATGTGATCGAAGCACAATAGATATGCATGTACACAAAATTCCAAATGACCCAGGTATGGTGGCACGTGTCTGTAATTTCAGCACTTGGGAGAAAAGGGTAGACGAAACAGGAGTCGAAACCAGCTCAGACTGCATAGACCCTGTCTCAAAAGAAGTCCCCAGGAATATTGTTATTCTGAATAATTTCTATATGCTAATGAAAATTGTGAGAAGAAAAATAAAATGAGGGCCTGGGGTGTAGTGCAATGGCAGAGTGCTTACCTACTGTGTAGGTCCCCTTGGGGTCAACTCCCACGGCAGGGGGAGAAGGAGTAGGGAAGGAGGAGAAAATGTAAAAACACAGCACATAAAAGACAACTCCATTTTAAACATGGGCAAAGAACTTAGAGATTTCTCCAAGGAGGACATACAAATGACCAACAAATGCATGAAAAGATGCTGAACATCATTAGTCATTTGGGAATGCAAATCAAAGCCATAATGAGATGTCATTTCACACACACAAGGATGGCTATAATTAAAAAGTGAAAAAAATTGCAAGAGTTGAGTATGTGGAGAAGTAGAATCCCTCGTGCATTGCTCGGGGAAATGTAAAAATCCCACAACTGCTGTGGGAACAGTTCGGTGATTCCTCAACAAGCTAAACATAGAATTACCTTCGCTCCCAGCAACTCCACTTCTAACTACATGCCCTAAAGAACTAAAAAGAGGCGCCCAAACAAATGGCAATAGTTAAAAGGTAGCCAAATAAATATTGTAACAGCCAAATAAACACTCATAAACTAGTGAATGGAAAAACTGTGGTATCTGCACACAACAGAATACTATTGAGCCATAAAAAGCACTAAGTTCTGAAACGTGCTACGGTATTAAAACCATGCTCAGTGAGAGAAACCAAATAGAAAAGCCCACACATATTGTATGGTTCCACTTACATAAACTATTCAGAATAAACTGGACCCAGTGGAGCAAACCTGTAATATACGCACTTAGGAGACAGAAGAAGAGAGTTACATGGGTGACAGAGTAAGACCCTGGCTCAAAAAATAAACCTCAAGTGATGGCAATAATAAGTAAAATAATATATTTTAAATAATAAATAAGCAAATGCAGAGACACCAGTTTGACTCTTCCCAGAGCCCGACTGGAGTGTTAGCAACTATTGAATGGGAAGTGGCTTTAGTTTGGAGTAATGACAATGTTTAGGAACTAGATAGCACAATTTTGTGAACATGCCAAATGTCACTGGATTGTCCACTATAAAAATGGCCGACTGAGCCGGGCGGTGGTGGTGCACGCCTTTAATCCCAGCACTCGGGAGGCAGAGGCAGGCGGATCTCTGTGAGTTCGAGACCAGCCTGGTCTACAAGAGCTAGTTCCAGGACAGGCTCCAAAACCACAGAGAAACCCTGTCTCGAAAAACCAAAAAATAAATAAATAAATAAATAAAAATGGCCGACTGTCCTGTGAATGTCACCTCACAAAACCCACTGCAGTGGAGATGCTCCCTGTTGATCCCCTTGCTCATTTGTAGTGTCACTTCCTCAAGACAAATCTGGGGCTAGGCACCAGCTGGATCAAAGAGCATGTGCATTAAAAACAAACACAACAACGACAGGCTGGCATTCTCTGAACCTTTGTCGTGGTTCCCACTGAAGTCTGTGTATGAAGGTGGCTTGCTAAAGGCACCTTCCCCTCAACTTGGTCTTCACCCATCTAAGAGGTTAAGGTAGCCATTGTTTGAATGTTCACTTTTCTTTAATGATATTGAGCATGTTCGACGTGTTTGTTGCTAAATCCTTTTTTAAAGGAAGCTTATTTATTGTCGCTGTTCCAAATAAACAAAATAATTAGATAACCCCCAACTCAATTTTCCTCACGCCCACATTCTTCTCAACATAAATAGCTCTCCCCAAACCACAAGCATAAGCTGGTTCTGGTATTTCCATAAACAGTGTGGCTAGAAAATAGTTCCGAGAAAATTTAACAGGATTCTGTCCTCTCTCGGCCTCTGGTACAGAAATCCTTTTTACAGAATGGCGCATTTAGCTATTGCTTTAGAGATCCTCTTGGGCCACGTTCCTCTGGGTTTTCTTTTCTTGAATATAGGGGAGTTTGTAGCTCACTGACGATAGCTAATAAAATCACTTAATTTGAGACTGTCTCCGCACTTCTTTGGTTATTTAACTATCAGTGTCTCCCACTGTGATGCAGCTCGTTCCCACCTTCTCAGGCTCAGTACTCATGACTGCCACATGACTTAGGGACCTAAGTCACTGCTGGGAGGACTCAAGGGGAAGAACAGTTACTCTAAGCTTCTGCTGGTTCTCTCTAGCTTCCCCTAAAAGGCACCCAAATACCTTTGGCAACCCTGTTGGGATTTGCTGTGGGTACCAAGAGACATTGGCTAGCATTTTTGGTAGTGATGATGAACACCTCGTGAGGACCGTTGTGCTGGGTTGTGAGGATTATATGCATGTTTGTAAGCAAAATCAGGCAGAAAACAAATTGTCAAAATTGGAAATCAGTTGGGTATTGGCAAAGGTGGGAAGTGCCATTCTCACAGTCAGCTAAGTACCATGCACTTTTTTTTGTCTGCCCCTGTCCTGCCCTGGCCAATCACCTCCAGCCCTCTCCTCTGCCTGGATGATGGAAACTAGCATTGTCTTGCAGTTTTCTTTTTAGAAAGTCCAGGCTATCTTCTCCTGAAGGTGCCTGTCCCCTGCTTATTGGTCCCAGGATAGGATCCTGGTATTACTAATAGCATGGGAAGCTGGAAGCAAGGAAAGCTGTCATCCCTCCATCCCTGTTCCTTCTACATGAAGTACGAGCCTTCTCTGTCAGTCACCATGCAGCTCGCCTCCTCTTTGCATCTTTGTGTCCTCTTCAGAGAGCCCTTCATCTTCTCCAGAGCACGTTTGGCCTGGTTGATCTCTGCACCCTCCCCTCTGATTCTCCTACAGCTTCTCTTAGGGTGCTGAAGATGGAACCCAATGAACAGACAACTACTGACACCCAGACAATGTACTAATCAGTGGAGGAAATAAACAAGAATCAAGCACAAAAATCCCTGCTCTCCTAAAGGTCTCTTTTTCTTTCTTTTTTCACAGCCTTGTCTCTTGAGACAGACACACACACCCTTTTAGAGACAGGGTCTCATTGTGTAGCCTGGACCTTGCTCTGTAGACCAGGCTGGCCTCAAGCACTGAGATCCACCTGCCTCAAGCTCAGACTGCTGGGATTAAAGGTGTGTGCCATCCTGCCCAGCTGGGGGTTTCTCTCTCATTGGAGGTAAAGATATGACCTGGTGGAGCTATGCTCTGGGGGGGGGGGGGTGAAGCAAGGGAATAGAGCTGCTCTTTTAAAAATATCTTATTTTTTAAAAAAAGATTTCAGAACACTCAGGCCTTCATGAGAGACAATGTCTCAAAAAAACAAAAAGAAAACATACCTGAATAAGTGCTGTTGGAGAGATCCGTGCTGACCAGAGACCTGACTCCAGATGTGTGAGCAGAGGGACAATAGATGTAAAGAATCTAAGATAAAGGGGCTGGGAAGATAGCTGTAACTCCAGCTCCAAGACCTCTGGCCTCAGTGGGCACCCGCATCCGTGTACACATACCCGCATGCATACACACACATACACATGCTTTAAAAATAATAAAAAGAAATCTTAAAAGAAAAGAGCCTACGCACAGCTTTGAGCCTAACCTATGTATCTTTCTAAATATTTACTACACATTTTTGAAGATGTAAATAGATCATTCATTAATTTTTAAATATTTACCTTCACAGTGATTTCTTCTGGAATGTCATACTTTTTTTTTCCCCCTTAACTTGATTTTGTTGAAATTTAGGCTTAAACGCCTGGAATGCACTAGATTTGTTAAGGCCTTTCATTATTGAGCCAGGTATTTTCGAGAAACCTGTTTGTCTGAGAAAGAAAAAACCAGCCTTGAGGCCAGGCTTGATAGGGCATGCCTTTAATTCCAGCACTCAGAAAGCAGAAGCAGGTGGATCTCTGATTTTCAGGCCAGACTGATCTACAAAGAGAGTTCCAGGGCAGCCAGGAATGCCTAATGAGACCCTGTCTCAAAAAGAGAAAGATGGATAGATAGATAGCGAAGAAAGAAACGCCTTAAGCTGGTCAGAGGGCTGCAAACCTATAATTCCAGTACCAGAGGGGTTGAGGCAGGCCTGGGCTTCATAAAGAGACCATGTTCGGCTGAGGTGGGGGGGAGGGGGGACGAAGATAAGCAGTAAAAGGCAAGTGCCATACCATATCCAAGACACAGCCAGACCAGTGTGCCCAGAGCTAACGAAAACAAAGGGGAGAGCAGGAGAGGGAAGTATGGAGAAGCACGAGGAAGAAGCTCGTGTGCAGACTTTGCCTTTCCCTCTGGGGAGGATGAGGAGCTATTATTGCAGATGCCAGAACTAAGGAGAGGATTCTTTGGTCCACGGTTTGGAGAACACACTGAAAGGGGGCAGGAGCTGGAGAGCTGAAATGAATCAGCAGGCTACCGCAGTGAAACAGGTAATAGACAGGAGGATGGGGGAGGGGTGAATGTGGCGCCAACACCTGTGAGCTAATCAATGACAGAAGCAGAATGAGAAGGGGAAACACACAGCTCAGGCAGGGAGAGAGAGATAGAGAGAGAGGGAGGGAGGAAGGGAGGGTGGGAGGAAAGAAAGAGAGAAAGAACGCACGCAAGAAAGAAAGAAAGAAAGAAAGAAAGAAAGAAAGAAAGAAAGAAAGAAAGAAAGAAAGAAAGAAAGAAAGCGCAAACTCCAAAGCACCTGCCATGCAAATCTGATGACCTGAGTTCAAGCCCTAGAACCCACAGAGTGAACCAATTCCTCTGACCTTCACATATACCACCATGGCATGTGCATCCCACATTTACACACACGCACACACGCAAGCACGCACATGCACACACACAAATAAAAATTAAAGCCGGGCCTGGTGGCACACGCCTTTAATCCCAGCACTTGAGAGGCAGAGACAGGTGAATCTCTAAGTTTGAGGACAGACTGATCTACAGAGCAAGTTTCAGGAGTACACCTGAAACCCTGTATTGAGAAACAAATTAAAATAGCAATAATTAATAATAAATTAAAAAGAAGAGGGGCGGCAACAAGGGCTGGGCTAGTGGAAATGGAAGTGGTAAGAAGAGCCCCGGCACCAGGCTGCACTGGAAGGGCTCTTATATGAAGAGCATGTGCTCATCAGGCAAATACTGGCCAAGAGCATGGTGGGATTTAGGACTGAAAAGTAGGATGAACAGAAGTGCTTGTTTGCTGAACTTGGGGGGATCAGAGAGGCAACAAGCCTTACATGCTCACATTCAGGGCAGAAGCCTGGAAGAATTGCAGGAAGCCTGGAGCTCACCCACTAGGGGTATAAGGCGGAGGAAGAAGGTCACGGCAATGAACGCTTTTCTGAGTAACCAACCGTCCCCATCTCCATGGTTATCTGCCCACATTACCTTCAATGACCACAACATCAAGGCTGGATTTCTTAATGTGGTGTCCAAGTCTGGTTCCTAGCTCCCATCAAGGCCTCTGACTGTGCTGTCCCTGGTGCCTTGGCTCAGATGTCGCCTGCCTATCTTCTACTCCATTCCATTAACATCTGCTCTCCTATCTCCTCAGTATAGTTATCAGGAATTCTTTGAGAACCAAGGTGATGCCTTGGTCCCCTCGAGGTCTTAGTGAGGGAAGCAGGGGTTCACTTCACATTAGTAGCCTGAATAAAAACTGCACAACGAATCGTGGCTGACCCTAAGTCCATTGCAGTGGGTCAATAGGCCTGACTTCCCCATACAGTCCTATGTGACAAGAGGAAAACAGGGCCAAAGAGGTGAAGTCAGGCTTGGAACTGGACTCAGATTGGAAGGCTGACTCCATCCCCCAAGCAGCAGGGAACAGAGGTCAGGGGAGAATAATTACTCACATGTGTACAGCACTGGAGTTTCTAGCCACAGACATTATCTCATCCAACCCTGGCACAGCCTCACGATGCAGATATTCTTACTTTTCCTCACCTTCCACCTAAGGAAACTGAGACCCAAAGGGCCAGTTGCTTGCCAAAAGTCAACCAGCCAGGAGTGGAAGCCTAGAGACTCGAACCAGGGTCAGACTGTCACTACGAGACTAAGCCACACACACGGAGCTAAATGGGAGGTTATCCAATGACTCTGGCAACCATTCCACTCTCTATCTAGCCCGTTATCCCTTTGAGCTTTCCAGCTAATGGTAGCATGAAATGGCATTTCCTAATCCTTCAGGCCATTCCAGGACTCATCCATATTCCAGAGAACAAAGAATCATCCATATTCCAGGCCCCAAAGGCAACAGTTGGAAAAGGCTTGAAGACAATGCAAATCCAAAGAGTGGTCAAGGTCCCTTCTCTCTAGGAGCTGGCCAGAGGCAAGCCCCACCAGGCTGTGAGAGAGGGCGGCTTCCTCCCATGGTCCCCCAGCCAAAATACCCCTGGAGAAGTCTCTCTCAGTTATGCTCCTTTCCGGCTGGGCACTGGGCCCGGACAGTTCTTGGCTGGCAGCAGCTGGGCCCTTGCACCTGTCGATCTAGCTCCCATGCTTCACAAACACCCCCCCCCCCCCCGCAGCTCTGTGCTGGTTCCAGATGGCCAGTCACTTATGCTTTCACCTCACTTTAAGCCTTTTCCTTAAGAATTTGATTTCTTTTCCTTACCCTGTTTTCTCCCCCAAATGCCTATTCTCCACTGCTCCCCCTGTCCCCATCATTATCTTTCTCTTCCTCTCACTGAATTTTGGATTTCTCCACTGAATATATACTTCTTGTTCAGTCTGTCCTTTTGGTCTTAACTCTAACCAGGTGGAGTGCTAGCTTCCTCCTCTGTCACACAACGAGGTTTAGACACAGTCATCCCTCCAGTCCCCATCTGCTGTATTGGGGTTTTCATTATTTTGTATGCATGTGTGTTTGTGCGTAGATGTATGTATATGTGCACCCATGTGGAGATCAGGGGTCAACACCGGGCATCTTCCTCAATTTCTCTGCATCTTACTTTTGGAGACAGGGTCTCTCACTGAACCTGGAGCTCACTGATTTAGTTAGACTGATGGTCGACAAGTCCCAGGGATCCTCCTGTCTCCACCTCCCCAGCAATAGGATTATATGAGGGCTGGAATTATAGGCCTCAAACGCACAGAGTCGCCTGCCTCTGCTTCCTGAGTGCTGGGATTAAAGGTGTGCACCACTACAACGGTGCTCCTGGCTTTTTTTACACAAGTGCTGGGGAATTGAACTCAGGTTCTCGTGTCTGCACTGCAAGCACTTTACTGACTGAGCCATCTCCCCATAGTATTATTATTATTACTTGTTTATTAGCTTGCATTCATTGTGTAAATGATGGGTTTCATTATGGCATTTGCATATAACCCATCATATACTTTGCTCATGTCCTCCATTATTTTCTCTGGCTCCCTTCCCACTAGTTCCTTTCCTCACCCAAATACTCTCCCTTCTAGCATCATCTCACGTGCCCTTTGCAGAAAGGTGAGAACTGCCGTGGGGGAGGGGAGAAAAGAGAAGGTGAGGCAGGCAGAAGTGGCTTCCAGCACCAGTGTTCTCACTTGCTAGCTGGGCCGTCCAGTCACTTCCCTTCTCTGAGCTTTCCTCCTTTGATTAGAAGATAGGATGGATGATAATGATGATGATCACTGAACATGGAGTAAAGAAAACGTATGACAATTGACCTTGTACTAAGGGGCAGGTGGCAATGGGTGTTCTTAAGGAGGCAGAAAGGTCCCGGGGTCAGTAGCAGAGACACTGTGGCTGGTCAGCCTGGCTTGACTCCTCAACCTCAAACACACAGGCTGTACAGCCTCAGTAAGATGTACCATGTCTATTCTTCTCTTCTCTGTCAGGAACACAGGGACAACATAATAACAATGCTCCACTAACACCTTAGACTGTTGTAGGACTTGGTGAACAGTAAGGGCCTGTCACCTAGTAAGTGTTCAGTGAACATGACCCCGATGCTAAATTCAGACCCAGTAGGAATAATGCTTCCCTGAGCTCATGTACTTGGTGGTACTAGAAACCTAATCTGTGTAGGATCCACAGTTAAGGCTGCTGGACCTCAAAGTCAGCTTCATGGAGGTTGTACACTGCAATTCAGTTTGGGTTCTTCTCTCCAAGCCATTGGTCCTAGGATGAGACATGAACAAAGCCGGGAAGAACCAGCATACAATTCCAGCTACTCTTGCCAAAGGGGACACCGTAATACATAAGGGACCTTGAGCAACCAGGCCTGTGATCCTGTATGCTTAGGTGACGACAGAGCCTGCACCCTGACCTTCTGAAATACGTGCCCTAAGATCCTGTTCACCTCTAGCTTCAATAGCTGATCCCCAGAGGGATAAATCTCTGAGGCAGTAGGAACCAGTGGAAATATTTATAATTCCCCAGGTTATGGACGTGAACTGAATCACACATCCATGTTAACCTCCAAAGTCAAAGGCCAAGAGCAACAACAGGGGCTAGTATCTCAACCTGGAACACTTAGCCATGGCAACAAAGGTTCTGGCAGAGGAGGACAAATATGAAACCTCAACTAGGATAGAACTGGGAGGTTGAGCAGGAAAAGGCACAGACCCGAAAAGGGGCCATGCAGGTAAATGCCCCAGGCACAAAGATGAAAAAGAGAGGAAGGGCCATTATATGTCAGGTCTTAAGCACAAGGAAGTTTCATCGTTGCAGGGAGCCAGATGAAAATGGCTTCAGCTAGGGCTCAGATGTACTTCATGGTCGAGCATTTCCACAACATGGGGTTCAGAGTTCGAACTCTAGCACTATGAGAGAGAGAAAAAAAAATCCCTGCCTTTTTAAACCAGTGAAGTAAGCTGCTGGGTGATTATGGCACACACCTTTAATCCCAACATTCAAGAGGCAGAGGCAAGCGGATCTCTGCGAGTTCAAGGCCAGCCTGGTCTACAGAGTGAGTTCCAGGACAGCCAGCTACACAGAGAAATCCTGTCTCAAAAACAAACAAAAAAACGGAAAGAAAAAACCAAGTGGGCCGGGCGGTGGTGGCGCACGCCTTTAATCCCAGCACTCTGGTCTACAAGAGCTAGTTCCGGGACAGGCACCAAAGCTACAGAGAAACCCTGTCTCGAAAAACAAAACAAAAAACAAACAAAAAAAAAACAAAACCAAAAACAAACAAACAAAAAAAAACAAGTGGACTGAGAGATACTGTGTTATGCTGAGAATGGCAGGTGGCAAAAAGAAGAGAACACACAAGACCCCAAAGGCTTGTGTTCCAGAAGCTGAAGAGAAACCAGGGAGGATCCGGCACCCTGAAGGCCTAGCCTACATATATTCAGAAAAGCGTGATGAGGCCCCTGTCAGTCCTTGGCGTGGAAAAATTTACAGACTGAGATCCCCTCACTCTACCCTTCAGGGATTTGAAGCATGTGTCTATGATTGTGCTAGGCTAGAGGAGCCAGAGATGGAGGGGGGGTGCAGTAAAGACAGTGTCTCTAGGGTCCTCAGGAGAAAGCTCCTCTCTGTGTCAATAGATGGAGGCAGGGGAAAGTTCTCCACAGTTTGGCCCAAAGTCATCCCGAGGATTGCTCTTTTTGACACAACCTCACACTTTCTTTCCAGTCCTATATTCCTGGCTGTGTGCAAGCTATTTCCACTTGGATGTTCTGCCAACAGCTTAAACTAAACATGCTTAAAGCAGAGTTTTGCTTCCCCCACAAAGCCTCACACCTTCCCGAGGCCTCCAGCTTCACTGCTGAAACCCAACAGCTCAGGGCCAGGCTGCCTAGCTGCTACTCTCTTCCCTTCTCTGGCACCTCACACTCTCTTCCTTTGAACCCTACGCCTTTCCCTGGATGATATTTCTTCCAGAATCCTCTTTGCCATCCACCAGGCTGCAGCCCTCTCCCACCCTGTACATGGTCTCAAGAGATGGCTATGACTGTCCCTGACTGGGACTGCCTTTAACTGGGCTCTTGCCTCAACCGGAACCACTTAGACTTTCAGGCCACATGTGTTCACCATTTACCATGAATGGATGCGGTGAAGCAACCATTCTAGAAGAAGGAAGGAAGGTACAGATGCAGACGACAGACCAGTCAGTAGCCTAGGGGAGTTTGACCTCAATGGTGAGTCAGTCAGAGTTTGCTGTGAATTCCAGCTCTGCTCCTTACTAGCTGTGGGATCTAGGGCTTGGTTCACCTCCGAGCCTTGATCCTTCCTTCCAAATTGCGGCTGGGGGTGAGGGACGGGGTCCTTGTAGCTGTAGCATGTGGAAGGCTCTGGTTTCATCTCTAGCATAGTAAAACATAATAATAAGTCAACGACATGGAGATGATGGTTGGTTTCCTAGGGTTCTTGGGAGGTTGGATGCTAGAAGGGACACAGAGGAGGGGCCTATACTGGTTGAGCATTCTCAAAGAACAGAGTGGGCAGAACCATCCAGAAAGATGAAAGAACCCCAATGGCTGGAATTGTTTGTGTATCTTTATTTTTTCTGTTATGTATAAATGTCAGGAATTCAAGCAGGGAATCTGCTTAACTGGGTCCAGTTGCTGGCCCTCTCCAAACATTCCCCCGCCCCTTTGTCAATAAGAAAGCACCGCTAGAATCTACAGCCTGACTAGGGCACCAAGGGGTGTTCGGTTATCTGTTGATTTCTATTTTTCTGGGCCTTTTCCTCCTAGTAACTGATATTGTTCCATTTCTTCTTCTCCATCTTTTTTTTGAAAAACTCAGCAGCAAAAGCAGGCCTGTCCAAGCCTGCTGGGCTGGCCTGGGTCAGAGGAATGCAGCCGCTCCCTCCATTGAATGGCCAGGCCAGGCCAGGCACTCGATCAGGCTGGTAGCAGCAGGCGCAGGCCAAGCCTGGGAAGCTCCAGCACCTTGCTCAGAGGGGCTGGAAAGCGCTACAGACGTTAGCTCATCACTCCCTGGCAGGGGCCTACTGGTCTGCTAGTCTCACTAGTATCTCCCAGATGGGGAAATGGAGGCACAGGCCCACTTGGAGCATTGCAAATGCCCAGGTTCTAAGATGGCTTCTGGGCAGAGTCCCCAGGTTGGTGAGGGAAGAAGGGTCACCTGAACTTCCACTAATGGGCTTCATTTGTTTGGATTGTTGGGGTGGAGGTGATTGTTAAAAGGGGACCCAGACTACAGCCTCTGAAGGGGACAACGAGAGAGCTGGGATGGGTAAACCTTAAACAGCTGCAGATGCACTCAGAGATGGCTAACTACTCTCCCTAAGAGGTTTACCGCTAGCAGTACCTCTGCAAGAAGAGGCATGGAGACAGTCCACAGAACCAACAGCCAAGGGTTAACAACACTGCTTGGGGGTGGATTAGTATGTCTTCCTCTAGTACATTCCTGTTCACTCAAAAGTCGGTTCCGTGAACAATTACATTTATAATCAGATAAAATGTTATTTTTAATTACTAAAAGAAGAGAGAGAGAAAACAGAGCTGAGGATTCAGTTCACTGGTACAGTACGCATGAAGCCCTAGATTTGATCCCCAGCAGTGCAAAAGCAAAACAGAAACAAACAAAAAAAGAAAGGCTGGAGAGATAGCCCAGGGGTTAAGAGCACATACTGCTCTTCCAGAGGACCCAGGTTGAGTTTCCAGCATCTTCAAGGCAGCTTACAACCATCCAAAGCTCCAATACGAGGGAATCCAGCACCCTCTTCTGGCTCTGTGGCCACCAGGCACCATGGACAAGGTACACATACATAAATGCAGGCAAAACATCCATACTCATAAAATACAAATAAATAAACCTTTTTAAAAACTTTTAAAACAATAAAGAAAAAGAAGATGCCCAGCAACAGCACCTGGGATGTGGACAGAGCCCTGGACTTGGAGTGAGAAGACCCGGGACAAATAACTCCGACTCTGAGTCACAGCTGTCTGGGAAATGGAGGGAATCACATACAGTTGGCAAAAATGAAAAGAAATGGTCTTTGTGAAAGAGGCTTTTTAAGAAAAATATTCATTATAAAAATTTCAAGCATTCCCAAAAGAAAACAAAAGCCTCATACACCCATCCTCAACAATTTTCTCATTTAATCTATAGCCCCATCCGGTCTCCTCTGGCCCACACTGAACTATTTTAAAGCAAATCTCAGAAAGGCACCCTTTTCCCATAAGTACTCCACTATTAACTGCTTTATGAATGTTTACATTTTTCATAATTAAAAATAATAGATGATAGCTGTAGAAAATTTGGAAAATGAAGAAACAATTTATTTATAAAGAAAAGAATAAAAAATCACTCATACCCCACCACACAGAGACAAGCACATTTCAGAATAATCAATTATTTTTCTATGCATATATTAATTTTTAGCAAAAATTGGATCATATTGTATACGCTATTTTTAGGTATCATTTTATTTTAATTATAAAAATAATAAGACCATATTACAGAAAAATGAGAAGAAATTACCCACAATCCCTTAGCAGCTAATATAAAAACTGTTAATAGTTCAATATACTTCCTTCCCATTTTTTTCAATTTGCATTCATAATTTTACCACTAGTAGAATACTACTGATTATGCACTTTTCAAGTTATGAATCTATTCTAATTGTGAAAAAACAATGTAATCATACTGCAAAAAAATTTCGAAAAGGAAAAAGAAAAATATTACTCATAATTCCACTACTCAATTATAATCACTGTTAACATTTTAGTATATTTGCACCCAATATTTTTTCTATGTATACTTATAATTTCAACAAAAATAGGTCCAAGTACTTAAGAGGCTGAGGCCAAATGATTGAAAGTTCAAGGCCTTCCTAGGCTACAGAATAACATCCTGCCTCAAAAAAAGAAACAAAATATACTTTCAAGGAGCTTAATAACTATAAATGTACATTTAATTAAAAGAAAAATAAGCTAGATGAGGTGGCACACACCTTTCATCTCAGCATCTGGGAGATAGGGGCAAGGGGATCTCTGTGAGTCTGGGGCCAGCCTGGTCTACACATTGAGTTCCTGGACAGCCAAGTCTACATAGAGAGACCCTATCTCAAAAAAAGGAGACATTGGGTTGCTGAGATGATTGCGCAGGTAATGAGCCTGATGGCCTGAGTTACATCTCCAGGACACACATTTGAAGCTACCCTCTGACCTCCACACATACACGGCGGCAGGTGCACACGGGGCACGCGTGCACACATCTCCCACACACACCAAATACGTAAATACAATTACATACTAGAGAAAATAGAAAAGGATAATTCAGAATCGTATCCCTTACTGGCACTGCCTCTCGGGTGTTTCTCCGGCCAATGCTTTATTCCCATAGTCCTATGGGGTTGGAAGCAAAGAAACCTTCATTTTGGAGCCTTTGTACCCTCCGCACCTTGGCCTCATATTTATGCAACTTTGTACCCAGGGCTTTTATTCAATATTTTGTCATGAATAAAAGTTCTTAAAATCTTAAAATGAATTTGGGAGGTAGTGGTTAAGGTACCAAGGGAAACTCCCTGGCCATAGACCTTTATGGTTGGTTTCTATTATAAACAATTCTCCTTCATATATGTATATGTATGGAATGTGTGTATATGTATATGACAGAGAATTGTTTATATATGTGTGTATGTATGTATGCTTATTTATATGTAGCCCAGGCTGCTCCAGAACTTGCTGTGTAGCCCAGGTTGGCCTGGGATTTGCTGTGTAACCCAGGCTGTCCTGGAACTAATGATCCTCCTGAGTACTGGAGTAACAGGTGTGTGCTACCACATTGGCTTTTCTAAATATACTCAAATAAATGTGTGTTGGGGGGTGAAGAGATGGTTCAGGAGTCAAGAGCATTTACTGCTCTTGCAGAGGTCCTGGGTTCAGTTCCAAGCACTCACATAGCAGCTCACAAACCACCTGTAACTCCAATTCCAGGGAATCTAATTCCCTCTTCTGACCTCCTGCATGCATATGGTGCAAATGAAATCACGAAAGCACACACACACACACACACACACACACACACACACACACACACACACACAATTTTTTAATTTAAATTTGTACCTTTTAACTTTTCTGTGCACATATTGACTATATTTTTGGGGTCCATTTCTACATTTACAGACTGACCTATAAGCATGATTATCTTTTACCAACCCCATTTTTATCCCAGTCACATGGTCCAGGCAGCTTTGGCAGTGGCGAGTGGAGTTTTGAAAACAAACCTGCATTCTCATCTTTTCCTTCCTGAGTTTAGAGAGCTCATTCATCCCCCTCCCAGTCTGATATTTCAATTACTCAGTCAGCAAGTGTTATTGAACCTGAAGGGTGTGAGCTGTGGCAGGGATGGGGTCAAAGGAAAAGAATCAGAAGGCACATTACAGCACCAACACCAATCCCAGCATGTACTAACCATTTTACCACCCAGCATCAATCACTCGAGCTGAAGATTCCTTCCTAACCTTACAGTTTCTGTTAATTTCTTACAATATACACTTAATAGGAAAACTGAGCACACATACATCACCAGCACAGCCTCTTACCCTAAGACCACACAGCTAGCAAATGGCAGAGAAGGGATTTAGTTCAGGCGACTGACCCCTGAACTTGCACTCTGGACCTCTTCTTTGCCCTCCAGGCAGCAGGGTGTAGGGCTGTAGGGTAGAGACTGCAGCCAGCCTCGCCAGAATAAAAACTCCCTTCCTCTTGACTGTGCCAACTTGGGCACTTCTCTGAGGCTAATTCACCTTTGGTAATCCAACCTCACAGGGGTGTCCTAGGAGTTGGATGAGATGATGCGAGAGAGAGGATGCTCGTTGTCCGGCTCATGATGGACATTTAGAAGGCTATTGCTGGGTGAGCATCACTTCTCTCTTGGCTTCACAAGCTTGTGGTCTACTTGCTAAGTTGGAGAAAAGAGTTTAGCGGAGCTCCGAGCTAACCCTGGAGTCGGCTGGGAAGTCAGTGATCTAAGGCATATTTGCCTAGAAATGCAAATGTCTTCTTAGCCCCCACTCAGTCTCTGCCACTAACCTCAACTCCCATTCCCCCAAAAGGAAATGGGTGACTTTTCTGCTTCAAAGCTGAGTGCTTATAGCCCTCTCATTCCTACTCTCTGGGAGGTGGGCAGTGGAGATGACAGGAAGTCACCCGTGGGGTGGGGATCTTTCTGGAACTTGGGCATATAGAAGTGTGGTGGAGGGCGCTCCTTTTTCTGGCCTTCAATGGTCCGGATGGGGGAGGGGGCTAGCTGTTGAGCAACTGCTCCGGAGACACTCCAGAAGCTGAGATGAACATATGCCTCTTTCTAACAATTGGCCTGGGAGCCATCCAATAGATGGAGGGCGGATCCACGGGTCTGGGAACGGGAGCCTGCAGCCCAGCTGTGTCCTGTAGTTTACAACCAGCCCGAGTCCAAACAGAGGTGGAGGGGGCAGGTCAGGGGTCCAAATTAGCAACCGTGATTCAAACGCCAAGCCTAAATCCGCTCCTTCTCCACCCTTGCTTTCACAGAAACTTTTCTCACCCCAGGCAAATACCGAGAGACTTTGGAGGTGTACCTCTCCTGCTACCCCAGTAGAACTTTAGGGTCCCACAGACCGCGCCTCTTCTCTGCAGGAAAGAATCAGAGTCTTCGAGCCAAGTGAGGAAGTGTAGCAATGGCAAGTGGAGTGTGCTTGTTACCCCGGTTGGACTTGCAGCAGAGTGACTGGGGGGGGCAGCAATGAGCAGCGCAAGAAAGGCTGCTTTCTAGCCCAACGGGGGTAAAATGGGTTTCCCTAGTTATCCATCCAGGGTACTCACCCTAGCTTCTTCGAAATGCCAAAGAAGGGCCTAGATCTGTCTCTCCATTGATGCCCCTCTTTGTCAGCAAGCCGGTCATTTCATCAACAAACAGGTCTGACTCTGTTAGAAGAGCAAATTCAGGGCACTTGCGATCCTAAAAGAAGAAGAAGAAAAAAGATCTTCAGGTCTTTAAAGCCAGTTATGACACAAGGCACACACAGTGAAAAGGCCTTTGTAACATTCCTCCCTCGTTTCCTAAACATCGTACTTTTTCAAAAGGCCATGTTTTACAAACGGCGTAAAAACTGAGTTGTTGAAAGGAGAGGGTGGGAGGGGGTGGGGGGCTTGATTACATAGGGTAATCTTGGTGGCCTTCCTGAAAGGGGTGCGGTGGGAGTTTCCAGCCGCAGGGAACATGCCTTGAAATGAGAAGCCCCAGATCTCTTTTAGTAAGGATTTGTAAGAAAACGTACCAACACAAGAGAGATGTGCTCCAAGTGCAAAATGTTGTTCTTGCTAGATGTGAATAATTATATAATCAAAATAAAATAACCTGGCATCGTGGGAAGGCAAGAGGAATCTCTGCGAACTCTGTGGCAAGCTTTTCGAACCCGCTGCCTGTTCTTGGCTTTTCCATGAACCATGTGAACTGCATGCGTGCACCTAGCCCCATGGTCCCGTCCCGTAGAACAGCATTTCTCAGCGTCGTCGCATCCTGCCTCTTTCTGCCCTGGATGACCACAGGACAGAAAGCCTTGACATCAACCCTGGGCCTTGAAGGAAGCCACGGAGGCTGCCATATGATCCCTCTAAGTAGCTCTGAACAAAATGTAGGTCTCATCGCCTGTCTGCTTCAGAGCACCTGAGGTAACGGAAGCTTGGAGCCCTCAGGCATTGCTGCTTGCTCCTGGCGGACAGAGCTGCGTCCGGCCAAGCCCCGCGCAGGTGGCCCTCACCGGGGCGCATCGAGGAGGCCTGGGGAGCTGTCGGTAAACAACGGGCTGCTTGGAGGCGTGCAAGCCAAGCCGCAGTGCTGTTTGGATTTGTTTTTAGATTTCTCAGTAGCAATGGAGATGGAGATTACCGGTTGGTGTCATTTTTTAACTTTTGCTCCCTGGACAGGTTCATGACCCCCCCCCCCCCACCTGCCTCTCCCTTTTCTCCATCCCCGCTTCTCATACCCCCCTTTGGGCGCGGGGGAGGATCGATGCGGGGGGCGGCCAGGCGGGGCTGGGGAGGGGAGGCGCAAGCCGCGGAGCCGGCACTTGTTGCGCGGCTTTTTCCGCGGCGGCTCCCGGCGGCTTCGCAGTGGTCACTTCGTGGCTCGTCCAGACATTCGTGAATCAAGTTGTTCCCCTCCAATGGCCGACGGATCGGGTAGGGGATAGAAAATGGGATCGCGGGGGGCAGGAAATAAGATCACCCCAGAGATGGGCTCTGCGCTTTCCGAGCGGGCTGGAGCGCCTCGAGGGGAATGTTACAAGGGCCTGCCCTGAGAGACGACACTAGAACACACGCACTTTTCTCATATTTTCTAACCCCTGTTAGTGTTGCTCTTGGGGAGGGGGGGCTTTTTTTTTCCTTTGAACATTTGGGTACGGGTGCCATACGGGAGGGATAAGATGGAGACGAAGGTGAAGCGATGAGGAACTTGCTATAGTGGCGGTGCTGGCTCTCCTGACGACGAGACGCTTAGCGCCCTTGTCTTGAGATAGATGGCTGAAATATAGATGGCTTGCATCAGCTCTGTTTGTACTTCAGTCAAGCAGTGGTGCGGGACCCAGCAAGTGCCCCCTCTATGTTTTCTCCTTTTTTTTTCCCTGCCTTCCTTTCTCCCAGTAGGCGGTTGCTGAAGAGGAAAAAGGATAGTGGTACCTTTAGAAGCCAACGCATTCTTAACAACCGCTGGGGGTAACAAGGAGGGTAGAGTCCCAGCAAAATTCTAGTCTCTTTGGGGAAATGACTCTTGGGTTCCTTAAGATGACAATGCTAGAATATATGAGGGTTTTAAACATATGCTTCCAGAAAAATAAGAAATTTTAATTTTCTGAGTTCGAAGTGGTTTTTTGTTTGTTTGTTTGTTTGGTTGGTTGGTTGGTTTTGATTTTTTTCCCCTTTATTCTCTTATCTCTTTGGCACATGGGCAAGAGAATCATTTCTTTAGAAGCCATCTGAGTATTTCGGGTATGAGGACTTGACCTGTGGTCAGGAGAGCTATGTGGCAAAGGACTGCAAGATGCTGCTTTACAAACTGCTGCCGCTGCTTCCAGGCTGAAAACCATTGGATTCATCGGATTTTCCCTCCAGGAAGAATCCTTTCTTCTCTCGTGCCCACATGGGTGTGGCCTGGCTATGGGCTCTGGGACAGTTGTCCTAGCAAAGCCCAATCTAGGGACTGTCTCGTAGGTGCTTGAGACATGGAGGAACTGAGCTACTTCCAGCTGTTCTGTGGCTCCTGCTGCCTCGGAGCCTCCAAAACCCCCTGGTCTGCTGTCTTCTTGTAGGCATACCCCAAGACAGGGCTTTGGAGACTCTAGGGCATCCTTCTCCCGAATTCTCTCTTTCCCCCAGTCCCATCGGAGACCTAGACCTGGCGGCTAGTGGTCCATTGACGTGGTGCGCTGCTTTCTCAGGGACATGCCTGCTCTGGGAATCAGGAACAGCGCCACCCCTAGCTTTGGACTCTGTAATAACCTGTATGAGTAAATGTTCATGTGTTCTCTCTCGGCATTGGGGGTCGTTGTTAGAGCCTGGCTGAATAGAGCATATTCCTGGCCTCGGGTCAGAGTTCACCTCAGTCTCTGCTCCCTGCCCAGATTCTCTCTGTTTTTTTGTTTGTTTGGTTGGTTGGTTTTTTGGTTTTTTGTTTTGTTTTGGTTTTTTATTTTTGTTTAGTTTAATCTGATCAGCGTCCTTGTGTAGCTGAATGGATCCTGACTTGGAATTTTCTAGTGCTTCCTTTGTCAAGAAAGCCTTTCACCTTTATTCATTTTTTCTCTTTTACTTACAGACGAACAGCTCCAGCTGGAGGCCTCAACTCCCACCGATTTATCTGACTTCTGCCCAGACTCTGAAATGCCAACTATGTCAAGGCCTGCACTTGATGTCAAGGGTGGTGCCAACTCTGTGAAGGAGGTAAGTTTTGCCACTTTACCGATGGAGATACTGCGGCATGGAAAGATGGACTTTAGGGGACATGCTCCTAGCCTTCCTAGGTGTGCATGTAGCCAGTGTGATTGACCAGAGAAGATACAGCAGGGCTTTGTCGGGAAAAATGAGAGTAGCTTTTGTCTAAAAGCAATTGAATTGAACTCACTAGGGGTATTGAAAGACAGACAGCAGGAAGGGAGCAAAGAAGCAGAATTGAAACAAGACCACTGTAGCAAAGAGATTATAGTGGGGCTGAGGAGAGGGACAAAGGGGTGCCCTTTTTAGATGGGGGCCACATTGAGTAGCAGGGGAGGGAGGCCCACTTTGGATAACTTAGGAATCAGAACCATAGTAGCCAAAGAAAGCTCACTGTCCAGGGGCTCTTCCTCTCACCTTCCCACTATTAGCAGTAAATGCAGGGCATGCAGGAGCAGTCCAGATCCAGTGAATGCCAAAAAGAAAACCAGGAGGGCTACTATGGTATACCTTTCTGTCTTCTAGAATGGCGACCAGGAGATGACCTCTCTGGACTACTCCAACCTCGGGGTGAAGGAACACAAAGCAGTGGCCATCCTGCACTACCCTGCGGTCAACTCAAATGGAGCCAAAGCCAATGGAGCTCCTGCGAGCTCCTCTGGATCAGCATCTCCAGGAGGCTCTCCTACTGCCAGCCCTTCTACCAAGCCCCCACCCTTCAACCTGCTCCCTGCCCCTCATCTGCTGGCCAGTATGCAGCTGCAGAAGCTTAATAGCCAGTATCATGGGGCCGCTGCCGCTGCGGCAGCAGCTGCTGCTGCCACTCCAGACCAACCAGGGGAGGCAGGGCCCCTGCCAAACTGGGGCTTCGGGGTGGAAGAGGTGGAAGGGGTGGAAGGTTTGGAAGGGGCAGAAGGGGGAGAATCAGCCACTCCTTCTGGTTCCCAGAGCCCTACTATCATTGATTCTGACCCAGTGGATGAGGAAGTGCTGATGTCTCTGGTGGTAGAGCTGGGGCTAGACCGAGCCAATGAGCTTCCTGAGCTATGGCTGGGGTAGAATGAGTTTGATTTCACTGCAGATTTTCCCTCTGGCTGCCGATTCCAAGTGTCCCTAAAAATTGAGGAACAAAGCCACCAATTCAGTTGTAAATAAAAGTTACTTGCAAAGAGATAACTGACTATGTTCTTTATCAATGTCTAAAGTTGTGGTGTGCACTCTCATAGTCTTGTTAATTCTGGGTTGCAAGAGTCTGAGGATTTTGGGGAGGGTTAGCAAAGGTGGTCTCGGAACTCTTGCTGCTGCTACCACTGCCCTTATCTCCTCAAGAGTCCAGGTACTTAGCTTCAATTCCCTAACACCCCACAAACACTGTCCTCTTGAAGGTTGAGCACAGGAGCTGGTGGTCAAGGCATTCTTGGAAGACAAGCTGCTTCAAATTTGTCTGCAGCTTCCTTGCCATTGGCACACCCTTGGCTACATGGCATATGTTCCCAACACTAGAAGCCGCCAATCCAGGTTTGAAATGATGGCTCAAGAATTAAAAGCATGTATTGCTTTTGCAGAGGACTGGGATTCAGTTCCCAGCACCCACAGGGGCAACTCACAGCCAGCCATAATTCCCATTCCAGGGTATCTGACATCCTTTTCTGACCTCCAGCATCAAGCATATATGCGGTACACATATATACAGGCAAAATGCATACACATAAACTTTTTTGTCATTAAAGCAAGATTCCAGGTGCCTTCTTCAAGCCCCTCTGACACCTCCTTGTTCCTCTCCTCCAAGCCTAGATGACTCTAAGCTAGCCTGTGTGTCCCCTCATTCCTACCTCCTTGGCCACCCTGTGTGAGGATGTCCTGTTTAGACTGGCCCTCTCCAACCTAAAAAGTACAAACAAGGTCCAGGCTTGACAACTTCAATGTTTAGAGACCTCTTGAGGCAGTGAGTTCAAAAGAAAGCCAAGCGACAAGATAATGACTCTGCCTCAGATCCGAGGTCTTAATGCAGCCCTGGCCTCATGTAAGGGCTGGAAACTGCTGCCCACATTTCGGACTCCTGAGGATGTTCTTCTTTGACCACTGAACATTATTAATTAGCCTTTGGGGAGCAACATGAGACTTGTCCCATGGTGAGCACATTCAAGACGCCTACTACTAAAAGGCCTTCCCTGAGGACCTGTTCAGAGTCAGGCACTTTGCTGAACACTGGGATCAAGAATTAGATGAAGTTTGTACCTTTGAGGGTGTTTCCCATCTCAGAGAAAGAAGGACACAAACATTGCAATAAACCTGTATTCTCCAGAGCACAAGGAACAGTATTATTTGATCCCAGAAAAAGGAATAACTCCATCTACCTGTGATGTTTGGGGAAGGCATTCTAGGATTGAACCGGTCCCTTTATTTATTTTCACATCTTACAAGTAATAAATACATGGTATAATCTAGGATATGTGGCTTGGTGGTAGAGCACTTGCTTAGCATGCATGAGTTCTGGGTTCTATCCCCAGCACTGCAAAACTCAAAGCACCAATTATGAAGTAAAAACTTAGGTTGGACAGAAGCAATCAAATCTCTGTGAATTTGAGGCCAGCCTGATAGACATAGCAAGTTCCAGGCCACCCAGAGCTACAAAATAAGACCAAAAAGAAAGAGAAGAAGGGAGAGAGGGAGGGAGGAAGAGAGAGAGAGAGTCCAGATACAGTTAAAGAAGCCTTTGTCCAGCTCTCTCCCTTAATCCTGACCACCTCTGGTCCTCCAGAGAAATAGCTCTTTACCTGTTCCGAGTGTATCCTTGCCAACCCTGCTTTGCGTCTTGGTATGAAGATGTATCTATCCCTAGGGGAAAAAACTCTGTGTGTGTGTGTGTGTGTGTGTGTGTGTGTGTGTGTGGAGAGAGAGAGAGAGAGAGAGAGAGAGAGAGAGAGAGAGAGAGAGAAGAGAGAGAAATTATATATATACATGTAATTTCTAGTATATATGATACGTATAATAACGTAGTGCACACAAATACGAGGTTGTAGAGACCAAGGAGTCCCTCAATCTGCTGTCCGCAATCAAAGATACAGGAAAGTCAGTGGTGTGACTCAGTGTGGATGTGAAGGCCTACGGGGGTCAGAGGGCAGTCATAGCACCAAGATCTGAAGACCAAAGTTTCAGGAGTGCTGAGTAACATCCAAGGGCAGATGAGCAAGATGAGTGTTCCAGCTCTAATTCACCTTTCCTCTTCCTGTTAGTTCTAGTCAAGCTCTCAACAGATTAGATGATGCTTAGTCACACATCCATTACTCCATCTACTGATTATTTAAATGCCAGTCTCTCATCGCCACATCCGGAGATGGAAATTTTGCTGGCTGTATGGGCATATGGGCATCCTTAGCTCCCCCTGAAGTTACCATCGCACCTAGAGAAGGTGTTTCTGTGAGGAAGAGAGCAACCCTGCCTCCTGGTGTCCGGACCCAAGAAGTGTGGTCACCTAAGCCAGCTCTCCGTGAAGCTAAAGGGGGAAGGGAGGCAGGACGTATCTTCCAGAGAGGGCCAGGTCTACTAGGGAAGGATAGGGACAGCGCAGACAGAAACAGACACAGTGGAAGACGGTTGTGCAAATCTCCATTCCTGCCGCCACTGTTTTATACTCAGCCCTCTTCACAGCTGGATACCTTCATTAGTTCCAGAAGGCAAATCCCGGGGTCTCCTTGCTTAGGCCCTAGATCACACAGGTAAGGAGCAAGGCGTGCTGGCAAGGACCCCACAGCCTGGAGCAAATGAGGACAGGTAGCAATGTCTCTAAGAGCCAAGTGTCCATCTTGTTCCCTAGGGATAAGCTAGAGAGACCCTGTCCCTGATTAAAAGGAACTCACAGTTCCAAGGCAGTCATGGCCTTGAAGGATGAATTGAACTTGCACAGGGCAGCAAAACTAGTGAGGGTGGGAGCACAGCCTCCAATCAGAGGAACAAATGGAACATTACCAAGAAGATAGAACAAGGCCTGCTGGAAACCAGAACAAAGCATCAGAAAAAACCAATCTCGAAACGAGAAGGCTTTCTCAAGGACACAAAGCCCAGAAGCTAGGAAAACATTGATATATTTAACTACATTATTTAGCTGCATTTTTGTTGGAGGTTGGTTTTGGTTTGCTGAGGCAGGGTCTCACTCTACAGCCCCATCTGGCCTTGAGCTCACTAGGCAGCCCAGACTGGCCTTGGATTCCTAGCAAACCTCCTGCCTCACCCTCCCAAGGGTTGGAATTGCAGGCGTGCACTACCACTCCAAAGCTGAACTGCACTCCAAAGACCACACAGCCTCTGCACCCTTGTCTTGAATCCTGGCACTGCAGAGGTAGAAACAGGAGGATCACAAGTTCAAGTCCACCTTGAGCTACATAAAAATACAAAGTATTGAAAAAATATTTACAATAAGCCACACACACACACCAAAAAGTCAGGCATGGTGGTGCACACCTTTAAATTTTAGTACTCCTGACACAGAGGTAGGCAGATCTCTGTGGCTTCAAGGTCAGCCTGGTATACATATTGAGATCCAGGCCTGACAGAGCTACACGGGAGACCCTGTTTAAAAAACAACAAAATAAAAATAATGTCACACAGGTATGGTGGTGTACACCTTTAATCCCATTGGGATTGATAGAGGCAGTCAGATCTCTGTGGTCTACAGGCCAGGCTGGTCTACAGAGCAGGTTCTAGGCCAGCCAGGGTTACACACTGAGACCCTGTATCAAAAAATACATATCATAAACAAAGCCAAAACCAAAAAGTAACCAACATGGAGCTGGGGAAATGGCTCATTGGTTAAGAGCAGTTACTGTTCTTGCAGATTACCAGGCTTCATTTCCTAGTACCCACATCAGGCAGCTCACAACCACCTGGAATTCTAATTTTAGGGGCTCTAGCACCCTCTGGCTTCCAAAGGAACCTGCACACAAGTGGTGCACATAAAATCATGCAAGCACACACACATACACATAAATACAAATAGTAAACATTTTTAAAAGATAATCAATACACTAGACAGTATCTACAGTTTACAGACACTCTGATGATGAGGGGTGAGCACTGCATTGCTCTGCGCTCCCAGAAAATATGGTGGTTGTGGAGTTCCTGGAAGGGAATGGGAAGTCACAAAGGAATCTATGTTTGAGACAGGGGCGCTAGCTCTCCCAGAACTTGCAATGTAGACCAGGCTGGCCTCAAACTCACAGAGATCCTTCTGTCTCTGCCTCCCAAGTGCTGGGATTAAAGGCGTGTGCCACCACCATACCCAGCTCTAAAACATTTTTTGTTTGCTTGGTTGGTTGAGACAGGGTCTCACTATGTAGCCCTGGCTGGCCTGGAACTAAGTAGAAGAGGAAAGCCTTAAACTCAATGATCCTCCTGCATCTGCCTCTCGAGTGCTGAGATTAAAGGTGTGCACCACCACCACACCTGAATAGAATAGTTTTATTTTTATTTATTTTTTTTTAATAAACCAGGCTGGCCTCGAACTCAGAGATCTGCCTGGCTCTGCCTCCTGAATGCTGGGTAAATTAAAGGTGTGCACCACCACCACCTGGCTAGGATTCTTTTTATTTTATTATATATAAATATTGGCGTTTTGCTTTCATGTCTGTATGTGCACCATGTGCTTATCCAGTACCTCTGGGGATCAGAAAAGGAACCCTTTGAACTGGAGTTAGTGTTGAGAACTAAATGTAGGTCCTCTGCAAGAGCAGCTAGTGCTTCTAGCCAATAAGCCATCTCTCCGGCCCCTCTAAAAGTTTTAATACTTGACAAGAGTTGCTCACTCATGTTAAGTGCAAATTTAAACCATGCCAGAACTTCTGGCTCTAGAAAAAGATTATATAGACTCACTTTACATCGCTTCTCTCCATGAAGTGCAATTACATGCCTTAGAAAGAAAACAAGACAAAAAAAATAGACTGGCTAGGAACCCCAAGACTTGGGAAGCAACAATATTTATCTCCCACATACTGGCAGATAACCCGAGACTGAGTGACAAGGAAGAGAGAAAGACTGAGGGATGCTGGGAAGTGGGTATGTTTTCTCTAAGCAAGAGACTGGGGAAAAGAGCAGCCCACTGGGTGACTAGCAGGAAGACCTAAGCCTTACTCCACAGCTGAAGCTCCAGACAGCCATCTTGGGCTTTGCTGCATCTAAGTTCTGAGCTGGGGCTCCATTGGGGAGCCACATTTTCCTGTAGCAGTCAGAGGCCTTGTGTTTCCCAACCTTGTGCTCAGCAGCATAAGAAGACCCTAGTTCAGCTGCTTGCTCACCCCAGAGTATCTATGGCCCAGCAGAATCAGGCATCGCACAACTTGGAAGGCCTTCCGTTCCTGTCAATAGGACCACCAACGTCTAGAAGAGGAACCCCAGGAAGAGCAGAAGAATGAAGCCAAATAAAATAACATTGCAAGGCTCAGAAAATGAAACCGTTTGGGGGACCACAACCTAAACTGCTGTACTGTCTCTCTAGCCCTGAAATAAAAGATTTAAATGGGATCAAGAGTCACCAAACATGGGCTGGAGAGATGGCTCAGTGGTTAAGAGCACTGACTGCTTTTCCAGAGGACCCAGGTTCATTTTCCAGCAGTCACAAACTATGACTCACAAACATCTGTTACTCCAGCTCCAAGGAGATCTGCTACCTCTGGCCCCTGAGGACACCTGCACTCACATGAGCATACCTCCCCGCTGCCACGTGCATACACATAATTAAAAGCAATGTTTTAAAAGTTTGCGAAAGAGTCACCTAACATACCTGAAATGTCCAGGATGCTAACTGAAAAAAAATCCGTCACCTTAATGAGCCAGGCAAACCACACCTGGGACGAGATAAACCAGTCACCTGACTCCAACATGAAGACACGTTCAAAAATGCAGCTATATGACAAAGACGTCTCAATTAATTGCAAAGTCACTAACACGTGAATGTGCCTGGAACGTGGCTCAGTGGTCCAGTGCTTGCCTTGCATGCAGGAGGCCCAGGGTTCAATCTCCAAGACTGACATTTAAAAAAGAAACAAATCTCCCTGGTAATATGGAGTGTTATTGCAGCTCCTGGAGTTGGTGGAGGTTAGATGGGAAGACTGGAAGTTCAAGGTCTGCTAAGCTATGGAGTAACTTCAAGCCTGGACGTTTCAACGAGACATTATTTAAAAATAAAAAGGGTTGTTTTAAAGGTCAAGGCTGCAGCTTGGTGGTAAAGCACTTGCCTCCAATTCCCAATACTGCAAACACAGGCTAATAAATAAATAGATGGAAAAGGCTCAGCAAAGAAATATGTTATAAAAAATAACTAAACAGAAATCATCGTATTTTTAAAAGCTGAAACTTCAAAGACCTTTGGACAGACTCAGTAGTAGCTGTGTGATGGCCTGCTTCTTTAATCAAAGTACTCAGGAGGTAGAGTCAGGCAGATCTCTGCAAGTTCAAGGCCAGTTAGGTCTACACAGTGACTTCCAGACCAGCGAGAGCTACAACAGTGAAGTTCTGTTTCAAAAAAAGAGATGACAGAGAATAAAATCAGTGAACTTGGAGACATACAAATAAAACTGATTCAATATGAACCCAGTTGAAGGTAAGGTGTGAGAAATTATATGATAATAGTTATGACAACCACTAAGAACACTACACATAATAATATAGTCAAAATCATTATCAATAAATATGTGTGGATAAAAAACTCTTCAGCACAGCAAAGGAAGGAGTCAACAGAATAAAGCGACAGCCTATAGAAAGGAGAAAGGCACTGCCACATGCTCAGCCAACATGGGATTAACATTCAGAATAGAAAGAGTTAAAAAAAATAAACACCAAGCTAGGTGTGCTGGTAAACACTGTAATCCTAGCACTTGGGAGGCATAGGCAGTAGGATCAGGAGTTGAAGGCTTAATGACTTAGTTCTAGGCCAGCCTGGGCTACAGAGTAGGACCCTGTCTCAAAACAAACATACAAACAAAGAATACACAGGGGTTGGAGAGATGGCTCAGTTGCTCTGGCTGGTCTTTCAGAGGATCCTGGTTTGATTCCCAGAACCCACAGGGCACCTCACAACCACCTGTAACTCCAGTGGATCTAATATCCTCTTCCAAGCTCCTTCTACACAAGGCACACACATGATGCACAGACTTACAGGCAGACAAAATACACATAATTGAAAAACACATAAAGTACATAAAATTTTAAAAATGCATTAAAAATAAATAAAATAAAGAACACCTAGAGCAACAAATGTTTGTAAATATAAATTAGTGCAGCTACTGTGGAACTCAGTATTGGAATTCTTCAGAAAACCGAAACTCCAGCTCACAGTGTAGTTCAGGCGGTAGACTGATCGCCTAGCATCCCCAAGATGCTGGCTCAGTCTTCACTGCTGCAGAAAACTACATGTGGTCACATGCTCCTGTCTTCCCAGAACTCAGTACAGGCAAATCAGAAGTTCAAGGTCATTCTTGCCTGCACCTCAACTTCAAGGCCAGCCTGGGCTACAAAAGTCTCTTCCACAAAAGAAACAGACAAAAGAACCAAAAAGAGCTGGGAGTGTATGTTACTTACTAGTAGTGTGTTTGCCTAACATGCACAAAGTCCTGGAAGTGGAGCCCTAACACCGCACACACACACATACACACACGCGTGCGCCAAGCAAAAAGAAGGAACTACAAGCAAATACAGAAATCAATAACATTGAAAGCAAGAAAACAATAGAGAAAAATCAATGAAACAAAAGTTACTTCTTAAAAAAAGGATCAATAAGATTGACTAAACTCTAGCAAGAGTGATAGCGGTAAAAGAGAAGAGAAATAAGTTAACGGCATCAGGCATGACCAAGAGAATCATTACCGATCCTACAGCCACCAACGGAAAAAGGAAAAAATAGTGTGACATTGTGCTCACGTGGGCCACCACTTAGAAATGCGGCACCGCCTCAAAAGCCACAAGCCACAAGCCACTGCAATTCTCTGCCAAGAAGAAAAGAAGATCTGAGTAATCCCATAACCATTAGAGAAATAGGATTAAAGAATTTCTGGAAAAGATTCCTCTCCAGAGAATTCTAGAAAAGTTCATTAAGTATTCAAAGAAGGATTAATGACATTAACATTGGCTTTACTCCAAAATCTGGGATTACCATCATGGGCCACCAAGCTTGATATTTTTTCTATGTGTGTATGTATATGTGTTTTTGGTTTGGTTTTTAGAGGACTTTTTAAATTTTTTGATTTATTATTTTATGTGAATGCCTGTATATAAGTTTGTGCGTTACTTGCATGCCTGGTACCCAAAGAGTCCTGAAGAGATTGCCAGAGCCTCTGGGACTGGAATTACACAAGATTTTGAGTCTCCATATGGATGCTAGGAATAGAACCAAGGTCCTCTGGAAGAGGGGCCAGTGCATTTAACTGCTGAGCCGTCTCTTTAACACCACCCCCTTACTTGATGCTTGAGGTAGAAATTTAGATCACTGATTTGATCCTCCCTCCCTCCCTCCCTTCTTCCCTCCCTCCCTTTCCCTCCCTCCCTTTTGTGGTATTCAGGATTGAAAAACCAAGGGGATAAAGTTACTTTCCAAGCATTACCCTGATCCTGATATCCAGTTTAGACAAAGACAACAGACAAAACAAAACATCAGATCAAAACATTTCCAGAACCAGGTGTGGTGACACACAACTTCAATTCATGCACTTAAGAGACAGGGGCAAGCAGATCCCGATAAGTTTGAAGCCAGTTGGTCCATGTATTAATTGAGTTCCAGGCCACTCAGAGCTATTCTGTCAGACCCTGTCTCAAGAATGTTTCTTGAACTTAAATGCAAACATTCTAAACAAAAAATTAAGAAGACCGGGCTGGAGAGATGGCTCAGCGGTTAAGGGCATTGCCTGCTATTCCAAAGGTCCTGAGTTCAGTTCCCAACAGCCACAGGGTGGCTCACAACCATCTGTAATGAGGTCTGGCGCCCTCTTCTGACATGCAGGCATACACGCAGACAGAATATTGTATACATAATAAATAAATAAATAAATAAATAAATAAATATTTTTTAAAAATTAAGAAGACCGGGGCTGGAGAGATGGCTCAGAGGTTAAGAGCACTGACTGCTCTTCCAGAGGTCCTGAGTTCAATTCCCAGAGACCACATGGTGGCTCACAGCCATCTATAATGAGATCTGGTGCCCTCTTCTGGCATGCAAGCATACATGGAAGAAATGTTGTATACATAATAAATAAATAAGTCTTAAAAAAATTAAGAAGACCAATCCAACAGCACATATAAAGAACCCTAACTATGACCAAGTGGCATTTATTTTGGTATGTGAAGTGGGCTCAACATTCAATGTTCAATAACGTGCTGTGAATGGCAGTACAGTCTGGATTCTCAGCAGCCAAAGGACTGAGGCATCTAAGGTTCTAGGCCAGCCTGGGCTACATACCAGCAGCTTCTTTCTCAAAAAACAAAATAAAAGAACACTACAAAAAAAAAAAAACTCCAGGGGGCTGGAGAGATGGCTCAGTGGTTAAGAGCATTGCCTGCTCTTCCAAAGGTCCTGAGTTCAATTCCCAGCAACCACATGGTGGCTCACAACCATCTGTAATGAGGTCTGGTGCCCCCTTCTGGCCTTCAAGCATACACACAGACAGAATATTGTCTACATAATAAATAAATAAATAAATATTAAAAAAAAAACCTCCAGCAACATGGGAAGCAGGAGAATCACTTGACTAAACCTTGGCAACATAGTGAGGCCTTACCTCAAAAATAACAACTCAAAGTAACATTTTAAAAATTCAAGATATGTGTGCATGGTATCATATGCCTTTAATCCCAGCACTAGAAAGGCAGAGGCAAGTGGTTCTCTGTGAGATTGAGGCCAGCCTGATCTACATAGAAAGTTCCAGGACAGCCAGGGCTAAGACGCTGTCTCAGGATGAATCACTGTCTTAAAATAAATATATAAGCCAGGTGGGTGGTGGTGCATGCCTTTAATCTCAGCACTTGGGACATAGTGGCAGGCAGATTTCAGTGAGTTCGAGGCCACACTAGTCTACAAAGCAAGTTTCAGGACAGCCAGGGATATTATACAGAGAAACCCTATTTCAAAACACACATACACACACGTTTTATATATAGTATATATAAAATAAAAGTATATATATATAATTTAAAAAACGGACCAGGCATGAAGGTACAGGTCTTTAATCCCACACTAAGTAGGCAGAGGCAGGTGGATCTCTGTGAGTTCAAGGCCAGCCTACTCTACAATAAAGAGTTTTAAACCGGTTAGGACTACATGGTGAGATCCTGTCTCAGAAGCAAAAAGGAAAGGAAAGAAAGGGGCTGGAGAGTTGGCTCTGTGGTTAAGAGCACTTAATGTTCTTGCAGAAGGTTTGGTTCCCAGCACCCACATGTTGGTTAATAGCCATTTGTAACTTTAGTTCCAGGGGATCTGACACCTTCTTCTGGCCTCCAAGGCACCAGGCACATACATAGCATAGGGGGAAAGAGCCAGCCAAAGAAACCCACCCTGGCCCTGGAACTAGAGCCGGTGAAAGAAACACTTTATTTATTTATTTATTTATTTATTTATTTATTTATTTATTTATTTATTTATTTTTGTTTGTTTTGTTTTTCGAGATAGGGTTTCTCTGTGGGTTTGGAGCCTGTCCTGGAACTAGCTCTTGTAGACCAGGCTGGTCTCGAACTCACAGAGATCCGCCTGCCTCTGCCTCCCAAGTGCTGGGATTAAAGGAGTGGGCCACCACCGCCCGGCGGAAAGAAACACTTTAGCCCTGAACCCAGAACCAAAGAAACACATCCTGGCTCTGAAACCAGAGCCAAAGAAACACACTTTGGTCCTAGAATCAGCGTCAGTGAAAGAAACATGCCCTGGCTCTGAAATTAGAGCCAAAAGGCTACAAAGGGCCAGTGAAAGAAACACACGTTGGCCCTGAAACCAGACCCAAATCTGCCCTGACCAACTAAGCAGAAAACAAAAACCAATCTCTGTGCAGGGAAATAAGCCAAACCCTAAGCAGAAGCCAATCAATCCCTGAGCACAAGATCTAGCCAATCCGAGTTCAAGGGCTTGAAATTTGACCAATTCCCACCCTGAAAATCTTCCTGGAAAAACTCCGCTCCTAAGAAGCCCTGTACCTGTTCAGTTTGCGGCTGCCCTTTTGCCACCCTGGCAGAGGCAGTCACTCTCCTGGATTCCTTCCTCCCAATAAATCTCTCGAATGAAGTTTGGGTGAGACCTTCTTTCACCAGAGCTGGAGCAGAGCAAGGCTACAACACTTTTAGTGGGGAAACCTTCCCCTAGCAGAGCGGAGCTGTTATACTCCCAGGTTTGTGAGCCAAACAGTAACAACTTCGCTCCGGAAGCCCTCCCCTGCCAGAGCAGAGCTGTTACACTGGGGAAACCTCTCCCTAGAGCAAGGCTGTAACCTGTTGTATTCCTTGCCCCCCACCGATTGCCAGAATACTTTTGCATTTGAGCTGTAGCTGGTCCCCATTGTAGGGTAAAAGGGCCAGCCAAAGAAACCCACCCTGGCCCTGCAATCAGAGCCGGTGAAAGAAACACACCCTGGCTCAGAGACCTGAGCCAATGAAAGAAATACTTTAGCCCCAAACCCAGAACCAAAGAAATACACCCTGACTCTGAAACCGGTACCAAAGAAATACATTTTGGTCCTAGTATCAGAGCCAGTGAAAGAAATATGTCCTGGCCCCAAAACTAGAACAACAACAAAAAAAGGCCAGCAATTTGGCCCTGAAACCAGACATCTTTGCCTCTGACCAACTAAACTAACCCATCCTTGAGCAGGGAAAACCAACCAGTCCCTCTTCTCCCTGGGAAAACTCCACCCCTGAGAAGCCCTGCACGCACCTGTTCAGATAATGGTTGCTCTTCTTCCACCCTGGTAGCGGCAGCCACTCATGGATTCTTCCCTCCCACTAAATCTCTTGAATGAGATTTGGGTGAAGACCTTCTTCCACCCCACCCCCAGCAGAGACAGAGCAGAGCTAGACTGTAACACTTTCGCCCAGGGAGCCTTCCCCTAGCAGAGCAGAGTTGTTACACTCGGAGCACAGGAGTTACACTGTAACAACCTCGCTGCGGAAGCCGTTTCCTGGAGCAGTTACATTGTGGAAGCCTTTCCTTAGAGCAGGGCTGTAAACTGCTAGGCTTACTGTGACCTGTGCTATTTTCTGGCTCCCAACTGCCAGAATAGTCCTCCATCCAAGCTGTAACACTCAGTATTCCCTGGCTCCCGACTGCCAGAACACTCTCCCATCTGAGCTGCAGCACTTAGTATTCCTTGGCTTCTGACTGCTGGGATCCCTGTCCATACCAGCTGCAATGCTTACACACACTGCACATACATATGTCCAGGCAAACACCTATGTGCATAAAATAAAAATAAATAAGTACATTTCTTAAAAGAAAGGAAGGAAGGTCTAGAGAGATGGCTCAGTGGTTAAGAGCACTGGCTATTTTTCCAAAGGACCAGGGTTCAGTTCCCAGCAACCATATGGTGATTCACAACCATCTGTAATGAGACCCTTTCTGGCCTGCAGGCATACATGCAGACAGAACACTGTATACATAATAAACTAAACAAATAAATAGAAGAAAGGAGATGGGTGATAGTGGTGCACACCTTTAATCACAGCACTTGGGAGGCAGAGGCAGGTGGATCTTTGTGAGTTCAAAACCAGCCTGGTCTACAGAGTGAGTTCCAGAATAACCAGAGCTACACAGAAAAACCCTGTCTCAAAAAAAAAAAAAACAAAAAAAAGGAAGGAAGGAAGAAAAAAAGGAGGAAGAAGAGAAGAGGAGAGAAAAAAGACAGGAAGGGAGGGAAAATAGTAGGGCTGGACATGTAGCCTCAGCAGTAGAGCACTTGTCTAGGATTGGCATAGCCCTGGATCCCATCCCTATTATGTCAGATAAACAAACAAACCCTAAGAGCATCATCCTTAATGAACACAAACTAAATGCTTTCCCTCAAGGCCGAGAAAAAGACAAGGAAGTAAGTTCTTGCTGTGCTTGTTTGTTTATGTGTCTGTCAGTTTGAGGCATGTTGTAGGAGGCTGCTTATTCATTTCCTGGCTGCCTAGACTCCCAAAATAATCACACAGAAACTATATTATTCAAATCACTGCTTAGCCTATTAGCTCTAACTTTTTATTGGCTAGCTCTTACATCTTAATTTAACCCATTTCTATTAATCTGTGTATTGTCACATAGCTGTGGCTTACTGGGTGGCATCTGTCTCTGGTGGGCTACATGGCTTCTCCTGGCTCCACCTTCTTTCTCCCAGCATTCAGTTTAGTTTTCTCCACCTAGTTCTGTTCTGCCCTGTTATAGGCTCAAAGCAGTTTCTTTTTTTCTTTTCGTTTTGGTTTGTTGAGGCAGGGTTTCTCTGTAGCTTTGGAGCCTGTCCTGGAACTAGCTCTTGTAGACCAGGCTGGCCTCGAACTCACAAAGATCCACCTGTCTCTGCCTCCCGAGTGCTAGGATTAAAGGCGTGCACCACCACCGCCCGGCTCAAAGCAGTTTCTTTATTCATTAATGGTAATTGCAGCATACAGAGGGGAATCCCCATCATCTCCCCTTTTCTGATTAAATGAGAAGAAAGGTTTTAATTTTAAAATAGTAAAATTACATACAACAAGACAGGTATCAAGCAAGAATTATAGCTACAATATTTATATCTATTTTATCTTTTATAATAACTAAAGAAAAGTATAACTATAATTATCTATTCTTCAACTCCATCAAAGACTCCAGAAGAATATAATATTACCTAAGTAAACAGAAAGTGCATTGTAAGCAACTTCCAAAACTCTAGAATTGACAGAGACATCTCACTGTCTGGATGGTCACCCAAAGTTCTTCTGTATTATTGGAGCATCCATCTTCAGTCCATAGTACTCAGCTGACTTTTCCAAGAAGCAGGAAATTTGAAGATCTGTTCTGCCTTGTAATGGCAAAGTCCATCAGTTGCTTTCTTCTGTGTCCTGCAGAATGTCTGGCAATCTCTTTCATGAAGCAGGATCCTTGAAGGACTGTCTCACCTTTTTTAGGCAACTTCAGCAGTCATTTTTCTGTGGGTCCTGTACGTCCAGTTCATCAAGCAGTACAGGCAAGAACAGTTTCTTGCCCAAATGGCTAACAAACTCCATGAGGAGCCTCTTTGATGTCCACCTTCCTCAAGTAGATTGGTACTGCCAGGAGCAGACGTGTCTCATTGTCATGAAAAGTCCTAAGTTCTTAAAACATTTTAAATGCCATATTCTATAGTCTTTTAAAGGTTTGAAGATCATCTATCTAACTGAAATCTCTCTCTCTCTCTCTCTATATATATATATATATATAAAACCTAACTAACATGACTACAAGCTTGACTATTATAGATGACTATCTATTAACCTGTATTTCTTAATTATACATTATATTTTTAAATGAGCTACACAAACACAATACCCTAATCAAAAGCAGAAACACATATACATAGTATAATAAAATTGACCTTAAATTTGTATCAATAAACCAAGATCCATACCAATGCAAATCTCTATAGCAGAGGCAGAGGTTTGCTTTGTAGCACTGGCTGGCCTGGAACACACTGTGTAAACCAGGCTGCTGCCAACTTGTAGCAACCCTGCCTCAATAACCCAAGTGCTGGGATTATAGGTATGCGTCAACACACTCAGCTTTTTGTTGTTTGTGTGTGTTTGTTTGAGACAGGGTCTTGCTATGTAACTTAGGCTAACCTGGAATTCATAGCAATCCTCCTGCCTCAGCATCTCAAGTATAGGTTTACAGGAATGAGCCACTCACTTTTACTTTTTTTTAAAAAAATTATTTATAATCTGCTGAAGTAGCTTCAAAAATCTCTAACTGGTATAGGATGTTGATAATAGAGGCAGCTATATATGCTAGGCAACAGTGGTAGAAAGAGAAAAAAGTCTTTTTGTGCATTGTGTTTTCTGTATAGATTAGCTCACAGCAAATTTGGTTTCTTTTGTCTCTTCTGATTACTACTATTCATTTCTTTCCTCCTTCATTTTAATACGGTAAAAAAAACTTCTGGATATTTCTAATTTAAAAACTGTGTTAACCACAAGAACACAGCCTACAGAATCAACTGCCAAGGACCCGTGGGAGCTCGTGGAGATCTGGAAGCCTGTAGGGGTCTGACCTAGGTAGGTCCTCTGCATATATGTTATTTGTGGCTGAGCAGCTTGGCATTCTTGTGTGGTTATTTTTTTAAAAAAACAGATAAGCTTCTTTTTTTCTTAAGATTTATTTTTATTTTATGTGCATTGGTGTTGTGCCTGTATGTATGTCTGAAGGTGCCAGATCCCTTGGAACTGGAGTTACAGATAGTTGTGAGCAGCCATGTGGGTGCTGGGAATTGAACCCAGGTCCCCTAGAAGAGCAGTCAGTGCTCTTAATCACTGAGCCACCTCTCCGGCCCCTCTTGTGGGCTTTTTAACACTGGGAGTGGGGGCAATTGTTGACTCTTTTGCCTACTTATGGGACCCTTTTCCTCCTACTGGGTTGCCTTATCCAGTCTTGATTTGATAGCTTGTGCCTGGTCTTACAGGAGCATATTTTGCTGTGTTTGGTTGATGTCCCTGGGAGGCTTTACTCTTTTTTGAGGGAAGACTGGGGCAGAGGAGGGAGGGGAAACTGTGGTTGGGAGCTAATATATGAGAGAAGAATAGCAAATACTGAACATCGAAAAAATATTATTTACTTATAGGTATGCATGTGTGTACACGTGTGTAAGCACCTGCACAGGCTAGCAGAAGGCTTATGATCCCCAGAAGTGGAAATTCCAGGTGGGCGTGAGGCGCTTGACTTGGGGGATGGGGATCAAACTCCAGCTCTCTGCAAGAGCAGTACAGGCTTTTAACAGCTGAGCCTGTCTCCCACTCCATCACTCGCCGTTCTTACGCAAGGCAGCAGTGTAAGTCACAGGCTCTGGAGTATAGCAAGAAAGAAAAAAAGCATGCCAGTCTGGAAAAGAATGCTCTCTAAAAGTTCTCAGTGTGTGGTCTATGTAGAAAACCCCAAGGAACCTACAAAAACACCCACAAAACCAACACCCCAAAGCAATCACATTTCCATATACGATCAAGGAACGCACAGGCACCAAAATTGAAAACATGATACCATTCATCACTACTACATTCATTTATTTTAAAAACCTGATCAGAGGAGCTTAGAGGTATAGCTCAGTCAGTAGAGTGGTCACATAACATTCATGAAGCCTCCCTGGGGAAGTCAACTAAGTCTGTCCCATCACATCACTGAGACAGGGTCAAGGCCGCCTCCCACCCCATGCCTAGGCTAAACAAGGTCTCTCTCCATAGAGAACTGGCTCCACACAGCCAGTTCATGCATTAGAGCTAGATCCTGAGTAAGACCCCTATCTTAAAACAATATTACATGGACCTGGCATTGGTGCCACAGGCCTGTAATCCCTGCAGTTGGGGGGCAGAGGTAGAGGGATCTCTGTGAGTTCCAGAATAGCCTGCCATACAGAGTCAGTTCCAGGACAGCCAGAGCTATACAGAGAAACCCTGTCTTTAAAAAAAATGAGAGAGAGAGAAAATATTATATGGGTAAAGAAAAAAATAAAAATTGTGTGGCTAGATAAAGGAATCACAGAGGCTCAAAGAATGTTGTTAAGGAAGAATGAAATGGCAGGAATCGCTGTGACGGAGAGCAAAGCTCCTACAGTAATTAAAGCAACGAGATGCTGGAGGAAAGAGGCACAGGGATCAACAGACAAAATGAAGAAACCAGAAATAGACTCACACAGTACAACCAAATGATTTTGACAAAGGTGCAGAAGCGACTTAAAGGAAGAACTGGAGGAGAGCAGTAACACAGGCCTGAAAAAGCTGGGTGTGGCAATGGTGCCCGGTAACCCCAGACCTCAGGAATGTGAGGCAGGAGGATCTCTAGGTTGAGGTTAGCCTAAGCTAAAAACAAAAACAAAAACAAAAACAAAAACAAAATATCTAATGCTAAGAAAAGAATTCTTAGACTTCACACCAAAATACAATTCCTAAATAAAAATTAATAAAAAATGATTTTGCCAATATTGAGACCTTTTGCTTTGTGAAAGCCCATATGAAGAGGTGAAGAAAAACAACACACCAGAAAAAGATATCTGCATTCTCCCCTTCTCTCTGTCCCCCTACTCCTCCCTCTCCCACCCTCCTCTCCTTTCTCTCTTCCTCTCTCTCTCTCCCCACTTCTCCCTCTCTTCTCCCTCTCTTTCTCTCTTCTCTCCCCCGCTCTCCTCATGTCCCTCTTCCCCCACTATCTCTCTCCTTCCCCTTCCTTCCATTCCCTCATCTAAAATAAGAATAAGTTCTCCAGGACCAACGGAAGGGTCTGTGGTGGGCAGATGACGCACATGCTCAAGGTCTGTGCATGTGCACCCACAGTGCTATGGTGTAGCGCTCCCATGCTAGTCAGGGGATGAATAACTTGCAAGGAGCCCGGGTCCTTTATCGCTCTCGTCTATTATTAATATCCCGGGACTCAAACTCAGGTTCTAAAACCTGGTGACAGCTGCCTTTATCCACCATCTTAAAGGCCTATTGATACATGTTGTGAGTCAATCTGTCTTCCTTCAAACCCCCCAGACTGCTCTGGAAATCCCAGGGGAGGCCAGACTACACTGGAATGGCACAGCAGAACTTCAGGCAGCCTGAGGCCCCGCCCCTAAACTCAGATTAGTATTAGACTTTACATTCCTGGTGGACTGCGCTAATGTCCTGGAATTGTTCACCAGCCAATCTGGGCTGCCCTCCTTCCCATGGAATGAATTACATATAGGAGCTCCACAAAGAGGAACTCATCATCCAACATCCAAACATAAGAAGACATCTTGCCACTTTTCCTCTCGAGGCCCCTTGATGTAGCCTGCAGGTGCTACTACACCTACAGTCCTGCCCATTTGGTCTCTTGCAGTAGATGCAATTTTTACAAGTTTCCACTTAAAAAACATTGCAAACCATCTCTTTGCCAAAGGACTGGAGTCTAAGCTTAACAATAAAAGCCAAACCATCCAATTAGAAAATGGGCAAAATGGGGGGCTGGAGAGATGGCTCAGAGGTTAAGAGCATTGCCTGCTCTTCCAAAGGTCCTGAGTTCAATTCCCAGCAACCACATGGTGGCTCACAACCATCTGTAATGGGGTCTGGTGCCCTCTTCTGGCCTGCAGGCATATACACAGACAGAATATTGTATACATAATAAATAAATAAATATTTAAAAAAATAAAAAAAATAAATTAAAAAAAAAGAAAATGGGCAAAATGCATGCACAGAAGTATCAGTGAAGACAGAAGTATCAGTGAAGAGGATATACAGATGGCATGTCAGTACCTGAGGTCATCAGTGCCACTAGCACCGACATTAGGGAAATGTCAACCAAAACTACAACTTGCTATACATGTATCACAATCGCACGCGCATGCGCGCGTGCGCACACACACACACACACACACACATATGCACTTACACAGCAAAAGCATACAGGAAGCAGAGGCAGAAGGATTGCAGCAAGTTTAAAGCCAGCCTAGCTTACATAGTAAGAAAATGTCTTAACTAAACAAAATAAAGTAGTGAGAACATCGGGTGCTGACAAGGATGCAAAGAAACCGAACGACCATCTTGAACAGCTAGTTCTGAAAAGAATGGAGAGGCAAGAAGGGTCATGAATGCAATTCCAGCACCTGGGAGGTGAAGGCAGCAAGGTCAGGAATTCAAAGTCATCCGTGGCTTGTCTTAGTCACTGATCTATTACTGTGAAGGGACACCGTGACCAAGGCAACTCTTTTGTTTTGTTTTGTTGTTTTTTGAGACAGAGTCTTTCTACATATCCCTGGCTGTTCTGGAACTCATTACAGGAGACCAGGATGACCTCAAACTCACAGAGATCTACCTGCCTCTCTTGAGTGCTGAGATTAAAGGTATGTGCCACGACACTAGGCTGACGGAGGCAATTATTATAAAAAGAAATTAATTGGAGGCTGGCTTATTGTCTCATGACGGCAGGGAGCAATGTAGCATGCAGGAAGGTGCTAGAGCAGTAACTGAGAGCTCCATCTTGATCTGGAGGCACAGAGAGACAGACAGACTGACTGACTGACTCTGGGACTGACACTTCTTTGAAACTTCACCTGCAGTCAAACACTTCCTCCAAAAAGGCCACACCTCTTAATCTTTCTAATCCTTCCAAATGGTGCCGCTTCCTGGTGACCAAACATTCAAAAATCTGAGCCGACAAGGGTCATTCTTATTCAGACCACCACATCCAACTCCCTGTCCCCCATAGGCTTATAGCTATATCATAATGCAAAAATGCATTTAGGGCAACTTTAAAAGTCCCCCATACCTAAAACAGTCTAAAGCCTGTTTAGAAGTCCAAAGACTCTTAGGAGATTTATGGCGATCTCTTAACTGTAACCCTTGTAAAATCAAGTTAAAGAGCAGATCACATACTTCCAATGTACGATTGCATAGAATATACATTACATTCCAAAAGGGAGGAAAGGGCGCATAGTGAGAAAATACTGGATTAAAGCAAGATCAAAAACCAGCTGGGCAAACTCCCAACTCTGCATCTCCATGCCATCAGACAAAGAAACCCTCTTCAGATCCCAACTCCTTTCAGCTTCGGTGACTACAACGCACTTCTCTCTTGGACTGGTTCCACCCCCTGTTAGCAGGTTTCCCACGGCTCTGGCATCTCTAACATCTTGGGGTCTCCAAGGCAATCCAGGCTTCACCTTCACAGCTTCACACAATGGCCTCTCTGGGGATCCAAGCAGGGACACTCCTGACACACACTTGACCTAAATGGTTTTTCTTAGTAGTAGAGAGATCCCATAACCCTGTTCTTCTATTCTTGACTCTAAAGCCGAAGCGGCCAAGAAGCTGCTACTTGCTGGGGCTAGAACATGACCCCCTCGTTCAATTGCGTCTGAATCAGCTTTCTGGTGCTGAGGGTTTCCTTCACTGTTTGAATTTTCTTTAATTCCTTTTCACAAGTTGGAAGGTTAGCTAGGTGGAGGTCTTGCCCTGAGGTTACCACTCCCTTTGTTCCATTTAGCAACGGCTTTTTTTTTTTTTTAAGCTTTTTATCTCCTTGAGCTCTGGACTTGGCTCCTTTTCTCTTCCAACTGTACATACTGTATTTTTACTTGCCTAACTTGTTCCCTTTCATTAAAAATCTCCATAACTTTGACCACTAATAACCATACCACAGTCACTACTAGGCTGTCGTGACATCTCCTTTGCCAATGCCGTTAATCCCCAAACTCTTCAATTTAGCCTCAGGCAGATATTTAGGACAAGGGCAAAACAGCAACACATCATTTACCAAAATAACACAAACAACAGTCTCTAGACCACTTACTCTCCTAAAACTTCTTGAGTTGAGCCCCCCCCCATTCAAACTGCCCTCAGCACTGTTTTTTATGTTTCAACTAGGATGACCCGTTAAGCCCCATTTAAAGAATCCAACCACTTTTCCAATCCAAAGCCCCCGAATCTTCCATATTCTCCTAACAAATGGCATGGTGGGACCTGTCATAGCAATACCCCAGTCTCTGGTATATATGACCTCCGGTCTTAGTCACTGTTCTCTTGCTATACGGTAAGCTTTGAGGCAACCTAGGCCACACAAAATCTTGTCTCAAAAAGAGAAACTTTTTAAACATAAAACAAAGAAAATCAGCCCACAAACCACAGTCCCAGAGAACCTAGACAACAATGAGGACCCTAAGAGAGACATACATAGATCTAATCTACATGGGAAGTAGAAAAAGACAAGATCTCTTGAGTAAATTGGGAGCATGGGGACCTTAGGGGAGGGTTGAAGAAGAGGGGAGAGGTAGGGAGGGGAGCAGAGAAAAATGTAGAGCTCAATAAAATCAATTTTAAAAAGTTAAAAAAAAAACAGAGAGATAGAGGAAAGGGGCAATATATATATGAAAAAAAAATGTTGCAAATCAATTAGCCATCATCAGGGAAATGCAAGCCAGCGATCTTAGCCATAGGCTCAGCCTTGGAAAGATGGTGAGCAGGTGACATGTGTATGCAGTGGAGATCCATTCAGCCTTAAATAAAAAAGAAATCATATTGTTTTCAGAGAAACGGATAGATGGAAAGCATCACATTCAGCAAAATAAACCAAACTAATAAACCAGACTCAAGAAAGACAATGTTCAATGTTTTCTCCCATATGTGGATTCTAGAGTTTTAAAAAAGACATGGTTTAGGGCTACTGCTCAGTACTGGAGAGCTTGTCTAGCATATGCAACACCATAACACCCTGTGTTTGTTCACTAGTGCCCCCCACACACAACACAGCAAGCACACCTAGAAGCACCTGGAAAGAGAGCCCCAATGAGTGACTGGGGTGACTATTCTTGACTACATCTGGAATCAACTAAAACACAACTGACTGGGCACTTCTGTGAAGGTTTTTTTTTTCTTACTTAAACCATTTGAAGTGGAAAGACCCATATATATATATTTTTTTCGTTTTTTTGAGACAGGATTTCTCTTTGTAGCTTTGGAGCCTATCCTGGAACCAGCTCTTGTAGCTGGGCTCGAACTCACGGAGATTCTCCTGTCTCTGCCTCCCAAGTGCTGAGATTAAAGGCACGCACCACCACCACCCAGCGGTAGACCCATTTTTAATCAGGATCTTTTGAGGTGGAGAGATACATCTTTCATCCAGATCTTCTGAGGTGGGAAGATCCCTATTCACTCTAGACCACACCTTCTGCTGGCGGTCTATATAAAGGACATGGAAAAAGAAAGCCTTCTCTCTCTTCGCCTGTTTTGTCTTGCTCTTGCTTGCAAGTCTGTTCCTTCACTGGCAAGCATTAGAACCTACTTCTCCTGGATTCGCTTTCTGGGCTAAGTAGGTGTGTGTGTGTGTGTGTGTGTGTGTGTGTGTGTGTGTGTGTGTGTGTGTGTGTGTGTGTGTCTGTGTGTCTGTGTTGTATCTCCCCAGGAAGTTTGTTACATAACACCAGGTGACACTGCTTCCACTCCTTTAACGGCAAGTTTTTCTACAGAGAGAGAGAGAGAGAGAGAGAGAGAGAGAGAGAGAGAGAGAGAGAGAGAGAGAGAGAATGCTAATATACTAGAGATGCCCTTAAAAGCACCCCCAGAACCCTGATTGCTCTTCGGCTGATGAGGGAGGGGGAGGGAAATGGGAGGCGGTGGCGGGGAGGAGGCAGAAATCTTTAATAAATAAATAAATAACTGTGCCCAAATTCCCCCAAAAAAAGCACCCCCAGAAATACGTCTCCTTTTAACAATGTCTACACAGATTCTCAGTCAATTTTCAAACAGGGATAGCTGTAGGTTTCCTTTGCTATTGAGTTCTGTGCCTTTCTTATATTTTAGGATATTTATTGCTCCTTTATGTCTACATGAAGTCCTGATGTAATTCACAGAAATGAGAGGGCAGAGAGGAGGAATGTGTGCTGAGAGTCAGACACTTCTGAGGGTGTGGGGACAGTAGATCAGGCTGCCTCTAACAGTGAGTTAGTGGTAGCAATGCTTGGGGAGCTTCAATAGCTTGGGCTTCCCTTGGTTGTCTTGAGAATTGGGAGTGTTTTTTAGATACATTCTCACTATGCCCAGCGCTGTAGATGTGATGTTGTGAATGCCTATGACCTCCACAGGCTCATGTGTTTGAATATTTGGTTTCAGTTGGTGGGACTGTTTGGAAAGGATTAGGAGATATGGGCTTGGTGGAGTAGCTGTGTCCCTAGGAGTGGGCTTGCAGGTTTCAAAAGTCCACACCACACCATAGGGCCAGCTCTGGTCTCTCACCATTCTGGGTGTTGTCTCAACATGTAAGTTTGCAGCTACTGCTCCAGCACCATGGCCGCCTGTGTGTTATCTGCTCAGAACCATGTCTACCTGCCTGTGACCAGGATCCCTGCCATGATGCTGAGGACTTTACCTATGGAACTGAAAACAAACACCCAACAAAATGTTTCTTTCTCTCATCAGTTGCTTTGGCTATGATGTCGCCTCACAAAAATAGAGAAGTGACTAAGATCTGAAACTCAGTATGTATCCCATGTTGTCTTCAAACTTACAAAACTCCAGATCCAGTCTCCCGTAACAGGGTGGCAGGTATGTGCCCAAACACCAGTTTATGCCAATCTATAATTCTGTGTGATTTCTTCCTTCTACACCAGAGAGCAAGTGGGTATGTGGCAGAATTGCTGATGGGGAACAGTCTGTCATGGCCCCAGGTATTTGTATAGCATTAGGGCCAGCATACACACATTGACATACCTGTTAGATTCTGGAGGGAAAATCCCTGAAGCCTCATGGATACTTTATTTCCAGCAGAACATCCAGGTAAATCTTGCCAGCCTTGTGTGGTTATTATGAGCATGAAGAAACTGACACTATGCCAGTGAATTGAAAATCATCCAATGAATCAAAAGACACGGATAGCAAACAGAAGAATGAGCCTGAGAACAACACAGTCTTCATTTCAATCATGCAGAAGAAACACATTGGAGCACACTGAGAACTCTGATGGCAAAAGTAGAAAAAATGAACAAACAAATGAACAAAGAGGAACAAGCTACAATGGAAGAGAACACCACTGATTTGAGAATGGCAGATATAGAAATGAAATGGCCATCTCAAAAGGAGTAAGAGTACCATGTCACGAGTCATAATGGAAACAGAATAGAAATCAGCTGCCTGTATCCTGTTGTAAACTGGGAAACACTACAAACTGTAAGAATTCCAGCCTGTAACATACACTGCAGGCAGGTACTAGTTCAGACGCTCTTGGAAACAGCAGCCAGCAAGGACACCTCTATTTGGAAATGTTTGCACATGGTGCACCTTCAAATTCTTTCTCCTCCTACTGCAGATCAGAACCATACATTACATTGGTTGTGTGGGTGTATGCCTCTATCCTCAGCATAGGGAGGCTGAGACAGAAGGATTCTGAGTTCAAGGTCAGCCTGGGTTAGATAGAGTGGTACTCCTCACAAGAGTGACAGCAAAACAAACAGCTGCTTCTGACAGACATCATTGTTCTGGGTCTGAGATGTCATGGTCTCAAGGCCAATCATGTTCTAGCAAGCTCTTCTCCAGCTCTGCTACATGCTAGGCCAGAGCATCCTCAAGATCAGGACCATGGAGAGATCCTCAGGCATACTGCCTTTTTCAATACTCAACAGCTAGGTAGCTCTCTTCTACCGGGTGTCTGGTTAGTGAAGATTTTTCCTCCATTGTGAATGATGTCTCTTCAGTGGATTAACTGCTCCCTTTGCTGCTGGCCTCATTTGCTAAACAAGCACAGGTCTTTTCAGGAAATCCTTGTCTGCCTCTATCATTATCAGGGTTTCAGGTCTTACAGTAAACCTAGTCATTCACTTGCCATGGGTTTCTCCACAGAGAAGTGGGGAATCTAGCCTTATTCTTCTGCATTTGGAGTGTAGCATTTTAAGTTAAGTAAGTCATACAGATAAATTTTACATGTTTTCTCACACTTGAGAATCCTAAGCTTTATATATATATATATATATATATATATATATACATACATACATACATACATACATAAAATCATGGATGTCTAAGTGACATCAAAGAAGAAGTGAAACAGATTAGAAGAAATTGAGGCACTTGCCATAAATTGGAGGAGAACAGAAGGAAGAGTAGGGGTTGTGGAGAAAAGCTTCCTCCAATACTTGAATGACACTGTCGGCATAAAACTCAGTTCTATGTACAACCAATAAACACCAGTTACTAAGCAAAAGGTGTGACAGCATGTTGAGTACATCAAAGAGAAAAAGATTTTCTGCTCCAAGCTTCAGGGTCGCGTGAGACACTTCCTGCCACTTTGCTTCCCTCTGGAGCCTCTTGGCTGCCACCAATTCATGGAAGAGACACCTGGAGTCTGATTACAGATCCTTGGTGGGCCTTGGGCTTTAGTCATGGAGAGCTTATGGGACATTTAAGATACAGGAAGAGTCTCCCTGTCTGTTTGCTGAAATTGTCAACATGTGGATGGAGCTGGAAACTAGAAAGATGTGAGTGACAAGTGACTGTGTTTTTCTTTTGGAAAATGTGATGTTAACAATCCGAAACTCAACCTTCTGCCAAGTCTTAAGCCTTAGATAATCATTGCTAGCGGATTCTAAACGGTAGGGAAAACCACTTTCAATAAGTCATTTCACCACTGGCCTTGGTGTAGTATGCTTGATTAGAATGGACTTGGGGGAGAAAGGAGGACAGGACGAGAAACAGATATACAAGTTAGTGAGGCATCCCAAGGTCCAAAGGAGTGAGGAAAATGTATCAAGTGCTTGGCCAGCATGTACTTATCTCCAGAAGGGGTGGTGGGAAACTGGGACAGGGACACAGGGATGGAATTCTCAGAAAGGACTGGCTCTCAGTCTTCACAAGCACAACAGGATTAAGGGGATTGCACACCTCTGACACTAACTCCTTTCCTACACCAAATGCACAGCACACTTCTGGAATAATCTGAATGTCTCTACCTGCTGTGGCTGAGACAGGACCTTCCTGTATGAGGAAAACTGTGGCTGTCTGGAGACCTTCCCCTGCAGGGAAAAGCCTGGAGTCCTAGGTTAACAGTGAAGGTGGCTGGATCGCCCTTTCTTCCCCATGATAAGCAAACTCAAAAACATGTGAGTCTGTTTTCCCGGCAAGGTGATTGATCACTGTCCACAAAAGGCTAGTGACCCAGGTCTCTGGATGGCACTGCTCTGTGAAATGAATATAGATATGGGCTGGCTATGATGGCCCATATCAGTAGGATATGTTGAAGTCACTGAGTCCCGGGGATCATGAATACAGCCCTGGACCCACTGTATCCACATAAACCTCCCAATAAGCACTTGGTAAAAGGCAGCAAATGTCAGAGCAGGCTTTGATGGCTTTCCTGAAGAGGACTGACTCTCATTAAAACACTGGATTTTCTATTAACCATTGTAGTCTCCCTTATCAGAGGAATTCCTTTCCTCTCCTTACCTTTGTTTCAAGACAAGGCCTTGAGCCCAGCTGGCATAGACATCACTATCATGTCCTTGAGTTTCTGAACCTCTACCACCACCTTCTGAGTTCTAGAATTATAGATATTTGTGACCGCAGTCTCTGCCTCTCTCATAGCAGCAAGCCTAACTGTCTCCATTTATGTACCAAGAGAACCATAGCCCATGTGTCAATTCCTCAAGGTGCTCAACGACCAACTGTCCCTCTTTTCTCCTTCCCAACAGACATACCCAGAATCTCAAAGATCAACAGTGCCACAGACATGACTCCCAGATGATGACCAAGTTCTGTCTGTTGCTCCCAGTCCTTACTATCCAAGCTGCCCAACTGCTAAGCACACTTCTGTTATCTGGCTTTATAATATTTTTTGGTCCTCCTCTCATCTCCTCAGTATATGGTTTGTGTGTTTTGGTGAAGGTGACAGTATGTGACTCTGAGACATAAAGGAAACCAAGTATCAAATATTTTATCAAGAGTGGTCGTCTCCATAAGGGACTGAGTGACATCTCTAGTGCTGAACAAGAAGGCTGTGGGCCGAAGGCCGTGGAGCTGGGTCAAAAGGAGCCACAATGTCCCAGAAACCACAAACCACATGTAGGGCTTAGAGGGGAGTGATAACTTATATTCTGACAACAATGAACTCACCCAACAGAGTTCCATCATTCATCGTCTGGTTGTTTATGTCACAATGTGTCACCCCATCTATTTCTGCTTTGGAAGAGAATTCAGTAAAATTACAACACAGCGTGATCTCCCTCTGCATCTCGGTGTGAAAAAAATCCACACTACTGGCACAAAAACTGGTTGGATCTTGGCGAAGGCTCTGATTTGGATTCTGGCTCACTGGGTACTGGGAATCATGCCAAATGAATCTGTTGGGCTGATGGGATTGCCCTCGCCATGATGCACTAGGCTCTATAATGAAGTGTGCAGTGGCCATGGGACCTCCACTTGGTCTTATGGTTTCCATTTTTAGAATACTTTTCACGACAACACCTCAACTCCTCAAAAAGAAACACAGAAAATGACATGGGAACCTCACAAGTTACCTAATTTTGTGTTGCTCTCAATGCTGCTTGCTTTCCCTGGAATTGCCCCTTACATATTAGGAATGCATTCAGTGTTCTCAGATCTACATTTAATCCCTTCCTTCCTTCTTTGAACAGGTCCCCCTACCACCTTTCATTACTGCATATTCCATGTAGTGCAGAAACGTGTGGTAAGCACACTTCTAGCACAGCCCTCAGTGACAACCTCCTTCCAGGAACGTTGGTCCTAATGAAATGGGCCCAACCCAACGCCATGCTTGTATCCAGCAGCATTTGGAAACTATAGTAGTAAGTCATTGCTGCCCAAGGGCAGGCTGTCACAAGACTAAGCCTCCCCTAGCAGGCAAACTTCCTCCCTCCAGTACTAACTGCACATGTCCCTGTGGAGATGAACAGCTTACAATGAGTTGGTGGCAATCATACCTCTATCAGACAGAAACAGGCTAAGGCCCTCATGCTGCAGAGCATTAGGAACTGGATCCTGTCAACACCTGGCTCACCTTCAGTCCACCTATGAGATCACAGTTCGTGGGCATCTGACACCTTGATTACAAGTAGGTGTCAGAAAGGGTGAAAAGTGGAGGACCTAGACAAGTCATGCAGATTCCCCAACCAAAGAAAAGCTGGGAGAATAACTATTCTGTAATGCTGCTATATTTGGTTAGATGGACTACATGTCAGTCACTAATGCTGAAGATAACAGGACTACCCGAGTGCTGGGACTGTGGGCAAGTTGCAGAGGGCCTGAGTCAGACTGGGAGAGTTTCATGTGGCTCAGTGGACACAGGATGTGCACACCTCTCAGTCAGACTCAGGGTCAAGTCCCAGGTTTGGTCTGAGTCATCTCTGTGACTTTGAAGAGGTCATGTGATGCTCTGGACTGGGTCAGTTCTTCCATGAACTTGACTGACACCACCTGGCAAGACCGGTTGAAATCCACACAATTGAACTATCTAAGGATGTATTTGGCATCTTCTTGACCTGAACCCACAACTCTGCTTCTTGTCGTGGTTTCCATATGAGCTGGGAACTCTGTCCTTTTCTGAGGCCAGGCCGGTGAATGGATTAAGTACTATCAATGTCATGACTATATGACTCCTTCTGGCTCCACCAGGTCACAGAGGATATGATCTGTGCACTGCCACTTGGGCAGCCACTCAGGTGTGCATTGATTTAGCCTTTCTGTCATGACCCTCAGATGGTTCATTAAGAAAGCCCAACATCTACATGGCTGGATACATTCCTTACCAGCCTGTGGAGGCTTCTCTTCCATCAGGCATTTCCAAATGAAAGGATTCTATAAGAGACTTTACCTCTCACTCCACACACCATCAATCTACCCTTGGGAATCTACACAAGGGTCTCTAGTTTGCCTTCAGTGGACACAGAGATCTTCCAATTCTCCTCCCCCTGGGGGCCTCGGACTTATAGTTCCCTCTAGACACACCCTTTCCCTACAAGGACTTTCATTTGCTTTCTGGGTCTGCAATGCTCACAAGTAGCTGCAGGCTAATCTTCCCAGCACATAGCACAAAAGCAATTGTTCTCTGGACAGGGGGCAGATCAGAGTGGATACATTTGCAAGCAATTCCGGGTGGTTGGAGGAGCCTTATCAAAAGCAGAATGAGCCCATGATGCTGATGCAGAGAGCAAATGTTTCTCTATCTCCCCCTGGACGCCTGTCTTCTGCCCTCCCTTTCCATTCGTGTCTGTTTTCCTAGTCCTTCCCAATTCCCCTCCCACCCCCTTCTTTCTTCCCACAGCACTCCAGATATGCAGACGTTTACTGCTTCTGCTCTGCTTGTGAGTGCATGCAGGAGCGCACATGCCCAATCACACATAACCATACTCTTTGTACAGCTGTAGCTGTTGCCCACTGATGTGTGGCTTCTGTTAGGAACACTGCCATAATTGCCATATTCAGACTCCACTCTAGGGAAGAGCTTTGTCTTGCTGATTTCGGAACACGCAGTCCCTGTCTTAGGGCACCTTGTACTGACCAAATGAGATGGTAATTATGTATCCACTAAATTGTGCAGCTCCTAGATTCTGCTCTGGAACATTAACGCATACTCTCCCATTTGCTGCCCCCAACTCGAAGCCCAGACACCCACAGAGTAGATGTTGGACAGTGTGTGCAGGTGGAGAGCCAATTTCTATGCGGATATTGGGCATTCGAGAAATGAATCTGGGATAACCAAATTAATACAGGCCAATGAGATGAGGTTCTAATGCTCCCGCTCCTTTCAGGCCTCAGGACACTGCAGGAAAGAGGACCTTTAAATGGAGGAGTCCACCCCCTACCCATAACATGGCTAAGGAGGAGGTGTCACTGGACAAACCAAAATTCCAGTAGGCAACAATGGTCTTAATGGAGTAGAGCTTCATAATAAGCAGTCCTCATCACTTTATCCCAGCCCAGCACACAGAAAGAGTTCCAGAATCCCCATTCCACATTCCCCAGAGCCAGATGTCCCACCTATACTAGCACAGTCCTGGCTGACTTGACAGAAAGCCGCTGATTTTGGTGCCATACCATGCTAAAAACACCCTCCTGAACTCTCCTTTTCATGAGGGACCTTTCACAGTCCCTTGGTTTCTGGACCCTGTGAGTTGCTAGGAGGCATGATTCATGTGTCACCACTATTCACACTCATGGTGTTCTCATTTGACTCTCTTGCCTGTGATACCACATCTCTCTGTGACCTTCAACAAGGTGGTACAGTTTCCAGAGCTGACATTCAGTATCACATCTACAGTGAAACCTTTCATTGAGAGCTCTCTGAAATCCTGAATACCTGCACATTCTCTGATCCCAAAGCCCAGGGGACTCGGACACTGCAGCCCAGCTGCAAGGTTCCTAAGGTTATTGCTCTCATGAAGGTCTGTCTCTGATGATCCCTCCTGCATGAGTCCATAGGCTAAGATGCTATTTATCTTCCTGACCTGCTCCTCCCATCATAACCAAGATGGTCAATTTTCAAAGCTCAGAGCTACAGTGTGGGTGGACTGAGTAGTATCTGACAGACCAGGTCCTTAGAAATCATCACCCCTGAAGTCACAAGACAGACCCCACAGACTACAGACCATTCCTGATATGCCCTGCAAGTATCTCAAGGGCTGAACAATGGGTCAGTACAATTGTTGATCAAGCTCTATCATTTTGAGCATCCATAGTACCAGAGTCTGTATGAGACATGAAGATGTACCCTGCTGCCTCCTGGTAGCCCTGTTTAAATCCTGCAAACATACCATGGAGGAAAAGGCAGCTGCCTATCTTCAGGGTCAAACTCACTGCAACTGCCTGGTCTTGTCCCTCCAGAGCTGTTCTTCCTCCTCCCTCCCCACTGAAGCCAAGTCTTCACACATACCAGGGAGCTACTCCTCTAGAAAACATCCCTGACTCAATAACAAACACCAAGCCTGAAGAGTTTCCTGACAGCCAGCAACCTCATGGTCCCAGATCTTCTTCCATTCCTGTCTGCTGTCCTTGTGAGTGCGGCTTTTTTCCTGCTATGGCTTAATCATGAAAATCTCTCTCATGGGAGGTGCCAGCAAACACATGGAAGGTGGCTTACCAGCAATGTTTTGGCATGTCTCACTTTGGCGGTTCCATGGTGTCTCTCTGACTTCGTCCTTCTTCCTCTCAGCATACAGCCTAGCTTTCCCTGCCTACCTACAGTCTGCCTGGCTATAGTTCCAAAGCAGTCTCTTTATTAATTAATGTTGATCACAGCACACAGAGGGGACTCCCATATCACCCAAGCTGCTCCTTGATCCAGAATGTCTCATTTCTCCCTCTCTAAGACCTGCCCTTTCAGAGAATTTACAACAAAGAAAAGCCACCAAAAGCCAGTTCCACATTCTTGTAGGATTCATTGGCTCTTCCCCTGAAGTTGCCAGCTGTCCAATCCCCTCCTAATTCATTCTAATTGGGCACAAACTCAGCTTGTGGCAGACACAACAACACCCCATGACTACAGGGTACATAAGTGTCAAGCTTTATTTTGGCCATGTGATTTTTCCAGCCCCTTCTCCTGCCTTGATCTCTGGGGGCCTGGAGAGCTCACCAGAGAGTTATTTTGCTCAAAAAGAACCTGGTCTTTTCCTTTTTCAATACAGATTCATCTGGCCTACTGCATTGATAAAGAAACCTATTATTGGGGTACAGAAAACTTATTAGGTCCCTGGCCAGAGTTAGCATAAAAGGCCATATGCATGTCCTTGGTCTGGGCTGCCATATGCGGCCATGATGATATCTGGGCTGTTGCTGAGGGTCATGTCTTTGTCTGTTGCCCTGTTGCAACTCAGATCCGTGTTGATGTCCATGGCTCTTGTTACCTCTGAAGACCACTCAGATATCCATGGTCTGCACTGCAGCCTGACCACATTGATTTCCATGGTCCATGTGATTTCCAGGGGCCACACTGTGGTGTGTGGCCTGAGCTGAAACTAAGGCCATAGCAGGGAAAAGTTCATGGCTGTTACTGGGGTCATGTCTAGGTCTGTGGTCCTACTGTAGCTGGGATCTCTGTTGATGTTTTAGAGTGGAAGGAGAGGGGGAACAGAAACTTATAGAGAGAATGCCAGCATGAGACCAACAACAAACAACTAGAGAAGCAAGGAGGGAGGTTGGAGAGGGGGAGCAGGAGCATAGCAACCAGAAATCTTGGGCCTATGGGGGCTTGTTTGTTTTGCACAGGGAAAATATATTTTAGGCCTTAAGGTACATAAGGTGTCAGATATCCCCAACTGAAAAATATTTTGTACAAAGCAGCACAAGGGCATTTGGAGATCAGGCATCAAATTGTTAGCGTTCCTTTTCTAAGTCATCCCTAGACTTGGGTCTCTAAGTTTAGTAAAACGAATACACCGTGATATACTTTGGGGAACAAAAAACAGATGGATGTGAGAAATTCCTTAACAGAGTGTCTCATGATAAAGGAACCCCAGAAAGACAAGGGAGGCCCTTGTGTCCTGGAATAAGGCAGGTCCTTTTCCTGGTCTGATTGGGACCCAGGCAAGGCTGCATCTTTAGTAGGACAGCCAGAATTGTATGACTCCCTGGGCCTCTAAAGGCAATGACTTGGAACTCAGAACTTACCCAGACAAAGCCAATCTTAGTCTGGCAGGTGCGGGGCGGGGGAGGTATTTACCCAACATGTGAACCTGGGTAGGTGAGAAAAACAATCCCGTAAGTGGGACATCCAGATGTAAAGATTTGGCAGCCCAACTAATCTCATCACCAACACAATAATCCAAATCAAACAAACAAAAATAATTAATTAGAAAAAGTCCAGGTTTAATGGATAGCAAAGGTCCCAGAGAGTTAGAAGAAGGAAGACCAGGCCTGCGGCGCCAGCCCGGGAAGGGGAGTTCAGAGGTTCCTTGGCCCCCTGTCCTTCTTGAGCTCTCGGCAGGGCCCCCACTCCCTGCATACCTCCTCTTTCTTCCTAGCCCACCCAGCTCCCATCCAGAACCCTCCCCAATTTGCCCCACCGCCCTCTTTCTGCACATAACATCACCCAGCCCAGCCTGTCTGGGCACTGGGTCCGAATCCTCGGGGCACCCAAGTGGGCACGGGAGTCTCTTTGTTTCTATGCCCTGCCTGCACCAAACAGGGTAGGTGCTTTGTTTGCGACCTGCCCACCAGCACGGAGGCCTGATCTCTAGGCGCCAGGAGACCCAGCCTTGGGGTGAGTTTCTGACCCTGCGGCGCCAGCCCGGGAAGGGGAGTTCAGAGCTTCCTTGGCCCCCTGTCCTTCTTGAGCTCTCGGCAGGGCCCCCACTCCCTGCATACCTCCTCTTTCTTCCTAGCCCACCCAGCTTCCATCCAGAACCCTCCCCACTTTGCCCCACCGCCTTCTTTCTGCACATAACATCACCCAGCCCAGCCAGTCTGGGCACTGGGTCCGAATCATCGGGGCACCCAAGCGGGCGGGAGTCTCTTTGTTTATATGGCCTGCCTGCACCAAGCAGGGTAGGCGCTTTGTTTGCGACCTGCCCACCAGCACGGAGGCCTGATCTCTCAGCGCCAGGAGACCCAGCCTTGGGGAGACCCAGCGTTGGGGAGAGACAATGTTGGGGAGATCCAGCATTGGGTACGCAAGGAGACCTGATCCGGTAAAGAAGATCCATAAGGGAGCATTTGGAAGATGAGATGGGTAGACGCCAAGGCAAGAATTCGCCCAACAAGCTGAAAAGCAACATGAAGCCACCAGAAACCAGCGACCTCACAACGGGAGGACATGAACACCTTAATCAAGAAGAAGTAGAAAAGGTTGACTTCATGAAAGTGATTGACGCCCTTAAACAGCATGTAAAAAATGCCCTTATAGAAATGGATGAGAAATATAACAGAAAGTTTGAAGATCTGAATAAATCAGTGAATGATACCCTAGAAAACCAAGGAAAAACAATCAAACAGATAATGGAAACGGTGGAAGACTTGAAAACTGAAATGGAGGCAAAGAAGAAAACACAAACAGAGGGCCGGCTGGACATGGAAAATTTAAGTAAACAAACAGAGTCTACAGAAACAAGCATAACCAACAGAATACAAGAGATAGAAGAAAGAATCTCAGATTCTGAAGATACCATAGAGAAAATAAACACTCTGATCAAAGAAAACAGCAACTCCAGCAAACTCTCATCACAAAATATTCAGGAAATATGGGACACAATAAAAAGACCAAACCTAAGAATAATAGGAGTAGAAGAAGGAGAAGAAGTGCAGCTCAATGGTCCAGAAAATATATTTAATAAAATTATAGAAGAAAACTTTCCCAACCTAAAGAAAGATATACCTATGAAGGTTCAAGAAGCATACAGAACACCGAATAGGCTGGATCAAAAAAGAACATCCCCTCGCCATATAATTATTAAAACACAAAGCATACAGAATAAGGAAAGAATATTAAGAGCTGCAAAGGAAAAAGGCCAAATTACTTATAAAGGTAAACCTATCAGACTTACACCTGACTTCTCCATGGAAACCATGAAAGCCAGAAGGTCCTGGATAGATGTACTTCAGAAACTAAGAGACCATGGATGCAAGCCCAGATTACTATACCCAGCCAAGCTTTCGTTCACTATAAATGGAGAAAATAAAATTTTCCAGGATAAAAACAAATTTAAACAATACGCAGCCACAAATCCAGCCTTACAGAAAGAAACAGAAGGAAAATCACTAACCAAGGAGTCCAACAATGACCACAATAACTCAGACATCTAGAGACCCTTCACCAACACAAATCAAAGAAGGGAAACACACAAACTCTACGACTAAAAAAATGACCGGAGTTAACATCCACTGGTCATTAATATCACTTAATGTCAATGGACTCAACTCACCTATTAAAAGGCACAGGCTAAGAGATTGGATACGAAAACAGGATCCAACATTCTGCTGTTTACAAGAAACACACCTCAGCCACAAAAACAGGCACCTACTCAGAGTAAAGGGCTGGGAAAAGGCTTATCAAGCAAATGGACCTAAGAAACAAGCAGGTGTGGCCATACTGATCTCTAACAAAGTTGACTTCAAACTTAAATCAATCAGAAGAGATGGAGAGGGGCATTTTATACTCAGAACAGGAACAGTTCAGCAGGATGAAGTCTCAATTCTGAACATCTATGCCCCTAATTTGAAAGCACCCACGTACATAAAAGAAACATTGCTAAAACTCAAGGCAGCCATCAAACCGCACACACTAATCGTAGGAGACTTCAACACTCCTCTCTCACCAATGGACAGGTCAATCAGACAGAAACCTAACAGAGAAATAAGAGAATTAATGGAGGTAATGAATCAAATGGACTTAACAGACATCTATAGAACATTCCACCCAAATAGGAAAGAATATACCTTCTTCTCTGCAGCTCATGGAACCTTCTCAAAAATCGACCACATAGTCGGTAACAAAGCAAACATCCACAGTTACAAAAAAATATTAGTAACCACCTGTGTCTTATCAGATCACCATGGATTAAAGTTAGAATTCAACAACAATGCTACCCCCAAAAAGCCTACAAACTCATGGAAACTGAACAGTCAACTACTGAACCATACCTGGATTAAGGAAGAAATTAAGAAAGAAATTAATGTCTTCCTGGAATTCAATGAAAATAAAGAAACAACATACTTAAACTTATGGGACACTATGAAAGCAGTCCTAAGAGGAAAGTTCATAGCACTAAGTGCCCACTTAAAGAAAACAGAGAAAGCTCACATTGGAGACTTAACAGCCCAACTGAAAGCTCTAGAAAAAAAAAGAAGCAGACTCACCTAGCAGGAGTAGAAGACTGGAAATAATCAAACTGAGGGCTGAAATCAACAAAATAGAAACACAGAAAACAATCCAAAGAATCAATGAAACAAAAAGCTGGTTTCTGGAGAAAATCAACAAGATTGACAAACCCCTATCCAAACTAATCAAACGGCAGAGAGAGAATTTGCAAATGAATAAGATCAGAAATGAAAAGGGGGACATAACCACAGACACAGAGGAAATTCAGAGAATCATTAGATCTTACTACAAAAGCCTATATGCCACAAAACTGGAAAATGTAAAGGAAATGGACACTTTCTTAGATAAATACCATATACCAAAGTTAAACCAGGACCAGGTGAACAATCTAAATAGACCTGTTAGTCGCGAAGAATTAGAAGAGGTTATCAAAAACCTCCCTACCAAAAAAAGCCCAGGACCAGATGGTTTCAATGCGGAATTCTACCAGATCTTCCAAGAAGACCTAATACCTATACTCCTTAATGTATTTCACAATATAGAAACAGAAGAGTCATTGCCAAATTCCTTTTATGAAGCTACAGTTACTCTGATACCAAAACCGCACAAAGACTCAACCAAGAAAGAAAATTTTAGACCAATCTCACTCATGAACATCGATGCAAAAATCCTCAACAAAATAGTGGCAAACCGAATCCAAGAACACATTAGGAAAATTATCCATTATGATCAAGTAGGCTTCATCCCAGGGATGCAGGGCTGGTTCAACATACGAAAATCTATCAATGTAATCCAGCATATAAATAAACTGAAAGAAAAAAACCATATGATCATTTCATTAGATGCTGAAAAAGCATTTGACAAAATTCAACACCCCTTTATGATAAAAGTATTGGAGAGATTAGGGATACAAGGGTCATACCTAAATATAATAAAAGCTATATACAGCAAGCCGACAGCTAACATTAAATTAAATGGAGAGAAACTTAAAGCCATCCCACTAAACTCAGGAACACGACAAGGCTGTCCACTCTCGCCATACCTCTTCAATATAGTACTTGAAGTTCTAGCAATAGCAATAAGACAACATAAGGGGATCAAAGGGATTCGAATTGGAAAGGAAGAAGTTAAACTTTCGTTATTTGCAGATGATATGATAGTGTACATAAGCGACCCCAAAAACTCCACCAAAGAACTTTTACAGCTGATAAACACCTTTAGTAATGTGGCAGGATACAAGATCAACTCCAAAAAAATCAGTCACCCTCTTATACACAAAGGATATGGAAACAGAGAGGGAAATCAGAGAAGCTTCACCTTTCACAATAGCCACAAACAGCATAAAATATCTTGGGGTAACTCTAACCAAGGAAGTGAAAGATCTATTTGACAAGAACTTTAAGGCATTGAAGAAAGAAATTGAGGAGTATACCAGAAAATGGAAGGACCTTCCTTGCTCTTGGATTGGGAGGATCAACATAGTAAAAATGGCAATTCTACCAAAGGCAATTTATAGATTCAATGCAATCCCCATCAGGGTCCCATCAAAATTCTTCACAGATCTGGAGAGGACAATAATCAACTTTATATGGAAAAACAAAAAACCCAGGGTAGCCAAAACAATCCTATACAATAAAGGATTGTCTGGAGGCATTACCATCCCTGACTTCAAACTCTATTACAGAGCTACAGTGATGAAAACAGTGTGGTACTGGCATAAAAACAGAGAAGTTGACCAATGGAATCGTATAGAAGACCCGAATTTTAAATCACAAACCTATGAACACCTCATTTTTGATAAAGGAGCCAAAAGTATACAATGGAAGAAAGAAAGCATTTTTAACAAATGGTGCTGGCATAACTGGATGTCAACCTGTAGAAGAATGAAAATAGACCCATATCTATCACCATGCACAAAACTCAAGTCCAAATGGATTAAAGACCTCACTATCAGTCAGAACACAGTGAACCTGATAGAAGAGAAAGTGGGAAGTACCCTACAGGAGATGGGCACAGGAGATCGCTTCCTATGTGTAACCCCAACAGCACAGACTTTAAGGGCAACATTGAATAAATGGGACCTACTAAAACTGAGAAGCTTCTGTAAAGCAAAGGACACTGTCACCAAGACAAATAGGCAACCTACTGACTGGGAGAAGATCTTCACCAACCCTGCAACAGACAAAGGTCTGATCTCCAAAATATATAGAGAACTCAGGAAACTAGACTTTAAAATGCTAATTAACCCAATTAAAAAATGGGGCACTGAACTGAACAGAGAATTCTCAGCAGAGGAAGTTCAGATGGCCAAAAGACACTTAAGGTCATGCTCAACCTCCTTAGCAGTCAGGGAAATGCAAATCTAAACAACTTTGAGATATCATCTTACACCTGTCAGAATGGCTAAAATAAAAAACTCCAATGATAGCCTTTGCTGGAGAGGCTGTGGAGGAAGGGGAACACTCATCCATTGCTGGTGGGAATGCAATCTTGTGCAACCACTTTGGAAATCGGTGTTTCGGTTTCTCAGGAAATTCGGGATCAACTTACCCCTGGACCCAGCAATACCACTCCTGGGAATATACCCAAGAGATGCCCTATCACATGACAAGAGCATTTGTTCAACTATGTTCATAGCAGTATTATTTGTAATAGCCAGAACCTGGAAACAACCTAGATGCCCTTCAATGGAAGAATGGATGAAGAAAGTGTGGAATATCTACACATTAGAGTACTATGCTGCGTTAAAAAACAATGACTTCTCAAATTTTGCATGCAAATGGATGGAAATAGAAAACACTATCCTGAGTGAGGTATCCCAGACCCAAAAAGATGAACATGGGATGTACTCACTCATAATTGGTTTCTAGCCATAAACAAGGGTCACGGAGTCTACACTTGGTGATCCCAAAGAAGCTAAGTAAGAAGGTGAACCAAAGGAAAAGCATATAGTTGCCCTCTTGGCTATGGGAAGTAGACAAAATTGCCGGGGAGAAAATTGAGATCTTGGGGGTGGGGTGGGATGGGGGTAAGGGGAGATGGGGAGAGAGGGGGGAGAGGGGGAGAATGGGGGGAGCTTGGGGAAGGGGGAGGATTGGGATGAAGGAAGGTTGGATGGGGGAGCATGGAAGCACGGTTCTTCGTTAAGGGAGCCACCTTAGGGTTGGCAAGAGACTTGAACCTTGAGTGGCTCCCAGATACCCAAGCCGAGGTCCCCAGTTAGTTCCTTGGGCAGCTGAGGATGGGGAACCTGAAATGACCCTATCCTAGAGCAATAATGACGAATATCTTGCATATCATCATAGAACCTTCATCTGGTGATGGATGGAGACAGAGACAGAGACCCACACTGGAGCACTGGACTGAGCTCCCAAGGTCCCAATGAGGAGCAGAAGGAGGGAGAACATGAGCAAAGAAGTCGGGACCACGAGGGGAGCACCCACCCACTGAGACAGTGGAGCTGATCTATTGGGAGCTCACCAAGGCCAGCTGAACTGTGACTGAAAAAGCATGGGATAAAACTGAACTCTCTGAGCATGGCGAACAATGAGGGCTGATGAGAACCCAAGGACAATGGCATGGGGTTTTGAACCTACGTAATGTGCTGGCTTTGTGGGAGCCTAGCCAGTTTGGATGTTCACCTTCCTAGAAATGCACGGAGGGGGGAGGACCTAGGACTTACCACAGGGCAGGGAAATCTGACTGCTCTTTGGGCTGGAGAGGGAGGGGGAGAGGAGTGGGGGGAGGGGGAGAAGGGTGGGAGGAGGGGGGGAATGGGAGGCTGGGAGGAGGAGGAAATTTGTTTTTTTTTTCTTTTCTCAATAAAAAAAAGTTAAAAAATAAATAAATAAATAATAAAAAAAGAAGGACGACCAGAAAACGACTTGTTTGTTCTGGGTTACTGTTTCTATACCATTCGGGAGTGGTTTGGAGCATCTCTGAGGAGGGTTTACCATTTGATGGGCTTTTTTGGACGTGGAGTCAGGACTGAGGCAACACCCAAGGCAGGTGATTGAAAAGGAAATTTTGCTTAAACGTTTCAGATTCTTTGGATATATGGATGTCAGGGGCTGGGTTGAAGCCTTAACCCAAAGAATCAGAGAGAACCAAGGCAAATTGCATGCTACAGCCCTTCTTGGTGAAGTGTGAGGGTCTCTATTTGGTGCGGCACAGCTTTTGAAGACATTAACAGGCATGCAGAGTGGCTAAGGTTTCAAACAAGTGGTAGGGTCAGAGTCCCAGAAGAAAGACCATTGGGGAAAATGTAGCCAGTTACAGTGAAGACCTGAGTAGTGCTTCCCAACAATGTTTTATTATTTATTCACATACACAGGCCTAGACACAAACTGAAACATCTCATGTATCCACAATGCAGATATAAAGTACAGGAGCGCCCAGGCACATACACCATCACAAAACAAATACAAACACTGGCATACCAACTCACGTAGAACCCCAACAATGGAAAGGCCGTATTATCATTTTACCTACAGAACATACACTAAAAAGTGCTAGCCTCCAAAGGAACAAGGGATGGAGGTACAAAAACACACTATGTAAGTCAAGGATCCACATTATGAAAAGAGTCTGAAAGCTTATGAAACGCCTGAACGTTGACAAAACACATTTAAGCATTTGAGACAGCTATCGTTAATCTATCAACTACTCAGTCCTTGAACAAACCTGCACCCCCTCCTCTGGGCCCTTAAGCTCAAGAGGGAGGTGCAGTCCAGATGCTCAGTAGATAGCAAGAGGTCGCCTGCCTTGGATCCCAGTCACAAGGATGGGCTGGGAGGTTTCACTGCTCCAACTCATGCAAGACCTGAAGGGAGAAAGGATGGGATGAGGACCACCTAAGGATCACAAATCCCCGAATCCCTTTCCTGACTCGAGCCCTTTCTTCTTTGTCTCTCACAGTTGAAGAGTTGTCACTGACACAAGGGAGAGACATATTCCCGCCTGGATTCCCCACCTCCAGCCTCACATTCCCTGATTCCTCCATCACAGGCCAAAACCTACTCCAGTCAAGCCCATGGTCTCTAAATAAAACCTTCCTGATGTCAGGAAAGCTCTTTGGATTTCCATTACCCAGTCCTCCTGGCCTAGATGTGCATGCACGTGCGTGCATGCGTGCGTGCGTGCGTGCGTGCATGCGTGCGTGCGTGTGTGTGTGTGTGTGTGTGTGTGTGTGTGTGTGTGTAAGACAGAGAGAGGGGGAGAGAGAGAAATAGAGTAGAGGAGGGGAACACACACACTGGTGTTTCTTAGTAAGTGCTGGTATGGAAAGTCAGAGGATGGCCTGGGGAATCCGTCTTTCCCTTCCTGTTTAAAGGTTGCTTTGAGACCTGTTGGAGGGCTCTAATGGAAACATGGTGGTTTAAACGAGGCAAACAATAGCCTCTAAATATTTTCCTTCTGTGGTTCCTCACCATGTTTTAGGATGCTTGACTTTAAAACTGCTGTTTGAGGTGCTGACTTGAAGCCTGTGAAAAACTGTCAGATGAGTTTTAGCTTGGGATTAGGGCGGTACTCCTGACACTTGAGAAGAGGCCCTAGACATACTTCTGCCAGTTTTTTGCTCCCTATCTTTGTGAAGAGCATCCTCGGCTGTGACGATTATAAATTAAAAGTACCAATCCACTCTGAAAAATGTTGAAAATACTTTGTGCCCCACAGTGTCCAATGTGGGGTTAAGATTTATCTCTTTGGGAAAAATTAAACAAGCACATCCACTTCCTTGGCATTCACATTTATCTTTAGTAAATGGGAAATTACATGTACTCCAAGGATTAGTATTGAATTAAATTTCTTTGTAGTTTATTGTCTGTGAATGTTTGGTTTGTATGTCTATCCTTCGTGCCTATATATGTGTGTCCAGTAAACATTTCTTCAGTTGGAACAGGGTTTCCAGACAGGAAGTTTCAAGAAGCCCTGGCCTAGGATTCCTCTCCCACCCTTGCCATGGCCCTGTGATCAGTCAGCCACCTCTCCAGCTTCATCCTGACCCTTCCAATCCAGCAGGTCTGTCCAGCGTGGCTTCTGCCTACACTCCATAGGCCCCATTTGCCTCTGTACTCGACAGTGTCCAGCCTTGCTTTCCAGAGACACTAGAGGTTTAGTTGGCTTCTCAGCTTATGAGGCCCTTGCCCTCTGGGTGGGCCACTTGAGATTTGGTGGCAAAATACACCTTGAGCAGGAACCCAGGCTGCACATCTGGACTGAGATTCCCCCTGAGACCAGAGACTATATCTCCTTCCATGTATGTCTTCTACAGACCACTACGGTGTGCAGTAGAATGGGGACATGGGGCCTGAGTGAGGAAGCAGGATCCTGGCTCCTTCTATGTCTTCCATGTAACATGCGACCTGCCCTGGGGCAAGTGCCTGCAACCCCCAAGAGCCTCGGTCTCCTTCTCTCTCTGGACATCAGGACACCAGCCACTTGCTGCTGAGCACAAACTAGAGGAGCTGAGCATTCTCTGAGCAATCCTCAAGTGCCCTCTCTGAAGTCTGCTCCAGAAGTCAGGGGTACCCAGCCCCAAGTCATTCAAACTACCAACTTATCCCCACGTGCCCAGCTATGACCAACTTGCCACAGAGCCTCCCATTTCCCACCCATTTCCACCCCATGGTCCTGTTTAAGAAGCCAGCTACCTGGTTAGCTGTGGGTCTGGCGCCAGGTCCAAGAAGAGTTCTTCAGAGTCATCAGGGCCGCAGCAGCCTGCAGTATCTCCTCACACTCGAAGGGGGCAGAAACCGAGGCCTGGTCAGAGGTAACGGGCCCCTGTAAAGAAATGGGTGTGAGGAGAACAGGAGCTGCGCACCCACCACCTCTTCTCAGAAGTACAAATGCCCTTCCAGTGGCCAGCTGCTCCCAACCCCAAGGCGGTCTCCTCGACACATCCACTTAGCTCCTCCTGCCCAACATTCGGGAGCCCAAACTTCTCTGCAGGGACCTGTGTCTCTGGTGGATGATACTCCATGGAGGAACACGGCAGGGGGGTCTGATCCGTGCATCTGGAAAGAAGAGGTGAGGGGATTAAACACTTGGATGGGTGGGCAACACTGATCCATTGAGACTGACAAGGTTTCTGCAGTACCAGAAGGTAGGAGTCCAAAGGACTGTGGAGAACTTAGACCCATGGCTTGGGCACGTCCTTTGTCCTGCACAGCCTGTTTTCCTTTGCACACCCCGTCTGACACGTTTTTTCTGAGACATTAATTGTCACAAGCCCCTTTTAATTCTCTCCCAGATACACATTGAGGAAGACATCAGGGATCCACCAGTTTTTGCATTATAATCTACAAAGTCCCTGCAGAGATATGATGGCCTCCTGTTTTCAGGGACTGGTTCTTGCCAGCATTTTGCCCATCCACCACAGCACTTCCAGGAGGCTTACTTGCTGGCCTCTGGACTTTCCCCTGGGCCTCTATGGCCCTCGCCACCATGACCCTAGTTTTTACCAGGACCTTCTGTCTCACCCATCTGTAGCCATGTGGAAAAACAGTGCCCACGTGTTGAAGGCCCACTGTGTGGCAGGCCTTGTGCTGGTGCTTTCTTCAGTGCGAGAGGTGTAGGATCCTTTTGACAAAATGTCCACTAGGAAATGGATGCTTGGAAAATAAAGCCACTCTGGAGTAGGAGCTGTCAAATCAGGAGAGGACCCTGTCCTTGCCCGCACAGCCTGACACACAGCCTTCTCCTTCCCACAATCATCCCTTTCCTGTTTCTCCTACTGCAACAATTCAGACACAGCCGGCTCCATGGACCCTCTCCACTCACGGGTTGGACAAGGCAAAAGCCTCATGGAGCACCATGGAAGGCAAAGCAATCAATTGCGGGCCCAAGGTCGTTGTCATGTAGGGTGCAGGTGAAAATGCTGGGGGCCAGCAGAGGGATGGAGGCCCTTGGGAGCTCTGCAGAGACACGGACTACATGGATTGGGTTCCAGGCCAGCCAGGAAAAAAAGGGGCTGGGCAAATTTTAGGCTGAGGGCAGGAACCCAGAATGTCAGGGCTCTGAAGAGCCTGTTGAACCCCCTCCAATCTCAGCATGGTCTACTGGCACTGAGGAGACTGAGGCCCAAGGGGAAGTGCCCTTTCCCAGGGTCACACAAGGCTGTGTGCTGACCAAGTGGTAGAGGTGGAAGCCCTGACTTCAAGACACAGCTGAAAGGGACTTGACAGTGAAAGGCAGGAGCCGCCCACTCTAGCAACAGATTCTCCTTACCTCCTGGGGGCTTATGAGGGGCAAGACTTCAGGCTGGCAAGCAGTGTTCTCATTGTCAGCTGTAAAAAGACCACCAATTCCTCCCTGCTGGGTGTCCGCCAGGCTCTCCTGCAGATACTCACCCCCATTCTGAGAGCTCCTCACAATGGACCTGCTCAAAGAGCCCACCCCAAATTTCTGCTTCCTGCCAACTAGTGCTGTTCTCATTGACACTATGTCTTCTACCTGGGGCACTGAGGTCTAGGGTGCACTAGCTCATGGTCACACTGCAGTTCTCTGACAGACAGGCCTGGCTACAGTTGCTCATGCTGCACTTCCCTCCAATCAAACCCGGGCTCCCTCCCCAGCCAAGGACACTCACTGTGACCTCTTGCTTTGGCAGAGGACTTCTTGCCCTGACAGAGGGGTTTGCCGGCTACAGCCTTAGTCGTCCTTGGTGGTTGAATCTGTCTTCTCTTTAGCAGTGCACCATGCACCCTTTTCTCAGAACCCAGAGCAGGCAGAGCCTCGCTGTGCTCCCTACAGTAGGGGTATGGAGGACTCCTATTAGTTTTGTGCAAAGGGGCCTGACCGCCTCTCAACTCACACAGGATACCCAAAAGGAGGCAGCACACCTGAGATGTCAAAGACCTGAGAGTGTGAGGGGTGGAATTCTCACCCGGTCTGAGTCCTGGTGCCACCATTAGCACCTCTGCCTCGTCCAGGGCGGCTTGCACGTCCTCTGAGGCCAGGTCCAATTCCCAGTGGGGCTCCCGTCTCATTCCCCGTGTTACATTCCAAGTTGGTGGGCCAGAAGCAGACATCCACTTGGTGGCTTTGATCCATGGTTCTGGAGTGAAGAGCAGAAATGCCACTGTATTCCCACGGCCAATGCATCTCCATGAGTATCCCCCCATGACGCTGTATCCCCGTGTGCAGAGTGAACCTGACCCTTTCCCCAGTCTAGACACCATACTCACGAGGAGGCGGGTTTCTCACCTGGTCTGGGTCCTGGTGCCACCATTGGCACCTCTGCCTCGGCGTCTTGCACGTCCTCTGAGGCCACGTTTGATTCCCAGTGGGGCTCCAGTCTTGTTCTCCATGCTACATTCCAAGTTGGAGGGCCAGAAGCAGACACCCACTTTGGGTTTTGGTTCCGTGGTTCTGGGGTGGAGAGCAGAAACCTCACTATACCTCGATGGCCCCTGTATGCCCATGAGTATCCCCCCATGACGCTGTATCCCCGTGTGCAGGGTGAACCTGACCCTCTCCCCAGTCTAGACACCATACTCACGAGGAGGCAGGTTACTTGCCTGGTCTGCGTCCTGGAGCCACCATTGGCACCTCTGCCTCGGTGGCTTGCACGTCCTCTGAGGCCACGTTTGATTTCCAGTGGGGCTCCAGTCTTGTTCTCCATGCTACATCCCGAGTTGCGGGGCCAGAAGCAGACACCCACTTTGTCTTTTTGTTCCAAGGGTCTGGGGTGGAGAGCCGAAAAGCCACTGTACCACCATGGCCACTGTATTGTCCTGTGTATTCCCCAGACCAGGGTATCTCCATTTGCAAAGCAAGCTGTACCCTCTCCCCTACCTAGACGCCATACTCACAGGAAGGCGGGTTTCTCACCTGGCCTGGATTCTGGTGGTACAACTGTGGCCTCTGCCTCGGCGGCTCGCACGTCCTCTGAGGCCAGGACCAACGACCAGTGGGGCTCCAGTCTCGTTCCCCATGTTACATTCCAAGTCGGAGGGACCACAGGCAGCATCCACTTTGTCTTGCTGCTCCATGGTTCTGGGGTGGAGAGCAGAAATACCACTGTATCACCATGGCCTAAGAGTATCTGCTTCTTCCAATGAAAACGGTAGCATTATGATGTTAGGGAGAAGTCTGGTGCCAGGAAACCTTCCAGGAATCTACAAGGAACACCATAGATAAGACTCCTAGCAATAGTGGAGAGGGTGCCTGAACTGGCCTCCCCTCATAACCAGATTGATAGCCGCCCTAATTGCTGTCATAGAACCTTCATCCAGTAACTGATGGACGCAGATGCAGAGATCCACAGCCAAGCACTGGGCTGAGCTGTGGGAGTCCAGTTGATGAGAGGAGGAGGGGATTATATTAGCAAGGTGTGTGTGTGAGGGGTCAAGATCATGATGGGAAAACCCACACAGACTGTGATCCTCGCTTGTGGGAGCCCACAGACACCAGACCAACAGCTAGGGGTCTGGCACGAGACTGACCTAGACCCTCTGCATGTGGGTGACAGTTGTGTAATTTGGTGTGTACATAGGGCCCATTACCATGGGACCAGGATCTGTCACGGGCACATAAGCTGGCTCTTGGGAAACAATTCCCTAAAATGGGCTACCTCACTCAGCCTTGATAAAAAGGGGCAGAGACTTGGTCCTGCCTCAACTTGTTGGACCATGTTTTGTTGACTCCCATGGGAGGATTTACACTTTCTGAGGAGTGGATTGGTGTGGGTAGAAAGGAGGTGATGGTGGAGAGTGGGAGGAGAGGAGGAAGGGGACACTATGGTTGGTATGTAAAATATATTTTAAAATGTAATAAAAATTTTGGAAAGAAAAATAGTAACTGCTCTTATCTTAGCAAAAAGAAAATAAGACAAAGCAAAGCAAACAAATAAACAAACAAAAATAATGCCTCTCTGGTGGCTAGAATGTTCTCTAACAGGCCCTCCACTACTACTACTACCAATCTGTCCTGCCATGGTTTCCCCTGGCCCTTGTCTCCCTTTTGTGCTGACAGAGTCTCCACCCTCACCGGGTTGTCCACTCCCCCAGCACCTGACCTCACCATCACCCCCAAGAATTTCCTGGCATTGGCTCCTTTACAGGGTCGATCGCCTCAGACTCACAACACCTTCACACACAGGAAGCCCCAGGCCTCCCTCGACGATCACACCAAAGCCCAGAAGCTGACAGCTGTCTTCCCAGGTGCCCTCTATCCCTTCACTCCACACATGGGAAAATATTCACCAATTACTCAGTAGTCTCATGGATGCCCAGTATTCCATTTCCTTTCATTCTCCCTTCGAGTTTCCATCACAACACACTTTAATAGTTAGCACCACCTTGCTCTCCCTTTCAAAAGATTATCCTTTTGTCCCACAGACCAATCCATCCCACACCTGCTCATGAAATCATTCTGTCTTTCTGAAGACAGGGGACACGGAAGTCATCCCTACCCATCAACCTGGGGTAGCTGGGATCACGACTGAGGGCAACTCGAGCTAACCAGTGACATGCTGGCTTTCAAACAAACAGTAGTCTCGCGAATTCCATCCAGATCTCTCTCGGTTACATTCTTTTACCCTTTCTTCCTTCCCAGCATTCTACAGGGGACAGACGTTTTCTGAAGCCCATGCAGAGTACCTGTCCCTGACCTAGCCCAAAGACAAAGTATCTGGCAAACTCAGCTTTCTGTCGACTCGACACAGGCCCTCTTCTTCCGCCAAACGCACATTCTCTCCCCAGTTGTACACCAGTCTTGCAGACGCACCTCAACACTTCGAAGGTTGGGACCCTGTTACAGCTGCTTCTCTTCCCTCACACCCTCTCCCCACCTCAATGGTTCTGGGGCGATTGCCAGACCGCCAGGTGACCCGGAGAATGGTGCTCTCTGAAGGGGTCGGGCCAGGGCCTGTGGGGCCTGTGCATAGCCTGTGTGGTTAGAGGGGCCGGGTTGAGGTGAGGCGCGGTCTTCTGGGATGTTGCCCTTCTCCAGCAGGCTTCGCCTAAAGAGGCCTAAAGCTGAGATAAATAGGCACCTTAGCATAAGGAAGAGAAGAAGAAAAAGACACAGAAGAATACGCAGGTCATACTTAGAGAGACTCCGCTGGCCCTTCAGAAAAAGGGGCTTGAGCCCTCGAGAGAAACCTCAGCTCTGGTCCTCGATCCTCTCTCCTCAGTCCTAGGTGGCTACTGGGCGGTATTTGGCTCCACCTCCTGCCTTGCCACAGAGGCCAATGAGCTTCCAGCACGTCCCTTGAAACCCGCCCACTGGTGGCAGCTCTGAGACCCACTTCCGCCTACAGGGAGGTGGGGCCTGTAGGCTCTAGTGGATAGGGGTGCTCACTTAACTGATCCCACCTTTAGCCTGGGAGGAACAAATTAAGGTTTGCACTCTCTAGTGGTGGCTGCGAAAATTGCTTCCATTTGGCGATGGGTGTCTCTGCATGTGCCTGCCTGAGGTGTGCATGCAGTTTGAGTAGTAGGTCTCCTTGTTAAACTGTAATTTGCCCTTTCAAGGTTCAGCATGCTTGCTTGTCGTGGACATCCGTCTGTCCTCCCATCATGTTTTCTCTTTCAGCAGTAGCCATGGTAAATCCCTCAGAGAACACTTGCATGTCTGGGAACGCTGTTCCCTCTGCCTTGTTTGAGACTGTCTCTGAGCTCTCCTTTCTGTGCCAGAGTTAAATCCCACGGTTTCTCTGCTAGTTCTACACTGACATGAGTTTTTTGTTTGTTTGTTTGCTTGTTCCTTTGTCTGTTGTCAGTCCATTGTAGGACACGATGTCTGCTAGGAAACATTCCTAATTCTTGTTCCACAGACCCAAATGTAACTTTCCTCTTCCCTTCCTTCTGTTCTTCCATGTGTATGTGAGTCTCCGAACTCCAGATCCCCAGTACACTCTCGGCTGCGAAGACTTCAGACCGCATTTCCTTTGATTCTGGGGACGAATTAAGAGGGAGCAGGTTATCCACAGAATACCTGGCCTTCCTAGTCATCAGGTCAGGACGCCTCTCCCTGTGGCTCTGTCGTATTTTGTATGCTAAAAACTTTATGTTTTTAGTTTTCTCTTTTGCACATTCTATCTGGTACACCTGTGTCATTCTTATCCCAGAACACTTTAGAGTAGTGCCATTCTCCTGTCTGATATCTGCTTGGCAAGAAAACCTTCACTTGATTTTAACTGACAGTCCTACACTGGACCTTTCTAACTGGTGCACTGTTCCAAAAGTCAGCCACCACATAAAATCCATTATATTACAGCACACACACACACACACACACACACACACACACACACACACACACACACACACACACAGGTTCTGAGTCTTTTCTGTGCATCTCGCTCAATTAAAACCAGTTCTGTTTTGTGGCTCTTGTTGTTGCTGTTTTCAGGGTTGGTGTGGCTCCACAGAAGGCAGTCTAATAAGGATTAAGGATGGGGATGGAGGGCCTTGTTTGAGTTGTTGCCGCTGCTAGTAAAATGTCACCAACATTTTCAGATGAAAATACTTTATTCCAGCTCTCCCTTTCTGTAGTCACTTTCAAAGCCTCTCTTCATCCATGCAGCCTCCCAGTCTACCTTCTTCCTTTCCTGCCCATCTCCCTCTCTTCTTTCTCCCTACACTCGTTCATTCCTTCCTTTCTTGCTTTTTCCTTGCCCGTTTCTTTAAAAGATTAATAAACATCCCTTGTGCAGTTATCAAAGGTCTGTTACATAACCACAGCTGCACTGTGCCTGCATGGAGGCACCTGTGACTCTACTTGCTCTTTTGTGAACACAGCATATGGCATTTATAGATTCTTCTCAATATTGTTAGCTAAGGCTCAGCTCACTTTTAATTGAAAAGAAGTGTGTACTACCAGGGATAGCATATACTTGGCATATTCTAAAATTACACACACACTGTTGTTTACACTCTAGAGGAAGCAACTGCATGACTTAGCAGCGCACACCACCTTCTCAAGTCCCTTTCCATCCCCAGAAGTCTCATCTGAACTGAGCTTTGTTCTCCTGGCCAAGAATTTTTAAAAATGCAATAAAATTGAACAGCTATGGCAGATTATTTTCTATACACCAGGAATTTTTGTCGCAACCATGCTTGCCTGGCATTTTAGTGTATTTCCGTCCTGGGGGACCTGCCATGATGTTTCTTTCCCCTACACTAACTTCCACAGACTCTAAAGGACTGTGATGTGGGAGTGTCATATATCAATCTGTTGATTTCATTGGTTAAGTAATAAACAAACTGCTTGGCCTCATAGCTTAGAACATAGGTGGGTGGAGTAAACAGAACAGAATGCTGGGAGGAAGAGGAACTGAGCTCAGAGGCCATACTCCCCTCTCCCGGGCAGACGCGATCAATGAAGCTCAGACCCAGGATTGACGTAGGCTAGAACCTTCCCGGTAAGCGCACCTAGGGGTGCTACAAACGTTATTAGAAATGGGTTAACAGGCTGAAACTAATGGGCCAAGCAGTGTTTAAATGAATAGAGTTTGTGTGTTGTTATTTCTGGTGTAAAGCTAGCTGTGCGGGAGCCGGGCGGGACGAAAAGCAGGCCCGCAGCTCCCACAACAGGACTGAACCCAAAAGTCTCTGCTACTCATGGGCAGCTTCAATTTTTGGGAACTGTGCTTCAGTTCATCAGTCACTTTAAGCTCCTCTATTGTGTGTGGCAGGAGGCTAAGGCAGTGGGGACAGCAATACTGGCCAGATGCCCTCATAGACCCCACGATCTAGACACGAGTTACTGTTGGGGGATGAGCCAACAATGCTAAGACCCCACGAGTATTCTAATACTATGTCATTGTGCCTGACATCACACAGGCCCTAAAAATGTGTTAGTTAATTTCTGGAGTGAAATGTTATTACGTCTCTATTTACTGATGAGAAATTTGAGGACTGGGCATCAGATATTACTTGCTTGTTGCTGCACGGTATACACATGGGCACCAAAATCTTAGAACCATGCCTGTCCATAGTGTTCCTCTCATTGACATTTCCCACCATTTTTGATAATTTTTTGCCTAAATGCTGTTGGAAGTCCTTTCATATATGTGTTGCTTTTATTACTTAATGAATAAAGAAACTAAATAAATAATGAATAAATAAAGGCAATCGGGCATATGACAGGGCAGAATAGAGCTAGGCAGGAAAAGTAAACTGAATGCTGGGAGAAAGAAGACAGAGTCAGAGAGAAGCCATGCAGCTGCCGCCACAGACAGATACACCAGAAACTTGCTGGTAAGCCACAGCCATGTGGCGATACACAAAATAATGGAAATGGGTTAATTTAAGAAGTAAGAGCTAGACAATAAGAAGCTAGAGCTAATAGGCCAAGCAGTGATTTAATTAACATAGATTGTGTGTGGTTATTTCAAATCTAGGGAGCCAGGAAGGAACAAGCCAACAGCAAATTGGCAATGGGTTCTGATTGCTGGTAGTGAGTAGAGCACTGAGGTTCCTTTAAGAGAGGTCTTCCTGATTTAGCAGCAGCAGCAGCAGCAAAAAATAAAATAAAATAAAATAAAATAAAGCGTTTTGAAATGGCAGCTTCCTGCTTCCTGCTGCCAGTGAGTACTCTGGCTCTTTCAGGAGGTGGGGTTTGTGGGAGACATGTTCTAAGTTACATGGTGGCAGCTTGGGCCAACTGGTTACCAGAGTTGAGGTGGTGAGGACAGCTCCCACCCGACAGTCTCAGAGGCAGTGAACAGGCCTCTACCATGTTAGACTGGGCAGAGCCAAAAGGCAAAGCAACCTTAGTCCCAGGCAAACCACTTAGCATTTTAAGAAGCAGTCCTGGTCAGAAAAGAATTACACATGCACAACAGGACAGTTTCAGACATAAATGACCTCTAAATGAGACACAGCATATTTTAAAAATAACTTTGGTTTGAAAAAGAGAGGAAAAAGTGTATAGAGAGTTATAAAAGGAAGTAAATGGTTTCAAAAAAAATAAAACAAAATCTTTAAAAGACAGAACACAGACACTCATGGGTCAATGGAGTACAGAAACATAAGCCACATAAAGATGGAAAATACACAGAGAGTCTGGATTATGTATATTATTGTGTTTACTTTGAATTTTTCACTGTGAATCAACTAAGTACAGAGAGACATATCATTGTATGGGCTGCTAAGCTAAACCACCATATATATTTTACAAGTATCTTGACTTCAATATTTGGGTGTAAGGTTCTTTGATTTGGAAAAGAGGTTCTCTTTTGTTTTAACAGAAGATGATAACATGTGGATTCCTTTTAGACTAATGTAGTTTGATGGACTAAGACCCCCTCAAAACATTGCTGTGAACACCCCCTAATGTTTCTTTGTCCAATAAAGAAAGGAAGCAGTTTGAGGAGAACAGCACCCAACTTCCCAAATATTGTTTATAAATGTTTGCGTACATTTAAAGGGGATGATATGGAGAGCAATACTTTGCATTGGTATGGATTTTGTTTCATTGACAAAAAAAATTGTGATCAATTTTGTTATATTTATTTATATTTATATATATATATTAATTTATATATATATGTGTATGTATTTCTGCTCTTGATTAAGGTATTGTGTTTGTGAAGCTCATTTAAAAATATAAAGGGGGTTGGAGAGTTGGCTCAGAGGTTAAGAGCACTGACTGCTCTTCCACAGGTCCTGAGGTCAATTCCTAGCAACCACATGGTGGCTCACAACCATCCCTAATGAGATCTGGTGCTCTCTACTGGCCTATAGGATACATGTAGGCAGAATACTGTATACATAATAAATAAATAAATTTATAAAAATAAATAAAAATATAATGGACAATTAAGAAATAAAGGCTAATAGATAATCGTTTATAATAGTCAAGTTTGTAGTCATTAGTTTTATTTAGTAGATATACAGAGATATATTTCAGATGTACAGATATTCTTCAGATCTTCAAAGACTACAGAATGATTTAAGAACTTAGGGCTTTTCATGACAATGAGACACATCTGTTCCTGGCAGCACCAATGTACTTCAAGAGGAAGAGAGGCATCGAAGAATCTTCTTATGAAGTTTGCTAGACATTTGTGCATGAAACTCCTCTTTCATGGACTTCTTGATGTTATGCTGTATGAACTGGACATTCGGGACCCACAGAAAAATGACTGCTGAACTTGCCTAAAGGTGAGACGGTCCTTCGGGATTTCTGCTTCATGAAAGAGCCTTCCAGACATTCTGTAGGACAGAGAAGGAAGTGACTGACAAACTACCAATATAGGTGGAACTGTGTTTGAAATTTCCTGTTCCATGGAAAAGTCTGCTGGATACTATGGCCCTGAATATCTGTGCCCTCAATGTTACAGGAGAACTTTGGGTGACTGTCCAGGCAGCGAGATGTCTCTGTCAATTCTAGAGTTTTGGAAGTTGCTTACAATGCACTTCTGGAGTCTTTGGTGGAGTTAAAGAATAGATAGTTACAATTATACTTTTCCTTAGTTATGATAAAAGATAAAATAGATGTAAGTATTGTAACTGTGATTCTTGCTTGATGGCTGTTTTGTTTTATGTAATCTTACTATGTTACAGTTAAAGCCTTTTTATTCAAACAGAAAGGGGAAATGGTGTGGGTACTCCTATATAAGTGCTGCTTTTATTGGTTAATGAATAAAGAAGCTGATGGAGCCTATGGCAGGGCAAAAGAGAACAATGCGGGAAAACGAAACTAATGCTGGGAGAAAGAAGGCAGAGTCAGAGAGAAGCCATGGAGCTGCTGCCAGAGACAGATGCACTGGAACATTGCCAGTAAAACACAGCCACATGGTGATATACAAAATAATGGAAATGGGTGATGTTAAGATGTAAGAGCCAGCTAATAAGAAGCTAGAGGTAATAGACCAAGCCGTGATTTAATTAATATAGTTTCTGTGTGGTTATTTTGAATGTGGGTGGCTGGGAACTAACAAGATGACTCTAACAACTCCTAATGTCATAATCAACTAAAATATACAAAAGAGTAGAACCGTGAACTCAACAGGAAAGCCAATGTTCTGGATAACATGCCAAAGTTCATGTCCAATATGAGGCAGTGTAAGAACTTGTTGTGGTTTGAAAGAAAATGGCCCCCAAAGGGAGTGGCACTATTAGGAACTATGGTCTTGTTGGAGGAAACGTGTCACTGTGGGGGGTGGGCTTGAGGTCTCATTTGGTGTAGCATACCTCAGTGTGACAAACAGTCAACTTCCTCGTGTCTCTGAGTCAAGATGTAAGCACTCTCAGCTCCAGCAACTTGTCTGCCTGAATGCTCCTATGCGCCCTGCCTTGATGCTAATGAACTGAACCTCTGAAGTGTAAGCAAGCCATCTCAACTAAATGTTTCCTTTTTAAAAGTTGCTTTGCTCATGATGTTCCTTCACAGCAATAGAAAACTAAGACAAGGTTCAACAGTATAAAGTGTTGACTTAGAAGACCAAAGACCCAAGTTTACTCCCCAGTATCCACAAAATGGATGGAAAGAACCAATAGTGACATGATTTTCCCTGACCTCCACACTGGCATACTTGGGAACACATGCAGGCATGCATACACACATGCACACCCTCTAGCACACCCACATGCACACACACAACACCTGCCCCACCACAAACTCAGAGAGAGAATGAGAGCAAGAAATGTAATTAAAGTTAACAGCATCATACCCAACTCAAACTCTACTTTGCTTCCATTATTTTATAACAGTCAAATAGCAATAGCAAAATATTGATTACAAATACTTCCAGAACTACTATGGAGAGAGGGGCAGAAAGAAGCCTACCAAGGACAGGGACAGCCTGTTCTACATATGGACACCATCTCTAAAGAAATCCAAGCAAAATGAACAACAACAACAAAAGCACAGAATCTCCAAGATGTCATGAAAGCATCCAGACAGTAAAATAAGTACAAGCCTGGGCTGCAGAGGTAGCTCAGAAGATAACGTTCTTGCTAAGCAAGCATGAGGAACTGAGTTTTATCCCCAGATTCCAGAAGCAGGGGTGGGAGGAGATACATCTTATGTTTCCAGAGCTGTGGAGGCAGAAAGACACATAGATCACTGGGCTTACTGGACAGCCAACCTGCGATTGACTAACCCTAGGCTTCAGGGAGAAAATCTGTCTGGAAAGAGATGAAAGAAAATGTAGAACACTCATGAGGAAGGACATTAGATGTTGACTATATCCTCAGTACACACACGCACCCAGATGAATATACTCTCATATACACACAGGGCACACAAAAAGGCCAAAACTAATTATTACACACCACTGCAATTGAAAGCAATCATCTTCTTGAAACAGAAAGCTCTATCGTTAACCCTGTTAGTCTAAACATATCTGCATCTTTGAGGAACAGATGGCAAGATTGGTGCATGAAAAACAACACAACAAAGAAGACAGAAAGAGATGTATCCAAGGCCCACCTCGAGACAAAAAAAAGTGAAAATCTCTGATGTGGGAAGATCATTTGTCAATCTTTTGTTTCATTGGTTAATCAATAAAGAAAACTGCTTGGACTGATAGGTCAGAAAATTAGGTAGGTGGAGTAGACAGAACAGAATGCTGAGAAGAAGGAAAGTGAGCCAGATGCCATGCCTCTCCCCTCTAGGGCAGATGCGATGAAGCACCAGCCCAAGATGGACGCAGGTCAGACATGCTGAATCTTTCCTGGTAAGACACCACGTCGTGGTGCTACACAGATTACTAAATATGGGTTAAGCAAGATATGAGGTTAGCCAAGAAGAGGCTAGATATAATGGGCCAGGCAGTGTTTAAATGAATACAGTTTGTGTGTTGTTATTTCAGGGCATAAGCTAGCCAGGTGGCAGGGGCCGGGTGGCAGGAACGCAGCCCACAGCTCCTTCAACAAATCTCCAATTAACATTTTCCAAAAACTTCCAAAGTGGTATCTTGTAGGGAACTGTAGATCTTAAAGTAATAGTCAACAAAAACAACAAAAGCAGCCATGCCCACCGCCAAGCAAGATGGCCATGCCCTATCTCTTCAATTCTGTCCCTAAGAAGGCTGAGTTAAGGGGATTACCACAAGTTTGAAGTCACCACGGACTATTTTGTGAGCTGAATGGTGAGCTCCAGAATGAGATATACGAAACAAACAAGCACATGCCCTCAGTGTGATTCCAAATCACAGGATGGACCACATTATTGAAGGGACATAAACCCACTAGGACAGGGAGCTCTGGCAGGCCATGCCCTTCTCCCCAATTGGATTATATTACCTGTAGCTGGCTCACCCTTAAGGTCCACTCCCTTATCAGGCCAAACCCTCTTCCCAAGGCTGACTCCCAAGGTCCAGCAATCAAAGTATTGAAATCTGGCAATCAAAAGCCCCATTTGGTCCACCTAATTAACATGCCCAATTAGAATTTAAAACTTCATTGTAATGCGGGATTTCCCCTTTTATCTTTATTACTTGCCATACCTATGTGCCACATCTGCCCCCTCTCTATCCAGAGACAGTCTTTTGTCACTCTGGGACAAATATCTCTTCCAACTTTCCCTGGTACCCTTCCCATTTTCTTTCTTCCTCTATCTCCTGCCTTTGTCACTTATCCCTTCCCTCTGTCTCTCTGGAGCAAATAAATCTCCTTTGGGTTGAGAACTTGATGTGGGGGTTCTGGTGCTGATACTTTTCCTTCCCATTATAAATGTCTTTCCTTTTATCATAAAAAATGTAGATGACTAGGCATCAGCTGCTTGTTTATATTCATTTCTGATTATCCACGATAGTTTTTAAATTCCTTTCTTTTATTGAAAATAGATTCATTTTTATAGAATATTTGTTGGGTATAGTTTCTACCGGTCTACTCCTCCCAGTTCCTTCTCACCTGCCCTCCTCTCTGGATCCATTCACTTTTTCTCTCATAAGAAAAAAAGGCTTCTAAGACATAGCACCCAAACATGACAGAACAAAAATCACACTGAGATGAAACAAAAACTATCATATCAAAATTGTACATGGCAAACCAAAAGGAGGAGAAGATCCCCAAGAGCAGGCACAAGAGTCAGAGACCAACTCGTTCTCAGGATTGAGAGTCCTATAAAAACACTAAACTGTTCTTGCACATTATTTTAAGATGTGGTACATTTCTTTATCTTGTGGAGCATTTGTTTAATTTTGCAATGACATGTTGAATTCTTTCATGGCACCTTTGTTTAACACTCCATAAACCTGTGTTACTTTGCTTGTCTAAAACTCTTGATGATTGAATAAAGAGCTGAATGGCCAACAGAAATGCAGGAGCAATGATAGGGAGGGCTGGCAGACAGAGAGAACAAAGAGGAGGAGAAATCTGGGAGGAAGGACAAGGAGCAAGATAACAAAGAGAGGACTCTAAGGGCCAGACACACAGTCAGACACAGAATAATGAGAAAAAAATAAATGCAGAAATAGAGAAAGATTAAAGCCCACAGGCAAAAGCTACATGGGAAAATTTAAGTTGAGAAAAGCTGGTTATGAAGTGAGCCAGATAAGACCAGGCATTTATACAAAACAACACAGCTTGATTTGTCTGATTTATTGGGGATCTGGGCGGCAGGCCCCCAAAAGATGAAAGAGCAAAGAATAAAATTTCAACAAAAAACATTTGGGTGCCCCATGTGGGAGTAGAGTAAAAGAAAAGCTAAAAATATTTCTGTGCCCAACATTGGAGCAAATTTCCATGTAGAGCCAAAGAACACAGGACCAAAATAAAATGAAATAAATAAATAAGGAAAGGAAGGAAGGAAGGAAGGAAGGAAGGAAGGAAGCAAGGAAGGAATTAAGAAAAGGAATGTGTCCTCTAAGAGGCACTGCTTTTAGGCCAGCAGCAGTAAACCAAAAAGAGAAGCAGCAAGCTAACTAAACGCTGCTTGTGCCAACTTAGGTACCAGCATTCATCCTTAGAATGGAATAATGCAGTTCTTGTTCACAAACCTCTGACCAGGCTGTGAGCTTTGTACTTGACTATCCCAACCTGAGAAGTAGCCTGAGAAGCCACCAATGCTGCGCAGATGTTCTAGCCTCACAGCTTGGCAGTTTTTTGCTCATGTGGAAAAATAAAGCCCAAAAGGTATGGAGTGAAAGAGATCTAGAAGGAAAAACCTATAAACATGTTCCAGTGTGTTTTACAATGTGTGTAGGCATAAGAAAGAAAAGCAAATGGGTACAGACAGTCACAGAAAGAAATAAGTAGTTAAAATATAAAGTCTTTAAAGACAGCAAAATTATTATGAAAGAAAAAGTCACATAAATTTGGGAAGTACACAGGTATTCTGGATCCTCTATAGTACTGTCTTGATTTTGAATATTTGATTGTTGATGGGCAAGATACAGGTGCTAGGAGACACGGGATTGTGAGCAGGATTGCACAGTTGAGACTACTTAGATACGATAGAGTCATCTTAAGCTAACAAGAAGGTAATAAATGTTAAATGGAAATCAAAAATGCTTTGGAGTTTGTTTGTTCCCACAGGAGTAGAGAGGCTATGGATTCCTTCAGGAATGATATAGATAAGGTTTGAATAGGGAAATCTCCTGAAACATGACAGGTGATATATATCAAGATAGGTTAAAGATGGTCTTTCTAGGACTTGACCATTATCTTAGATTTTCTCAAGGACCCTTTAAAATGCCTTTGCTCACAGAGATCAGGACGAAATCTAGAAAAAATATGATGCCCACATTCCCAAGAAAGAGTGGGTTTGTGTGGGATGATTTTGGTTATTTAGTGAGTTATGCATATTTGTTATAATTCAGGAGAATATAGTAATATAGTATAGGATGAAAAGACAATTATTAACATCAGATATTTTTATTGGCATGAATTTTAGTATAGTGATACAAATTTAGAGTTAATTTTGTTACACTGTATATATCTATTTCTCCTCTTGTTTGGGGTATTGTGATTATGTCATTCATTTCAAAATGGAATGCATTATTAAGAAATGATGTTAGCTGTCAATGTATAACACGTAAACTTCAAGTCACACTAGGTAGGTTTTCAAGGTTAAATGGGTATATTTTTAGCTAGCTAAATGGACTTCAATCACATCAAAGACCTATAGAATATGGCTTTAAAATATTTTGCTAACTTAGGGCTTTTCATGGCAATCAGACACATCTGCTCCTGGCAGTACAAGATAGGTTAGAGAAAATGATGGGCATCAAATAAACTCAACAGTAGTTTGTTTTCATTGTGGCAAGCCTAGCCGTTTGGTCAAGAGACTGCTTTTGCCTCGACTGCTTGACTGTGTGCTGTATAAAGAGGACATACAGGACCCACAGGTAAGTGACTGCTGAACTCTGCTAAATTAAGGTGGGACTGTCCTTCAGGGTTCGTGCTCCACAGAAGAGTCCTCCAGACCTTGTTCAGGACACAGAAGGAATCGACTGATGAACTTTGCCTTACTTTTTCCAGCTTCACTGCAAAGTCTGCCAGATACTCTAGACCTGTGGCTGAAGACGGATGCCCCAACATTGCAGAGGAACTTTGGATGACTGTCCAGGCACATGTCTCTGTTGACAGGTAATAATAATTCCTTCTGGAGTCTTTGATGGAGTTAAAAGAATAAACAATTAGAATTTCAGGTTTTTGTAGTTACCGTAGGAAGTAAATCAGGTATAAAACTTTGGAGACACTAAGATGGGACGGATACTGAGTGTTTTCTCTGAATTTGCTAAATACAAATGGATTGGATATTGTAAATATACTTCTTACTTGAGAATTGTATCGGTTGTGTATAGCTGACTATGCCAAAGTTAAAAATCTTTCCTTTTTATGTAGACAAAAGGAGAAAGTATTGTGGAATATTATATTATGATGTGTTAAATGTGTTTCAAGTGATATTTCATTTGTATTTTAATAAATAATTGTTGCTTGAAGATCAGAGAGTAAAACAGCTGCCCTGGTCAACCTTACAGAACAGGCAGTGGTTACACCCACTTTTAACAACAGTAGACACACCAGTTTGCCATAGAAACCAGAAAGTAGTGGTGCACACCTTTAATCCCAGCCCTAGAGAGCAATATAAGATGGGAAGAGACAGCTCTCAGACACAGTCTCATTCTGAGGATTCCTGGAGGCGGGATCACAATTTCAGAGTGAGGTAGAGAGGCTGGCTATTTTGCTTTTCTGACCTTCAGGTTGAACCCCAAAATCTGTCTCTGGGTTGTTATTAATTGTGCTACATTCCTTTATGCTGTGACTTATGCTACACACCTTTGTTCAGTGACACGAAGATGTGTTGCATTCTTTTATATTGCATTTGTTTTATTCTGTAAAGCTGTGTTACTTTGCCTGTCTAAAACTTCTTATGGTCTAATAGAGAACTAAACAGCCAATATCAAGGCAGGAGAAAGGATAGGCAGGGCTGGCAGGCAGAGAGAATAAAGAGGAAGAGACATCTGGGAGGAAGAAGGAACAAGATAATAAGGAGAAGGTGCTAGGGGCCAACCACTCAGCCACACAGCCAGACACAGAATAAGAAGGAAAGAGAAGATATGCAGAAATAGAGAAAGGCAAAAAGCCCAGAGGTAAAAGATAGACGGAATAATTTAAGAAAAGCTGACTAGCTGTGCAGTGGTGGTGCATGCCATTAAATCCATTCATCAGAAGGCAGAAGCAGTCAGATCTCTGTGATTTCAAGGCCAGCCTGGTCTCTAAAATCTAGTTCCAAAACAAGCTCAAAAGTTATAGAGAAACCCTGTCTTGAAACCCCCCAAAAATGAAAGGAAGAAAGGAAGGAAGGAAGAAAAGAAAGGAAATCTGGCTCATAGCAATGTTCAGGTGCCAGCTGGCATCTTTCCCCTCTGGCTGCTCCATGAGGTCTCTCTGACACTGCCTTTCTCCCAACATCCAGTTTATTTTTCTCTGCCTAGCTCTACTCTACCCTATCACAGGCCAAGGCAGATTCTTTATTCATTAACCAACAGAAGCAACACATATACAGAAGGACCACTTACACCATCCGTGTGTGTGATTTATTTGGGATCTGGATGGTGGGTACCCTCCCCCCCCCAAAAAAAATAAAGAGAAATGATTTAAAAAATACATTTTGGCACACAACGTGGAGCTAGAATATACGAAAAGGCAACAACCATAAGCTGTAAGCTACAATATATATGCCAAAAGACCTGGTACAGACCCATGTTGGCCCCATGCTTGCTGCTTCAGTCTCTGTGTGCTCAGATGCAAGGGACACAGTTGATTCAGAGGGCCTCATCTTTCAGATATCCTAGATCCATTGCTTCTGACTCCTCTTCAGTGGAATTCTCTGAGCTCTGAGGGGAGGGACATGATTGAGACCTCCCATTTAGACTCTCTCCAACCATGTAGTGTCTCGCTGTGGGTCTCTGCATCAGTTCTCATCTGCTGCCTGAGGAAGCCTCTCTGATGATAAGGCACTGGTCTATGAGTACAGCAGAATATCTTTAGGACTCATTTTACTCATACTTTTTATAGACCATAGTGTTAGGTTTTACCCTCAGAGGTTAATTAGGCTAGTGACCCTGGATCAAATTCCCGTAGGTTTATATTTACAAAAGTCCTTTAAAATACTGGTAGATTTCAAAGAGTCCTTACAATTTAAGTATGCTTAGATGTTCAAGTAAGCTGTTCTGTACAATTAAGACAGGTCAGTTGGAAATCTCAGGAAGTATGTCAGTGGTGTATATAGAGGGATTCATATTCCAGGTTCTACAACTTACTTTTTAGTGTATGTAACATGAGGGCCTGTTTGTTGGGGCTTCTGTCCTGCCCAGTTCCCACAACTGGTAACTCCCAAGGAAAGTCACACAGAGAGTCTACATTAGGTATAAACTGATTGGCCCATTAGCTCAGGCTTTATATTAGCTCTTATAACTTATATTAACCCATTATTCTATCCGTGTTAGCCACATGGCTCAGTACCTCTGACAGCGGGGCAGGTCACATCCTGCTTCTTCGGTTTCTGGACAGGGCTGCCAAGGAGTGGGCTTTCTCCTTCCCAGAATTCTCCTCTTCTCATTGTCCCAACTCTAGCTCCTATCTAGTTGTCCCGCCTATATGTCCTGCCTGGTTACTGGCCAATCCGCATTTATTTAAAACTTAATTGACAGAATACAGAATTGTCCAACACCAGGTGTAGACATGAGGAAGACGTATGTGTCCACCATCTCTTTCTGAAATGCCCAAATCCAATTTGGCAAGATCCATATCTTCAAAGTTGCAACCAAAACAAAATATTCCATTAAATTCAAACCCACAAGAGACTTTGTCTAGAACTTTACTATTCCCTTGACGAATTCCCTACTGGGCAGTCTCCTAATAAGTGAAGGCCTTTATGTCTTGAAACAAGCTTTCCTCATTTCTCTGGGTTTGGAAGCAATATCATGCCAAATACCAAAGACATATTTTCCTTGAGAACACATAAATTGACTTAGAGATGGCTCCTCAAATTCAGTGGATCCCATCATCTCTGGAAAGGGGACTCTGTAGCTTAAGGGTTTGATACACTAGCAGAAGGATATAAGTGTGAACCTTAGAGCCCATGGGCCAAAGCAGAGTATGGCAGCACCTGCTTCTAACAGTAGAACTACTAGTCCATAATCTCCTTTTGCTGGTTTTCCTTTTGTTGCTTTATGTTTGGGAGGTTAATTCATTTTTAGGAAACTTTACTATAAGTTAGACAGTGAAGTTCCAGCTCCTTCCTGTGCACAAATGTACAAACAGTTCATGCAAATGTGTAGTGGTACCTCTGTAACTTCAAATATCCACACATGTAAATTATTCTGAGGTAAACTGTATCAGCACTGAACATGTACAGATGTTTGGCACATATGACTTTCACAATCATCTAACTCTTTTTAATACTGCATGCATACTGTTCAATTTATCCCAGTAGTAGAGAGGTGGATAAATGTCAGCCTATTCTGTGCAAGGGATTCAATCATCTGTTGATCTTGATGCTCACAGGGCATCTTGGAGAAAAACCAATGAGATACCAAGGGAGAACCATAGAATCTATTGACATTCATAGTGGTTTCTTCTTCTGAGAATGGTTTGGGGAGCTGTAAGGGACCTAGGAGTGTCCTATTTCTTGGTGTGTGAGAATCAGTCCACTTTTGACCAATTTTCATAGAGGTAAGTAAAGCATTTTTTTTAATTAAGAGAGATTCTCTTTGGCATGATTCAGGAGCTCTGGGTGGAGACACGAAAGAGGGTATAGGTAATCAGTTATGCTGGACAACATGCAAGAACCAGCACTGAGAGGTGTTTGTGTGATTACAAAGTCTACTGGTGGACTTCAGGCACTGTGCAGCTTCTGAGAATGAGACTTGGCCACCAGCCTCTGGTTATTAGGCTGAAATTAGGCTTGTGTTGGTCCTTGTGTCCCTGTGACAAAAGCAAATGTCTATAAAAAGAGACTGAAATGGTGAGGTTACAGGGAGGTTGTGAGTAGCTGGCAGATATGGGAGAGGTAAGAAGGAAACACATCTACTAAAGTAGAATTTGTTCAAAATGCCATAATGATACCTAATATCTTGTATGCTAACTTTCCTTCTAAAACACGTGCTACAAATAGTATGAGATTCAAAAACAAAAGGGAAAGAAAGAGAGAGAGAGAGAGAGAGAGAGAGAGAGAGAGAGAGAGAGAGAGAGAGAGAGAGAGAGAGAGAAGGTGGGTGTGGGAGGGAGGGAGCAAGCCTGAGGAGAGAGTTTGACTTACATACATGAGTAAATGAGTTCATTCCCCAGACCCCATGTTAAAAACAACACATGATAATGTGCACTTTTAATCCCAGAGCTGGGATACAGAGAGGTGAATCCCTAATATTCCCAGACTAACCAGCCTGGTCGACTTGGACAGTTCATGGCCAGTGAGGGGGCCATGTCACAGAGACATAGTCTGCCACTGAATGCAGTCTGAGGAATGAGAACCAGTTCTGTCTTTTGTCCTTCATATGTGCAGAGAGAGAGAGAGAGAGAGAGAGAGAGAGAGAGAGAGAGAGAGAGAGAGAGAGAGAGAGATATGATGGGGGAGAGTCTTTTGGCTTGTGTTAATTTCATTGGTTAAATAAAGAGACTGCCTTGGTCCTTTAATAGGACATAAAATTAGGTAGGCAGAGTAAACAGAACAGAATGCTGGGAGAAAGAAGTTTAGTCAAGGAGTCGCCATGATTCTCCTACCGGACACAGATGCAGGTTAAGATCTTCCCTGGTAAGACTCCTCATGGTGTTACAGGGATAATAGAAATGGGTTAGATCGATATGTAAGAGCTAGCAAATAAGAGCCTGGAACTAATGGGCCAGGCAGTGTTTAAAAGAATAGTTTCTGTGTAATTATTTTGGGTATAAATCTAGCTGTGCGGGCGGCTGGGTGGTGGGACACAGCCCTGCTGCTCCTATTTCAACACACACACACACACACACACACACACACACACACACACAGAGAGAGAGAGAGAGAGAGAGAGAGAGAGAGAGAGAGAGAGAGAGAGTTGTACCTGACCAGCCCTGAAAATCCCTGTAAATAGAATCAGTACAAAACCTTTCTTTCCTGTTTGCTCCAAATCATTAGCACTACATTAATTTTACAAAGAAAAGAATGACAAAATTACTTCTAAATAGGCCAAATATTCCTCATTCTATAGAACTGATGTGTAGCACATTCCTGGTGTCTGGTTCCAGGAAAGCCTTCAGTGGGCCTTGGCCAAGGTTTTCTTCTTTCCTAGGTTCCTCTAGGCTTATCCCACAGAGCCCCACCTTCTGTGAGCTGTGGAAGGTTTTCAAAAGCCACCAGCCTATCAATAGGTTCTGATTATCAGAAACCCTCAAAGAAATTTCCCAGCTTTCAGAAGCAGATAGGAGCACCTGGTTGAGCAGATGCTAAGTTCCAGGCAAGCTAATAAGTCCATTTTGTCGTGTGTGTGCGCATGCACGCACACACACATACACAAACAGAAACACACACAAATAAAAGTTCTAGTTCTTTACCTCCTGAAAACCCAGCCTAATATTGTTTGTTATGTTGAAGTTCTCTTTGTATGCCCATTGGTCATTGCTATAACATACATAAACATATTCACATGCATGTATACATACACACCACACATATATTCGGGGCATTTTCAACTTTCGCTTTGGGTTTATTTATTGTTACGGTGTTCCCTTAGTTACATGTACATATATTGATATTATCTATTATAGTCTGCACGGTATAGATAGATTCCTTTGAGTCTACATGGTGTGGATAGATTCTGTACTAGTCTACATGGTGTGGATAGACTCCCTTCTAGTCTGCACGGGGTGATAAAAATCCCTTCTAGTCTACACGGTGTGAAAAGATTCCTTTCTAGTTTACATGGTGTGGATAGATTCCCTTCTAGTCTACACGGTGTGAAAGGATTCCCTTCTAGTCAAGATGTTTTCAGGACACCTGGTTGGTTGTTCCTTTACTCACAGTGGTACAGGGCTTGCAGGTACAAATGAAAACTGTCCTGGCCTCTAACCATCAATGGCATCCACAGCGACCCCTGTGTTCTCAAATACTGTTGAGACAACAATGTCACCTGTCAGTTTCTACGCTTGTGCGTTTTCTGAGAATGCCTGAAATGGGTCGTTTATGAACTAAAGCCATTTATTTGAGGTTTTGTCCTGGAGCCTGAGAATACAGAGCTTGGATGGCGGCCTCTAGTGGCGGCTGGTGCTGCTTTCAGCACAGTTAAGGTTGCAAGCACAATTGGTTACAGACAGAACACACAAAGCCACACTTCACAGCAAACCCACTCTTGATAAATTTCCCGATTTCTTTCTCCTCCACCAGGGCGATAATACAAGAGGCTCAGAGCCTCAGAAACAAAAAGAAAAGCGGGATTTGATGCCATCGCTCTAAACCACAAGTGCCAAAACACAAGAGGCAGGCAGTAGGAGTGAAATAACCTCAGCTCAGGAGCATCCAGGCGACCTTGCGTTCTGCACGGAGGGCACCACTGGCTCTGCATTTCTTCAGAATGTCAGGAAATGACTGAAGAACGCACGAGGTAAGAATCTGATTGGTGCTCACTGACTTCTCTCCAGGGTGGTAAGTGCATCCTTAGATGTACCAGGGCCTGTCATCTCAGGGAGGCATCTCAGGCACACTGACTGAAGGCATTCCCCCCCAACACTCACACCTCCCCACCCGCATCCTGATGGCTGGTTCACCCTTCTTCCTTACGGCCACTGTGCCAGGAGTTTGGCATTGGTGCCTCTGGCAGCTGATACCACACGCTTATTTGGACCACAGCTCATGACACACCCAGTGTATCAGACAAATTCCTGCAGCCTGCACAAGATGTGGAACTCACAGCTCCCTGTCTAGCACCATGACCTCCTGCATCTCGCCATGTCCCATCATGATGCTAATAGACTGAACCTCTGAACTATGAGGGAGCTACCACAAATATATGTTTTCCTTTATAGGACTTGCTATGGTCATTGTATCTCTTCACAGCAATAGAAACCATAACTAAGACAGAGGTTGGTGTGATAGACTGAACCATGTTTTGTATAGAATAATGTGAATTTGGAGAATTTGAGTTGGAGATTCAGTGAAATGCTTTAAGCACTGCTTAATGGGCCATCCAAGTAGAAACATGGAAGACAGTGTTGCTAAGAGTGATTTGATATGTTGGGGCATGTCTCCAGAAGTTTCAGAGACAGATATTTATATGTGGCCTATGTATTGTTTTTGTGAGATGTTGGTGAAGAATGTGGCTACGTTTTGCCCTTTTCCAGAGAGGTTGACTGAGGCTAAAGTCTTGGATTAATTCCTTTGTCAGAGTAAATCTCTAAACAGCCTCATAAAGGCTCTGCCAAGGGGTTAGTAGTGGTAACTCTAGTTGTAGTGATATTTTATTTGTATTTTAATGAATAAAACTTGCCTGAAGACCAAAACGCAAAACAGCCTCACTAATCAGCCATGCAGGCCAGGCAGTGGTGGCACACACCCTTAATCTGAGCAGTCATACTAGGTAGCCGTAGATGCCAGGTGGTGGTGGCGCACACCTTTAATCCTAGCACTTGAGAAGAAAATAAGTAGGAATGGGGCGGGAGCTTACCCCCTTTTAGGCTGAAGATTTCCTAGTGGTAAGAGTTCTCTAATGACTTGTCTGCTTTGCTTTTCTGATTTTCAGTTTGATCCCCAGGTTTTATTTATTCATCTTAAATTTGGCACCCAATGTTTGGGATACAAATTCATGAAAAAGCCTTTTGCCTTTGGATTTTTAGTCACCGGCTCAGGCTGGAGCTGCACATGGGGCTCCCACGATAGCTACACATTGGGCTCCAGCCTCACTCAGCCAGGCTTTCTTTTCTTTTGTCCCCAAGCCTCTGAGCATGTTTTGGATTTTCCTGTTGTAACTTCTCAGAAACAGTCTTCAGCCTCCATCCAAACTCCAGAAGGCCCTGGGGGGCAAACGCCACAGGCTGGTCCTGCCTTCAGGCAGCTCCCATCATGTGAGCTTTCCCAAACAATTCCCTGTGCATTTTTCACACTACTCTTTCTCTCTCCCTCTCCCTCTCCTTCTCCCTCTCCCTTTATTCCACCCTGTGTTGCAGGCTCTTCCTGAAGCCCCTTCTTGGGCTGCTGTCAAACTAGCCAGCTGTCTTGAAATCCACTCATCTTTTACTGTTCTATGCAGCAGCAATAACGCTCACATCTTCGCCAACATTGTCGGTAGATTTGGAAAGACAATTGGGAATATTTAAAGGATGAATTGGCTAAAAGAGAGAGTTTTTTCCCACATCAAATTATGGGAAACACCATTGCAATGGAAGGATTTGTGTCTCTGTTTCAGAATGAGCTAGACAGTTTGAAACTGGGACAAACACATTACGTTGTCATTGAACTTCTGCTAGACTCAGGTGTGCGTGTAGCAATAATTTTATAAGAATTTTGGCATGCAAATTTGCCTCCTCAGTATGTAGATATACAGCTTTTGGGGATCAAAACTTCATCTCAGGTAAGGCAGAGCACAAGATGTGTTGACTCTATAGAGTCAGAAGAATAGAGAGAATTTGAAACCAAATGTTTATAACATAGAAATGAATTTGTGGTGACGTGATTTGTTACCGCAATGGTATACTCAGATTAACATTACTCCAATCATAGAAACAAACCGTAAGTTAACATCTGTTTATGAAAATTTCTTGCAAGATCTTATAAAGTACAGTCCCTGACCATTTAGGTAGTAAAAGAACAGGGCAAAACAGTTGCTGCTCTTTTAAAAGGACCAACCGCCCTACATTTAAAATGGTAGACAGACAAATATGTATGGGTTAAGCAATGGTCTTTAGCAATAGAGAAACTGCTGGCTTCAGGACAGCTGTCACAGGGAAAACTAAATTCATATAGTTCAGGCAGTGGTGGCACACACCTTTAATCCCAGCAGCCACACTTGTTAGTCACAGAGGCCAACCGTGGATAGGCTTGGCTTTAATCTCAGCACTGAAGAGGAATAGAAGGCGGGATGAGATAGGAACTTGCTCTCCTTCAATCTGAAGATTTCATAGAGGTAAGAGCTCTCTAGAGGTTTGTGTGCTTTGCTTTTCTGATCTTCAGGTTGAACCCCAATATCTGCTTCTGTGTTTTTATTATTGGATTATATAGGATAAATATTTATAACAAAAAGGAGAAAGTTGGGCCAGGTAAATTGAAAAATGCAAAATTTGAGAAGAAATGGAGAAGCAGGAAATGGAATAGAGGTAAATGCTGTGTTCAAAGAGATAAACAGAAGAAGAAACAGAATAAAAGGAATGGTGACTTCAGGGCAAGATCTCCACAGACAAATTTGCAACTTGGGAAAAGCAATTGAAGAAAAGCTTGGAGCCCGATGTGTTGATGCAAGACATTAATCCCAGAACTCCAAAGGCAGAAGCTGGCAGATGTCTGATTCTAGGCCAAACTGGTGTACAAAAGAAGTTCCAGGACAGCCAAGTTTAGTCAGTGAATGAACTCATCTTGCTGAAGATGAAATTAATTGAAGGGTATATGTTTCAGCCCCAGCAAGCAGCAGAACTGGGAAGTTTCAACCACTTAGTTCTGTCTTTAGGGATAGAAAATAGTTGCTCCAAGACTAAGGAAAGCTGCTGAGGCAAGCACATGTCAGAAGTGTCTCTGAACCTGGAGGCCCAGAGAAGACATTGTGTCAAGCTAGGAAGGCGAGTCCTACATTTCTATGGAGACCCCAAGATGCTGGGGTGTCAGAACCGTGGAATACTTGTCAAGGAAAGTTGCTAACAGGGAGTGGTACCCACACAAGAGAGAGAAGTGTATTGTAGTCAGCAAAGCAGGAAGGAGTTGAAAATCTGAAGAGCACTGTGACATCAGACATGAAGATGCAGAGTTTGAAGTTTTCTCAGCTGGTTTCCAGTATTTCCTCACTATGCTCCCTTCCCCTATATTTTAGGATGATAATGTAAATGCTGTGCCACTGTATGTTGGAAGCATGTGATGTGCTTTTTGCTTTTGATTTTACAGTGGGATTATCGTTGTAAGATTGAGTCTCAGAAGAGACTTGGAATTTTATTTTTTTTCATTTTTTTTATTGAGAAAAGGAGAAAAAAAACAAGTTTCCACCTCCTCCCAGCCTCCCTTTTCTCTCCCCCTCCTCCCACCTTTCTCCCCCTCCCCCCACTCCTCTCCCCCTCCCTCTCCAGTCCAAAGAGCATTCAGGGTTCCCTGCCCTGTGGTGAGTCCTAAGTCCTCCCCTCTCCGTCCATTCCTAGGAAGGTGAACATCCAAACTGGCTAGGCTCCCACAAAGCCAGCACATTACGTAGGTTCAAAACCCCGTGCCATTGTCCTTGGCTTCTCATCAGCCCTCATTGTTCGCCATGCTCAGAGAGTCCAGTTTTATCCCATGTTTTTTCAGTCACAGTCCAGCTGGCCTTGGTGAGCTCCCAATAGATCAGCTCCACTGTTTCAGTGGGTGGGTGCACCCCTCGTGGTCCCGACTTCTTTGCTCATGTTCTCCCTCCTTCTGCTCCTCATTGGGACTTTGGGAGCTCAGCCCAGTGCTCCAGTGTGGGTCTCTGTCTCTATCTCCATCCATCACCAGATAAAGGTTCTATGACGATATGCAAGATATTCGTCAGTATTGCTATAGGATAGGGTCATTTCATGTTCCCTATCCTCAGCTGCCCAAGGAACTAACTGGGGACCTCGGCTTGGGCATCTGGGAGCCACTCTAGGTTCAAGTCTCTTGCCAACTCTAAGGTGGCTCCCTTAACTAAGAATTGTGCTTCCGTGCTCCCCTATCTAACCTTCTTTATCCCAATCCTCCTTTTTCCCCAAGTTCCCCCCATTCTCCCCTTCTCCCGTTTCTCTCCCCATCTCCCCTTACCCCCATCCCACCCCAACCCCAAGATCTCATTTTCTCCCCGGCAATTTTGTCTACTTCCCATAGCCAAGAGGACAACTATATGTTTTTCCTTTGGTTCACCTTCTTACTTAGCTTCTTTGGGATCACCAATTGTAGACTCGGTGACCCTTGTTTATGGCTAGAAACCAATTATGAGTGAGTACATCCCATATTCATCTTTTTGGGTCTGGGTTACCTCACTCAGGATAGTGTTTTCTATTTCCATCCATTTGCAATCTGAAAAGGAAAAAGTTGAAGTAACTTATAAAGGGAAACCTATCAGAATTACACCTGACTTCTCAATGGAAACCATGAAAGCCAGAAGGTCTTGGCTAGATTGCTGCAGACACTAAGAGACCAAGGATGCAAGCCCAGATTACTATACCCAGCCAAGCTTTCATTCACTATAAATGGAGAAAATAAAATTTTCCAGGATAAAAACAAATTTAAACAATACGCAGCCACAAATCCAGCCTTACAGAAAGTAATAGAAGGAAAATCACTAACCAAGGAGTCCGACAATGACCATAATAACTCAGACATCTAGAGACCCTTCACCAACACATATCAAAGAAGGGAAACACTTAAACTCTACAACTAAAAAAATGACCGGAGTTAACAACCACTGGTCATTAATATCACTTAATGTCAATGGACTCAACTCACCTATTAAAAGGCACAGGCTAAGAGATTGGATACGAAAACAGGATCCAACATTCTGCTGTTTACAAGAAACACACCTCAACCACAAAGACAGGCACCTACTCAGAGTAAAGGGCTGGGAAAAGGCTTAGCAAGCAAATGGACCTAAGAAACAAGCAGGTGTGGCCATACTAATCTCTAACAAAGTAGACTTCAAACTTAAATCAATCAGAAGAGATGGAGAGGGACATTTTATACTCATAACAGGAACAGTTCATCAGGATGAAGTCTCAATCCTGAACATCTATGCCCCTAATATAAAAGCACCCACGTACATAAAAGAAACATTGCTAAAACTCAAGGCAGCCATCAAACCGCACACACTAATCGTAGGAGACTTCAACACTCCTCTCTCACCAATGGACAGGTCAATCAGACAGAAACCTAACAGAGAAATAAGAGAATTAATGGAGGTAATGAATCTAATGGACTTAACAGACATCTATAGAACATTCCACCCAAATAGGAAAGAATATACCTTCTTCTCTGCAGCTCATGGAACCTTCTCAAAAATCGACCACATAGTTGGTAACAAAGCAAACATCCACAGTTACAAGAAAATATTAGTAACCACCTGTGTCTTATCAGATCACCATGGATTAAAGTTAGAATTCAACAACAATCCTACCCCCAGAAAGCCTACAAATTCATGGAAACTGAACAGTCAACTACTGAACCATACCTGGATTAAGGAAGAAATAAAGAAAGAAATTAAAGTCTTCCTGGAATTCAATGAAAATAAGGAAACAACATACTTAAACTTATGGGACACTATGAAAGCAGTCATAAGAGGAAAGTTCATAGCACTAAGTGCCCACTTAAAGAAAACAGAGAAAGCTCACATTGGAGACTTAACAGCTAACCTGAAAGCTCTAGAAAAAAAAAGAAGCAGACTCACCTAGGAGGAGTAGAAGACTGGAAATAATCAAACTGAGGGCTGAAATCAACAAAATAGAAACACAGAAAACAATACAAAGAATCAATGAAACAAAAAAGCTGGTTCCTGGAGAAAATCAACAAGATTGATAAACCCCTATCCAAACTAATCAAACGGCAGAGAGAGAATTTGCAAATGAATAAGATCAGAAATGAAAAGGGGGACATAACCACAGACACAGAGGAAATTCAGAGAATCATTAGATCTTACTACAAAAGCCTATATGCCACAAAACTGTAAAATGTAAAGGAAATGGACACTTTCTTAGATAAATACCATATACCAAAGTTAAACCAGGACCAGGTGAACAACCTAAATAGACCTGTTAGTCGCGAAGAATTAGAAGAGGTTATCAAAAACCTCCCTACCAAAAAAAGCCCAGGACCAGATGGCTTCAATGCGGAATTCTTCCAGAACTTCCAAGAAGAACTAATACCTATACTCCTTCATGTATTTCACAATATAGAAACAGAAGAGGCACTGCCAAATTCCTTTTATGAAGCTACAGTTACCCTGATACCAAAACCGCACAAAGACTCAACCAAGAAAGAAAATTATAGACCAATCTCACTCATGAACATTGATGCAAAAATCCTCAACAAAATACTGGCAAACCATATCCAAGAACACATTAGAAAAATTATCCATTATGATCAAGTAGGCTTCATCCCAGGGATGCAGGGCTGGTTCAACATACGAAAAACTATCAATGTAATCCATCATATAAATAAACTGAAATAAAAAAACCATGTGATCATTTCATTAGATGCTGAAAAAGCATTTGACAAAATTCAACATCCCTTTATGATAAAAGTATTGGAGAGATTAGGGATACAAGGGTCATACCTAAATATAATAAAAGGTATATACAGCAAGCCGACAGCTAACATCTAATTAAATGGAGAGACTTGGAATTTTAAACATTGTTGAAACAGTAACAGACTACGGAGCCTTTTAAATTTTGACTGAATGCATTTTTTCATAATGATATGGCACAAGATTTTGGGGACCAGGGTGTGGAATGTGGTGGTTTGAAAGAAAACGACCCACAAAGGTAATGCCTCTATTAGGTGTGAGCTTTGTTGAGGTTGGTTTGGCCTTGTTGGAGGAAGTGCATCACTGTGGAGGCAGGCTTTCAGGTCTCAGATAGGCTCAATCCACACCCAGTGTATCAGACCAATTTCTATAGCCTGTACAAGATATAGAACTCTCAACTACCTCTCAAGCAGCATGTTCTCCTGCATGTCACTTTGTCCCACCATGATGATAATGGACTGAACCTCTGGATTGAAAGCGAGCCACCACAATCAAATGTTTTCCTTTACAGGAGTTTCTGTGGTTGTGGTGTCTCTTCTCAGTAATGGAAACCCTAACTGAAGCAGAGGCTCACAGTCAAACCGTAGGTGGAACTCGGGGAATGCCTCTTCAGAAAAGGGGAGGAAGTATTATTGGAGCCAGAGGGGATTGCAGGAGCCACAGGAATACAACCCACAGAATCAACTCATTAGGATTCAAAGGGGTTCACAGAGACTGACGTGACAATCTGGGAGCCTGTATGAGTCTGACTTAGGTCCTCTGCATAAATGTTATGACTGTGTAGCGTGGTGTTCTTGTGGGACTCCTAATAGTGGGGATGGCCCAGTCTCTGACTCTTTGGCCTGCTCCTGGGACCGGACCCCTTTCCTCCTCCTGGGCTGTCTACTGCAGTCTTGATAGGAGGGTATGTCTGTAGTCTTACTGTAACTTGATATGCCATATTTGGTTGATATGCCTGGGAGACGTGCTTATTTCTGATAGGGAACAGAGGAAGAGTGGGTCTGAAGGAGAGGAGTGGTGGGGGGAATGACTGGGAGGAGAGAAGGGAGGGAAAACTGCAGTCAGGATCATATATGAGAGAAGATTAAAGAAGTAAATGAATAAACGAACAAAAATATAAAGAAAAAGACCAGAAACTTTCTCAAATTTTACCAGGATGGGAGTTGCCTTGCTTTGGGTACACAAGGTGTTTTGACCAAGAGGCCTTCCTGTGTTAATGCATTGTAGAAGGAGCTGTGGGCCGCATCCTGCCACCCGGCTCCTGGCCACGGGCTAGCTTTACCCAAAATAATTACATGGAAACTGTATTCATTTAAACACTGCTTGGCCCATGAGCTCTAGCCTCTTACTGGCTAACTCTCACATCTTGATTAACCCATTTCTATGTATGTGTGTAGCACCACGAGGTGGTGGCTTACCGGGAAGATGCTACCCTGCTTCCATCTCGGAGAGGAGAGCTATGGTGTCTGTCTCTTCTTCTGTCTACTCCACTTATCTAAGCTGCAGTCCTATCAAAGGCCAAGGCAGTCTCATTATTTGACCAATGAAAGTAACACATGGACAGAAGACCCACCTGCATCAATGCATTCCTCTGAAAAAGCCACTGAACATGTGCAGAAAGGGTCTCAAGAAGCAGCAATGGACAAGAGTCAGCCTCTTCAAATGCAGAAATCCTGTTGCCAGAGATGCTTTCTCTTTGCATAGACTTACAATTTTACTGGCTAACAGAGGATTCGGCAGATTTGAGACATTTCTGGCCATGATTGAGAAAAGCTCTTGCGGTCGAGTCTACACTGCATTTCCACATCATGCCTTAAATATTGTTTTCTTTTCTTTTAGTTCTTGATAATCATTTCAAGGACCACAAAGCAGGTTCTACATGTCAGCAGGAAACAATCTTGTTGTACATATGCTTCAACTCAAAGCAAATTTAGACATAAAGATTTTAGTGCAAGATATGTGTAAAGGTTAACTATTTACAATGGTTTCCTTGAACATGAAATTTTTGTTTCGACTCCCTTTATGAACAAAATACATGTTTCCTGTTAAAAACGACAAAGAAATACACTGTTCGGTTGTATTGAGTGTAAAGATATGAATGCAAAACCACAGTTACAAATTACTTTTCAATCATGGTCAATAGGTGTATTATTTTCTCTTCAAAGCTGAAATACATTTTAAGTAGGGTGCTGTGGATCAGGGACTTCTAAAACCATAATCAGCGTGAAAGTTGAAAGCACAGCAATATATACAGCTTAATTCCTAAAATGTGATTCTTTACATCACATGATTAGTGTCCCAGGGGACTAGATCCTGGGAGCCAAGGGAGGATGGGGTTGTAACGATTGCAACAAACCTGACATATGATGATATTGGGTTCCCCTCTGTATGCTATGGAAATGTCTTATTCCCATTGGTTATTAAAGAAGCTGTGCCGGCCAATGGCTTAGTAGAGTCAAGACAGGTGGCAAGTCCTCACAGAGATATGAAGAGAAAGTAGGCAGAGTAAAAGAGACACCATGTAGATGCCAAAGAAGAAGGACGCCAGCCAGACACCAGCCAGAGCCTGACCAGTAGGCCACAGCTTCGTGATGATTCACAGATTAATAGAAATCGATTAATTTGACATATAAGAGTTAGCTAGAAATATGTCGAAGCTATTGGTCAAACAATATTGTCATTAATATAGTTTCTGTGTGATTATTTGGATCTGTGCAGCCAAAAAAAGAAAGAGCAGTCTCTCTCTACAATATGGCATGAACAGCTTTCACAATGCATTACTAGTAAACTATGCACTACGAGGTGGAACAATGTGTTTTCGGCCAAATCCCAATTCACTCCATCCAGATGGCAAAGACTGATATGCCATGGGACAGGTAATAGTCCTGTTCAGAGGTTGTACTACAGATCCCAAGATGGTTAGTCAATAAGGAGGCCGCACCTTTGACAAAGCCTTCTACCCAATACCTGGTGATCGCGGTGCCTTAATAAAACAAATAATAAACTCTCAGCTAGCGTAGCAAAGAAGGCAGTGATCCCAAATATCTGGTGTATGTTTTTTTGTTTTATTATTATTAAATTTATTTATTTATTAAAGATTTCTGTCTCTTCCCCGCCACCGCCTCCCATTTCCCTCCCCCAATCAAGTCCCCCTCCCTCGTCAGCCCAAAGGGCAATCAGGGTTCCCTGCCCTATGGGAAGTCCAGGGACCCTCCACATCCATCCAGGTCTAGTAAGGTGAGCACCCAAACTGCCTAGGCTCCCACAAAGCCAGTACGTGCAGTAGGATCAAAAACCCATTGCCATTGTTCTTGAGTTCTCAGTAGTCCTCATTGTCCGTTAGAGAAGCTGAATAAGAAGGAGAACCCAAAGAAAAACATATAGGCATCCTTCTGAATATTAACATTCATCAGGCAATGAAAGGAGACAGAGACAGAGACCCACATTGGCGCACCGGACAGAAATCTCAAGGTCCAAATCAGGAGCAGAAGAAGAGAGAGCACGAGCAAGGAACTCAGGACCACGAGGGGTGCACCCACACACTGAGACAATGGAGATGTTCTATCGGGAACTCAACAAGGCCAGCTGGCCTGGGTCTGAAAAGGCCTGGGATAAAACCAGACTCGCTGAACATACTGGTGTATGTTTTTTAAAGAGTCAGTCTATACTTCTCAGTGCTTTACAACAATGAAACTTTATTCATGTTCACACACAGGTTACTCAACCCAGTTGAAGAACCTTGACATATCCAAAGACATGTCTACATTAGGACTATTTGCATATGCAAACAATGAAGACACAAAAAGGGCTGCCAAGTTAAGGACTCTGAATCTTGTGAACAGAGAGTTGATAATGCCCAGCACAGTGCAGATTTTATGACACACTGGAAGATTCAGGTGCTTCAAATAAAGGCCCAAGAAAAAGATATAATGAGTTTGGACAGGAACTATGTTGCAAATTCAGTCAACGACAGGAAGTCCATGGCAGCCCAGCTTTGTATCTCACTTAGGGCCAGAGTGGGGTGCTATCAAGATGTTCAGGTATCATTGGGTGAAGCAGAGTGTGTAGGCTGAAGTGGTGACATCCAGAGGCAGGACAGCTGTAGTCTTCACTCCCCATCAGGACCTGCAGAAAGACATGCAAAGGCAAAGTCAGATCACAAATATGTCACTGCCTGGCTCTCCTGTCATCACGCAATGTACCAAACAAATGCTCTTAGATTTTCCCAGGGACTGATGAACAGAACTGTTCCTACCTGAACTCCTTCTCTCCAGTACTCGTGCCACCATCACTCCCAGCTGTAGGTTCCTTCAGGTCAAGGCCAAGATCTCTGAATAAGATCCTTGCTCTGACAAGAAGCCTGCATCTTTCAGCCCTGGCCCCAGAATTTCTGGCACAGCTTACATCATGAACCCAGGTAGACCTCTTTGAGAAGCAAGCTCTCCAGCTTCATTGCACATCCCCTGTTCCACGCCATCCACCCAGAGCGGCTTCCCATTCACACAGTGCTCTTCATTGACCAGTTTTACTCAGAAGCCTCTTTCCAGCCTCGCTGACTGTGAAATTCTCCTCTGCACTCACAGATTCCTTCCTTGATGGACTTGTGATGTGCTGGCTAAAGTCAGTTTCAGAAGGCATCATCGTTCCATGTCTACATGGAACGTGTCCTGAGTCCACAGGACCATCTCCTTTCATTAGAGGCCCTTATCCCCTGCGCATATCTTCCCAGGCCTTCTCAGGCTGGCGCAGACTGGGACACCACTGTGGGCTGGGATTCAATCCACCAGGCCCTATTCCTTCCACTTTGCTTGCGGCCTGCCCTCAATAAAGAACTTGCCACCTTGAAGGCCTCCTACTTTTCTTGACTTCAGGATACTGGCCCTCTGCTGTTGAGCAAAACACTTGAAAGCGAAGATGTACTGAGCAGACCCTGGGTACCAGTTCTTAATCAGACTGAAGAGCTCAAGGCTCTGGCCTCCAAGTTGATGAATTAACCCACTCTAGCCTCCAGTATCTCGTCAGGAGCCCTCCGTTTTCCGCACCCTGTCCACCCCCTGTTCCTCGTTCAAGGAGCCAGGTACCTGGTATGCTGGAAGTCTCCTGCTAGGCCTGAGGGGAGTTATGAAGAATCAGAAGTGTCTCTGCAGCCTCCAATGTCTTCTGCCTATCCCCCTCAGCAGGGAGTGCACCGTGGTTGGAAACACCTGGCAGTTGGGTGTTGACTTCAAGACCCTGCTGGTTGGCGACATCATTGGTCTGGGTGGAGATGACATCATTGGTCTGGTTGGCATTGTCAGGGCCCTGGACACAGATGCAATGGAAGAGATACGAGAGAGTGAATTCTGACAAGACACCTCCCCGACCACAGTGGGCCCTCCAGCCTCCATTCCTTTCCACCAAACACCCATCTCTGTGAGCTTCTCCTCCTCTCATCCACCAAGCCCATCCCTTCCAAGAACCTCGACCCACTCATTTACCATGTCGTGTGACGGCACTACAAGCGGGATACTGCAGATGCAGGGCTCCAAGATCATGTTAGAGGTCCTGAGAACATGCAGAGGAGAAGCCAGGAGGTTAAACACTCTGGATGACAACTACCATATGGAGGGCCGGGGGCTCTGAGGGATTAGGCTGAGGGATTGTGAATGAGTGTGGACACTAGGACAAATGACACTAGTCCCCTGGTCCTCGGATGGACCCTCACACTACCTGACCTGGTTTCCCTCCAACCTCCTTCCTTAGATCCTCCTAGAGACACTACTTTTTGTGAACCCTCTCCTTCCCGGGTACACTGAAGATGACCAACAGCTATTCTGATCTGCACCGCACCAGGAAAGATGAGAGTATGGTCCTCTGCAGAGACTAGGTCTTTCCTCCACTTTGCCCACTCCCCACTGGTCATGAAGGATAAGATAGCTCATTTAGCAGACACATTCTCTGTGGGCCAGAAACGTTTCCCTGGGCCTCTCTGGCCCTTTCAACTATTCCTCCAGATTTCAGCAGAACCTTCTCCCGTGTCCATTCATTTCAGTGTAGATGGATAGTATCAGCATTTTGTAGTCCACTGCCTGCTGTATGCAATATGCTTGTCCTCTCTAATGCTCCTGTGTAGAATATTTTCCAAGCATGCCCACAGGGAGTGAGTGACTTAGAAGGATGCTTTCCCTAGCATGTTGTTCAGCAAATACTAAATCTGGGAAGAACCTCTCTTGCAAGTTAGGCTGAAATGTAGCTCTGTCATTCCCCTAGATCTTTTTGTCCCTACCTTCTTCCTTCCTTCCTTGCTTCCTTCCTTTCTTCCTTCCTTCCTTAATTCCTTCCTTCCTTCCCTTCTTTCGTTCCCTCCTCCCTCCCTCCCTCCCTCCCTCCCTTCCATCCTCCTTCCTTTCTTTCCTCTCCTCTTGCTCCATGTTTTCCTTCCCATCTTGTTCCTCCTTCTTGCTGCTCCTAATGCTGCAGCACCAAGCTCGAGTTTGGAGACAGTACCATTAGCCACAGCATCCTCCATGGTCTCTGTTGTACTCACGTGCAAGGTATAGTCACCGGCTGGCTGGGATTCCATGAAAAAGTAATGGTCATTTGAGGATTCAAATTCGCTGGAACATAGTTCAGAGGTACAATTACTGTGGGCCAGTGTAGCAACAGAGGCACCTGGGTGATGTCCTGCAAAGAAAGACATCCATGTTGAAGATCAAATCTGAACACCAAGACTCAAGGGACAGAACTGTATTAAAATGGTGACAGCCATGGACAATGGCAGGGCTCTCAAGACCTTGGTGATGACCATGGAGGATGGCAGGGCTCTCAAGACTTTGGTGACCAGCCACACAGACTCACCGTTTTGGTTATTCCTCTACTGGAGGACACTGAGCCCCAAAGAGAAGTTATCTTCCCAAGGTCGCAATGCACCGAGAATTGGTGCTGGAATCTCAGAGTTTAGGACACACTCGAATTTGTCTGGACAGTGACATCTGGCATAGAGACTCTCCTCGTAGCAAATTACTTTCCTTACCTGCTGCACAACTGTGTGAGGCAGGGCTTCAGGCTGCTGAACGATGCCCTGTTGCCCATCTGGAAAAGACCATGCAGAGCTTGACTGAGTCTCCCTTCCCACCATATTCCCTTGAAAGTACCTAACTCCACCCCCTCCCCAACTGATGACTTGGGTCACCATCAGTCCTTTTAATATTCCACCCACAATGTCTCTCCTTTCTGTAAAAACGTGATACTTGGCACAGATAGTATACCTAAACAGGTTAGGTCTGGGGAGGGAGGGTTTGTACGAGGTCGAGTGACAACTCTGTGGCATGGCTGGTGACGGAAGCATTTAGGATTACTGCTGCCACTTGAGACCCCTCCATGGCCAGAGACACTCACCCATGGTTCCTGGTTGGGCGAGACCCTGCTTAACATTCACGTGAGAGTTGCCCTTAGTAGCCATAGCCTCAAGTGAGATTCCACTTTCTCTGTGTATTCTACGTTCTTCACAGAACTCACGGCAGACAAGACCCCACTAGAGTCCCTGAAGTAGGGATTGAAAGAGTCAAGTTAGTCACACATACAGCAGGAGGCCTGGCCTCTGCCCTAGAGGTAGTACACGCCTGAGACAGTGTACGTACACATCTGGAAGAGGCACAAACCTGTTACACCCCCAGTTTCTTCTGATCCTATGGCAAGACACGGTCAGAGCAAACTACAGGTCCTCTGGGACCAAGTTTTACCCCCTCTTTGGTGATCTGGTCCAGCGTTAAGTTACTCAGGAGTCCCGTAGGAAACAGAACATTCGTCAAGTTCCATGTTCCATGGCTCTACAGTTAGGGCAGGTCACCAAAATGGCTGCCGGAATTCCTACCCTCCAGTGCACTTACACTGCTAACAGATAACTCTGTCTCTGGTGCCTAGACTCTTCCTGTCCTCCATCCTGCTCATGACTGGGACCAATTTTCTCTCCCTTCTTTGTATCATGGTCTTTGTCTTACCCTTCATTTTACCTGGTCACTCAGACTCTCCATCATACAGGTCTCTCTCACACTTCACCTTCTCCTAATCACCTGTTCACTCAAGCACCATGAAAGCCTAATCATGACTTTCCCTGCTCATCACCACTCATGGCCCCTAAAACAGTCACACACACACACAGAAGCACACAAATTCACACACATGCACACACGCAGAGACACATACACAGACACACGCATACACACAGAGAAAGACACACAAATGAACACGCACATGCACACACATGCACAAACATGCACACACATGCATACACACAGACATGCATGCACACACAGACCCACACATGAACACACAGATACACACACATGCACACAGAGACACACATGATCACACAGAAACACACATACACACAAGACACACACATGAACACATATAGACACACACATGCAAAGAAACACAGACACATATGCAGACACACACATTCACACCAAACAGACACATGCACCCATTCACACATGTATACATACACATGGACACACACATGCGCACACACATGCAAACACACAGACACACTCAGAGACAGACACACATCACACACAGAAACACACAGACACACACACATACACTTTGAGGCACAGGCAGGTGCTCCTACATCTTCATCAGCAAACACAACACTCTGTTCTGTTACTTCGTCCTGTGCCCTGCCAAAGACAACTGGCATCCCTGGTTTAATTGTCTCCCTAAAGCCCTGATTTAACTTGACTTCTGACCACCAGCATGGAAGTGAATGGATATAGTCATTAGCTCAAGGGATACCATATATTCCCTTCTCTCTGGATTATGGTTCGTCCTCAAGCCCCACTTTAATCTTAATAATTCCTTTGATCCCCTTGGAAGTGACTGAACACTTGCTCCTCATGAAATCATGTTCTCCCCAAGCCAACGGGGCCGACTCCTGCCTGAAATCCCACTACACAGGAAGCTGAGGAAGGAGAATGGTGAGACTGATGACAACTCATAACACCAGAACAACTTGTCTCCAATAATAACCACAGTAAAGACAATAATAATAATAACAAGAATAAATACCATTGTCCTCTAGAATCTTGGAAATCTTCCATTTAAACTCCTCCATCCTCCTTTCCCCCTATATTCTTCTGCTACTGAAACAAATCTTTTGTAATTTTTTTGACACAGGTCCAAATGTTATACCATGTTCAATCCAAGAGGTAGTTCCACACCAGGCTGTTTATCTCAGGATGGCATGCTCCCTCTGCAGTCCAGAAAACCCATGCCTTCTGCCATAGCCTCTGGCCAGACTTCTAGATGCTTCTCCACATTTCACAGTGGCACATGGGCACACATTTCTTCTCCTCCTTGGCAAATGCTCCCTGTGTCTGTCTGAATCCTCCAGTAGTTCAAAGATACAGGTTCTGCTCAGGAAACCCAGACATCCATTTCTGCCCCACCTGCATCAAAAGGAGCAGGAGCCTCCTTCAGGTTCCTGAAGCTGGGAACCCTTGCAACCTATGCTCATGAGTGGGCAGGGTAAGTGATGTCTTCAGTGTTTCCCTTTTAGTGGAGTAAGGAGGCAAAGAGCTAAAGAGCCTGGGTTCCCAGAGATGGTGGAGGGAGGAGAACAGGCAAGTAATGGGCAGATCTTATTTTTGATGCCACCCTGTGGGTACCTCAGTATCCAGCGGATCAGAAGCAAGGAGCTCGGTTCTGAGGAAGATGCATGTCCTTCCTCAAGCAACTCAGTTTCCAACCGATGAGCTGCCATCCCTCCTTTTTCTCTCCTCAGGCCATGATGGTTCTGGACCAATGAGCTTTCATATTTACTCCCCTCATCCTGACTTTGTCCAGACCTTATGGTTGCTCTGTGACCCACATTGACTTCTAGTGATTCATGTTAGCACCCAGCATCTCTGGGAAGAGAAATGAGACTTGCCCTTCCTAGTGGTCTTTACCCAGGTTTCCTCCTTTTTCACGAGAAATGCGAGGTGTCAGTACATTCAGCATACCTCCTTGCAAAGCTCTTGTTAACTTTTCAAAGTCAGGTACGTGGGGGCTAAACCTGGGTGTCTGTCTTGCCACATGTCTTTAATCCCAGCAGTAGAGAGGCAGTGCTTGGCAGATCTCTCTGAGTTCATGGCCAAGGTGGCCTACAGAGTGAATTCTAGGACAGCCAAGGCTACACAGAGAAACCCTGTCTTGAAAAACCAAACGAAATTAGTCATCATGTGTGGGCTGGAGCGATAGCTCAGTCTGTACATAGAAACCATGAGGACCCGAGTTTGAACCACAGAACACATATAAAAATGCCAACTGTGGAGAAACGATCTTGCAGTCCCTACATTGGAGAGGCAGAGACTAGAGGAACCCTGGGACTTGCTTACCAGTTCATGCAAATAGGTGAGATCCTGGTTCAGTGAAATACAGTTTCTCAAGAAAGAAGGTGAAGAGGGATTGAGCAAGACACCTAAAGTCCACCTCTGGCGCCAATATGCACACATCAAGAGGGGAGTGTGCAGTCACACACACATAACCCACATTCAAACCGTGTTTTGGTTAATTTCAGATAAATAGAAATAATTTGTACTCAGGCCCTATTTAGAACCAGAAGCTTCATTACTTTAGAGTAGCTACCCTGAATATTACCTAACTTCATGATGCTTGTTGCTTCTTAGGCTTTTTTTTTTATTTTGCTCTGTTTTAAAATTTATTTAAAGATATGCTGTCTTATTCTATGTGTATGACTTGCATCCATTCATGTCTGTGCACCACATGGGTACAGTGCTCTCAGAAGCTGGAAGACCTTGTGGACCCTCTGGGACCAAATTTTGTTGTAGATGGTTGTGAGCTTCCAATACTGGTACTGGGAATCAAACCTAGGTCTCTAGAACTGGCCACCCATCTCTCCAGCTCCTAAAATCCATTGAAAAATGATCTTGTTATGTAGCTCAGGATGGCCTTTTACTTCCTGTGTAGCCCAGGCTGTCCTCTCACTCACCTCAGACTTGAGTGCTGGGATTATAGGCAGGAGCCCCATGGTGTGCTCACAATGGTTCTTGAACACACTGTGTAGAGCACCGTATTTGTAGGGTCAGAATAGAGCACGACGTGTGGAAAGCGGGATTTGAACTTGGGCAACTCCTGTTCTTCCTGCTGATGGTGGTGGTGTTTTGGGGTGGGGACAACCTTTGAGGATCATGCGGGAAGAAGACAGCAGTTCCCCTTCTTCACTGACACCCTTAATATCTCCATGCAAATCTCCTTTCATGCATGCCTTCTGCTCTCCCTATTTCCCAGATGAACTTCAAGTGAATTTCATTAAAAATGTTTATCTGTAGTTCTACAATTGGGGGAATGATCCATTTTTCTCTCCTTCTTTAGCTTGAGAAGACCCCCTGGAGACCAATACATTGAACACTCTCTTATCTAAACCATATACTCATGTAGCTTCTTTTTTTTAAACAAATTAATTGATTTATTGAACTTTAAATCTACATTCTTCCAATTTCTTTTTTTTCTTTTTTTTATTAATTTATTAAAGATTTCTGCCTCCAGGTTTTTGTAGGGATTGAGGCTTCACCTTGCCATTTCAGCCTTCCAAACCTTCCCGTAAATTACTTTCGCATGCTTCTTCAAAGAACTGTATTGTTTTTCCAGAGGAGCACAATAATATTATCTCACCAAGAAAAGTCGTTAAATGTATGTATTAGGCAGGCTGCCTGACTGTTTGCAGTTAAATTGTCCTACTTGCCCCACTACATTTTTAAAAATTTACCCTACCAGATTTTGGTTTTATTTTTGTTTTAAAAAGTGGATTTCATATGATGTTGCAAAGGACTATGCTATTTGTGGATGGTAACAGAAATTCTTTGATTACTCTTATATAATGCTATCATCATGCATTTGTTTATTTTCAAAAGATCAGTTAGGATCTCTGCATGTTCTCCAACTGGCCTATTAGAAAGGAATTGTAGAGTCTGATGGTACAGTGAATGAAACACAAAAACCAGAGCTACCTATTAACAACCTTTCTTTGCATTTCATCAAAATTTAGCTTCTAAAATTTTAGTCCTCATATCCACTCAACTAAATTTTTCAGAACACTAAAGTACTGTATGAGAGAAGATAATTGCTTATAGCAATAAATAGCAAACACCCTGAACTGAATGAGAGTTCACATACACTAGCCTAATTGTTAAGGTCTGTAATCCCATGTACTTGGGAGCCTGAGGCAGGAGGATGGCAAATTCAAGGCCTATGTGGGACACATAGTGTATTCCTAGTTTCCTTGTCCCTCACCTTTTTTTCCATCTGCGAACACATAGCAGAGCGTGATACACTCCATCTTCTTAAAGTCCTTTGAAGATTTTATCAAAATTAAATTGACCAATTAATATCTCTTTTTAATTTTTTTCTTAATCTCAGTATAAGCATACAGTTCACAGCTTGACAAAATGAATCCGTGGTAGGACTTGAAGGCTTGGGTTTCTCTAGGAAACACAAGGAAAGCATGCTTCCAGCTGGGGCTGTGTCTCAGCACACAGACATCCCTCCACATGCATTTGTGTGAACAGCGTACCCAGAGCAAAAAATAAATAAATAAAATAAAAGGAATGAGCAGGCATTCCATAAGAAATCCAAGATTATTCCCAAGAAAAAATGAGAGAACACAGGCTGATATCCTTGATAAGAGGTACACGTCCTGATTTTAATTTAGGATTTGCTGCCAGCATTAAGAAGTTATAACGTATTTCTGCAATTGGAAAACCAGAGAAAAGGTGCTATTGGTGTCTGTTCATGAACAACATGAGTACAGTTGGAGGATTTGATAAACATAGGATTACTGAAAATTGAGGATTAAATCTACAAGTGGCTCAAGTTTTTTGTTTTTGGTTTGGTTTGGTTTTGGTTTTTCGAGGCAGGGTTTTCCTGTAGCTTTGGAGTATGTCCTGGAACTAGTTCTTGTAGACCAGGCTGGCCTTGAACTCACAGAGATACAACTTCCTCTGCCCCCTGAGTGCTGGTAAAGGTGTGTATCACCACTGCTGGCAAGTGGTTCAAGTTTTATGTCTAAAGATTCCAAAGCCATGGATATGTAAGTGACAGTGAGCAGAAGAAAATCTGCCATATTGCTGGATACACAAACTTAAGCCATTTCTGGTACTTAGCAAGCCTTTTCCACAGTGAGCGTTCCTGCCTTTGTAGGGAGAATTCTGGTTTCCTGGTGATTTGCTTGTTCTGAGTGATTCCTCAGTATTCCTTACACCACCTCTTTTCTTCCAAAAAATCAGCTTTGATGAAAGGAGTTTGTGTCACAGTTCATCTTCCAGATTTTTCTTTCTGAAGATGTAACTGTTTGACCTCTCCTGACTTACCCTTGTCCCCTAAACAACTTTTTCAGCCCTGAGATAAAAATACTTGGAGATTGGGTTTCCATAGACGATTTTAGAATGCATCTTGTTACTGTGAACTTAGAAAATATTAAGGGAATATAATTTCTAGCAGAGCTGAAATATCATTATTAGATCCTCCCCATCTTCCATATTTACCATATAAAATTATGGGACAGATCTAAAATTTCTGTAGAATCTGTAAATTTTTTCTAAAGATGTGTCCATACTGGGCAGTGCTAAGACAAACTGGTGTGTACATAGTTGGATCATTGTGGAAGAAGGGGCTGAAACATCGTAAGAATCAGAGACAGCTGGTGAGTATCATGAAATTATCCTCTAGATGCAGTAGGACAGCTTCATATATGGACTCAAAGCAAGTGTTATAGCATGAGCAAAACCCGTATAAGTCAGAAAAACTCCAAGCATAGAGAGAGGAAGTGGACACAACCTCTATCTGAGGAACTATTGGCAACTGATAGTGTCTAGGAAAGGAAGAGTCAGTTTTCTCTAACACTATTGTCTCTTGTAAGTGGACCACACTCCAATGGAAGACCAAACATTTAAGAATATATGGGCAGCACAAGTTGGACTTGATGGGTGAAAAAAATAAGAGGACACTTATTTGTTTGGTGCACAAAGAAGAGAAGTTGTGTTTGAGAAAAGTAAGAAGGAGGCAAATATGATCTCAAAACACTGCACAAAATCTCAAAGGATAAAGGTAATAATAAAAAGGTTAATGATAATGTATATGAGCATCCTGTATGTATGACTGTAATAATGAAATTCTTTATTTTATTATACACTAAGCTGTTGCATGAGGAGGGTGGCCCTTTGTTTGTCTCGGCCACCCAGCCAGCTTATTCCCAAAATAACCACACAGAAATTGTATTATTTCTAGCCTCTTATTAGCTAACTCTCACATCTTGATTTAACCCATTTCTATTAATCTGTATACCACCACGAGGTCATGGCTTACCAGGAAATATTCAGCATGTCTGACCTGGCGTCTCCATGGCAGCTCTCCCTCTCTGCTTCCTTCCTCCCAGAATTCAGTTCTGTCTTTTCCACCTACCTAAGTTCTGCCCTATCAGGCCAAGCAGTTTCTTTATTGATTAACCAATGAAAGCAACACACAAACAAAAGGAACTCCTACACTATTCTGTAACAGGAGGAGCGGGCTGCTTGTCATCCTGACCACTTGGCTAGCTTATACCCAAAATAACCACACAGAAACTGTATTCATTTAAACACTGCCTATCCCATTAGCTCTAATTTCTTATTGGTTAATTCTTACATCTTAATTTAACCCATTTCTATTAATCTGTATATTGCCACGTGACTGTGGCTTACTGGCAAGATTCTAACCAGTGTCCATCTCAAGCAAAAGATCCATGGTATCTGCCACTCTGCCCTTCTTCCCAGAATTCAGTTTTGTCTACTCCACCTACCTAAGTTTTGTCCTATCAACTAGGCCAAGGCAGTTTCTTTATTCGTTACCCAATGAAAGCAACACACAAACAGAAGGAACTCCTACACCATTTTCCCTTTTCTGTTTAAAGAAAAAGGAAGGCTTTAACTTTAACATAGTGAAATTACATATAACAGGTATCAAGCAAGAATTACAGTTACAATAGTTATATCTATTTTATCTTTTATCATAACAAAGGAAAACTCTAACTATAATTATAAATCTATTCTTCAACTCCACCAAAGACTCCAGAAGGATATAATATTACCTAAGTAAACAAAAAGTGCATTGTAAGCAACTTCCAAAACTTTAGAAATGACAAAGGCATCTCACTGCCTGGACATTTACCCAAAGTTTTTTTGTACCATTGGGGCATGGATCCATCTTCAGCCTACAGGCCCATAGTATCCAGCAGACTTTTTCGTGAAGCTGGAAATTTCAAAGACTGTTCAGTCACTTTCTTCTGTGTCCTGAAGAATGTCTTGCAGGCTCTCTCATGAAGCAGGAACCCCGAAGGACCATCTCACCTTTAGGCAAGTTTAGTAGTCCTCTCTCTGTAGGTTCTTCATGTCCAGTTTATGCAACAGTCCAGGCAAGAGCAGTTTCCTGCTCAAATGGCTAAGGAGCCTCTTTGATGCCCATCTTCCTCTCAAAATAGCTTGGTGCTGCCAGGAGTAGATGTGTGTCATTGTCATGAAAAGTCCTAAGTTATTAAAACACTTTAAATGCCATATTCTGTAGTCTTTGAAAGATATGAAGAATGTCTATCCATCTAAAATGAACATCTAGAAAATTTAACATGACTACAAACTTGACTATTATAGAGATTATCTATTAATCTATATTTCTTAATTATACATTATAATTTTAAATGAACTACATAATCACAATACCTTAATCAAGAGCAGAAATATACATATAACAAGATTGACCTTAAATTTATATCAATAAAGCAAGATCCATACCAATGCAAATTATTTATTTCTATATCATATCCCCCTTTAAATGAAAACAAAGATTTATAAACAATATTTGAGAATATGGACATAGTTATTTCTCTCCAAACTTCTTCCTGCTATATGGGGGCACTGTTAATCAGGTCCTTCATGGTATATCCTGTGTGCTAGGTTCATCTCAGTCAGAAGTTGAATGAAGTAATTTTCTGAGAGTGTTTATAGCAACCTTTCAGGAGGGCGTGGTCTAACATACCAAATTGGTCTAGAAGGAGTACACAGGGTCTCATCCTCTGTGAAAACTAAAGAAGAACCTCTTTTCCAAAGCACCATATCCTTAGACCCAAATCCTGAAGTCATAATACCTTTATAATATGCATGCTGGTTTAGCTTAGCAGCTCAAGCAATGAAATGTCTCTCTGTACTTAGCTCCTTCACAGTCAAACGTTTCAAAGAAAACACAATAATATACAGAATCCAGAGTCTCTGTGAATTTTCCATTTTTATGTGGCTTATTGTTTTCCTCATTTTAATCTATGACTATCTGTACTGCCTGTCTCTTTAAAGATTTTACTTTTATTTTTTTAAAGCATTAACTTTATTTTATAGTCTATACTCTTTTTTTTGTCTCCCCCAAGCCTATGTACATTTATCCAGCATTGTGACCCATTTAGAGGTCTTTTATGTCTGAATCTGTCCTATTGTGAATCTGTAAGTCTTTATTGTCCAGGAGCACTTCTTAAAATGCTAAGCGCTTCTTAAAATCTTCAGGTGTACCCTTGTTAGGAGTAATATGGTACAGCCTGTTTGTCTTCCCAGTCTAAAACTTAAGCTGTGCTGTTATTATGGTAAAGATAGTAGTTCCTGCCCACACTCTGCAGAGTCCAGCATGGAAGAGATGCTTGTGCCTCTGAGCTGTATGTGTTGCCTCTCTTTTAGGCACACAGCAAGTCCACATTTCCATCAAGCAAGCCATAGTACTTTACTCACAAATCCCATCCAAATGCTCTGTCTCCCACAAGAGACAAAGGTCACATTAGCAGCATAGCCATGAAAGCTGGCATTTTAAAACTGTGTGGCTTCCCCCCCCCCCACTACAGCTGAATGAGGAAAATCTCTCTTAAAGCAGCTGTGGCAAGCCACCAGCAAACAGCAAGAAGCTGTGTTAAACTCTGTATTGTTTTTGAAGCTCTCTCAGATTTCACATGGATTTAGTTGACCACATGGGTGCCAGTCTGTAACAGGAAGGCAGGCTGCTTGTCGTCCCAACCACTCAGCTAGCTTATACCTGAAATAATCACACAGAAACTGTATTTATTTAAATGCTGCCTGGCCCATTAGCTCTAAACAAAACAAAACACAATCTCAGAAACTCCCCACCAAAATTAGAAACCGAATAAACCATGAAATAAAATATTTAAGCTTTAATAAAGTGAGAGGATCACTTTAGTCAAGAGTTCAAAGCCAACCTAGGAATATAGGAAGACCTCATTTCACATAAAAAATGCACAAAGAAGGCAATAATTGATCAGTTTTTATGGTTTGAAAAATTGCTTCTGTTTGGTGGTTATGTCTTAGTTACTGTTCTATCAGCATGACAAAATACTATGACCAAGACAACTTATAGAAGATACATTTAATTGTATACTTGCTTATAGTTTTAGAGGCTTAGGTTAGTCTGTGATCATTACAGTGGAGACTCTGTGTCAGCAGGCAGGCAAGTATGGCTCTGGAGCAGTAGCTGAGAACTTACATCTGAACTGTAAATTGCTGGAAGAGAAAATAAAACTGGGTCTGGCACAGGATTTTAAAACATCAAAGCCTATCCTTCACCCTCAGTGACACACCTTCTCCAATAAGGTCATACCTATTTGCTAATCTTTCCTAAACAGTCTACCAACTGAGACCTAGACATTCAAACATATAAACTTATGGGGGTCATTCTCATTCAAACCATCACAGATTATAATATATTACATTATTTCCCCTTTTCCTTTCCTCCCTCCAAAACCTTCTATATACCATTCCTTGGTCTCTTTCAAATTCATGGCCTTTCTTCATTTTCACAATGAAGTCAACATCCTTTGTAACAATTAAGAGATATTTAAAAAGTAAACTGAATAAAAGAGATAGAAAAGAATAAACTGAATAAAAAAGTCAAATCTTTTTATGGAGATCTTATTGGTATTGATCTTAACCTACATATATTGATGCTATATGTTTCATATTGTTTTCTTTTGCTTGCTTTACAAAGGTATGAAACTAATCACTCAAATTGTTCTTCTATTTGCTGACAAGGTGATCAATAATCATACATGGTTATGCATGAACATCACTTCAAAAGTAATACAAATGCTATACAAATTTGGAGAGTCATTAAGTATTATGAAAATCTGAAATGATTTTAAATTAGTTTATTTCAATCACAATTGAACACAAATTAAATTATTTTAAAAGCAATGATCACAATAATCAAAGATGATATGAAAACAACAGGAATATTTCATTTTCATCTTGTTCTGAGAAAAGGCAGACCAATTTAAATTCAACAACTTTTTTTCTTCTTGTGCCTTAATTCTTTTCAGATAATTTTTAGATGATGCAATGTACCAACTGCATTTTTCCATGTGGTTTTCCAATATGTCATATTGAGGCAGTACTGTCCTTCATCCAGTGGGCCCACTGTCAAAGGTCATTTAACCATATGGGTAAGAATTTATTTCTTGGCACTATGGTTTTCTCCTGGACTGTTTGTCTTTTTTGTATGCCCAATACCAGACACTTTGATAATTGTAACTTTATACAGTGGTTTAAAATCAGAAACTGCAGGGCCTGGAAAGAAACCTGTTCTTGCAGAAGACCTGTATTTGACTCCCAGCAGCCACATGGTGGTTCACAAACATGTTACCTGAAGTTCCAGGGAATCTGATACCATCTTACCATCTTCTGAATCTCCACAGGTACTAAACACGGATGTGAAACATATGCATTTATTCAGACAAAACACTCATACATAAAATAAAAAGATCTAATAAAAATGTTGACTTCTGTCTTCATTTTTGTTGTTATTTTATACATTGTTTTTGACTCTCTGTGTTGACTTTTAACTTATCAAACATTGTTAGGGTGATTTTTTTCTGTTCTTTTTTTTTAAATTTATTTATTTATTAAGGATTTCTGCCTCGTCCCCACAACCGCTTCCCATTTCCCTCCCCCTCCCCCGATCAAGTCCCCCTCCCTCATCTGCTCGAAGAGCAATCAGGGTTCCCTGACCTGTGGGAAGCCCAAGGACTGCCCACCTCTATCCAGGTCTCGTAAGGTGAGCATTTCTGTTCTTTTTGATGTCTCTCCTAGTCCTGAGTTTCTTTCAGTACAACTTTTGGAGTTTTAATTTGTTTTTGTAACTGTCCCATCCTTCTCTGTTAATATATATGTCTTTTAATGTTTTGTTTGGATTTGAAGGTTTTAAAGAAAACACTTTTCCAAGACTGCACCCTGGTTTAGCATATAGGAAGATTGTTGCCAATAGGCCAGAGGCTCAGTTACTTGTATAATCTTTGCTAGTTTCTTGTTCACATGATATCTGCATTTAGACCTTCAGCTCTTAAATGTTTCTGGCCTGTTGTAAGGGGCTTCCAATGGCCAATCAATTTCCTTCAGCCTTTCAAATCAGGCAAGATAGAAACTGGTTTGCCATATAACTGCTGTATAACCCAGAACATTGAATTCATAGGCCAGTCTACCAAGTCATTCTCACTACTAACTTAGGGGTTAAGTGTTCCAGATTTCTCCTGGTTTTTCTACCTTATGTATAGTAGAGATAGGGGCATAAAGAGACATACTTGAGAATTTCCCTACAACCAGAGCTAGAATTCTTTCTTGTTTTAATCATGGTCTATGTGCTGTGACTTCTCAAATGACCTCTATACTTCTCATGGGTCTTGGAGTCCATGTATTCTTGACTATCATAATATGAATGCCACTTACTTTGGAAAATGTTTAATTCATGGTATCCGTATAACTGGATGTCTTCTTCACACTATATCTGAATAGAAATCTTTTTTTTTTTTTTGGTTTTTTGAGACATGGTTTCTCTGTAGCTTTGGAGCCTGTCCTGGAACTAACTCTTGTAGACTAGGCTGGTTTCAAACTCAGAGAGATCTGCCTACCTTTGCCTCCCAAGTTCTGGGATTAAAGGCATGCACAACCACCGCCTGGCTCAGAATAGAAATCTTAAATAGATTTCAACTAAAAAGTTAAATACTGATAATGGTTTATAGATTATATAAGTATTGCACTCACCATACATAACTTCTGTGCATTCGGAATGGGAAACATTGCCTAGTGGTGTCTACAAATCCAAAATGAATAACTCAGCTATGGAACCAACTCATGGTGAGGATGTCCCTGTATAGCAGGACCTTGGCTATTCCTCACATACTCCTTCAAGAATACTTGACCTTAAACATCTGTCATTGGGAATGAATGGACTTAGGGATCATTTATCCATGTAATTACTCAAGGGAGTAGAAGGAAAGTAAGATGTTCTTCAGTCTTGCTCCATATCCTAACTGATTCCATCATCATATGGAAAATATCAGAATTCTGATTAGCATAGCATCAGGAAAGAAGAAATAGTATAAATAGATGTCATCAACAATCATTTGTGATGGAATGAGGAAAGGTTTGGAAGGAAAGAGTTCATCCAACAAAGTCTGGTTGAAATTTCTGTCTGTCTGATAGGATCTCTATTTCTGCAATGAGTTCAAACATTAGAGGACACAGAACCTCCTCCAGGGATGAAGAAGACCACTGAATACTGCACAATGTTGACTTTGGTAGCAAATAAAGGGGCTGTGCAATTCTGAAAGACATTGTAACTGATATTTGCTCTTTTAAACCTCTTACTTGATGCTTCAATAGAATAAATTTCTAGATAACTGTTTACGTAGTCTTCCTTGATATTTGTCATATGCCACTTAACAAACAACCCATACTTCTTAGTGCCTTATAAAATTATTTATTTCTGGTAACACACAAATCTAGATGCAATGTGAAAAATCCTCATGTTTCCACATACATATGTAAGTACAGTAGTGCACAGATAAGTGTGCAAGTGCACACAAAGGAAAACACTGGCATTTGATATCACTCAGAACCCCACTGATAGATTGATTGATCATATTAGATTGCACAAAGCATTTTATAAGACACATAAAAAGCCCCAAGCTTCCAAAGAAATAAAGGATGGGGATAAAGAATATAGGAAAGCCAAGTAATTGCCCTACATCATAAAAAGGATCTGAAAGCTTATAAAATACCTGAATGCTTAAAAAACACATTAAGCACTTTGGGCAGGAGCCATTTTGCAAATTCAGAAACAAGAATCAAACAGGCAGTGCTCTAGCAAGGCCTCACAGTCTGGGTTCTTAGGTCAAGAGGGACATGCAATCCAGATGTCCAGAAGGCAGTGAACCAGAGCTAGCAGGCCGAGGTGGCATTGTGGGGCTGGCCAGCTGCAGTCCCCTCTCTCCAGCAGGACCTAAAGACAGAAAAACAAAGACCAAAGTCAGATCACATACATAATACTCTCCTCAGCTCTCTCTTCACCTTTGTTGTGTCTCAAACAATCTCAGATTTGTCAGAGAGACCAGGAATATACCAATCCCCATCAGACCTCCTTATCTCTGGTATTTGCTCTACCATCCCTCAGGCAAACCCTTTTGGTCAAACCTGGGATTTCTAGATATGATCCTCACTGAAGAAATTCTCTATCTCCTCACCCCACAGATTTGCTGGCCTAGCCTACATCACCCACTCTGCTAGACCTCAGTGACAATCTCTCTATAGTTTCATTAATTGCCTTTTGTTCCAGCATGTCCACCCAGAGTGGCTTCCCACCCACAAGCCAATATCCATTGGTGTTTTTGTCTCAGTAGTGCCCAGACTCCACCTCAGCCTCCCCAATCATGTAATACTCCTTTGATCTCAGGAAGCCCTTCCTGTTTGGGTTGACCACTGAAATTCACTGCCAAAATTCTACCTGATAAGGCTGTTCAGGCTCTGTATCTACATTGGAAATGCTTTCAAGTGGCCATCATGATCTCGTTCCATGCCAGACCCTTATCCTCTGTGCATGTTCTACTGGTTCTTCTCAGTCTACAGTGGACTGGGACACAACCATGCATTGGGAACCATTATATCCAGTTCTATTCCTTCTACTTGATATACTGCTTCCCCTGAAGTAATATTTTGCTATCTCAGGGACCTCAGTCTACCTGTTTCTTGATGTCAGGGCACTGGGCAATTTTTATAGACCAAAACATTTAGTGACCTGAAGATTCACTGAGTAACCCCTAGGCACCATTGCTCAAGTCAGCCTTAGGAACTTGAGTGCTTGGCTCCAAGGTAGTTAAAAACACCAACTCTGGGTTTCTAGATAGCTACCAATAACTCATCTCACAGCTTTCTGTCTGCCAAATATCCCCACATACCTGGTACACCACAGGGCTGGTGACGTGTCTGCGAAGAATTTTTCAGAGTCATCAGAGCTTCAGCAGCCTCCAGCATCTCCTGCCACTCCAAGGTAGCAGAAACTGAAGCCTGGTTGGAGGCACTGGGGCCCTGCAGAAGAAAGGGTGAGAAAATGAAGACTAGGGAAATGTGTGTCCTCTTCTATGATAAGTAACCCTCTAGCACCTGCTGCCCAGATGCCCCCCACTCTGCCCCGTCTACTTGTGTTCACATCTCTAAAACTTATTTCCTCCCATTGTTCTGAATCCCGTGTCTTTACCAGGACCTGTGACTGCAGTAGCATAGGGTCAGTAGTGGCACAGGGCTGAAGCATCAGGCTTGGGCACCTGTAAGAAGAGGAAGGGCCAAGGTATTAAAAGTTCTCATGAAGCCTGGTAGTGGTGGCACACACATTTAATCCCAGCACTTGGGAGGCAGAGGCAGGCAGATCTCTGTGAGTTCGAGGCCAGCCTAGTCTACAAGAGCTAGTTCTATGACAGGCTCCAAAAGCTACTGATAAACCCTATCTCAACCACACACACACCCCAAAGAAATGTTCTCATAGAAATATCCTACCAGTAGACGATGTAGCAGGAATCTGCAATACTGAGATTTGGGAATCCAAATGATTGCATGGATATTTAACCTTGTGCTTTGGGCAAGCCCTTTCTATTGGCTGACTCATTTTCAGCATCCCCTTTACCTGCATGCCAGAAACAATAGTTTATACTGGCTTTTTCCTCCCAGGGCTAGAGTGAAAATGATGATGATGAATCATAGTGTCTATGTTTTAGTCTGAAAGCAGCTGAAGGCATTGTGAGTACCATCCTTTTTCAGTGGCTGCATCTTGCCCCCACTTTACCCAATTAGCTCTGGCCATGAAAGATAATTCAGGTTCACTGTCCTTTGGACAGACTCCTGAGGCCCTGTGAAACCTCTTTACAAAGCTCCCAGATTTCAGCAGGACCTTCCTTCTCTGTCAAAAAGTAATAACATTCTCAACACTTTGAAGACCTACTATGTGGTAGACCTTGTGTTAGTTCTCTTTTCAATGGTATAGATATAGACTATGTCCACCAACATGCTTGCTGGGAAATGGAGACTTGGAAAACTACTTGTGCAGATCCTCTTGGATAGAAAGTGGCAACGCTGAAAGTTTTCTACCCTTGCTAATTTCTCCTTCCCTTGCTCCTTTACCTCCTTCTTCCTATTGTCATTCTCCTGCTGCTAACACCCATGGTACTAAACACAAAGTTGGAAATCCCCAAACACAGTACATTCTATGTTCCTTGTCCTACTCACATGCTCGGCATGGTAGAGAGCCCATGGAGCTCCCCTGAAAGGGAAACTGCCAGTTGTTGCCCCGTGGTCTCTGGAGTATATGGCATAGATGTTAGTTCTGGGGGCTGACTCAGCAGCACAGGCCCCTTAGAGCTCTCCTGAAGAGGCAGAGATCAAAGATAAGGATCAGACACCCAGTTGTTCATGGAAAGATTAAGAATGAGTATAGTTTTGGATGAAAATAAGAACACAGAATTCCAAGCTGTGGGAACCTTGAAGACCATCCAACCTTACATTTTCCTCTGATTTGAGAACACTGAGGTCCAGAGAGAAGTGATTTTTCCAGTGCCACAAGAGGAGTAGGTCATAGGATTAGAAATGGAAACTGTCTTCGGGATATACTGGAAAGGGTCTGGGCAATGGCTGATAGGAAAATTCCCCTTGGGCAACAGACTCTTCTTACCTCCTGGGTTGCTGCGTCAACCTTGACCTGGAGCTGATGCATAGTGTTCTTTCCAGCTATAAAATAATGGTCACACAGGGTTCAGACTTCCTCCCCTACCATCCCCTTTCTATAATAACCCCACACCTATACTAAAATCTCATGTCATTACTGATCTTTTCTGCTCCCTAATGCCTTGCCCAATCATTCCTTCCTGTAAACACTTTGGCACCTGACAATGATTTTTTTTTATACATCAGAGAGTTCTTGCTGAAGGTTACACTGCATGTCAGTGATGGGACTGGTTACAAAAATACTCATGCTTCCTCCCCAAGTTCAGGGACCCTATTTAGTGAAAGACACTTACTGCAAACTCCTTCTTCCATAGTCAATTTCTTGACATGCATGTGTGCATTAGAGGCAGCCGCCATCATCATCCTTCTCTGTCTCCGAACTAGGCGTCTCTTTATCTGTTTCTTCTTGAAGGCACTTACAACAGACAAGGCCTTGCGTAGTTCCCTAAAACAGGGGGATTTGTAGACCTAACATTAGTTACATATAGAAGAGGTCTCCCAGACACTATACATAGGAAAAGAAGGCACGATTTTGACAGTCCTAAGACTTGAAGAGGCAACAATGCTTTTACCCCCTTATTTGGACAAGCAATCTACTGCTGTGTTGGGACTAAGTTGAATCTATCAAGTTTCCCCAGCCACTGTGACTTGCCTCACTGAAATGTCATACTTTATTCATTGACTCAACACATGCCTCAATCATCACTGGTATTAATTATGTCCAATGAACAAAATGCCAAAGCAATCTGACAAGAGCTTTTTTAGAAAGTAAAAGAAAGAACTTCCCTATTTATTTAATGTGTTCAACATTACTTCTATGAAGAAATAAAAGATGCCACAGGTAGTATTACTGACCAATATTCCTCATGAACATAGATGCAAACCTCTCTCATGAAATTTTAGCAGTTTGATTTCAAGAATGTATGAAAAACATCCAACATCAAACATAGCTTACCCTAGAAATGCAAGACGACTTTCATTTAAATACCAATGCTAAAGCTTGGTCTAATGGCATATGCACACATCCCAGCATTCAGAAGGTTCAGACAACTGGATTCCAACAGATTTGAGGTCAGCCTTGACTACACAATGAATTCCATGATAGCTTGGGCTAGAGTGAGACCTTGTCTCAAAAAGACCCACCAATGAATTTTACTGTATTAGTGGTATAAAATAAAAGGACAGCAGTTACCAAGATGTATAACAGAAAAGATATTTAACAACATAAAAGCCCACTCATGATAAATATCAGATTAAAAAGTTGGCATTGTGGGAGCACAAGGACATAGCCTCAATCCAATAAAATGCATCTACCAAAAAATCCATTGCTAGAAATATACTTACTGGTGAAAAGGTAAATAATTCTTTTTCATTAACTTTTATAGTCTTATTATCTTATAATTTTTATTTAGCATTCAAAATGATGGGTGAGTTCTGACATTTTCACATGGTTAGCACAGTGCTTTACTCATATATCCTTCCATTGCACTCACGTGCTCATCTTCCACCCAGTCCTCTTCTTACCCCCAAACAGTTCCTCTTCTACTTTCATGTTATATACATGCACATGCACACACACACATACATGTATATACATACAATTGAATGAAGACTCTATACATGAGAAAAAACATATTCATCTTTATTTTCCTTCATCACTCTCTTGTTTCTACCACACTTTAGTTTCTTTTCTTTCTCTAAATGTTGTCTCTTTAGCTTTGATGTATGTATGTCTATATACATGTACACATTAATTAGATTGTATGGATGAAAGAAAACATGTGATATTGAAAAGACAGAATACTCCATTCAAAAAATCAGAAATGGGCTCGAATGTCTCTCTATACAAATTAAACCATATGCATACATTAAACTTTAGGCCATAGCTGCCACATAGAAACAAAAAACCTCAAAATATCCCAATCCTCCTATTTCCCCAAGCCCCCCCCTCCTTCCCTTCTACTTTATCTCTCCCCATCTCCCCTTACCCCCATCCCACCCCACCCCCAAGATCCCATTTTACTCCCCGGCAATTTTGTCTACTTCCCCTAGCCAAGAGGATAACTATATGTTTTTCCTTGGGTTCACCTTCTTACTTAGCTTCTATAGGTTCACCTATTGTAGACTCCGTTACCCTTATTTATGGCTAGAAACCAATTATGAGTGAGTACATCCCATGATCATCTTTTTGGGTCTGGGACACCTCACTCAGGATAGTGTTTTCTATTTCCATCCATTTGCATGCAAAATTCGAGAAGTCATTGTTTTTTACCGCAGCGTAGTACTCTAGTGTGTATATATTCCATACTTTCTTCATCCATTCTTCCATCGAAGGGCATCTAGGTTGTTTCCAGGTTCTGGCTATTACAAATAATACTGCTATGAACATAGTTGAACAAATGCTTTTGTCATATGATAGAGCATCTCTTGGGTATATTCCCAGGAGTGGTATTGCTGGGTCCAGGGGTAGGTTGATCCCGAATTTCCTGAGAAACTGAAACACTGACTTCCACAGTGGTTGCACAAGATTGCATTCCCACCAGCAATGGATGAGGGTACCCCTTCCTCCACAGCCTCTCCAGCAAAGGCTATCCTTGGTGTTTTTCATTTTAGCCATTCTGACAGGTGTAAGATGATATCTCAAAGTTGTTTTGATTTGCATTTCCCTGATTGCTAAGGAAGTTGAGCACGACCTTAAGTGTCTTTTGGCCATTTGAAAGGAAGGGTGGATAGGGGAGCACGGAACCACAATTCTTAGTTAAGGGAGCCACTTTAGGGTGGGCAAGAGACTTGACCCTAGAGGGGCTCCCAGGTGCCCAAGTTGAGGTTCCCAGTTAGTTCCTTGGGCAGCTGAGGATAGGGAACCTGAAATGACCCTATCCTAGAGCAATACTGACGAATATCTTGCATATCATCATAGAACCTTCATCTGGTGATGGATGGAGATAGAGACAGAGACCCACACTGGAGCACTGGACTGAGCTCCCAAAGTCCCAATGAGGAGCAGAAGGAGGGAGAACATGAGCAAAGAAGTCGGGACCACGAGGGATGCACCCACCCACTGAGACAGTGGAGCTGATCTATTGAGAGCTCACCAAGACCAGCTGGACTGTGACTGAAAAAGCATGGGATAAAACTGGACTCTCTGAACATGGCGAACTATGAGGGCTGATGAGACGCAAAGGACAATGGCACGGGGGTTTGATCCTACGTAATGTGATGGCTTTGTGGGAGCCCAGCCAGTTTGGATGTTCATCTTCCTAGATATGGACGGAGGTGGGAGGTCCTAGGTCTTACCACAGGGCAGAACACCCTGACTGCTCTTTGGACTGGAGAGGGAGGGAGAAAGGAGTGGGGGGAGGGGGAGAAGGGTGGGAGGAGGGGGCGTAGGGGGGGATGAGGGTGAGGGAAATGGGAGGCTGGGAGCAGGTGGAAACTTTTTTTTTCTTTTCTCCTTTTCTCAATAATATATATATATATATATATATATATATATATATATATATATAAAGAGTTTGAAAAAAAAACCTCAAAATAAATAAAAAGGCATACAGATTGAAAGGGAAGAAGTAAAAGAATGCCATTTGGTTATATATTTTAGTATATTTTTATTAATTCTTTGAGAATTTTATATATGCAAGCAATGTATTTTGATAATACTCTACCTGACTCCTCCCCCAGTTCCTCTCAGACCCATCCCAGCCATGTCCTCTTTTTTGTATATTTTTATCAACCCTGTGAGACATCAATACAATGAGTTTTTAAAATATTCAGACCCCACTCCTCCCTTAACTCTTCCTATGTTCACCATCTACCTTTCCACCCCTCCAAACTCTGTGTCCTCTTTGTTTTTCTTTAATAATCCACTAAAACAAATGTGCAATCCTGGGTGTACGGCAAACCACAGGAGCATGACAGACTAAGGCCACACTTTAAGAAAAAGTCAATTCTCTCCAACCCCCAAATCTATCAACTGTCCATAACTTTTCAAGGAGGTGTGCAGAAACATGACCCCCTCTCCCAATTATGCTAGATTATCGACTGACTAGATGGTCTACAGCTTATGTGCTACAAGTTCAAAAGTAAGTGATTCTGTGATAAGCAGAAGACACTGTTAGTCCTTGTTTTCCCTGACTTTGAGTCTTATACTATTCTTGCCTTCTCTTTACAAAATTCCCTGAATCTTGGTGGAGTGGGGGTGGGGTAGACCAGAGTGGAGAGGAGTAGAGGGAAAGGGGATCATATGACACAGATATCTCACTTATGGCTGAACACTCCACAGTCAATGTTTTCTGTATTTTGTCTAATTATGAACTGTTTAGTTAATTGCATTACATTAAACAAAAAACACCTCTGGATTATCTTCCGTTAAAAGTGACATATTTGATACAAGAAATACTCAATATTCCTGATGTAGGAGTGTCTTCTGTTTTGTGTTGATTTCATTGGTTAAATAAGGAAACTGCCTTGGCTTTTTGATAGGGCAGAAAATTTGGTAGGTGAAGTAGACAGAACAGAATGCTGGGTAGAAAGCAGAGTCAGGCAGACGCCATGAAGCTCCAGCCCAAGATGGACGTAGGTTAGAATCTTCATAATAAGCCACCACCTCGTGGTGCTACACAGATTATTAGAAATGGGTTAATCAAGATATGAGAATTAGCCAATAAAAGGCTGGAAATAATGGACCAGGCAGTGTTTAAATGAATACAGTTTCTGTGTTATGATTTCTGGGGCTAAGCTAGCCTTGCAGGAGCCAGACAGGACAAAAAGCAGGCCTGCTCACCTCATCACTACATATTCCAGATAAAAAATCATCTCTAAATATTAGAAACTCTGTACAAAGTATTTGAATAGAAAATTTAGTATGTAAAATCCCAATAGAATTCATTATATTAGAAACAATTAAGGAGATTGTTTCTACAATTTGGAGACCCAAAGGGTTTTAAATGACATTTACAAAAACATTAAAACAAACAAAATATCTGTTAAGAATATGGGCATAAGCACTTGAACATTTGTTTAGAAAAAACTATTAAAATCTTGCAAAAAGAAATTAAAATAAAGTATGCTCTGCTCACTGTTTAAAGCACTCAAAAGTTTTCCACTCTCTGTAATCATCAAGAAAAGGAAAAGTTATCGCTCAAAGATCTATAGCAGTGCTTACAACACACAAGGGCCAACGACATGTGGAAGAGGACAAAGATGGAGAATGTCTGAACCCCAGCATTTCACTATCATGCTCCAACACGGAGGTAAGCACCACAGCACGGAGTCACCTTAGGACAGGACACACACTCCAGTGAGATCAGAGGCAGGTCACAGACAGCACTACATAGACTCCACGATAATTCTACTATTAGGAAATGGGACAGAAAAAGTGGGTGCCCTGAGGGGAAAAAAAGCAAACAAAGATCGATGGCTCCAACAGATTCCAAGATGTAACCCAAAGTGAATCTCGATTCTAAGAGTAAACTGCTAACCTTTAATACCTACGACCTGAGGACTGTCCTGCACATTGTACACACTCTACCGTCCCCTAAATACTTTCCATCATTCACCAGAAGCAGATGCTCAGATATGCGGGTAACCTGCACAGAGCAAAAGCCTCAGAGAGAAGAAGTAGGGTCCAGGCCTTCCAGCCTCACAGCGCCATGACCAGACCTTGTTCTGGAATTTTATGAACGGTTTGGACCAAGCACCAAGAGAGCGCCATGAGAAACCTCAAAGTCCTAATTTAACACAGCAACCACAGCCAGGCATCATGAGCACGTTTGTCAGTGGAGACCCCACGCAAAGTGAACTCACCATGTACCCGAAGTCCTCGGCATTTTCAGTTCAGCCTGCAGAACTTCATTCAGGCTGGCCAGAGTGAAGGTGAAATGCAGAGGAAGAAACAGAAAGTTCTGGGGGCGGGAGTTAGGACGAAGGTCATGCTCCAGAAATGTATCTACTGGTTGAGCAGAATGTACTGAACTGAAGCAGGGAGGAACCATGGGCAGGAACAATGGGGCTTAGGGCCATGGAGGGGTGGAGATTAGGGCTATGCAGGGGGCAGGTCTCGGTTCCACAGCCAGCACAGTGGGGACCTCAGCAGAACTGTGGATAAATGTCCTGAGTGGGGCGTCACACTCTAGGAAGATGATATCCTTTCCCTTCTTTCCACCCCCTGGGCAGGTGAGCTTCATGTTCATGTGCTCTGGAACATCCTCCAGGGGTACTGGGGTTCTTCAGGCCAGGGCTCCCAACTTCTCCATCCTCAGCACCTCAACCAGTAGTGCAGATACACATCACAGTACCCACCTGAGGTAATGGACAACAGTCATGAGGGACCGCAAACATGAGGTCTCAACTCTCTTTTTCAGACTGTGAGAAACCCACAACAATACTTCCAGGAAGGTAATGTCTTTGCTCACAACATGGAGGACTCATCCAATGGCCCAAGAGGAACCGGGAAGGCTGCTCCTCCGAGAAGGCCCTGGAAGGGTCGGTTCCAGAGAGCCCTGGCACGTGTGTCCAAGTTCTTCAGGTGGGGCTCTGAGTCAGCCTGCCTCTTACCACTCACAACAAGTTGCAATTACTCTCTCCCTCTCCCCTAGAGAACACCCCAGTCCTCCCCTCCATTCCCACAGGGCTTGTGAGGGTCCACTTGTCTCTCTGTTTCCTTCTCGGGAGAGGCCGCTGGGCAGAAAAAGGCCGAGAACGGGGCCATGGCGTTCTGCTGCCCAGGCCCTTACCCCCCTGAGAATCTTGTTCAGTGCGGTTGAAATAAAGGCCGTCATGCTTTACAATGTTTTGGCTTCATTATATTTTATTTACATTTCCTACTGACATCAACTTAAGATGTGCTGGGGATGATGTCTTGGTGATGGGGGTGGGATATCTTGGAGGGGAGAGCAAGTGTCTTTCTGAGTTCTCCTAGGACATCAGTTTCCCCCTCTGAGGCAAAGATACTTGCTCCGGTCTTTGTAGCAAAGCAGTCTCACTCAGAACTGTTTCTATATCACAGCTGGCACCTCTGACCCACACTTCCATACATCCAGGAGGAGCAGTTTGCAGGCCTCTCCCCTTGCAGTCTATGCAGACTTCATAGCTGAGAAGTCTTGAGCAGAGATTATGGGAGAGGGACGCATACACAAGGAATACGTGGAGCCTTTAAAAGGGCTTTAGACTTTTTGCTCACAACACCACCCAAGCACCCACAGTTCCTTGGGACAAGACAGGTTCCAAAAAACAGCCTTGTTTGTCTCTACTACACAAGGTCACTCTCCACTTTATGAGGGTTTCTTGTCTTCCTAGGGCGACCCTGAAAGGTCTTGAAACATTTATCCCAGGTCAAGGCTGCATTGAGGATAAAACACAACTCATCTTTACCCTTAGGCAGTTTTACTGACGTATAAAATGTATTTTGACTACAGGAGGACATAAATAGGACACAGAAATCACAAATACCATCTCCCTTCAAATGACAATCTCCAATATGCTTCAAACTAATGGAGTAAAAAAATGCTTGACCAGGACCAGCTGTAAGAAACCAATGTCCTTCCTTGCTGAGAGAAGGAGGGGCTTCTCAGAGGCCAGAATGTGTACAGGGAGACAACAGAATTTCAAGCTTCAAGCCCTTCTCTCTACTTCTGTAGGACAGCCAGGGTGGGACCCACAGATAGAGAATAGTTGGAGTTTGTATTGGTTATGTTTTTCATTGCTTTCAAAAATAGCTCACAGAAAGAATATATTTTAGCTCACAGATTAAAAAGATCTAATCCAGGCTGCAGGGGAATGTGGAAGATTTCACAGTGGCAGGAGCAGGCAGCCGAGACTCCACAACTGGGTAAAAACAGAATGCATGGAGGAGGGGACACTGGCAATTGCTTTTTCATTTTTATTCACTCCTGGAACCCAGTCCATGTAATGATGCAGTCCACACTCCCGGGCAGTCATTCTCTCTACAGATAAATGTTTCTGGGAAGATCCTCCCAGACATCCTTGGAGATGTGTCTCCCAGTTGATTCCAAATCCAGTCCTATCGACATCACCGACTAACCATCACCAAGTAGCTAATCCCAGTGTGATCAATGACTTAGAAGTGATCTTTCTGTGGCAGGTCTGATGGGCTGAGCATCATCTCCCCTCACAGGTCCTCTGTCTACTGACTTTGGTCCTGTGATTGTGGTTTCTATTAACCCCATACGCTTAAAGCAAGCTGGGGAGAAGTGGCCTGTTTCAACCCATGTCTTAGGGTCCTAGAATTGATTGAAGACAGATAGGAACTCAAAGCAGGAACTGAAGCAGAGGCCATAGGAAAGGCTTCTTGTTGCCGAGCTTTTGTGGTTTTCTCGGGCTACTTTCTTTACTTTGCTTACATAGCACAGGATCACTTGCCCATGGATGGCACAGCCCCAGCTGGCTGGTTCCTCTGCCAGCAAGTGTTCATCAAGGAGACCTGCACACCAGTCTGATAGAAGGGTTTCCTCCACTGTGGTTCCCTCTTCTCAGATGACCCTCGTTTGTGTCAAGTAGATCCAAACTCAGCTGAGAATGTGAGCTCTGTGTCACAACTTCTCCAGTCCTAGCCGAACCTCAGATACATGGCTCGGCACTACCAACCCAAAAGAGAATTAGAAATTTCACCTCCCAAGAGAAAGGCAGTCTGCCCAGAGGTTATGCCTTCTGAGTTTGTCAACCTCTCTATGTCCATGTGTGTGTGGGGGGGGGTGCGAAGGGAGTGGAGAAGAAAGGGAGAAGACACAGAAATGAAACAACGAATGTCTATTGAAATAATTGGTGATATTTGGTTCCTTTCAGTAGCTGATCTAGAACGCAGAAACAGAGGTGGGATAAAGGCAGCTGGACAGATGCATAAGAAGCCTTCACATCTGTCCCTCCGACCAGACACAGACCCATCCTGCCCAACACCTCCCAAGCTGACTAATCGTGACCACAGAACTAGCTGTCCACTGCCCACACAGGGCTCACTGGGATACTCAGCACTACATTTTGTTTTCCAAATGACGTACCTCTGCTGTTGATCTCAGCTCTTGCCACAATCACCTAGCATGGTCCTTTTAGGTCAGCAGTCCTCAACCTGTGCGTCTCGATCCCTTGGAGGTTGCATAGCAAACATTCTACATACCACATGTTTACCTTATGATTCATAACAGCAGCAAACTTGGAGTTATGAAGTAGAAAATAATTGTATGGTTGGGGTCACCACCAGGTGAGGAACTGTACTAAGGGATTACAACATAAGGAAGGTTGAGACACACAGTTCTAGGCTTTGGTGGCCCTGTGTCCTGCCTCCCACTCTACAGAACTACAGAGTCCCGACTTCCGGGGAGAAGATACTTGCCACTGCCCACCCCAGTCACAAGTGACTCTCTGTACTCTCTCCAAGAGCACTCTCTTCTCCTAGCCTGTGAACTAGGGCATGACCAGTTTAAGTGTTGCCACTTCTAAGGGCTCAGCGCTTGTGGGTTTTGAGCCCTGGGTTCTCACAGCTGTGTCGATGTATCCCCCCCCCCCAGCTTTCTCAAAAATAAAAAATCTCAAAATTAAAATTGTATGCTTTTGGGTTTCCAGGTGTGTAAACCATTGTGACACGACTACTACCATCAAGGTAAATCCCATCAGTCACCCTCAGAGTCACCATTATTCCTCTGTGGAGAAAGCATTTACGATCTTCCACCATGCACATTTCCTGTACAGTGAAGTCGTAAACAATAGATGCTGAACATACATGTTTGATATGTATTTAAATTTAAAAATTTGTATCTTATAGGAACAAAAAGTAGAACGTGTTGAAATGGTTAAATAAATTTTATAGACCTAGCCCAGACTCTTTATTATGCACTCAGTGGTCACATTTACAACCTATACATACTTCAAAGCAGGATACCAAGGTCTATATAGCATACATTATATACCTAAAATAAAAAAAAATAGTTAGTGCACTTAAGCTGTCATTTCCACCTCTATGTTCACATTGTCATCTCTATGCTACCTTCAGGTCACTGGCAACCACTATTGTACACTTTCCTTCTCTTTGGAAAGCAGGTAATAGATTATTTGTGCGTTTTTTTCTTTTTTCTCACTATACCCATGTTGTTGTAAACAACAGGCAAGCCTTGGGCCTGCCAAAATTCCTGTCTGTGGTCAAAAGATGTTTTATTTCGTGTGCACAATGTCTGTGTGCATAGAGAAGAGGAGTAGTTTTTACAGAGCCCCTGGATTGAATGTAGTCTTTGCACGTGGCAAGTAAAAACTCTCTCAATTGGCTAAATTCCCAGTCCATTTTAAAACTAAAGGAAATGCAACTGTATCTCAGTAATTTGCACAACATTTGTACTTAAGCTCATTCTGTAGCCCAGGCAAGTCATCAACTTATTATCCTTCTGGCACAGCCTTCCAAGTGCCTGTAATTGCAGGTTTTGCCCCCAGATCCAGCTATATTCTTGATATGATTATCCACTAACAGACATTTAGATTATGTTCCTAGGACAGGTACTGTAGGTGATGCCTCAGTTAGTGTGGGGATTCAGATATTTTTGGAGCACTGACTTTAGGGCTTTGGGATATACCCCCAGTACAGGTACAGCGAAAATGCATAGTAGTTCTAACGTTAATGTCTGGAGACACATGCACGGCGTTTTCAATAGCTGTTGTACCAAGTCCCACTTTAACAATCTTGTACTCTGCTCCTTGTTGGCTCTAATTCCCATCTCAGATGGCAAGCCCAGCACAAAAGGTGAGATGATCTCTCACTGCAAATTTGATTCCCATTCTCCTGATGATTATTGCCAAGAACTTTTGTCCCTATCTGTTGGCCATTTGTACATCTCCTTTTAACAATGTCTACACAGATTCTCAGTCAATTTTCAAACAGGGATAGCTGTAGGTTTCCTTTGCTATTGAGTTCTGTGCCTTTCTTATATTTTAGGATATTTATTGCTCCTTTATGTCTACATGAAGTCCTGATGTAATTCACAGAAATGAGAGGGCAGAGAGGAGGAATGTGTGCTGAGAGTCAGACACTTCTGAGGGTGTGGGGACAGTAGATCAGGCTGCCTCTAACAGTGAGTTAGTGGTAGCAATGCTTGGGGAGCTTCAATAGTTTGGGCTTCCCTTGGTTGTCTTGAGAATTGGGAGTGTTTTTTAGATACATTCTCACTATGCCCAGCGCTGTAGTTGTGATGTTGTGAATGCCTATGACCTCCACAGGCTCATGTGTTTGAATATTTGGTTTCAGTTGGTGGGACTGTTTGGAAAGGATTAAGAGATATGGGCTTGGTGGAGTAGCTGTGTCCCTAGGAGTGGGCTTGCAGGTTTCAAAAGTCCACACCACACCAAAGGGCCAGCTCTGGTCTCTCACCATTCTGGGTGTTGTCTCAACATGTAAGTTTGCAGCTACTGCTCCAGCACCATGGCCGCCTGTGTGTTATCTGCTCAGAACCATGTCTACCTGCCTGTGACCAGGATCCCTGCCATGATGCTGAGGACTTTACCTATGGAACTGAAAACAAACACCCAACAAAATGCTTCTTTCTCTCATCAGTTGCTTTGGCTATGATGTCGCCTCACAAAAATAGAGAAGTGACTAAGATCTGAAACTCAGTATGTATCCCAAGTTGTCTTCAAACATACAAAACTCCAGATCCAGTCTCCCGTAACAGGGTGGCAGGTATGTGCCCAAACACCAGTTTATGTCAATCTATAATTCTGTGTGATTTCTTCCTTCTACACCAGAGAGCAAGTGGGTATGTGGCAGAATTGCTGATGGGGAACAGTCTGTCATGGCCCCAGGTATTTGTATAGCATTAGGGCCAGCATACACACATTGACATACCTGTTAGATTCTGGAGGGAAAATCCCTGAAGCCTCATGGATACTTTATTTCCAGCAGAACATCCAGGTAAATCTTGCCAGCCTTGCGTGGTTATTATGAGCATGAAGAAACTGCCACTATGCCAGTGAATTGAAAATCATCCAATGAATCAGAAGAAACGGATAGCAAACAGAAGAATGAGCCTGAGAACAACACAGTCTTCATTTCAACCATGCAGAAGAAACACATTGGAGCACACTGAGAACTCTGATGGCAAAAGTAGAAAAAATGAACAAACAAATGAACAAAGAGGAATAAGCTACAATGGAAGAGAACACCACGGATTTGAGAATGGCAGATATAGAAATGAAATGGCCATCTCAAAAGGAGTAAGAGTACCATGTCCCGAGTCAGAATGGAAACAGAATAGAAATCAGCTGCCTGTATCCTGTTGTAAACTGGGAGACACTACAAACTGTAAGAATTCCAGCCTGTAACATACACTGCAGGCAGGTACTAGTTCAGATGCTCTTGGAAACAGCAGCCAGCAAGGACACCTCTATTTTGAAATGTTTGCACATGGTGCACCTTCAAATTCTTTCTCCTCCTACTGCAGATAAGAACCATACATTACATTGGTTGTGTGGGTGTATGCCTCTATCCTCAGCATAGGGAGGCTGAGACAGAAGGATTCTGAGTTCAAGGTCAGCCTGGGTTAGATAGAGTGGTACTCCTCACAAGAGTGACAGCAAAACAAACAGCTGCTTCTGACAGACATCATTGTTCTGGGTCTGAGATGTCATGGTCTCAAGGCCAATCATGTTCTAGCAAGCTCTTCTCCAGCTCTGCTACATGCTAGGCCAGAGCATCCTCAAGATCAGGACCATGGAGAGATCCTCAGGCATACTGCCTTTTTCAATACTCAACAGCTAGGTAGCTCTCTTCTACCGGGTGTGTGGTTAGTGAAGATTTTTCCTCCATTCTGAATGATGTCTCTTCAGTGGATTAACTGCTCCCTTTGCTGCTGGCCTCATTTGCTAAACAAGCACAGGTCTTTTCAGGAAATCCTTGTCTGCCTCTATCATTATCAGGGTTTCAGGTCTTACAGTAAACCTAGTCATTCACTTGCCATGGGTTTCTCCACAGAGAAGTGGGGAATCTAGCCTTATTCTTCTGCATTTGGAGTGTAGCATTTTAAGTTAAGTAAGTCAGACAGATAAATTTTACATGTTTTCTCACACTTGAGAATCCTAAGTTTTATATATATATATATATATATATATATATATATATATATATATACATACATACATACATAAAATCATGGATGTCTAAATGACATCAAAGAAGAAGTGAAACAGATTAGAAGAAATTGAGGCACTTGCCATAAATTGGAGGAGAACAGAAGGAAGAGTAGGGGTTGTGGAGAAAAGCTTCCTCCAATACTTGAATGACACTGTCGGCATAAAACTCAGTTCTATGTACAACCAATAAACACCAGTTACTAAGCAAAAGGTGTGACAGCATGTTGAGTACATCAAAGAGAAAAAGATTTTCTGCTCCAAGCTTCAGGGTCGCGTGAGACACTTCCTGCCACTTTGCTTCCCTCTGGAGCCTCTTGGCTGCCACCAATTCATGGAAGAGACACCTGGAGTCTGATTACAGATCCTTGGTGGGCCTTGGGCTTTAGTCATGGAGAGCTTATGGGACATTTAAGATACAGGAAGAGTCTCCCTGTCTGTTTGCTGAAATTGTCAACATGTGGATGGAGCTGGAAACTAGAAAGATGTGAGTGACAAGTGACTGTGTTTTTCTTTTGGAAAATGTGATGTTAACAATCCGAAACTCAACCTTCTGCCAAGTCTTAAGCCTTAGATAATCATTGCTAGTGGATTCTAAACGGTAGGGAAAACCACTTTCAATAAGTCATTTCACCACTGGCCTTGGTGTAGTATGCTTGATTAGAATGGACTTGGGGGAGAAAGGAGGACAGGACGAGAAACAGATATACAAGTTAGTGAGGCATCCCAAGGTCCAAAGGAGTGAGGAAAATGTATCAAGTGCTTGGCCAGCATGTACTTATCTCCAGAAGGGGTGGTGGGAAACTGGGACAGGGACACAGGGATGGAATTCTCAGAAAGGACTGGCTCTCAGTCTTCACAAGCACAACAGGATTAAGGGGATTGCACACCTCTGACACTAACTCCTTTCCTACACCAAATGCACAGCACACTTCTGGAATAATCTGAATGTCTCTACCTGCTGTGGCTGAGACAGGACCTTCCTGTATGAGGAAAACTGTGGCTGTCTGGAGACCTTCCCCTGCAGGGAAAAGCCTGGAGTCCTAGGTTAACAGTGAAGGTGGCTGGATCGCCCTTTCTTCCCCATGATAAGCAAACTCAAAAACATGTGAGTCTGTTTTCCCGGCAAGGTGATTGATCACTGTCCACAAAAGGCTAGTGACCCAGGTCTCTGGATGGCACTGCTCTGTGAAATGAATATAGATATGGGCTGGCTATGATGGCCCATATCAGTAGGATATGTTGAAGTCACTGAGTCCCGGGGATCATGAATACAGCCCTGGACCCACTGTATCCACATAAACCTCCCAATAAGCACTTGGTAAAAGGCAGCAAATGTCAGAGCAGGCTTTGATGGCTTTCCTGAAGAGGACTGACTCTCATTAAAACACTGGATTTTCTATTAACCATTGTAGTCTCCCTTATCAGAGGAATTCCTTTCCTCTCCTTACCTTTGTTTCAAGACAAGGCCTTGAGCCCAGCTGGCGTAGACATCACTATCATGTCCTTGAGTTTCTGAACCTCTACCACCACCTTCTGAGTTCTAGAATTATAGATATTTGTGACCGCAGTCTCTGCCCCTCTCATAGTAGCAAGCTTGTCTCCATTTATGTACCAAGAGAACCATAGCCCATGTGTCAATTCCTCAAGGTGCTCAACGACCAACTGTCCCTCTTTTCTCCTTCCCAACAGACATACTCAGAATCTCAAAGATCAACAGTGCCACAGACATGACTCCCAGATGATGACCAAGTTCTGTCTGTTGCTCCCAGTCCTTACTATCCAAGCTGCCCAACTGCTAAGCACACTTCTGTGATCTGGCTTTATAATATTTTTGGTCCTCCTATCATCTCCTCAGTATATGGTTTGCGTGTTTTGGTGAAGGTGACAGTATGTGACTCTGAGACATAAAGGAAACCAAATATCAAATATTTTATCGAGAGTGGTTGTCTCCATAAGGGACTGAGTGACATCTCTAGTGCTGAACAAGAAGGCTGTGGGCCGAAGGCCGTGGAGCTGGGTCAAAAGGAGCCACAATGTCCCAGAAACCACAAACCACATGTAGGGCTTAGAGGGGAGTGATAACTTATATTCTGACAACAATGAACTCACCCAACAGAGTTCCATCATTCATCACGTCTGGTTGTTTATCTCACAATGTGTCACCCCATCTATTTCTGCTTTGGAAGAGAATTCAGTAAAATTACAACACAGCGTGATCTCCCTCTGCGTCTCGGTGTGAAAAAAATCCACACTACTGGCACAAAAACTGGTTGGATCTTGGCGAAGGCTCTGATTTGGATTCTGGCTCACTGGGTACTGGGAATCATGCCAAATGAATCTGTTGGGCTGATGGGATTGCCCTCGCCATGATGCACTAGGCTCTATAATGAAGTGTGCAGTGGCCATGGGACCTCCACTTGGTCTTATGGTTTCCATTTTTAGAATACTTTTCACGACAACACCTCAACTCCTCAAAAAGAAACACAGAAAATGACATGGGAACCTCACAAGTTACCTAATTTTGTGTTGCTCTCAATGCTGCTTGCTTTCCCTGGAATTGCCCCTTACATATTAGGAATGCATTCAGTGTTCTCAGATCTACATTTAATCCCTTCCTTCCTTCTTTGAACAGGTCCCCCTACCACCTTTCATTACTGCATATTCCATGTAGTGCAGAAACGTGTGGTAAGCACACTTCTAGCACAGCCCTCAGTGACAACCTCCTTCCAGGAACGTTGGTCCTAATGAAATGGGCCCAACCCAACGCCATGCTTGTATCCAGCAGCATTTGGAAACTATAGTAGTAAGTCATTGCTGCCCAAGGGCAGGCTGTCACAAGACTAAGCCTCCCCTAGCAGGCAAACTTCCTCCCTCCAGTACTAACTGCACATGTCCCTGTGGAGATGAACAGCTTACAATGAGTTGGTGGCAATCATACCTCTATCAGACAGAAACAGGCTAAGGCCCTCATGCTGCAGAGCATTAGGAACTGGATCCTGTCAACACCTGGCTCACCTTCAGTCCACCTATGAGATCACAGTCCGTGGGCATCTGACACCTTGATTACAAGTAGGTGTCAGAAAGGGTGAAAAGTGGAGGACCTAGACAAGTCATGCAGATTCCCCAACCAAAGAAAAGCTGGGAGAATAACTATTCTGTAATGCTGGTATATTTTGTTAGATGGACTACATGTCAGTCACTAATGCTGAAGATAACAGGACTACCCGAGTGCTGGGACTGTGGGCAAGTGACAGAGGGCCTGAGTCAGACTGGGAGAGTTTCATGTGGCTCAGTGGACACAGGATGTGCACACCTCTCAGTCAGACTCAGGGTCAAGTCCCAGGTTTGGTCTGAGTCATCTCTGTGACTTTGAAGAGGTCATGTGATGCTCTGGACTGGGTCAGTTCTTCCATGAACTTGACTGACACCACCTGGCAAGACCGGTTGAAATCCACACAATTGAACTATCTAAGGATGTATTTGGCATCTTCTTGACCTGAACCCACAACTCTGCTTCTTGTCGTGGTTTCCATATGAGCTGGGAACTCTGTCCTTTTCTGAGGCCAGGCCGGTGAATGGATTAAGTACTATCAATGTCATGACTATATGACTCCTTCTGGCTCCACCAGGTCACAGAGGATATGATCTGTGCACTGCCACTTGGGCAGCCACTCAGGTGTGCATTGATTTAGCCTTTCTGTCATGACCCTCAGATGGTTCATTAAGAAAGCCCAACATCTACATGGCTGGATACATTCCTTACCAGCCTGTGGAGGCTTCTCTTCCATCAGGCATTTCCAAATGAAAGGATTCTATAAGAGACTTTACCTCTCACTCCACACACCATCAATCTACCCTTGGGAATCTACACAAGGGTCTCTAGTTTGCCTTCAATGGACACAGAGATCTTCCAATTCTCCTCGCCCTGTGGGCCTTGGACTTATAGTTCCCTCTAGACACACCCTTTCCCTACAGGACTTTCATTTGCTTTCTGGGTCTGCAATGCTCACAAGTAGCTGCAGGCTAATCTTCCCAGCACATAGCACAAAAGCAATTGTTCTCTGGACAGGGGGCAGATCAGAGTGGATACATTTGCAAGCAATTCCGGGTGGTTGGAGGAGCCTTATCAAAAGCAGAATGAGCCCATGATGCTGATGCAGAGAGCAAATGTTTCTCTATCTCCCCCTGGACGCCTGTCTTCTGCCCTCCCTTTCCATTCGTGTCTGTTTTCCTAGTCCTTCCCAATTCCCCTCCCACCCCCTTCTTTCTTCCCACAGCACTCCAGATATGCAGACATTTACTGTTTCTGCTCTGCTTGTGAGTGCATGCAGGAGTGCACACGCCCAATCACACATAACATACTCTTTGTACAGCTGTAGCTGTTGCCCACTGATGTGTGGCTTCTGTTAGGAACACTGCCATAATTGCCATATTCAGACTCCACTCTAGGGAAGAGCTTTGTCTTGCTGATTTCGGAACAAGCAGTCCCTGTCTTAGGGCACCTTGTACTGACCAAATGAGATGGTAATTATGTATCCACTAAATTGTGCGGCTCCTAGATACTGCTCTGGAACATTAACGCATACTCTCCCATTTGCTGCCCCCAACTCGAAGCCCAGACACCCACAGAGTAGATGTTGGACAGTGTGTGCTGGTGGAGAGGCAATTTCTATGCGGATTTTGGGCATTCGAGAAATGAATCTTGGATAACCAAATTAACACAGGCCCAAGAGTTGAGGTTCTGAAGCTTCCTGCGCCTTTCAGCCCTGAGGACACTGCAGGAAAGAGGACCTTTAAAGGAAGGGGACCACACCTTACCCATATATGGCTAAGGAGGAGGTGTCACTGGACTAAGCAAAATCCCAGTAGGCAGCTACGGTCTTAATGGAGTAGAGCTTCATAATAAGCAGTCCTCATCACTTTATCCCTGCCCAGCTCACAGAAAGAGTTCCAGAATCCCCACTTCCAATTCCCCAGAGCCAGATGTCCCACCTATACTAGCACAGTCCTGGCTGACTTGACAGAAAGCCGCTGATTTTGGTGCCATACCATGCTAAAAACACCCTCCTGAACTCTCCTTTTCATGAGGGACCTTTCACAGTCCCTTGGTTTCTGGACCCTGTGAGTTGCTAGGAGGCATGATTCATGTGTCACCACTATTCACACTCATGGTGTTCTCATTTGACTCTCTTGCCTGTGATACCACATCTCTCTGTGACCTTCAACAAGGTGGTACAGTTTCCAGAGCTGACATTCAGTATCACATCTACAGTGAAACCTTTCATTGAGAGCTCTCTGAAATCCTGAATACCTGCACATTCTCTGATCCCAAAGCCCAGGGGACTCGGACACTGCAGCCCAGCTGCAAGGTTCCTAAGGTTATTGCTCTCATGAAGGTCTGTCTCTGATGATCCCTCCTGCATGAGTCCATAGGCTAAGATGCTATTTATCTTCCTGACCTGCTCCTCCCATCATAACCAAGATGGTCAATTTTCAAAGCTCAGAGCTACAGTGTGGGTGGACTGAGTAGTATCTGACAGACCAGGTCCTTAGAAATCATCACCCCTGAAGTCACAAGACAGACCCCACAGACTACAGACCATTCCTGATATGCCCTGCAAGTATCTCAAGGGCTGAACAATGGGTCAGTCCAATTGTTGATCAAGCTCTATCATTTTGAGCATCCATAGTACCAGAGTCTGTATGAGACATGAAGATGTACCCTGCTGCCTCCTGGTAGCCCTGTTTAAATCCTGCAAACATACCATGGAGGAAAAGGCAGCTGCCTATCTTCAGGGTCAAACTCACTGCAACTGCCTGGTCTTGTCCCTCCAGAGCTGTTCTTCCTCCTCCTTCCCCACTGAAGCCAAGTCTTCACACATACCAGAAAGCTACTCCTCTAGAAAACATCCCTGACTCAATGACAAACACCAAGCCTGGAGAGTTTCCTGACAGCCAGCAACCCCATGGTCCCTGATCTTCCTCCATTCCTGTCTGCTGTCCTTGTGACTTTCCTGATCTGACCCCGGCACAGGTCCTGGAGGCCACCTCTTAGTACTGCCTGCCTGGGATGACCCACCCACCCTGGGACCTCAATTTCTATCTAAAAGACATTTTCTCAATACCTCTCAATATGTCACCCACCAAAGTAGCAAAGTTTAAGGCTGAAGACAGTGAACACCACCCTGGGCTTACAGATTCACAACTCCTCCTTGGAAATACACTCACCCAAGGTTCTTTAAATGTATGTTTAGTGTGGCCTTCATTTTCTGTGTCCCTGTTTCTCCTCCAGAGAAATAGACTCTGGAACAAGTGTACTTAAGAATCACTTGAAAAGCTGAAATCTGTAAAGAGCCAGGTCAAGGTCCTTACATCTGGACATAAACAAGGCAGTACATTGCATGTTATGAACACCATGTGATGGTGTTCCATGAGATGACAGGTAAATTCACCTAGTCCTGAAAAAAATGATAAAAACCAAATGTTTGACACTCTGAAGTATGAGCCTACTTTATACCAAGAAAAACAGAATTGTGTGTATGCATGTGGACACATGCATGTATGTAATGCATGTTTGCAGAATTCTTGAAGATACATACCTGCTTGTTGTAAGAGGGCTGGTGACAGTGGAAGGTACATGGCAGGACTATTCTTTGATCTGACACTGTTCCTAGTCCTGGTGTACGTAAGCAAGCAAGATTTAAAACATTGCAATGTGTCCTAGGAACTGAATGTGCTACCCTGGTGATAAGCAAAGGGCTTCCAACCTTTAAGAGGCTCAGGGAATTTACTTGTGAGGCACAAGGCTGTAGTGGGATCCACCATTGCATGTAGTACTTTCCACAAATAATTACCCGTAATTTATCCAGGTGTGATTCAGGGCTGACAGGATCCTACTGACCTCTCTTCTGTGTAACAGCACTCCAACTGAAAAGTTCAACATTCTCTCTCATCCCTATTCCTTCCCTTGGTTATCTCTGCACGTGATAAAGCTGAGGCTGCCATGAAAACCACTCTCTTCTCATATGTCATGTTTCACATAAGTAAAATTTCAGACAGACTGTAATCACTCATTGATGAGAATCAATCCCACAATGGGAGACTCCTTTTATCATGATCCACCACCTCCCACCCGCTCCCACTCCCTGAAGACCTACGGTACCCTTCAACGCAGGTACATGAAGACAGCTTTTGTTTTCCAAGCGGTGTCAAAGGGAAAACTTGATGCCCGTGCAGCACCAGTTTTTCAAGGAGTAAGCTGCCTTGTTATCCAAATGAACACCACACTCATTTTTCAGAGAAACCCAAAGATGGGCATACCATTCTGCTTCATAAACTGCCATAAGAAATTATCAGAGACAAGATGATTAGAGCAAGGGAAATTTATTTTCTCTTGGTCCTCCAGACTGTCCAGTCCAAGATCAAAGTGCTTCCCAGCTTGGTTTCTGTCGGGTTTCATGCTTAGCCTTCTTCTCAGCAAGTCACCCCATGGCATCTCCATGAGGATTCCTGCACACATAGAGCAAGTCCTCTGCTGTCTCCTCAGATAAGGACTTCAATCCACTTAAGTCAGCTTCCCACCTAGGGATAACTTCTTCCTTAATTCCACACTAAAGGCTCCAAATCCAGTCAGCTCTGGGGCAGGACTTCAACAACAAAATTGTGAGGGGGCATAGTTCAGTCCAGACTGACACTGATCCATGCTGTCAAATGATGGACACATGTATTATTGCCTTGAGACAGGGCCAGATGCTACTGACCCTCGTCCTGCCTAAGCAGGTAACTGCCACACTCCAGTACTGGTAAGGAAGCGAACCCACAGCACTACCCACATGTGTCAGCCCCTTGAACATCACTGCAGATTTCCGAATCTCCCAACCAGACTCTCGGCATGTCCTAAAGTGGGACAAAATCTTGGCATGGGCCCTTAGCTTAGGATTGAGCCCTGAGTCCTGGGAAACCTCACTCAGAGGCTGCATCATAATGGGCTCAGGGGTTCTGCCTGAGACAGTTCTCATGTCTCGTTCTGCCCCCAGGTGGAGGCTGAGGATGGCACCCAGTGCAGGCAAGGAAACCAGGAGTTCTACTATGGATGCAGGACCAAAAGGTGGTTCTTCTCCTTATCAGCACAGGGCTCTTTGCAGGAGTTTGGAAGAAGCCCCTGCTTGCCACTTCACTTTCCTTACATGAATATGGACGTTGGAAAAATGACGCATAATTATGAGGCCTTCGTTTCTAGTCCTCACCATTGAGGTCAGAGAATTAAACCCAGATTTTTATTTACATCTAATCATGACATACGAACCCCATATTGTATTCACACAGATGGGCATGAATAGAAATGACAAGCATCGCTTCAGTCCTTCATTGATTCACATGCCAGTAATTCCAAGTTCCCATGGAGCACTGTGAGAGGAAACCCATTTGAGTGCATGGATGGGGAAAGGAGAGAGGACCAAGAAACCTATTCGTTTCTTGGGGGAGGGGGAAGATGGTCTGCGATTTGGTCAAAAATGTACCTGGAAATTCCTAAGCTTCTATTGGGGTGCTTGGGAAAATTCTGAAAAGGCACAGATGAAAACTGTGGGCTCTTTACCTCCGATGTGCACAGGGACTCTACTCTTCAGGGCACAACAGAGGAGCGGCAGGCACACCTGCTTGCACATCTCCAGGGCTGCTAATCATCTCCTCAGGGACCAGAGGTGGCTTGTCTGGAAAAAGACTTGGTCTGGCAAATTTCACCTACAGTGTCTGCTCCACGGCAACCCCACCCCCAGTTCCTTCTCATGATGTCTCTCCCACCTGGAGTCCACCTAGAACTCTGGAGTGATGCCCATAAAGACGGCAGAACAGAGGTGATGGCTGAAGGTCAGCAGCAGCTTTACACAGCGCTATTCAAAGGCCTAAGGGACTACTCTCCATTCTCCTCCTCTAGTTGGAACTGAAAGGCACTGGAGTAGCCATCCGTTCCTCACAAATGCCGCATCTTCATCATAAGCATCAGTCATGATTTCCCCTACAAGCTTCACAACTCAATGTGGGAAAACCGGTCAAGAGGGGAGAAAGATGATACTGCCTGCTTGAAGCCGGGTACGAAACACCCGGATTGAGTGGCACTAAAGCATTTCCAAGGACTTAGGAAAGACAAGAAACCAGAGCAGTGCACACCATGACCCGGAGAGTCCACTAAATGATAAGGATCAAATGCTGTCATCCCAAATGAGGTATGGCTAAAATATCAGTGTGCTTTCTTCTCAGAGTGAGGCCCCTTAGTACATCTCTGCTCAGGAAGCTGCATGTGGCTTGAGCCTGTTGTGGGGGAGGGAGGCAGAGAGAAAACAGAGAAAGACACAGAGAGGGCAAGAGCACCTGAGGAGGAAGAGAAGGGAGGGGGGTGTAAGGAGCAGAGAAAGAGACAATGGGAGCGGAAGGGAGGTAGGAACATTGGAGAGGTGGGAGTGGGAGAACAGGAACAGGACAGGTCACATGTCAGCAATGTATCCACTGGATGTGCTGGATGTCCAGAACCGAAACAGGGAGGAACAATGGGGAGGGGCAGAGTGGGCAGGCACTGTGAAAGGAAGTGCTTAGCATTTACACTTGGCCAAGCAGGCAGTTCAGCAGATCTCTCCAAGTCAGTCCTGGAGAAGAGGATCACTGCTGCCATCACACACTCTCGTGCAAGGAAGTCCTAGGAGTCACTGTGGCTGGAACACACACTCCTGGAAGATGATCTTCATTCCCTTCTTTCCACGGCCTGGGCAGGTCAGTTTCGTGTCCATGGGCTCTGGAACATCCTCCAGGGGGCTGGTCTGGAACATCCTCTGGGGATACTGGGGTTTTGTCAGGCCATGGCTCCCACTTCTCCATCCCCAACCAGTAGCCGAATGGGGTAATGGACAACAGTCATGAGGGACCGCAAACATGAGGTCTCAACTCTCTTTTTCAGACTGTGAGAAACCCATAACAATACTTCCAGGAAGGTAATGTCTTTGCTCACAACATGGAGAACTCATCCAATGGCCCAAGAGGAACCGGGAAGGCTGCTCCTCCGAGAAGACCCTGGAAGGGTCGGTTCCAGAGAGCCCTGGCACGTGTGTCCAAGTTCTTCAGGTGAGGGCTCTGAGTCAGCCTGCCTCTTACCACTCACAGCAAGCTGCAATGACTCCCTTCCTTTCCCTCAGAAAGCACCCCAGCCCTCCTCTCCATTCCCACAGGGCTTCTGAGGGTCCACTTGTCTCTCTGTTTCCTCCTCAGGAGAGGCCGCCAGACAGAAAAAGGCTGAGTCCACTGAGGTCCGAGAACGGGGCCATGGCCTTCTGCTGTCCAGGCCTTTGCCCTCCTGAGAATCTTGTTCAGTGCAGTTGAAATAAAGGCCGTCATGCTTTACAATGTTTTGCCTCCATGACATTTCCTTCACTTTCATACTGACACCCACCTCAGATGAGATGATTTGGGTATCAGACTGGATGTCCCGGGAGTGTTGGTGCGAATGGCAGGAACTAGTGTCTTTCTTACTCCAGCTGAGCCATCCACTCACCTTCTTGAGGCAATGATGCTTGCTGCTTGGAGGTGGTGGTGGAGTCCTTGTTCAATGTGCAGTGAATTTCCCACAGCTCTCAGCTCTGACCCCAAGGGGTACTTGCATGTACTGAAAATCCTTGAGGCGTGATGGAGGTGGGTCTTGAATCTTATCTGTTGCTTTCATTGGTTAACTAATAAAGAAAACTGCTTGGCCTGATAGGACAGAAAATTAGGTAGGCGGAGTAAACAGAACAGAAGGCTGGGAGGAAGAAGCCGAGTCAGGCAGTCGCCATGATTCTCCCACTCCAGACAGATGCAGGTTAAGTTCTTTCCTGGTAAGCCAGCTCGTGGTGCTACACAGACTATTAGAGAATATTATCAATATGTAAGAGCTAGCCAATAAGAGGCTGGAACTAATGGGCCAGGCAGTGTTTAAAAGAATACAGTTTCCGTGTAATTATTTCGGGTATAAAGCTAGCCGTGCAGGCGGTCGGGTGCCAGGAACATAGCCCGCCGCTCCCCACTACAGAGTGGCACCCAACGTGATGGACTAAATACACTTAAAAACCTGAGAGGGCTTTAAAAAAGAAAGGAGAGAGAGTTTAACACAGCTTTTGGGTGTTTGTGGGTGGCTTGCCACAAAGAAATTGCCCTGACTCAGCAGCAGGAAAAAAACTGGTTGTTTTAAAATGCCGGCTTTCTGGGCTGTGCCACCATTGCAATCTCTGTCTGGCTCCTAGGGGAGACAGAGTCTTTGAATGGAGCATTTGGAATAAAGTGCTACGGCTTGCTTGATGGCAATGTGGACTGCTGTGTGCCTGGAACTGTGTGTGGTTCAGGGGCACCAAATGGCTCTAAGGTAGGAGTGGCTCAGCTCTGCCATGCTGAACTGTGCTGGTCTTGGGCAGGAACTGCTGTAATTACCATAATAACAACGCAGTTAAGGTTTAGACTGGGCAGGAAACAGGCTCTACCTATTACGGTATTACATCTACATGGCGCAACTTAAGTTTTTAAGAAGTACTTAACATTTTAAGAACTGCTCCTGGATAGTAAAAAAAAAAATATACAGATTCACAATAGGACAGATTCAGACCACTAAATGGATCACAATGTTAGATGAGTGTATGTAGGCTTGAGAGAGAGAAAAAAAAGAGAGAGAGAGAATAAAGTTAATGCCCTTAAAAAAAGGGTAAAGTCTTGAAAGAGACAGAGTACAGATAGTTATAGATTAAAAGAAATAAAGAAAAATAAACCACGTAAAAATGGAAAATTCACAGAGAGTCTGGATTATGTACATTGTGTTTTCTTTAAAATATTTGACTGTGAAGGAGCTAAGCACAGAGAGACATTTCATTATATGGGCTGCCAAGTGGAACCAGAACGGATATCATGAGGGTATGACTTCAGAATTTGGGTCTAAGGATATGATGCTTTGAAAAGGGTCTTCTTTTGTTTTCACAGAGGATGAGACCCTGTGGATTGTGTCTATCCCAATATGGAATGATAAACCACACCCTCCTGAAAGGTTGCTGTGAACACCCTGAAAAAATTACTTTGCTCAACTGCAGACTGAGATGAACCTAGCAGACAGGTTATACTGTGAAAGACCTAAATAACAGCGCCCACATTCAGCAGGAATCAGTTTGGAGAGAAATAACTACGTCCATATTCCCAAATATTGTTTATAAATGTTTTTTTTACATTTAAAGGATGGTATGATATAGATATGAATAATTTTCATTGGTATGGATTTTAAGGTCAATTTTGTTATATGTATATGTATTTCTGATCTTGATTAAGGTATTGTGATTGTATAGTTCATTTAAAATGTAATGTATAATTATGAAATATAGGTTTTTAATGGATAATCATCAATAATAGTCAAGCTTGTAGTCATGTTAGTTAGATTTTCTAGATATATAGAGATATATTTCAGTTAGATAGACATTCTTCATATCTTTCAAAGACTGCAGAATATGGCATTTAAATGTTTTAATAACTTAGGGCTTTTCATGACAATGAGACATGTCTGCTTCTGGCAGCACCAATCTACTTCAAGAGGAAGATGGGCATTGAAGAGGCTCCTTATGGAGTTTGTTTAGGCATTTGGGCAAGAAACTGCTCTTGCCTGGACTGATGCATGAACTGGACACAAAGAACCTGCAGAGAGAGGACTGCTGAACTTGCCTAAAGGTGAGATGGTCCTTTGGGGTTCCTGACTCATGAAAGAGTCTGCAAGACATTCTGCAGGACACAGCAGATAGTGACTGAACTGCCTTTGAAATTTCCTGCTTCATGGAAATGTCTGCTGGATACTATGGGCCTGAAGGCTGAAGATGGATGCCCCAACAGTAGAGAGGAACTTTGGATGACTGTTCAGGTAGCGAGATGTCTCTGTCATTTCTAGAGTTTGGATTTCTTGTTTGCTTAGGTAATACTATATCCTTCTGGAGTCTTTGATGGAGTTGAAGAATAAATAGATAGTTATAGTTTTCCTTAGTTATGATAAAAGATAAAGTAGATATAAATATTGTAACTGTAATTCTTACTTGATAACTGTTTTGCTATATGTAATTTACTATGTTAAAGTTAAAGCCTTTCTTTTTTTGTTTAAACAGAAAAGGGGGAAATGATGGAGGTGGGTCTTGTATCTTATCTGTTGCTTTCATTTATTTTCAATAAAGAAAACTGCTTGGCCTGATAGGACAGAAAATTAGGTAGGCGGAGTAAACAGAACAGAAGGCTGGGAGGAAGAAGCCTAGTCAGGCAGTTGCCATGATTCTCCCACTCCAGACAGATGCAGGTTAAGTTCTTTCCTGGTAAGGCAGCTCGTGGTGCTACACAGAATATTAGAAATGGGTTAGATCAATATGTAAGAGCTAGCCAATAAGAGGCTGGAACTAATGGGTCAGGCAGTGTTTAAAAGAATACAGTTTCCGTGAAATTATTTTGGGTATAAAGCTAGCCGTGCAGGCGGTCGGGTGCCAGGAACGTAGCCCGCCGCTCCCCACTACAGAGGAGGGAATAGCATGTCTCTGCCCCCCTTTCACTGCAAAATATCCTCATATGGAGAAATACTTTGCCTCATTTATGAATGGGTAGTGGACGAGTCAGTTTGGGGAAAGCTACATGGTGGAGGTTGCATAATGGGGAGCAAGTAACTTGTAGAAACACTCCCTGGATCCTGCAAAAGGGCTTTAGACTTCCATGCTCACAAACAGTTCCCAGACAACCCCCTGCCTATCAAAACAGTCGCCCTCCAAGGGACAGCCTTTTCTCTAACTACACATGGTTTGTCCTATGTGGGCCTTTCTTGCATTTCCTTGGTGATCTTGAAAGATAACAAAACATAGTTTCCTCAGGACAAGACGTCAGTGGAAGATGGAGCATAGCTGAACCATTGATCCAACATGGAGGAGACCATGTTAGAAATGGCAACAGCTGAGCTGGAGATATGGCTCAGTAATTGAGGCCCTGCTGCTGTTGTAGAGGACCTGGGTTCGATTCCCACCACCCACATCATGGCTCACACCTGAGTATAACTCTAGTTCCAAGAGATCTAACTGACCCACTCTTTGACCTCTCTGGGCACCAGGCACCCACAAGGTGCACAGATGTGTGAAAAACAACCCTGCACATGAAATAAAAATAATTAAAAACAAATTGCAACACCAGTTATCAGAGACTAGGGAAACAATGTTGTGGACTTCAGAAACAACAGGGAATTGGACATCATGGGGGATCCTCAAAATACTTTATTTTCTGTGTAAATGGAGACCAGGACTCACAGTTCCTCCTGGAGTGGGCTCAGCCTTGTAGAAATGGTGAAATTATTGTCTCCACTTGTTCAAGGGAGAGCAGAACACTGGGGTTGCTTGTTCTTCTGTTGGCTCACCCTTTTCCATTCTGCCACATCAGGCTTTCTCATGTTCTTTTGCATCTAGGTGGAAATAAGTCTTGATATATCTGTTGAGTTCTGTACCAATATTATTCATACACCTCTTCCAAAAAAGAGAACAGTTAATTTAGGTGGGATGACCTTGGTATTTGGAGATTGGGGGAGGGGAAGAGGTCATTTACAATGTAGGCATGGAAATGGACCACATCCTTAGGACTTTTCATGGGACAGCCGAGCTTGCTGAGGTGCCTATTAGGACTGTGGGCTATAGACAATGAATCCTCCATGGCTATATTTGAGAAAAACTGACTGTAAGAAGTACAAAATGTACAGCATCCACTATGCAGCCTTCACCACTGACAATGAGCTGTGAGGCTGCAGATGCAAAGGAAACCTTTTGGCATCCCAAAGACAAGGTTTAGATTGACATCCTCATATCCACACCCAAAAGCCCTATTCTAGAGAAAAACAGACCATTCCCACAACACCCACCCCACTTCAACCTCAGATTCCCATAGCACCATCACCCCCAACCCCCCAGGAGATACCTCTCCTTGTTTCCTTCACAGGAATGAACCAATGAGGGGCTTTAGATCCAGTGCTCTCTGGACCCCACATATCTCATTGGAGGCCCCAAGATTGCTGCTACTAGATTCCATGGGGTTTGTGTCTAGAGGACAAGAAGTTTCTAAAGGGGCACCAGCACATAAATGAAATGTGACCAGCAGCCTGCAAGGGTCAAAGTACTCACAGGGCAGCTACTAGGCTCCTGATATCCACTAGAAGCTATCCTAAGAAAGCACAGGAAATGTGGGTCCTTCAAAAGCCATGCTGTATATACAGGCCATCAACTTTGGGTAGAGCTACACTTTCATCAGATCCCTCTCTATTCATGAAAACCTCTGTAGCCCAACCAGATTGGATTGGTGCTGCGGTCTGGCCACCAAGGCTTATGCTGGCTCTGCTAAGACATAGTTCTCTCTCATTTCTGTCAACAGTGGTCCACAACACCAACAGAAAGCTTTACAGCTGCCCCCACACAAGCCTTTTTCTTTTCCAACTTATGGAACCTCACTGTAATCCTACCACTGCCCTCATAACACACTGGCTCTCCCAGGCCTCAGGAGACAACCTCTGCTTTGTGCCCTTGCCTCAGGGGACACTCTCTGTTCTGGTGAAGAAGCACTTGCTCCTTGATGTAAGTGTTACTTTCTATGTGTTGCTTTCATTGGTTAATTAATAAAGAAACTGCCTTGGCCCTGATAGGACAGAAATTAGGTAGGCGGAGTAGACAGAATAGAATGCTGGGAGAAAGAAGCCGAGTCAAGCAGTCGCCATGATTCTCCCACTCCAGATAGACTCAGGTTAAGATCTTTCCTGGTAAGCCACCTCGTGGGCTACACAGAATATTAGAAATGGGTTAGATCAATATGTAAGAGCTAGCCAATAAGACGTTAAAACTAATGGGCCAAGCAGTGTTTAAAAGAATACAGTTTCTGTGTAATTATTTCGGGTAAAGCTAGCCGGGTGGCGGGAAGCAGCCCCTCCGCTCCCACTACTACAGCTCCTTTCCTGCCACTCATTGGAAAGGACGGGTCAAGGACCCAGAGTGTGCAGGGAATGAGCTGCACGTGAGCCAGAGTCCAGAGCACGGACCACAGCTGCTGCTGGTGGGCCTTCCCTCTGGCAAACCCCAAGTCAAGAGTGTCTAGTCCCAGTTGATCCTCATTTATCTCCTCTCTCGGCCACAACTCGAGAGTGTGTCTCCTGCACACGTGTTCTTGCCCTCTCACCATCCCTCCAGTATCCTCTAATTCTAGCCTTCCAGTTCCACGGAAGCAGGGAGTCCACCAGTTGTCCACAACATCCCGACAGGGGGTCACTGGCAGTTTTTACATCTCTAGTGCTGCCTCTCTTGGGGGCCGTTACCTAATGCCAATGAAGCCTGCTGCCTCCCAGATGCCTGTCCTCTGGGCTCCCTGACCACCCCGGTCAAGCCTGCCTGCCGCATCTACCTCAATTATTTACACTGAGAGCCCCAACTAGACTCTCAGATGTGGGGCAGAGCCTGAGTCTGCTGCCTTGCTCTTCCAGTGCCCAACACAGTGCCTCACATAATGGTCACTAGGACACGGGTTAAATAAATGAGTCCATGAGCAAGGTGTCTAGTTCAATTTTATTTTCCCCTACATTCCAGAGCTCTAGGTGAATACAAGTAAACATTAGCTGGTTCTGCTGTGCCAGGTGTTGGCCACATTTGTGTTTTACCTCTGAATATCTGGAGGGGGAATCACAGCGTTACGACTTCCGTCAGCATCTCAAGGAGCTACTGACTCGACCCCAGGATGTTTCAGACATAAAATGACAGTGTCACAATTGTTTTGTATAAACAAAGAAATCTCCCGTAAATAAGGAACAAAGAAACCCTGGATGTATGCCAAGCATAACCGTGGACGCTCATACTTAATCATACGTCTAGAAAAGCAAGGCTTTGGGAAATGTTTTACTATGCCTTTGCTTCCACTCTGATCTGACATGTACATATCGAGGCACTTTTGACTTATCTTATGGCTGCGGGGATGAAACCCACAGCCTTGCCCATTTGAGGAAAGTCTTCTACCACTCAGCCACATCCTCAGCCTTCATCACTTAGTTCTCATGCCTTGAGGCTTCGCAACTGTTTCTCAATGAGAAAGAGGGTAGCTACAGAGAAAGCACAACCTTGCCATGTGCAGACTAGGCACTAAGTCACCAGGAAGCACAGCCCTGGAGCAGAATGCTATGTGTCCTTCCTCACCCTGCTCTAGCCCTGCACTTCCTAATCAGAGCCACAGGGCCTACTGCTCCAGCACCCCTTTGACTACTCACAACAAAAGCAAGGAAGCCTCAGCCATCCCTGGTGGCGGCAGAAGCCCAGACTCCGACCTGAGATGGTGACTGGCCCCTGCACTGTCCATCACTCCGGCATGGCTCTAGCCCTGGCCCTGGCACTTGCCCTGGCACTGGTGCTGATGCTTGCTTGCTTCAGCCACGGCAGGGGCCCTGGAACTGGAACTCGCACTAACTCTCGCACCTGTCACATCATCACCAGCAGCTGCTTCTCGGCCACCGCACTGTGAGCACTGGGCACTTCCTCCTCTTCTTTCAAGGCCTCATTTACTGCCACAGCCAAGGCTCTGGGCCGGGTGTCATTCACTTGGGCCACAAACTCCTGGCCTTCCATCTGTCTTGTTTCCTTGGAGGGCCCCACAAGAATACTGAGAGACAGCACTGGACTGCTGGAGGGCACCTACTCGTGCACCACAAACTTGTGCTGCACACAAGCTCTGGCCATTCCCTTTGGTGACGGCTCCCCAAGGACGGGATGCTTTTTAGGCGAGCATACCTCCAGCACCCTCCACACCTCCCCGAACACCTCCTCTGGGACACAGCTGGCCTGCACGAAGATCAAGTCCGGGATACTCAGCAGAAAGCCCAGTCTTTGGCGTGCTTGCCCTGGTCTGGTCGCCTGTCAGGCCCCCAAGGCAGGGCAGGCTGATTTTTTTTTTTTTTCCTGTTAGGGACATAGGCGTGCTCTGGAGGGCCAAGTTCCTTCACCTAGACCCAAAGACTAACTCGGGGAGGTCAGAGGTTCTCTTGAAAATCTCGGGGAAGAAGCTCCTGCACCTTTAGGATGACACACTTCAGCATGTCTGCCCTTTTGATCCACACAGTCTTCGCGTTCTTAGCCAGCAGGTACTGCGCCAGCAGCTCAGCTACTTTCTAGCTCCCAGGGCTCTGGGCATGCGCGCCAGGGGTGGTGGGGCCCGCGGGGTGCTCGGCGGGGGATCCCCTAGGGGCTTGGGGGGTCCACAAAGGAGCTCGCAGAAGCACCTGGGCGGGGGAGGGGGGGCTACGTGCCTCAGAAGAAATGCTCTTGGGGCTCCGGGCAGCACTTAGCGTCCCCGCTGCCGGCGCCCCCGCGGGGTTTCCTGGGCAAGGAGGAGAGAAGGAGGCCAGGGGCCCTCTGAGACCCGCAGGCCCTGGGTGCCACCTCTACCGCGGACGTTCTCACCTGCGGCTTTGGCTGGCCCGGGAAGCAGGAACTCGGGGAGGAGATGCGCGTCCACGGGCATTAGGCGGCCGGCCCGAGCGCTGGCTGCGAGGCCGCGAGGACCGTGACGTCGCCGCGGACGCTGAGGCGGCCGCCGAGGACACCCGCAGCCCCTGGGTCTGGAGTCCCAGGCTGCGGCCCTCACACCCCGAGGACCAGGAAGCGGGCAGGGGAGGGGGCGCAGCCTCCGCCGCGACCTGTGGGAACGCGCTGGCGCCGCCCCGCAGCGCCTCTGCCGGCCGGGGACGGTACTGCAGCCCCGGGCCGGAAGGGTGCGGGGGCGCTGCTCCCAGAGGTGGGGGCCGCTGAGGCCAGCCTTTCAAGAGACCAGAAGCCTCGGGACCACACTCAAAGCAAGCCTGCCTTCCTCCCTATTGGCTGTTACTGGGAAGAATCGGTCCTTTGGGATCACCTGTGTCTCCCTCCCCCTGCTCCTCGAGGAGCCAGCTCCCTAGGAGACAGATGGCTCTGCTCCTGAGTGGAGGGAGGCCTTTCTCCAGCAACAGGCCCTCCTGCTTCCTCTAGGCGTGCTCCACTTGGGAGGGCTGCGGTGGTCGCATGCCCTTTCGGTATGTGGCCTCTCCACTACACAGTCCAGAGAGACATTAAGTATAATCTAACTTTCCAGAGCCCATGGCATCTTTGTTTACTTAGTCCTCTGCCTCCCACTTCACTGGACCTCTTTGTTCCCCCACACAGTACTTTCTTTCCTCAGGCCTGTCATCTGACATTCAGGAACCTTCAATAAACCCTGAGCACAGAGGTCAGCTCCCAGGCAGCCCACAAGGAACCAGAAGATTTCTCCACCCCAGCCGTTGGCTCTTTTTGTTGCAGCGTGTCCAACAGGTTAGAATTCCGTTTAAAGCCTACCCTTTCTAGACAGTAAGCTATCAGCCTCTTTTTCTTAATGTCTACGACTGGCTCTGTATCCCTATGAAATGGTCCCTGAATTTCCACATGATGCCGACGCTTCTGTTTTTCAAATTTCTCCCGCTGCTGGCATTTTATTGCTGCTCCTCCTGTTATGGAGACTTGAGCATGTTTTATCGTCTGAATAAAATAATTTCCCCTCATTATTCTGTTTTCAAATCTTTTGAAAAATCTTGTCCTCTATATGAATATCATGGTCAAAATTTGCTAATATCAAGACGTCCATGGCTTGATTTGCACCAGGATAGCCGGGTATGTAGAGCTCAGCACCAAGGACAGTTAGCATCTGGAAAATGTGCAGGTTATCAACCACAAAAACGTACGTCCTGCCATTGATTCTGGCTTCTATTCAGGGTACTTCAGTTTTCTTTGTAAGTTGCCTTGAGTACCTATTGCATTTTTCTGATGTTTTTCAATGCCCCCTTTTGTTTTACTGTTGCTCTGAGTTGGATATTTCCCCACCGTGTGTTCTAATTATTTTTGACATGTCAGAAGCCCGGTTGTCTCCTATCTTTAACTGATCTGCTATAAAGCCATATGAACAACAACTGCCCTTAACTGGAATTCGCTCTCAGTGGGTGTTCATTGCATGCTGCAGTTCCTTTATGGCTTTCTTCTTTCTAGTCACTCTGACTAGGACTGTGATACTTTGTTGTCTAATGTTCCTCCTATGAAATTTCTGCTGTTGTCTTTATCCAGAGGGAATCTAGTGCCTTTAAACTAAATGCAGTAGGTTGTGGGTTCCTGATGTCCCTAGAGTTCATTTCCTATCTATTGTTTGTCCTGGTCCAAATCAGTTTTCCTTTGTCCGGCCTGGTGGCAGAGGAGCTGGTAACGGTTACCCTTTCTCCTGTGCCAGCTAAGCAAGCGCTAGGTGCTGTAGGTGTCAAACACTGGAGTGGTCCGGCAAGTCCCAGCAGGGACGTACTTCCCTTCCATTCCAGCATCCAGGTTAGGGTGTTCACTGTGGGGAGGTCAGAGGTCAGCACAGATAAACTCCAGCTGCCCCTCAGGGCTTGCTCGCCTTCCCATGGTTGCCTGTCTTAGGGTTTCTATTGCCGTGAAAGACACCATGACCAAGGCAACTCTTCTAAGGAAAACATTTGATTGGGGCTGGCTTACAGTTTCAGAGGTTTAGTTCATTATCATCATGGCAGGACATGGTGGGGCATGCAGGTGGACATGGTGCTCTGAGAAGGCGCTGAGAATTCTACATCTTGATCTACAGCAGCAGAAGGAGGCTACATCACTGGGTGTAGCTTCAGCATATGAGACCTCAAAGCCCACCCCCACAGTGACACACTTCCTCCAACAAGGCCACTCCTGCTCCAACAAGGCAACACCTCCTAATAGTGCCATTTCCTATAGGCCAAACATTCAAACACACGAGACTATGGGGGCCATACCTAATCAAACCACCACACTGCCCCTGGGGGACTCACCCCTCCATGGACCACCACGCTCCCCAACTCTGCAATGGAGGTCTCTTCTATAGAGTCACACAGACCCTTATTCTCTGGCAAGTTTCTCCATCCCGGGACAAAAAGATCTTTTCACATCCATGCTGTCTCCAAGAGGTCTGATTGCAGCCAGGGAGGGAGGGAGTGCCTTCTCTTACTCCTGCGACCTCTGTCCTTTCTCATCCTACAGGTAGGAACTACTCTTTTGTAGCCATAACTTTTGAACTCTTAAAGGTGCTTTTTCACTCTCTTGACTGCTCAGGCAATCTTATACTCCACATAACAGCATTGTCTCTGCCTCCAGATTGGACCCTCACCGGCAAGATAATCATCACCAGAAAAATTTTCCACTAAACAAAACCCTGTGGAGTTTTATTTGGACAGGAATTTTAAATCCCACTCAAAGGTGTTTCAGTATCAATGATTCACATCGTTTCTCTTTGGGTGGCTTTTAACTGTTAAAAACAAGAAAGAAAAGAAGAAGAAAGCAAGCCAAGGGAACATGCTGGAACCTCTGACTGTGCACTCATTAAAATTCTGCCAGCAGTACACAGTCTTCTCTGCCTTGGTCACTAAGCACAGGCAGTTGGACACTTGACGGGTTTCACCTATGTTCTGGACTGGAGCCCAGGCACCTCCACTGAGAAACTGTGCCTTCTCGTTACTTCACCCCTGATAAAATCAACCATCAGCCCAGCGAGATGTCTGCCACTTACCTCTGCCCACAACCAGATGAGACTGTGTTCTGCAGTCCAAGAACAGGCAAAAAGCCAAGGCCAATGCACTTGCAATTGCAGAAGAGCCACCATACAACAACCCACACTGCCAGCAGCCTGCTGCTAGCCATGCTCATAGGGAAGGGATGGAGTCCCAGGTCTGTCCTGCTCTGTGCATCACTCTATATGCTGTTGCTGAGACTTAAGGCACTCCAACCCACACCATTGCCACATACAGCTCATGTTCGCATGCTCTAGAAATTCAAGAGGCAGAAACAACAACAACCAAAACAAAAACATGTCACCAATCTGTCCTCAGTCAGGCAGGAATTGAAGTAGTGACAACTATTTTTTAAGTGGTTAAACCCAGGGAAACATTCAGGTGGAAACAGAGACAGGTGTGACCCAACATATTGGCCATCAAATGTGATAGAAGACTGGAAATGAGTTCATGACATTTACTGATGTTTTCAGGGAATAAGCACTCACCAGAGGTGTTCACATGCAGATGCGCATCCTGGCTCTGGTTGCCAGAAAAAAAATACAGGGTGTCCAGGCAGGTTTGAATCTCAGAGCAGCAGCAAAGACTGTTTAGTGTGTGCTTTTTCTGTGTGGAGAGGAAGACTTGTAGGAGGCAATTTCAAAATCCAGAATAAGTATTATTTAGGTGAAAATCAGTGAGCTAGATGATCTGTACTGTGTTTGCCTAGTCTACAACAGTAATCCCAGAGAAACAGTCCCATAATTGGTGCTGTGAAGGAGAATTGCTATTGCCGTGTTATGTGGAATAACTGGGAAAGTGAAAATAACTAGTAAAATAAAATATTCATGAGAAGAATGTTTTAACCATTTCCATTGTGCTTAAATACCACATGCCAATTAAAAGATCTAGGCATATATATTGAGAGAGATGAATATATATATACATTGACATGAAAAATATATTATTTGGTTACAAATGTGGAGTGTTGATCATGCTGGCAGACATCTGTACTCAACAAATGAGAGGGACTTGCAAGAGAATCAGAAGTAGTACAAAGCCAGAATCTTTACCATAGTGATTTCCAGACTAGCCTGGGCTAGTTGTGATCCTGTCTCGAAGACAATTTCCTGGAGCAATTTTATATCGCTTAGTAACAAAAAAGAGCAAGCATCACATGACAAACTGTTGTACATTAGTTAGTGTAAGTGCATAAAGGTCAGGCTAAAGGGATTTCTTCGGTGAGCATTGAAGTATGCACTGATATTTTTGAGTCTTAGTATAAATATTATCTAAACTTACCAAATTACATGTCTACATTGCTTTAGGTCTGGGATCTGGGATTTGTAAAGATTGTTGATATATTTATCTCGATGCAACACAATAAATCCTAGTCTAGGTATTCTACCTTTGGGGAATGGGACTAGGTCTGACATGGGGAACTCACTGTGTAGACCAGGCTGGCCTCTACTTACTGTGATTGTCTACCACTGCCTACCATGCTGGGGTTGCAGGCATGTACACAAACACCTCGCTTCAATTAGTGTATCTCTAGACAATTTGTATTCATGCATGTTTCCCTCGTTTCTTTTCTCTTCCACCATGACATAACAACAGGTTTACGCACATCGCTCTCCCATCTACTAGAAAATCTTCCATTGATATGTTATCCTCCTTTTCTTCAGGGAAGCTTGAAATATTGAGGATTGTTAACCGATGCATTGTCCAGAGGTGATGGCATAGTACGGGTCTAATAAGCCCTAACAAAAAATGATCATGATGAATAGAATTCTAAATCTCTTAAATTCAACAATTAAAAGGGAGTCTTTGCATTTTAGGAACACATGATTTCCAGGTGCAAAGTCTTAAATTCAACTAACACCATCAAAACAGAAACAAAATCAAGAAAGAGGGAGAGATTGAGGATTTGAGTGGAAATATAAAGTCAGAAATAAAGCTTGCAGACAGACCTGTGTGAGGTTAGTTTTGTGCTGAGATAATTCAAATTGAAGCATCAGTTACATACTGTAAAACGAACAAGTGCAGGTGGGAAGTCTACAGGTAGCTGATTATTGCAAAATGCACTGGACCTTGTAGCTAAAGCACAGATCAGAATAGAGATAACTTAAATCACTCCCAGAATTCCCCCATGTTCCTTTCTAATCAGTACCCACTGCCTTCCCCAGGCATAGCTACCTTTCTTCTTTGTATCCGCATAAATTTTGCCCATTCTGTACCCGTTTACTTATTGAACCATTAGATGTTCTTTTACCTGACTTCTTTTTCTCAGTATAATGATTTTAAGATTCGTCAGCATCATGCAGATCCATAATACTTCCCTGTTTCTAACGCTATCCAACTTGCAGATGAATATATCCCACCCCTACTACAGAGGGGATATTCTGGCCAGCTGCCAGCTCTATGATTCCCTGTCCTTAGAAGATGTGTATGAAAATCAAGATAATTCACACACTTCATCTAGCACTAGGTTACATGATGTGAATATTTACTGCTCACCCAGGCACACTCAACATGAGGTTAGCCCCTGAAGGAGACAAGAGTATGGCAAATGCTGGGAAACATTCGAGACAGGAAAAGCCTGGGAGGTTTTTGAATAGTGCCGAAGGAGCTATCTGTCTCTTGCAGCACATTACAGTCATGGAGAAAGGAGCAGGGAAATCTGGGTTGGCAGATTGTGGGTGAAGCTGCTAAGAGAGAGTTTAGCAAGGTGGGATATGGGACATGAGTTGTCAGAGGCAGGGCAAATGAGTCAGTTACTGTTCAAATATTGTATTGCTCAGATTCCTTTCACATGTGGGGAAGAGGAGTATGTTACAGCATGTAAGCATGAGAAACCAAACAGCCATGTGCAATTATGTGGTTCCTGATCCATATTCACGGCAAAGAAGGTGGCATGATCACCAGAGCAGATAAGAGGTCTGACATTAGGAGATGTAGCTACAGTGATGTGTATGTGTTGGTTAGCACAGGGCTATCCCTAAGCAGTAGCTTCTCCACTGGAGGTCCAAGGGACAAGATGGAGCCCTAATGTTAATGGGGTTTGTATTCCTAAGGTGGGAGTATGCATGTAAACCATGTGAGGAGTGCTTTACTACTTGTGATGTGGAGAACAAGGGAGAAGACAACTGTGACCCAGGAGCCTGGAATATGGGTGTTGTCTGAGCCATAGTCATCCTTTGGGATTTAAGGGTTGGCTGGCTGTGCCAATGGGCTTTGAAGATTAGTCCAGCTCTTGGGCCAGATCCAGGAGTCAGTCATGAAAACTAATATGAAGATGGGTCAGAGGAGGACTACAAACACAGGACCACATTATGTCTTGTCCTGATAGTACAACGTGCCTTGTGTGTGATAGTGTAGAGGAATAGCTGTACACTGAAGATAAAGATACTGTGGTATTGTATAGGTGGGCTAGCAATTAGCCACAAAAACCAGACCCTAGATATTTATGTGCCCATAAGTCAGTGGGTAACACCAGGCCAGTGCTAGCTACAAGCCCCACAGGAATGTTTTCAAGATTTTAGAGAGTTCTCTGCGTGTACAGTGTCTACCTGTAGTGATAGGTGCCTTCTATGTTCTTGGGCTCACAGGCAGCCCAGATTTAGGATTGAGGGTGGTAAATAAATAGCATCAGTTATGCTATTATAAAATATTAACATCAGGGCCACCTTGGAGTCTTTTTACCTTTCTGCAAGGTGTGCATGATGCTAGACATTGGCCTATATACAATATACAGTATATATATATATATATATATATATATATATATATATATATATACACAAAATATATATTTCCTGGCAGAAAGGACTTGACAGCAGATAACCTTTAAGCCCATCATAACTGGTGAAAGTTTTAGAATAGTAACACCTGCTTCTGGAAAAATACTGCCAGATGAGATGTTCTCTGTTCCAAGTAGGGTCAGGTAGTTCCAGTCCCCTATGTGTACTGGGTACAGGTGTTATGCCTTTGTGGATCAGGCTAGCACTGAAACAGAATACAAACTGGAGTAGTCAGATTCGAGGATGGTGGGGTACCAGTGAGACTCCATGGCATGGAGCCCCTAAATGTCTCCACTGGAGGTTCAAATTTTGGGAATCTAAGAAATCCCACTGAGGTTCATTTGGCTTGCCCAGTATTTAGCAGGGTCTCCTTTATTTACCAAGACTTACTTTGTGGGTCAGGACATGGGTGCCAGATGTTATGAATGCCACTTTCAGGGGCCTCTGATCATCACAAAGCTCAACAGAGTCATGGTGATGATGGTGTACACTAGAGTGGTCTGTTACTTCTGTGTTTCAGTTTACAACTACCTTAGAGTAGCGTATTACCCAAGGAAGGATTTCCTCTGACTCACAGTTTCAAAAGGGTCAGTTGATCATGGAGGCAGAGGAAACAATACCTAGTGGCAGACAGGAAGTAGTGACAATATGAGAGAAAGGGGACCAAGGATCATGTGGTGTAGGAGGTTCTTCTGTTCATGTATTGCTTTTATTGGCTAATGAATAAAGGAACTGCCTTGGCCTAGTTGATAGAGTGGAACTTAGGTTGGCAGAGAAAACACAACTGAATGCTAGGAGGAAGAAAAGCAGAGTCAGGAGAAGCCATGGATCCTCCATCTCAGACAGACACCGGTTAGAATCTTGCTAGTAAGCCACAGCCACGTGGCAATACATAGATTAATAGAAATGGGCTACATCAAGATGTAAGAGTTAGCCAATAAGAAGTTAGAGCTAATGGGCAAGGCAGTGTTTAAATTAATACAGTTTCTGCGTGGTTATTTCGGGTGTAAGTTAGCCAGGCAGAAGGAACAAACAAGGGGCTGTTGCGGGAGGTCCTTCTGCTCCTCCAGCCAATAACCGCTGAGATACCAGCCCATTGGGGCCTGGTCTCTCTCCCTTTAAAAAAGCGGCCACTTCCCTTCTCGCTCTCTATTACTTCCTGCTCCGCTTCCGGCAACTAGACTCCCTTCCTGATTGTGCAGAGGGCTGTTGTCTGGGACGGTGATCTGTACGTTTTCCCCCCTTTAAATAAATAACCATTCTATTAATCATAATTCTAAACTGGTGTGGGATTGTTTTTGACTTACACCTTTGCCTTCAAGGAGCCCTCTCCATACAACAGTTGGTGCTTCAACATGGTCAACTAACTCCATGTAAAACCTGAGAGGGCTTAAAAAGGAATTTTAGAAGAAAAAAAATAGAGAAAGTTTAACACAGCAGTTTGCTGTTTGAAGGCGTCATGCCTTAGCTCCTTTAAGAAAGATTTTCCTTACTCAGCAGCCATAGCAGGAAAAAAAGCCATGCGGTTTTAAAACGCGGCTTCCTGGGCTGTGCCACCAGCATGAACTCCAGCTATGAAGCACTTCAATGGCATTTGTGGGCCTGGATGTTTCTGTGCCTACTAGTTTTGGGAGGAAAGTGGCTGAGACCATGCCTGTGGCTCAACACTCCCTGCCTAGGCAGGTAGTGGAATCAGGTCTACAAGGCATGCACAAGCAGGAGAGCATGATGGATTTCTGCTGCCATACACAGAGATGTTTCCAGGCTGTGCAGTGCTCGGCATGGCAGATTTGGCTGTAACTCAGATAAAAAGGGTTTATGTGCTGCATGCTCATTCTCAGGGTTGGACTGCTGAGCCCGGCTCCTGCCTGGCAGCCCCAGAGCTAGCACTGGTGGTGCTCCCACTATTTTAAATTTGGAGAGAGGCAGAGCCAACATCCAGAGCAGCTGCAACCAAGCTGCTTAGCATTTTAAAAGCTCTTCAAGAAAGTAGAGAATTACAGACAATGCAATAAGGACAGATTCAGACATAAAAGACCTAAAAATGGGTCATGGTGTTATATAAATATATCTAGCTTGAGAGAGAAAAGAAAAAAAAGAGGATACAGAGTCATAAAATAAAGTTAATGCTTTTAAAAAAGGGTAAAGTCTTTAAAGAGACAGACTACAGATAGTGATAGATTAAAAGGAGTAAAGAAAAATAAGCCATGTAAAAAGGGACAATTTACAGAGAGTCTGGATTCTGTATATTATTGTGTTTCTGGATATTACTGAATTTTTTACTGTGAAGGAGCTAAGTACAGAGGAACATTTCATTAAATGGGCTGCTAAGCTAAACCAGCATGTATATTATAAAGGAATCATGACTTCCAAATTTGAGTCTAAGGATAAGTTGCTTTGGAAAAGAGGTTCTCATTTTGTTTTCACAGAAGGTGAGTTAGCCAATAAGTAGTGAAAGCTAATGGGCCAGGCAGTGTTCAAATTAATACAGTTTCTGTGTGGTTATTTCAGGTATAACCTTGCCGGACAGCAGGGACAAACAGGGGCCCTCTCCATACAACAATCATGTCTCTCCAATGACCCAGCCCAGTAACCTGGTTTCTTCAGCTAGATCTCTCCCAAAACTTTTAAAACCTCTTCACACAGCAACACCACTGGGCATTAGCCTCAATACAAGAGCTTATGGGGAGGAAGGCGGGCATTGTGTCCAATCTGTAACAGGTATTGTTATATACCCTTACTGACATGGCTTTTAATCACATGGTACAAAAATCATCTCTTGTTTCAATTTGGATGGTTCCATAGAAATACATGTAACTTGAGGCTCTTTAAAAATTGGGGTTAAAATTCATTGGGCATTATGAAGGAACCAATGGACTACCAAGGTAGCAAATTCCAAGTGACCCTGGGTAGCAACTGAATTGCCACAACCCTGTTCGTTATGTAGAGATGGTATCCTTGAGAAAGTCTGGGGAGGCTAGATCATTGTGTGATTGGAAGACTATTTTGGTTGCAAGACTATTTTGGAATTAATGTCCCCATGTTAGTCCCAGAAATAGGACTTGTGGATTGTGGAATAGTTCAATTATGGATGTACTCCAGTTCTGAAACAGGTTTTCCTGGATTAAAGAGGCTGAAACAACCTAAAAGCAGAATATTCTAGTGTCAGAGGACTTGTTTGGATCTATTAATATCTGAGCTCCGAGAGCCTTTGTACTTAACCTTTTCAGAAACCCTTTTGGTTAAAAGGGTTTCTTTGTGTTTGAGATCAGCATGCAGTGGAGTCCAGGATGGCCTCGTGGCTGCCCAGCAAACACAGTCCGTCCAGGCATTTCCTCCTTTGTTGTAGTAGGCTGCTTGTTTGTTTGCAGGTGCCCAGAACCAAAATAATCACTCAGAAACTATATCATTTAAATCACTGCTTGGCCTGTTACCTCCAGCTTCTTATGGGCTAGCTCGTAAATCTTAATTTAACCCATTTCCATTATTTTATATTTTACCACGAGGCTCATGGCCTACTGGCAAGGTTCCACCTGACAGCTCACATCTTTCTTTGAGTCCTGCTCTTAAAAAATAGTTGCTGTATCTCTGCAGCTTAGCAGGCTTGCCTAAGGTTAAAAGGTCATTTACTCCAGATGTTGGCCAAAGTAGCAGATTTCATGGAACTACTGGAGTTTAACACAACTGCTGTCTGTGTTCATCAAACCATGTTCAGGTGCCATGAACCCAAACATGGCATGGCAGAGTCATCTGCTCACAAGCCCATAAAACACAAATGTAAGAAGGGAAATTGGGTACTTGTCTGGGGAATATAGTGTTCTAGAAGAACCATTGCAGGAGATCAGAAGGGACAGTCAAGAGGTCATTAACCAAGAGACCACATGAAATACAATCTGATCGAGTTTAGAATAGGACAACCGCCATGCAAAATTAGTGCTGAAAGGAATAGTAACCTATCAGACCCTTACAATTCACTGACTGAATGGGCTATTTCATCAGCATTCCAAGTTTGAATTGAAACAATCATTGATTCCATCCCTTTCCATAAAAAAATATAAACCGTTACTATAAAAATACTTCCAAATACAAAACACCACATACCAAAATAAACCAACCTCAAGGTCTATACAACTTAATGAGGGAAGCTGTGAAGCATGATATTAAATCTTACACTTTCAGTAGCAAATATATATTATCCACTTACACACATACACAAACACACAAACACACACACAAATTCATGTGCACTGGCTAGTTTTATGTTAACTTGACACAATTGGAAGTCATTTTTTAACAGGGAACCTCAATGGAGAATATCCCCATTGGTTTTGTCTGTGATGCAGTTCCTTGATTGGTGGTTAATGTGGGAGGGCCCAGCTTATTGTGGACAGTGCCATCCATTGACTGATGGTCCTGGGCAGTATAAGAAGGCAGGCTGAGAAAACCATAGGAAGTAAGCCAGTAAAGAGCACTCCTCAGTGACCTCTGTATCAGCTCCTGTCTCCAATTTCCTTCCCTGTTTATGTTCTTGCCCTAACTTTTACCGAAGATGGACTGAAGATGTGGAAATGGAAGTGAATAAACCATTTCCTCCCTGAGTTGCTTATGGTCATGGTGCTTTATCACAGCAATATAAACCCTAACTAAGACACTATGACAGAATTGGGACTAGAAAAATAATTATCTTTATATCCCTTTTCCTATCTTGTGTCCATTCCCTGAATCCACTCCTTCATCCCTTTATATTAAGCTTTCTTGTTCTCGTTTCTTCATGGTTTGCAGTGCCATACATGTACACTTTGCTATAACAGGCTTCATGGTCTTTCCAGTTTTTTATGCCTTTTGAAATGGATTTATAATAACAATATGTTCTTATGGCATACAATGTAATAATTTGTCACATGTATGTACTTTATGATGATCAAATCACAGAAAAACTAAAATTTCTATGTTCTGTACACTTAACATTTTTCTAGTAGGACCCTATAAACTTTGCTCTTGAAGTTGTTTGTAAGGGATGAACTGCATTCACACTAGTGTGTGGTTGAGAAGCAAAGCCTTTCCTAAGCAACTGTATTTAAGTACCAGGTGTCTAGCCTCCTCCATCCCCTTCCTCTCTTGCTCTTGGATCATAGCTCTGTGGGTGAGCGTGGTATTAATCGGTCAGTGTCACACATCCAATGGACAAACCAAAACGGAAAATCAAATGGACAGTGTCAGATACCAGTATGTGCATCTGCCGAAGTTCACACACACAAGTAACACTGTATAGCCTGTGCAGGGTATATTTAGGAGTGTGTGTGTGTGTGTGTGTGTGTGTGTGTGTGTGTGTGTGTGTAAAAATAATTAATAAAACAAAGGTCATGGATTTGAAAGTAGGCAAGGAGGGGTATATTGGTGGCAGGAAAGGAAAAGGGAAGAACTCAACATGTGTATACAAATCAAGCATTCAGTATCGCTAGAGTAGCAGCTCAGTAGTTAAGACCACTGGCTGCTGTTAACAGGACCCAGGTTCAATTTTCAGCACCCACACGGTTGCTTACAACCAGTCCCAGTGGATCTAGTTCCAGTGGATCAGCTCCTTCTTCTGGCCTCCACAGACACTGCATATAAGTGATACACAGATACACAATTGGGCACAAAACTCATGCACATAAAAAATGAATAAAAATCTCAAAACTACCCACTGTGCAACTGAAGCACTTCTCTCATCCTACTAAAGGGTGACTCCAAAATAGCCAGAGGAAATATCTCACATAAAAAGGCAAAAATTAAAAAATGATAAACCAAAAACATTATATCATATTAGAATACCATATTTCTTATAATTTCTTATCACTCGGTAATAAAACGACTATAAGTTTAGTGGTTCAATATAGAGGTTTAAATAAAAATTTCATAAAGGATTGAAAAAAAGTCAAAAATTATACCTTGTTAAAGTTAAAAATGCCTTTTAGAGATCTTGTTAAGGCAATGAAAAGTAAAGCACATAGAGAAACGATTTTTGGTTCATATATTTCATAAAGGAATTACAGTTAGAATATGTTCAGAATTCTCATGGCTCAATCATATGAAATCTAGTAATCGATTAAAAAAAAGAGAGGGCAATTTATTTGAAGAGACATGTCACTAAAGAAGATACATGGGCTTTTAGGTATGTGTATGGCAAAGTGCACCTTATGTAAGTGTCCATTAAAGCAGCAATAACATTCCAGGTTGAGCATGACTCAAAATTCCCTTACGAGGTTGGTGGGATGTCAAATGGTTCAACCACAGAAAATGTTTGGTAGTGTCTTTAAAATTAACCACACACCTACCACATGAACCAACCATTCTCCTCCTAGGTATTTACCTAAGAGAAATGAAGCCATGCATCTTTATTGTCACTTCAACACAATTGTTCATAGCTGTTCCACTTATGAAAGCTAAAAAAAAGCTAAACCAGTCTTCCACAGTTTCCTTTGTTTTGAAGTTATTCAAAACTACAATGGCCTTCTACTCACATTGTGTAAAAGCAATTCACACAAAGGGAGTTCCCCAAGAGCCAGCGGAAGCTCTCATCATGTTGGCCTCAATCACAGGGTGCACATCTGAGACCTCTTGGGTGTCTCTACATATTAGTGATGCATCTGACTCACGGCTTGTGCAAATTCATGTAGAATTAAGCTGCAGTCTTGTTGAATCTCTTCAACATTGCTTTCATTTTGTTTTCCTAGGATTAAGGTTCCTTGGGCTTTATTTGATTTAGAAACCAGAATTGCATTGTTCCTTGTCAAATCCTTATCTGACCTTCTAACAGCTACCTTTAGATACTAATATCTTGAGTGGCAGTTGTCCACAAGATGAAGTAGTCGGTCCACTGAAAGAAGCAAACGCCAGGTCAGTTCTGTCCTCAAGGAGGCACTGGGGCTGAGGTTCTTGAAGGACTCCTGAGGCAGTGTCCCTTTGACTTTTGTTGCTCAACTAGCAACTGAAAAACCTGTCCAAACTCCCACAGCCTTGCATTTTTGTTCCAAAAACTAACCTATTTTCTTTCCCTTATCCAGAATCCACTGGTTCTATGCCCCACCCCAACTCCTCCACCAGTGACAATTGGCCTTCCACCAAACTTCATAGGTACCAAGTTACACAGGCACCATCCTGGTACTGGAATGGTCTCAAGGGGACATATAATCTAAAACTGCATTTCTTCCTGTTGACTGAGTTTTCTGTCCTGCCCAGTTCCCACAGTTGTTGAGTCCCAAAGAAATCACACAGAGGTCTACATTAGTTATAAACTGATTGTTCCATTCGCTCAGGCTTCTTATTAACTCTTATAACCTATATTAGCCCATTATTCTTGCCTATGTTAGCCACATGGCTCGGTATCTTATTCAGCAAGGCAGTCACATCTTGCTTCTTCTCTGACTGGGTCAGAACTGCAGACTAGGACTTCCTTCTTCCCAGAATTCTCCTGACCTGCCTCTACTTTCTGTCTGGTTGTCCCGCCTATACTTCCTGCCTGGCTACTGGCCAATCAGCGTTTATTTAAAATATAATTGACAGAATACAGACCATTGTCCCACACTACTCCTGAAAGGTTGTCATAAAGACCCTCAAAAAATTTCTTTGCCCAGCTGCTGACTGAGATGAACCTAGTACACAGGATATACCAAGAAAGACCTGATTAACAGTGCCCCCAACCAGCAGGAACAAGTATGGACAAAACTACAACCATATTCCCAAATATTCTTTATAAATGTTCTTTTACATTTAAAGGGGGACATAATATGGATGTGAATAATTTATATTGGTATAGATCTTGTTTTATTGACACAAATAAATGGTGAACTATGTGGCTCTGCCTTTTTCAGCAGGAGACCTAGTAGCTCTCGACAAAGTAAGGCCTGACTTTTACACATGAAATGGACTGACAACTCAGCTGCAGCCATTGGGAGAGGACCCGGCTGCTTGCTGTTATTAAAACAATAAAGCTCCAGTAACCATCAAGAATATCATAGATGTGAGAAGGATAAATCTGAGAAGGAAGTATAATCCAAATGCTCTCTGAGTCCGGTGAAATGACAGAGATTTTCCTAGATGGCCACCCTAGGTTCCTACTTGGTGATGTTGGAGGTCAGTGGTCTTCAGCAGGCACATACGACAGAATTAAGCCTCCCATTGCCACACAAGCTGTGAGCCTTCAGCTGCCAGACCCAGATGATCCGGGAGACGTTTTTGTAGATGAGGGACTGCAGAGACTGGCATACCTTATCAAGGCAAAGAGGGGCAGTCAATTCTCTAGTACTCTGCTTGTCCACGGTTTGGGTAGGATCCTGGTGAGGAATGAGGCATTTCTTATCCAAGTGGTTAGTGTTACCACAATCCAAGTGGAGTTGTCTGTGTCTTGCCATTTTCTTGGGAGGGAACCTTAGGGCTGCCACTAGGGTCTAGCAGTTTTGTCTATCATAGGGAGTTTTCTGTTTGTTTTCAATACATCCTGACTGCAGATTCTCCTCCTTCCGTTCCTCCCATTACCCCACCACTTCAACACCCCTCTCCCCTAGATCCATTTCTCCTCTGTTTCCCTTCAGAAGTGAAAAGACCTCCTAGGAATATCCACCAAATACATAGGAAGATTGGCTAAGACTAGGCACAAACTCTCATACCAAGGCTGGGTGAAGCAATCAATGCAGTAGGAAGGAAAGTGTCTCAAGCGTAAGAAAAACAGGCCGAGACCCCATCACTCCCACTGTTAAGAGTGCTACAAAAACTCCAAGCTAAACAACCACACCAGATATTCAGAAGACCTAGCCCAGACTTATGCAGCCTCTACAGTTGCCAATGCATCTCTATGGACCCCTATGTGCCCTACTTAGTTGAAATCTGTGGACCATGTTCTCGATATCCTTGACTGCTCTGGCTCCTACATTTCTTCCTGTTCCTCTTCCTTGGGGTTCCTCAAGCTCCAAAGGGAGGGACCCATGGAGATCTTCAATTTGGGCTCTCTCTGGGCCTAATGTTTGTGTGTGGGTCTCTGTATCTGTTCCCATCTGCTGCTGAGAAAGCCCTTTGATGACTATTGGACGAGCCACTGATCAGGTTTGTCTTTTCAGGTGTTGGTTACCTCTCTCAGGATGATTTCTTTTTCAGTCTCGTCTATTTACCCACAAATTTCACGTCATTTTAAACACCCGAGTAACACTCCATTGTCAAAATGTACTACATCTTCTTTGTCCATTCTTTCTTAAGAGTTTTTATTTACTAAGTATAGTGTTCTACCTACATGCCAGAAGAGGTCATCAGACACCATTATAGATGGCTATGAGTCACCATGTGGTTTCTGAGAATTGAATTCAGGACCTCTGGAAGAGCAGCAGTGCTCTTAACACTGAGCCATCTCCCAGCCCCCATTCTTTGTCTGCTCTTCTGTTGAGGGACATCTAGATTGTTTCCAGTTTCTAGATATTTTGAATAAACCCACTATGAGCATAGTTGAGCAAATGTCTTTGTGGTAGGATGGAGCATCCTTTGGGTGCATGCCCAAGAGTGGTGTAGCTGACTCTTCAGGTAGATTGGTTCCTAGTTTTCTAAGGAACCTCCATATTGATTTCCATACTGGTTTTAAGGAGTTTGCACTCCCACCAGCAATAGAGGAGTGTTCCCCTTGCTTCACATATGTAGGAAGCTTTTGTAATTAAACATTTAAATACCATAGTCAGTAGAACTCTGGGGAGTTTGAGGGACATCATTTAATGTATAAAGTATACCTGATTTTAAATAAATTTTGCTTTTAGTTACTTGCTTTAGGCTTAACCTTAAAAATATAGGGATAAGTCTTGTCCTGCTGCACTCATATCCAGATGTAGAACTCTCAACTACCCCTTCAGCACCATGTCTACCTGTGTGTTACCATGCTTCCCGCCATGATGACAACTGACTCAACATCTGAACTGTACACCATCCCCAATTAAATGCTTTCCTTTATAAGAGCTGTTCAAGGTCATGGTGTCTCTTCACAGCAATAGAAACACTAAGACAGCACCATTACAGAAAATTACAGCTTTCGTATGACTCAGTTTATCCAAATAGCTAAAGCGTTAGCAAAGACAAAGAGGCCAGATCTACATTTTTAAGTCAGTTGTTAACCTGAGTAGAACTTAGGAATTTATAAACATTATTTATTACATATATTTTATTTATTAAACATATGTTTTTTTCCTAAAATTTTGTTTTAGGACAAAAATCAGCACATAAAAATTTATCTTAATTTAAACTATCTTGAAGAACTGTTGTTGCCTCCTTAGTCTAAACAGGAGATAACAAGAGTTGATTTCAAGTTGCATATAAGTATGCAATAGCAAATTAAGATTACCTATACAGAGGCTTCTTTAAACTATTATCCTTTTTTGTTACAAGTTTCAAGCTAACTTTTTGCTTGGAATTTTACATACACACAATGGTCTTACAGATCCTGAGAGAAAGAAAAGTTTACATTTCAGCAAGAGGTTCGAATATTCATGACCTTGATTGGGAGAACATATTTTGTAAACAAGAACCAAGAATGGAGGTAGAGGTCAAGTAGCTAGACATCCTAATTTTTATATAAATCATTTTTATTAAAATATTTAAACAATATGATACATAACAGCAAAAAATTTACCATTTGTTGGAAGAGAGTTTTACTAAGGAGGGTGTTAGACAGTGTCTGGAACTTTACCCAGTATATATAATAGCTTTTTCATTTTTGTGTAGTTGGACCCTTCTCATTATTCTTAGTTTTTAACCTGTATGCCTTAGGTGTTTTTTAAGGGGTTTCATGCACTATCAGTTGGGAGACGTGACTGTATATTTCGGTGAAGTTTCACTGACTTTGCTTATCCCTTTTTTATGAGGGAATATTACCTTTTAACAAGTCTAAGTCTGATGGTTTTAAGCAGGCCTATCTGGAAGTGTTATTGAGAAATTTTAGACAGAAGGTTTTATTTTATTTTATAACCAGGTTGTGTTGTCTGCAGATTGGAGGCAGACAACCTGAAAAGATTAATAAGCATTTTTTTCCTGTAAAGTTGCAGAATAATATAAGTATCTATAACATAGAGGACATTATGCAGTAAACTGTAAAAAACAGCTATTTATGGGAACTCAGAAAATGTTGGAGTCAGGTTATTTTTGTTTCATTAAGTAAGCTTGGTTCAGGAAGAGGGAAGCTATAACTCAACTCCAGAGCCAGCTTTCCAATAAAGTAGAACAACACAAAACAATACTTCAGTATTATCTATGCATAGAAGAAACCTGAATCCAGCGGTCAGAGAGAAATCCTTGGCATAGGCCACCTCCAGCAGTGCAGCCAGCAGTGGAACAGGGAACTAACTTACGGTGCCTAGAAGGGCTGCCTGATGGGAGCACCCACCTTGTCCCATCCCAGCAGCACAGGGATTGGTGGCAGCTAGTGTTGTTGGCCATGCCAGAGGAGCAGCGAATTGCAATTGAAGGCCCAGGTGTCAGCCCACCTGATGGGACAATCTCATTTAGGCAAGGCCACAGGACTGCAGACTCCAGAATGTCTTTTGTTTCTGCTGTGTCTTTACATGCTTGCTGCAGCTCCCTTTCTCTGATGTCTATCATGGTCTGAGTGGATGTGGGGAGATCTCCACTGCCTGTAATGTACTGTGTTTATCTCTTGGAAACATTACATCCTACTGGGCATTTTTACCTGTGGATTGTGAGGAAGATAACCCCTCCCTAAGCTGTACTGTCTAATTTGATAATAACAATGATAGCTTATATGGATTTTTGATGAATAAAGACGAGGACATTTTTCACAGCCAGAATCTGTGAGTCTCACCTAAGGAGCTGCATGGATTGTAGCTCAAGTTAATGACTAACAGTTGAGTCCCAATAGCCCAGCTAGTTTAAATTCTTTTAATCTTAATGTCAGGAGATGTGCTCACAGGTCTTGGAGTGCATCACAGCTGAAACAAAGCTTTGAAAATAACAAACTTAGACTAAGATGTTTTGTTAAATAACTTTGAGGTGAAGAATCCAAGAAGACAATCTAAAGTTTTAAAAAGGCACATACTTGAATGCAGAACTCCTTAAGGTCAGGGAACGAGAACAAAGCAGCCCAATTATTACTGGCTGATGTGCTCTCCTTGCTAGGTTTGGTTGATGACCAATTGTGATTATTAATTCCTTAGACTCATTTCTGTCCTCAGTCTTCTGATATAAAAACTACTAATGAAAAGATATGTACACTAAACATTTAAAATAGTGCTGACTGATTCTTTTTCATATATAAAAGTTTAGTTTTGTGATTCCTTTATGATTCTTTATAAGATTATATTACAAGATAAGTAAAAAAGGTTATTGGTCCTTTCTTTGTAACTGTAAAATGCAGCCTGCCAGTAAAATACCCCACAAGAAGACCTTTTTTGCACACACAGTTAATCTATAACAAGTTGCTTGGGTATAAATGTATGTGAGTTCTTGGGATAATTTGGTTTTCAACTGTAATACATAATATGTATAATTATGTGAGAGATGAAAACATGTTTCTACCTATAATATTTCACTTGAGAAATGGAATGCAACCATTTTGACTCTTATACTGCCTAGAAGATTCTATTAGGGTATAAAAGCTGTGAGCAAACATGAAAGGACAGAGAGAGAAAATAAAGAGATAAAAATAAAGAAAGAGAAAGATAAGAAAGAGGGAAACCATCAAGAGAGTTTATGCCTTTTTCCCTAACCCCCCTCAGATAGAAAATTTCAGCCTCACCGACTCCATGGATTCCTATAAAAGCCCTGTGCTGCTGGAGGCTACCCCCCCCCCCCAGATAGTGGTAAGCCAGAGATTCATGGCCAGAGACAGGAGTCAGCTGTGATATAAAGCAAACAGGACAAAAGACATCCTTCAGAAGTAGAGTGAGGGAAAAGGACAGCTAACATAAGTGCTAAGAGGAAAGTTCATAGCACTAAGTGTCCACAAACAGTATTTGGAAAAATCTCACACTACTGACTTAACAGCATGCCCAAAAGCTCTAGAACAAAAAGAAACAAACTCACCCAGGAGAAACAGATGACAGGAAATAATCAAACTGAGGGCTGAAATCAGTGATGTAGAAGCAAAGAGAACAATACAAAGAATCAATGAAACAAAGTTGGTTCTTTGAGAAAATCAATAAGATAGACACACCTTTATCCAAACTAACCAAAAGGTAGAGAGAAAACACCCAAATTAACAAAATCAGAAATGAAAAGGGGGACATAACAGGCACTGAGGAAATCTAGAGAATCATCAGGTCATTCTTCAGAAAGCTGTACTCCACAAAATTAGAAAACTTACAGGAAATGGACAATTTTCTGGATAAGTACCACATGCCAAAATTAAATCAAGACCAGATAAGCAAATTAAATAAACATACAATGACTAATGGAACAGAAACAGTCATCAAAACTCTGCTATCCAAAAAAAAAAAAATGCGCAGAATCAGATGACTTCAGTGCAGAGTTCTATAAGAACTTCAAAGAAGAGCTAATACCAATATTCTTCAAATTGTTCCACAAAAGAGAAACAGAAAGAACATTACCAAACTCTTTTCATGAGGCTACAGTCACACTGATACCCAAACCACAAAAATACACGACAAAGAAACAGAATTACAGAAGAATATCCCTAAAGAACATTGATGCAAAAATACTCCATAAAAGACTGGCAAACTAGCTGGACTGGGTCTGAGAAAGCATGGGATAAAACCAGACTCGCTGAACATAGCGGACAATGAGGACTGCTGAGAAGTCAAGAAAATGGCACTGGGTTTTGATCCTACTGCACGTACTGGCTTTGGGGGAGCCTAGGCAGTTTGGATGCTCACTTTACTAGACCTGGAAGGAGGTGGGAGGTCCTTGGACTTCCCACAGGGCAGGGAACCCTGACTGCTCTTCGGGCTGATGAGGGAGGGGGAGCTGACTGGGAAGGGGGAGGGAAATGGGAGGTGGTGGCAGGGAGGAGGCAGAAATCTTAAATAAATAAATAAATAAATAAATAAATAAATAAATAAATAAATAAATAAAATACTGGCAAACTGAATCCAAGAACACATCAAAAATATCACCCACCATGATCAAGTAAGCTTCACCCCAAAGATGCAGGGGTGAACATGCAAAAATCTGTCAATGTAATCCAACATACAAGCAAACTGAAAGAAAAAACTCACTTGAACATGTCATTAGATGTTGAAAAACCCTCGGCAAAGTCCAAGCCCCCTTCATGATAAAAGCCTTGGAGAGATTAGGGATACAAGGAACATACATAAGCATAATAAAATTAATATACAGCAAGCCAACAGCCAACATCAAGCTAAATGGAGAAAAACTTAAAGTGATTCCATTAAAATCAGGAAGAATACAAAGAACAAGTCCAGTCTCTCCATATCTATACAATATAGTACTTGAAGTTCTAGCTAGAGCAATTACACAACAAAACAAGATCAAGAGCATACAAATTTCAAAGGAAGAAGTCAAACTTGTACTAGTTGCAGATGATATGATAATATACACAAGTGACCCCAAAAATTCTACCAAGGAACTCCTACAGATGATAAATACCTTCATCCATGTAGCAGGAATCAAAATTAACTCAAAAAATCAGTAGCCCTCCTATGTACAGATAATAAATGAGCTGAAAAAAAATCAGGGAAACATCACCCTTCACAATAGCCACAAATGATATTAAATATCTTGGCGTAACTCTAACCAAACAAGTGAATGACCTGTATGACAAGAACTTTAAGTCTCTGAAAAAAGAAATTGAAGACAATATCAGAAAATGGAAAGATCCTTCCATGCTCTTAGATAGGAAAGATCAACACAGTAAAAATAACAATCTTACCAAAAACAATCTACAGATTCAACGTAGTCTCCATATAAATCCCATCACAAGACTTAACATACCGCAAAAGATCAATACTCAACTTCATATTGAAAAACAACAACAACAACAAAACCAGGATAGCCAAAATAATCCTGTACAACAAAGGAACTTCTGGAGGTATCACAATCCCTGACTTCAAACTCTACTACAGAAGTATAATAATAAAAACAGTTTGGTATTGCCATAAAAACACATACATGGATCAGTGGAAATGAATTGAAGACACTGACATTAATTTACACACTTATGAAAACCTAATATTTGACAAAGAAGCCAAAATTGTACAATGGGAAAAGAAATCACCTTCAACAAATGGTGCTGGCATAAATGAATGTCAATATGTAGAAGACTGCAAACAAATCCATATCTATCCAGGTGCACAAAACTCAAGTCCAAGTGGATCAAAGATCTCAACATAAATCGAGTAACACTGAACCTTAGAGAATAGAAAGTGGGAAGCAGTCTTGAATATGTTGGGATAGGAGACCACTTCCTAAATAAAACTCCAGTAGCACAGGCACTGAGCGCAACAAGTAATAAATGGGACCTTCTGAAACTTAGAAGCTTCTGTATCGCAAAGGACATGGTAAATAAGACAAAAGGCAGCCTACAGAATAGGAAAAGATCTTCACCAACAAGATCATCTGACAAAGGGCTGATCTCCAAAATATATAAAGAACTAAAAAAATGAGACATCAAAATATCAAATAATCTAATTTGGGGTACAGATCTAAACAGAAAAACAGAATTCTCAACAGAAGAAATTTAAATGACTTAAAGCTATTTGAGAAATCACTCTTTTTTCCATTGTATACTTTTAGCTCCTTGATCGAAAATCAGGTGTTCATAGGTTTGTGGGTTAAAGTCAGGGTCTTCTATTCGATTCCATTGGTTGACTTCTCTGTTTTTATGCCAATACCAAGCTGTTTTCAATACTGTAGCTCTGTAATAGAGTTTGAAGTCAGGGATGGTAATGCCTCCAGACGATCCTTTATTGTATAAGATTGTTTTGGCTATCCTGGGTTTTTTGTTTTTCCATATAAAGTTGATTATTGTCCTCTCAAGGTCTGTGAAGAATTTTGATGGGATTTTGATGGGGATTTCATTGAATCTATAGATTGCTTTTGGTAGAATTGCCATTTTTACTATGTTGATCCTCCCAATCCAAGAGCAAAGGAGATCCTTCCATTTTCTGTTGTCCTCTTCAATTTCTTTCTTCAAAGACTTAAAGCTTTTGTCAAATAGATCTTTCACTTCCTTGATCAGAGTTACCCCAAGATATTTTATGCTGTTTTTGGCTATTGTGAATGGTGAAGCTTCTCTGATTTCCCTCTCTTCTTCCTTATCCTTTGTGTATAGGAAGGCAACTGATTTTTTGGAGTTGATCTTGTATCCTGCCACATTACCTAAGGTATAAACTTGATGTCAATCTGTAGAAGAATGAAAATAGATCCATATCTATCACAATTCACAAAACTAAAGTCCAAATGGATTAAAGACCTCAATATCAGTCCGAACACACTGAACCTGATAGAAGAGAAAGTGGGAAGCATTCTACAACACATGGGCACAGGAGACCACTTCCTATGTATAATCCCAGCAGCACAGACATTAAGGGCATCATTGAATAAATGGGACCTCCTGAGACTGAGAAGCTTCTGTAAAGCAAAGGACACTGTCACTAAGACAAAAAGGCAACCCACTGACTGGGAGAAGATCTTCACCAACCCCGCAACTGAAAAAGGACTGATCTCCAAAATATATAAAGAACTCAAGAAACTAGACCGTAAAAGGCTAATCAACCCAATTATAAAATGGGGCACTGAGCTGAACAGAGAATTCTCAACAGAAGAACTTCAAATGGCCAAAAGACACTTAAGGTCATGCTCAACCTCCTTAGCGATCAGGGAAATGCAAATCAAGGACAACTTTAAGATACCATCTTACACCTTTCAGAATGGCTAAAATAAAAAACACCAAGGATAGCCTTTCCTGGAGAGGTTGTGGAAAAGGGGGTACACTCATCCATTGCTGGTGGGAATGCAAACTTGTGCAACCACTTTGGAAAGCAGTGTGGCGGTTTCTCAGGAAATTCAGGATCAACCTACCCCTGGACCCAGCAATATCACTCTTGGGAATATACCCAAGAGATGCCCTATCATACAACAAAAGTATATGCTCAACTATGTTCATAGCAGCATTGTTTGTAATAGCCAGAACCTGGAAACAACCTAGATGCCCTTCCACGGAAGAACAGATGAAGAAAGTGTGGAATATATACATATTAGAGTACTACTCAGCAGTAAAAAACAATGACTTCTTGAACTTTGCATGCAAATGGATGGAAATAGAAAACACTATCCTGAGTGAGGTAAGCCAGACCCAAAAAGAGGAACATGGGATGTACTCACTCATATTTGGTTTCTAGCCATAAATAAAGGATATTGAGCCTATAATTCGTGATCCTAGAGAAGCTAAATAAGAAGGTGAACCCAAAGAAAAACATATAGGGATCCTCCTGAATATTAACCTTCATCAGGCGATGAAAGGAGACAGAGACAGAGACCCACATTAGAGCCCCGGACAGAAATCTCAAGGTCCAAATCAGGAGCAGAAGGAGAGAGAGCATGAGCAAGGAACTCAGGACCGCGAGGGGTGCACCCACACACTGAGACAATGGGGATGTTCTATAGGGAACTCACCAAGGCCAGCTGGCCTGGATCTGAAAAAGCATGGGATAAAACCGGACTCGCTGAACATAGCAGACAATGAGGACTACTGAGAACTCAAGAACAATGGCAATGGGTTTTTGATCCTACTGCACGTACTGGCTTTGTGGGAGCCTAGGCAGTTTGGATGCTCACCTTACTAGACCTGGAAGGAGGTGGGAGGTTCTTGGACTTCCCACAGGGCAGGGAACCCTGATTGCTCTTTGGGCTGACAAGGGAGGGGGACTTGATTGGGGAAGGGGGAGGGAAATGGGAGGCGGTTGTGGGGAGGAGGCAAAAATCTTTAATAAATAAATAAAATAAACAGAAAAAAATTAAAAAAAAGAAATCACTCAAAATCAAAAAAACTCTGAGATACCATCTTACACGTTTAAGATGACAGCTTATGCTGGAGAGGATGCAGAGTAAGAGGAACACTCCTCCTCTGCTGGTGTGAATGCAAACTTGTACAGCCACTTTGGAAATCAGTATGGCTGTTTTCCAGAATACTGGGACTCAATCTGCCTCAGGACTCAGCAATACCACTCTTGGGCATGTACCTAAAGGAAGCACGTTCATACCACAAGGACTTTTGCCCAACTATGTTCATAGCAGCATTATTGATAATAGTCAAAACTTGGAAACAACCTAGATGCCCCTCACCCAAAGAAAATGTGGTAAATTTACACAATGGAGTATTTCTCAGAGGTTAAAAAAAAATGACATCTTGAAATTTGCAGGCAAAGGGATGGAACTAGAAAAAGCCATACTGAGTGAGGTAACCCAGACCCAGAAAGACAAACATGGCATGTACTCACTCATAAGTGGATATTAGATGTAAAGAAAAGGATAACCACAACCCTGAGAAGCTAGGTAACAAGGAGGACCCTAAGTGTAATATGCATGGAAGCCCCTGAGGAAATTGGGATCACAGGGGAGAGGAGGAAGAGGGGAGAAGGGGCCGGGAGAGGGGAGAACATGAGGGAATGGGATGGTTGAGTTGGGGGTGGGGGACAGACAGGGAGAGCAAGGAAAGAGACATCTTGATAGAGAGAGAGCCATTATGGGGTTAGGGAGAAATCGGGTGCTAGGATGAGTCCTGCTAAGACTCTTAGCAATAGTGGAGAGGGTGCCTAAACCGGCTTTCCCCTACAATCAGATTAATAATGGCCATCCTAAGTGTCATCCTAGAACCTTCATCCAGTAACTGATGGAAGCAGAGATCCACAGCTAAGCACTGGGCCGAACTCTGGGAGTCCAGTCACAGAGTGGGAGGAGAGATTATATGAGCAAAGGGGTCAAGATCATAATGGGAAAACCCACAAAGACAGTTGGCCTGAACTAGCAGGAGCTCACTGACTCTGGCCTGAGCTGGGGAACCTGCATAGGACCATACTAGGTCCTCTGAATGTGGGTGATGGTTCTGTGGCTTGGGCAGTCTGGGGGTCCACTGACAGTGGGACCAGGATTAATTAATTGTCCTTTTGAAGTCTATTCCCTATGGAAGGGTACCTTGTTCAGCCTCAATACAGAGGTGAGGGACTTGGTCCTACCTCAACTTGATATGCCAGATTTTGTTGACTCCCCATGGGAAGCCTTACCCGTTCTGAGGAGTGGGTGGGGGATTTGTTGTGGGAAATATGGTGGGAGGAGGAGGTGAGGGAGGGGGAAATGGGGTTGGTATGTAAAATGTAAAAAAAGAACTTATAAATAAAATATTTTTAAGAAGATAGCTAACAGAAAGCTGTAGAGATGTGACTGATATACCTTAAACAGCAGGCTCCAGGAAGCCAGTGAGAGGGACAAAGGTGGAGCAGGCTAGATGGAGCAAGCTACATGGGGGAGCTTGCATAGAGACAGCCAGGAGAGGTCTGTCTAGTAGAAATACTGAAAATGTTGGCGCGTGTAGCTCAAGGGCAATTTGGCCGCACTCAATCTGACTCCCATCTCCCATCTCTTCAACAAACTGGAAAACACAAGTCTAATAGACAAAAGAGAGCAACATAAAAAGACAATAGTGTTATTAGGAAAAGACCAGAGGACTCAAACATGTAGTGACCACCTTTATTCATACAGTAAGACCAGAAGGTCATGCCCTGTCTTGCTTTTGTCTCTCCAAAGGTACAGATTCTATAACAGAACAGAGTAACTCACCGATCAGTCAGCACTTCAGAAGCACACAGGCCTACAAGCCTTCCTTTTATTTTTTGCTTCCACTTTGCAAATTTGGAAGATTGAAGTTTGGAATCCCATGGGCCTGTCAAGTCCTTCTTGGACTTGCTACTCTGGGGCATACCACAGACCACTGGCCCTGAGTCTAGACTCTCCCATGGATCACTCGGGGACCTCCAAATGTATAGAGTTCATGACCCCTGGGAAAACATCATAGAATCAATCCAAGTATAATTAAAAAATTTATTGATAAGTTGTTAGCAAGATGACCGTCTCTGAGCCAAATTTGAGATTGCCTTGAAGGAGAGGTATAGGGAAGGGTTTTTTAAGACAAAATCCACAAGAAGATCTTCAATATGTACACAAGCAAGTGAGAACTGATCTGTTTTGCCTGGTTTAGTTGTTAAGGCAATTCAAAACAATTTTGAGGTATTTGCATAAACAAGTTACAGAAACCAAAAGAGTCATATCGTAACAAGTAGATGGTCACAGTTGTACATTTTTGGGTAGGGGGGGTCACTGAGTCAGTAGTACTAGTAATTTACCAAGATGGATGCCTGACATAAAAGGCAGTTTCTTTAGCCATCACACCTGAATTTTTTTTTTAAAAAATGAATAAATATTTAAAACACCACGAAACACAGCAACAGGATATCCCTACTCTTTAATAACATCCCATCCCAAGTGAAACCCAATTTGATGAAATATTTCAGTTTTTCTGATCTCCTCTTACTCACTTGCTGCTCTGTTCCCCATAGGATGTGTTCGCCTTTGTTACAGATGCAGGCAGGCATGCCCCTGGTACCAGGGTGAGTGAGTGTCTGATGGAAAACTAAATGGATGGATGGGTGGATGGGTGGATGGGTGGATGGATGGGTGGATGGATGGATGGATGGATGGATGGATGGGTGGGTGGATGGATGGATGGATGGATGGGTGGATGGATGGATGGGTGGATTGATGGGTGGATGGATGGATGGATGGATGGGTGGATGGATGGGTGGATGGATGGATGGGTGGATGGGTGGATGGATGGGTGGATGGGTGGATGGGTGGATGGGTGGATGGATGGATGGGTGGATGGGTGGATGGATGGATGGATGGATGGGTGGATGGGTGGATGGGTGGATGGATGGATGGATGGATGGGTGGATGGATGGATGGATGGATGGGTGGATGGGTGGATGGGTGGATGGATGGATGGATGGATTGATGGATGGATGGGTGGATGGGTGGATGGGTGGATGGATGGATGGATGGGTGGGTGGATGGATGAAAACTACAAATGAGGGAGAAATGAAGGGATAGGGAAAGGAAAAGGAAGAAGCAATTCAGGTCTTTCTGCTCTGATCCTTGGCCCAAGTTATACTTGTCACTGTTGTACATTGCGTCATTTCCTAAGGGCCCTGCAGTGATCACATGCCTCTTAATATTGCATTTTATTTTGAAGGCAGTCTTGAGTTCTATTATCCAATATTCTGACCTCCCACTTTTTCTTTTTCCTCTTCCTCTATTGTTGATCATCACGGCTCCCATGGCTTTTCTCGTTCAAGGACTTCAACATAAGGACAGATATACTGAACCTGATAGAAGAGAAAGTGGGGAATAGTCTTGAACTCATTGGCACAAGAAAATACTTTCTTTAGAACACCATTAGCACAGGCACTATGATCAAAAATTCATAATCAGGACCTCCTGAAAGTGAAAAGCTTCTGTATGGCAAATGATGATTTGGACAAAAAGCAAGCCTAAAAGATGGGAAAAGATTTTACAAACTACACACCTGAGATAGCATTAATATCTAAAATATATATAAAGAACAAAAAACAAACAATCAAAGAAATTCCACCAGACAGCGAGAAAACATCACAATTTTCTTTCTGCTTTTTGCTAAATGGCTTCCAAGTCTCTTCCTGAAACCACAGCCTCTTCCCAAAGGTGCAGTCTTGCATACCTCTTTAAACCACATGGTGGTGCTCAAGCAGAGAGAAATGAGGAGTTTTTTTTTTTTTTTTTCTAGCTCAGAATATCTGGTCACTATTTAAATTCTGATTTCTGTCTTTTGCATCCCACTGCACAGCTCCTTGGTTGTATTCTAATGAGGTTTGTGGTATCTGTCATGAGTCATGTTCCTCAGAGGAGCAATGATGGAGGGCTCAACAGGAAGCAACTATGATCATAGTAGTAACATACGTGTGAAGGGTTTCTAGCTGGTAGCACCAAAATGAGACATGTTTCTAGATTATTTGTAGCACCAAATATACTAGAAATACTGTGTAAATTGTTGCTATATTGTAATTTTTGAGGAACAATATAAAAGTAAAATCTGCACATTTAAATGCAAATGTTTTTTCAAGTATTTCCAATTTGTGGTTGGTTGGATCTGAAGTTTCAGAAAAAGAGAATATATAATTTTGAAATAAGTATTATGTCTTTGTACTTTTTTGGTTGGCTATGTGCAACAAATTTTGAAATGTGATTTTGCAACCTGAATGATTTCTTCATGATCTCCTCACTCCATTTTAGTTGTGAATGGCATACATGACTTTTTTTGTTTTTGTATAATTCCCTTTCACATGATAATGATTCCCATTTGATCATGTTATATAATCATTTTAATATGTTGTTGGATTTTGTTTGTCAGTTGGCTTTTTGTTTTGTTTTGAATTCTATCTTGACCTACTAAGTTTAAATAGAGCCTTCTGTGTAGGCTTGGGTTTGAAACTATCCATTGGAACATGGGCAACTCACCAGTGGTTATACCATCAAAACCTATAATTACCTTTCATTGGCAGTTTTTTTCCTAGTTTTCTCTGGTTCTATGATTGTTACCACATATAATGATTTAAAAATATTTGCTTCTTTATTTTTTTCAGAGTTTGAGAAGGATCCGTGTTAATTATGTCTAAGTGCATGGTGGAATTTGTCACTAGATCTGTCTTCTCCCCCTTACCAGGAGGGTTTGAATTATTACTTCATTCTTATTAGTAGGTATCTGTAGCGAGCTGCATGGTGTCATACCTGATGGAGATGTATAATCAACTCCTGAGATGGCTAAGGCCTGACCTATGCTATGATCACGCAATGATTATCAGCTGCCTGCATATGCGTGAACCTATGGGCAATGCCCACCTGGCAGTTCGGGGTTGGCAGCCCATGCCTACTTAAGGGCTGGGAGAGGTTTGCCTGAGGAGAGAAGTCAAGGAGGGAGAGAAGGGAAAGAGAGAGGGGAAGAGAGAGAGAAGTGTAAAAAGTCCTGGAATAAAACTGCAGTGAGAAGAGCTCCGGTGGTCGCGTCATCCTTGTGGGATGAGGGTGGCCGTGACAGGTATCAGCATGTTCCGCCATGATTTTTCTTCATAATTCACTCTTAGGAAAGAGTGTTTTTCTTGGTATTTTTAGGTATCAACCAGTTGGTATAAAATTATTCATAATCTTTTATTATCTAAGTATTATAAAAGCAAACTTGTGTCTTTTCTTTCTGTTATGATTTTAATTATTTGTGCCCTTTCTCTTTTTTATTAGTACAGCTAGACATTTTATAATTTTGTCAACTGCTTTGAAGAACTAACTGTTGATTTCTTTGATAGCCTCTAATTTTATAAATTTATTTTTACATATATGAGTCACTGTGTATGTGTATGTATGTGTGTGTGTGTGTGTGTGTGTGTGTGTGTGTGTGTGTGTGTGTGTGTGTACCATGTATATGTCTGGTGCTTGCAGAGAGCAGAAGAAGGCATTTCATCCTCTGGGACTAGAGTTATAGATAGTTGTGATCTATCATGTGGTGCTAGGAACTGAATTTGAAAGAGTTCTGCAAATGTTCTTAACTGCTGACCCAACTCTTCAGCCCCCCATCTCTAATTTTCTATTCTATGTTATAATCCTTATTTTCCTACTATTTTCTAGTTTCTAGTTTTGTATTCTGCTTTTCTTTTGTTTTTAGCTATTAATATAATCTAAAAAGTTTGCATTATTGATGAGAATTTTCTTTTTAATCTGTTACTTCCTATGTAATATTTCCCTCCCTTTTATCATTCATTTCACTGCAATTCCCAAATTTCACTGTTTTGTGTGACCTTTCAAAACATGAAAATGGGAACCCAAATGAATCACTACTAGAGGTGCTTTTATTCTCATTAGTGCATATTTTATGAAATTAAAAGCCACACACACATATGCACGTATACACTTATAATTATTATATCTTTTTAATAAATTGTTCCCTTTATGTCAGTTTTATTTTGACTTCCATTTGCTTGAACTATTGACTTTCCTCTTGATTCATTTGGTGGGTGCCTTTGTCTATGATGTTTGTTTCTTGAACACAACAGATAGTTGGGTCCGGTTTTGTTGTGGGATAATCCTTCTGTGCATTGTGAATATGTGTTGCTCTCATTGGTTGATAATAAAAGCTGATTTTCTCTATAGTCAAGCAAAATATAGCAAGGCAGGAAAGCTAAATGGAGATACACAAAGGAAGAGCAGACTCAGAGAGAGGTGTGAGCCAGTCACCCAAGAAGCTAGTAGTCCAGTAAAGTCATGGCAACATGGCAATACATAGGTTAATAGAAATGGTTTGATTTAAATGTAAGACCGAGTTAGTAATAAGCCTGAACTATAGGCCAAATGTTCTGTAATTAATATTAAGCCTCTGAGTGATAATTTAGAAGCAGTTGCAGGAAAAGGAGGGACAGAGACACCTCCATTTATATAGTTTTTCTTTAATTTTGTTAGTTGCATCTTTGAAGTAATAAGTTGAAACTGTTTACTTTTAACATTATTATAGATGTAGGGGTGGAGTGGTGGTTTGAATGCAAATGTCACACAAAGGAAGTGGCACTATTGGGAGGTGTGCTCTTGTTAAAGTAGGTGTAGTCTTGTTGGAGGAAGTGTGTCACTGTGGTTGTGGGCTTTGAGGTCTCTTTTGCTCATGCTTCATTCAGTATGACACTCAGTCCACTTCCTGCTGCCTTCTGATCAAGATGTGGCCAGAACTATGTCTTCCTACACAATGCCATGCTCCCTGGCCATGATGATAATGTACTAAACCTCTGAAACTATAAGCCACCCAATAAAATGTTTCCCTATATAAGAGTTGCGGTGGTCATGATGTCTCTTCACAGTAACAGTAACAAAGAGGTGGTTTGATTGAGAATGTATCCCTATAGCTCATATATTTAAGTAGTCAGCCTTCAGTTGGTGGGACTAATTGGGAACGATTAGGAGGTGTTGTCTTGTTGGAGCAGGACTATCACTGGGGCAGGCTTTGATGTCTTAACTTGGATTCCAAGTTAACCCTGTGCTTATAGATCAAGATGCAAACTCCCAGCTCCTGATTCAGAGCCATGACTGTCTGCATGTTGCAAAGCTCCCCTCCATGATGGTCATGGACCCATCTCTGAAGTGGTAAGTCACAAATTAAACATTTCTTTTAATAAGTTTCCTTGGTTGTGATGTCTTAGCAGAGCAATAAGAAAGTAACTAAAATTCTTCACAGAACTGGAGAAGACAATAATCAACTTTATATGGAAAATCAAAAAACCCAGGATAGCCAAAACAATCTTATACAATAAAGGATCGTCTGGAGGCATTACCATCCCTGACTTCAAACTCTATTACAGAGCTACAGTATTGAAAACAGCTTGGTATTGGCATAAAAACAGAGAAGTCGACCAATGGAATCGAATAGAAGACCCTGATTTAACCCACAAACATATGAACACCTGATTTTCGATAAAGGAGCTAAAAGTATACAATGGAAAAAAGAGAACATCTTCAACAAATTGTGCTGGCAAAACTGGATGTCAATCTGTAGAAGAATGAAAATATCTATCACCATGTACAAAACTCAAGTCCAAATGGATTAAAGACCTCAATATCAGTCCGAACACACTGAACTTGATAGAAGAGAAAGTGGGAAGTACTCTACAACAGATGGGCACAGGAGACCACTTCCTACGTATAACCCCAGCAGCACAGACATTAAAGGCCTCAATGAATAAATGGGACCTCCTGAGACTGAGAAGCTTCTGTAAAGCAAAGGACACTGTCACTAAGACAAAAAGGCAACCCACTGACTGGGAGAAGATCTTCACCAACCCCGCAACTGAAAAAGGTCTGATCTCCAAAATATATAAAGAACTCAGGAAACTAGACCATAAAAGGCTAATCAACCCAATTATAAAATGGGGCACTGAGCTGAACAGAGAATTCTCAACAGAAGAAGTTCAAATGGCCAAAAGACACTCAAGGTCATGCTCAACTTCCTTAGCGATCAGGGAAATGCAAATCAAGGACAACTTTAAGATACCATCTTACACCTGTCAGAATGGCTAAAATAAACACCATTGATAGCCTTTGCTGGAGAAGTTGTGGAGAAAGGGGTACACTCATCCATTGCTGGTGGGAATGCAAACTTGTGCAACCACTATGGAAAGCAGTGTGGCGGTTTCTCAGGAAATTCGGGATCAACCTACCCCTGGACCCAGCAATACCACTCTTGGGAATATACCCAAGAGATGCCCTATCATACAACAAAAGTATATGCTCAACTATGTTCATAGCAGCATTGTTTGTAATAGCCAGAACCTGGAAACAACCTAGATGCACATCAACGGAAGAATGGATGAAAAAAGTAGGGAATATATACATATTAAAGTACTACTCAGCAGTAAAAAACAAGGACTTCTTGAATTTTGCATGCAAATGGATGGAAATAGAAAACACTATCCTGAGTGAGGTAAGCCAGACCCAAAAAGAGGAACATGGGATGTACTCACTCATATTTGGTTTCTAGCCATAAATAAAGGACATTGAGCCTATAATTCGTGATCCTAGAGAAGCTAAATAAGAAGGAGAACCCAAAGAAAAACATATAGGGATCCTCCTGAATATTAACCTTCATCAGGCGATGAAAGGAGACAGAGACCCACATTGGAGCACCGGACAGAAATCTCAAGGTCCAAATCAGGAGCAGAAGAAGAGAGAGCATGAGCAAGGAACTCAGGACCGTGAGGGGTGCACCCATACACTGAGACAATGGGGATGTTCTATTGGGAACTCACCAAGACCAGCTGGCCTGGGTATGAAAAAGCCTGGGATAAAACCGGACTCGCTAAAAATATCGCGGACAATGAGAACTACTGAGAACTCAAGAACAATGGCAATGGGTTTTTGATCCTACTGCATGTACTGGCTTTGTGGGAGCCTAGGCAGTTTGGATGCTCACTTTACTAGACCTGGATGGAGGTGGGAGGTCCCTGAACTTCCCACAGGGCAGGGAACCCTGATTGCTCTTTGGGCTTTCGAGGGAGGGGGACTTGATTGGGGGAGGGGGAAGGAAATGGGAGGCAGTGGCGGGGAAGAGACAGTAATCTTTAATAAATAAATAAATAAATAAAAATAAGGTAAGTAAGATTTGTTGGTACCCTCTGGAAATATGAGTCAATTTTTTTGTAAGTTGAATTGGCCTTATCACAGAAATATTTAAAAACTAAGATAGATGTTTATTAACTCCTGTAATTTTTTTTGGCTGTTTTACTTATTCTTTGGATTAGTATTTGTTCACTTATTTCTACCCTATTAATATTAGGGTCTATTATTTACCTGTGTTAGGTTTATGGATTCCTTCTTAACTCTCCTTTGTCAATCTATTTTTCTCATAAATTTATTATTTCCTGTGCTCTGTGTATAGTGTAGTCCTTTAAATAGTATCTGTACTACTACTGGCTTAGTGTCCATCTAATTACCTTAGCTTCTACTTGACCTGAGATTCCTTATTTTTCTGTCAATTTAAAAATATATCTTTCTTGCCTTCTGCAGGGCCATGGGATCCGCCAGCTCAGCCTGTTTGGGCGCTGAAGGCAAAGGGGCCAGCCGGAATTGCTTTGCTTCAATAGCCTGTCTGCAGCAAGGCAGGACCTTTCTTAGTGAGGTTCCTGGCCACCAGAGGAACCTGATCCTCTTCCTGGGGACCCATCAGAGTGGTTGGTGAGTGTGCTCTTGACCCATGGCAGGAGCCCGGAAACACAGCAGGGACATTCCCAACCCCCTTCACTCCCCGGTCATTCAGCAGGGGCTGCTCCCCTCTGCTGGGGCCTCTCTCTCCCTAACCCATCCCAGTTTGCACCCAGGAACCTCCTCCCTTCTTTCTCCCTTCTGCGGGGCCAGGGGATCCGCCAGCTCAGCCTGTTTGGGCGCTGGGACAGGGTGCTGAGGGCAAAGGGGTCGGAGGGAATTGCTTTGCTTCAATAGCCTGCCTGCAGCAAGGTAGGCCCTTTGTTAACGAGGTTCCTGGTCACCAAGGGAACCTGATCCTGTTCCATAAGATCCATAGGATAGCATTTGAAGTAAGAGATGGGCAGGCACCAAGGCAAGAATACCTCCACCAATCAGAAAAACAACATGAAAACACCAGAAGCCAGTGATCAGACAACAGAAGGTCTTGAAAACCCTAATCCAGAAGAAGGGGAAAAAATGACATTATGAAAGTGATAGAGTCCCTTAAACAGCATGTAAAAAACGCCCTTATAGAAATGGATGAGAAGTATAACAAAAAGTTTGAAGAAATGAATAAATGCGTAAATGATACCCTGAGAAACCAAGAAAAAATATTCAAACAGGTAATGGAAACAGTTCAAGAATTGAAAACTGAAATGGAGGCAAGGAAGAAAACACAAACTGAGGGCCGACGGGATATGGAAAATCTAGGGCAATGAACAGAGACTACAGAAACAAGCATAACTAATAGAATACAAGAGATAGAAGAAAGAATGTCAGACTCTGAAGACACCATTGAGAAAATAAACACACTGATCAAAGAAAACAGCAAATCCAACAAATTCTCATCACAAAACATTCAGGAAATATGGGACACCATAAAAAGACCAAACCTAAGAATAATAGGGATAGAAGAAGGAGAAGAATTACAGCTCAAAGCCCAGAAAATACTAGACCTGGATGGAGGTGGGGGGTTCCTTGGACTTCCCACAGGACAGGGAACCCTGATTGCTTTTCGGGCTGAGGGGGGGGGCTTAATTAGGGGAGGGGGAGGGAAATGGGAGGCGGTGGCTGGGAAGAGACAGAAATCTTTAATAAATAAATAAATTTAAAAAAAAATAAAATTAAAAAAAAATTATGGAAGAAAACTTTCCCAACATAAAGAAAGATATTCCTTTGAATAGTCAAGAAGCATCCAGAACACCAAATAGACTGGATCAAAAAAAACATCCCCTCGCCATACAATAATCAAAACACAAAACATACAGATTAAAGAAAGAATATTAAGAGCTGCAAAGGAAAAAGGTCAAGTTACTTATAAAGGTAAACCTATCAGACTTACACTGGACTTCTCTATGGAAACCATGAAAGCCAGAAGGTCCTGGATAGAGATACTGCAAAAACTAAGAGACCATGGATGCAAGCCCAGACTACTATACCCAGCCAAGCTATCGTTCACTATCAATGGAGAAAACAAAATATTCCAGGATAAGAACAAATTTAAACAATACGTAGTCACAAACCCAGTCTTACAGAAAGTAATAGAGAAGGAAAATCGCAACCCAAGGAATCCAACATTGCCAACACTGCCTATAATAACTCAGACAACGAGCAACCCTTCACCAGCACAACTCAAAGAAGGGGAACACACAAGCTCTACTACCAAAAAAATAATAACAACAGGAGTCAACAACCACTGGTCATTAATATCACTTAATATCAATGGACTCAATTCACCTATAAAAAGACACAGGCTAAGAGATTGGATATGAAAACAGGATCCAACATTCTGCTGTTTACAAGAAACACACCTCTACCACAAAGATAGACATCTACTCAGAGTAAAGGGTTGGGAAACTAGACTTTAAAATGCTAATTAACCCAATTAAAAAAAATGGGGCACTGAGCTGAACAGAGAATTCTCAACAGAAGAAGTTCAAATGGCCAAAAGACACTCAAGGTCATGCTCAACTTCCTTAGCGATCAGGGAAATGCAAATCAAGACTTTAAGATACCATCTTACACCTGTAAGAATGGCTAAAATAAACACCAATGATAGCCTCTGCTGGAGAGGATGTGGAGTAAGGGGTACACTCATCCATTGCTGGTGGGAATGCAAACATGTGCAACCACATGGAAAGCAGTGTGGCAGTTTCTCAGGAAATTCGGGATCAACCTACCCCTGGACCCAGCAATACCACTCTTGGGAATATACCCAAGAGATGCCCTATCATACTACAAAGTATTTGTTCAACTATGTTCATAGCAGCATTATTTGTAATAGCCAGAACCTGGAAACAACCTAGATGCCCTTCCACGGAAGAACAGATGAAGAAAGTGTGGAATATATACATATTAGAGTACTACTCAGCGGTAAAAAACCATGACTTCTTGAATTTTGCATGTAAATGGATGGAAATAGAAAACATTATTCTGAGTGAGGTAACCCAGACCCAAAAAGATGAACATAGGATGTACTCACTCATAATTGGTTTTTAGCCATAAATATAGGACATTGAGCCTATAACTCACAATCCTAGAGAAGCTAAATAAGAAAATGAACCTAAAGAAAAGCATACAGTTATCCTCCTGGATATTGGAAGTAGTCAAGATTGCTGGGCAAAAATTTGGGAATTGGGGGGTGGGGTGGGATGGGGGAAAGGGGAGATGGGGAGAGAAAAGTGAGAAGGGGAGGATAGGGAGAACTTGGGGAAATGGGATGGTTGGGATAATTGGAGGATGGATATGGGAGCAGGGAATTATATATCTTAATTAAGGGAGCCATTTTAGGGTTGGCAAGAGCCTTGACTCTAGAGGGGTTCCCAGGGGTTCAGAGAGATGTACCCAACTAGGTCCTTGGGCAGCTGAGGAGAGAGAGCCTGAAATGGCCTGATCCTATAGCCATACTAACGAATATCTTGCATATCACCATAGAACCTTCATCTGGCGATGGATGGAGATAGAGACAGAGACCCACATTGGAGCACTGGACTGAGCTCCCAAGGTCCAAATGAGGAACAGAAGAAGGGAGAACATGAGCAAGGAAGTCAAGACCGCGAGGGGGGCACCCACCCACTGAGACTGTGGGGCTGATCTATTAGGAGATCACCAAGGACAGTTGGACTGGGACTGAAAATGCATGGGATAAAACCAGACTCACTGAATATGGTGGACAATGAGGGCTGCTGAGAAGCCAAGGACAATGGCACTGAGTTTTGACCCTACTGCATGTACTTGCTCTGTGGGAGCCTAGCCAGTTTGGATGCTCACCTTCCTAGACCTGGATGGAGGGGTGAGGACCTCGGACTGCCCACAGGGCAGGGAACCCTGACTGCTCTTTGGACTGGAGAGGGAGGGGGAGGGGAGTGGGGCGTGGGGAGTGGGAGGAGGGGGAGGGAAAAGGGAGGCAGGGAGGAGGCGGAAATTTTTAATTAAAAAAAATTAATAAAAAAAAAACATTGTAGGGACACCTACCCAAGGAAGTCCTGTCTGTTAACCCTCAGTGACTTATTTTACAGTAAGCTGAGTCTAACTAAGGGAGAACCCTGCTGGTGCCCAACTCAAATTTCTTTCATTTCCAATGCAAATGTTAAATATAAACTCAAAATAAACAGATTTTCGGCTGTGTAGCACTTTCAAAAAATATATCTTTCTTGGATATAGCAATCTTGATTGACAGTTTTACAACTTGATATGTTATTTCATACTTTCCTGCCTTTTTCTTGATGATGGAAACTATGATGCTATTCTAATATGTTTGTCTTTGTAGGTGAGTTGATATTTTTTTTATATATTTTGATAATAGTTTTTTGTTTTATATTTTTGACATTTTGACTATAATATGTCATGAATGTGTCTTCATATATATGTATATGAAGTATATGTACTTGCATATATGTATATATGTGTAAAATCCAAAAACCTTTTCATATATAAATGTGTGTGTGTGTGTGTGTGTATGTGTGTGTATGTATGTAATGAAATGGTCAACATAGTCTTTAAGGAACTCTAAAACTTTACTGTAGAACTTCAGAAGCCAGGCCTCTATTGCCTGTTCTGTGCCCAGCATTATCTTCTACGTTCACTTCCACAAGTAATTAAGTTTTAAACATACAATGGCTTCTCCAGGCCAAAGTCCCAAAATCCTTCTATGATCCTCAAAAAAAAAACAAAAAAAAACAAAAAAAACATGGCCCAGTCTGTCACAGGCAAATATCTCACTTCTGTTACCAATTTCTACCTTAGTCAGTATTCTATCGCTGTGATAAGACACCATGACAAAAGGCAACTTGGGGAAGAAAGGGGTTATTTCATCTTACATCTTGTAGTCCCTCTCCTGACTTTCATGACAGGACCTCAAAGCTAGAATTTGGAGGCAGGATTTGATATAAATGCAATGGAGGGAGGAGTTCTGCTTACTAGCTTGCTTCCTATGGTTTTCTCAGTTTGCTTTCTTACAGACCCCTTGCCTTGGGATGGCACCACCACCTACAATGGGAAGGGCCTTTCAATATAAATCAATAGTTACAACATGCCCCACAGCTTTTTCTCTGGTGCACTGTATGGTCACAATTTCCATGTATGTTTCCAGTGTCTAATATTCTCAGACAGAATGCGGAAGAGCTGTCTGCACTAGTATTTAAACTTGAAGGTGGGTACTCTCTCAGCTCACCAGAACCCTGGCTGTTTTTCTAATTCAAGTCTTGCCTGTTGGTGTTCACAAGTCTATGTTAGGTTTGCCTACACCACCTCTCATATTTGTGTTTTTACTTGCCTGGTTTGTAAAGAGAGTGAGGGGCTTGGGTTTGGGGATACAGTAGTGCTGAAATTTTTGTTCTTTTCGGTGAAACAATTTAGTGATAGACTATTTCTTGGGAACAGTTCCTTCCTTCACCCCAGCCTAGGAGCAAGAAGGACAGTTCTCAAGTCATGTCCAAGCATCTGATTTATAGAGTCCATACAGATCTCCCACATAAAGCACTGTTCCTGTAGAGTTTGCTTCTTGACACTGCCCTCTTTTCTTCTGTTTGTGGCCCCCAAATGGGCTCTTCCTTCTACTTCATTCAGTTTTTTAAGTTGGACTTTGTTTATTTTGTGAAGCTAATATTTGTTTGTTGCTGTATGTAATCTTGCTATGTTAAAGTTAAAAGCTTCCTTTTATTTAGACAAAAAAAGGGGGTAGGTGATGTGGGATGTATGCTGTGTATGTTTTATTGCTATTGGTGAATAAAGAAGCTGCTTTCACCCAATGGCTTAATAGAGTAAAGTCAGACAGAAAACCTGAACAGAGATACAGAAAGAGAGTGGGCAGAGTCAGAAGAGTTGCCATGTAGCTGCTGAAGGAGAAAGATACCTGCCACAGAACCTTACCAGTAAACCATGAACCGCGTGGTAAAATACAAAATGATGGGAATGGGTTAATTTAAGATGCAAGAGTTAGTTAATAAGAAGCCTGGGCTATAGGCTAATCAGTGTTGTAATTAATATAGTGTCTATGTTATTATTTGGGTCTGGGCAGCCAGGAAACAAAAAGAGCAGCCTCCTACTACACCAGACACACACATGCTACACAGACATACATACAACATACTCATATACATAAAATATAATTTAAAAAATCTTTAAAATGTATCTTCTACTGGATATCACTGATTAGGTTTTACTAGTGTGAAAGGGAATATGATGGATATATGTGGACATGCAATTATGGTGTGCATGTGAAGGATAGAGAACAACTTTGTGGAGTCAATTCTCTCCATCCAGTTTTACCAGGATCCCAGGTATATAATTTAGGTCATGAGACTCATAGGGAAAGCGTCTTTACCCATTTATCCTTCCTACCTGATCTCATTGATCTTTATTGATTTGAAAATGGGAATCTTATACGGAAATTTTTGTTTTGTTCAGCATTTGTTTAGCATTTGTTTTGTTCAGTTTTCTTTGAGCTTATACAATCTGTGGTTTTATATCTGACCATAGCATGGGGAAATAATTATGTATTTTAAAAAATAGATAAAATAGGATGAGTTGGAGTTGATTAGTCCCTTCTCTGAGATCAGAATCTGGGAAAATGCTAGTAGGTTAGTATTTGGTTACATAGATTTTCTTGAAGTTAGAACTTTTATGACAAACTACATGAAGTGGACTTTAAAATGGGGTCTATACTTTTACTCAGGCCTAAACAATGAGGTAATTTCCAATTGATTTTCAGTGAGAACCTAGGTGAATTATACAAGGTAAAACTCATAAACATTTAGGGACCATTCAAAATTGAATCCCCTATGATTTTTCCATACTATGTGTATAATAATTTGCCAATTATAGTTTACCTTTCCATATTTTTTTCATGGGATCCCACATTAGTTCATTAGATTCTGCACTAGCATATTATAATTTTTAATATTTGTTTGTCATTTTCTCTATTTTAGGCACAGTAGTTATCATCAGATGTCCATATTACTAACATAATAATTTGTAAAAAACATATTGTTTTTTTTTATGTGTATGTGTGTGAGCCTAAGAGTTTATATGCACGGTGTGCCTGCAGGAGACTGTGAAGAACAAATGAGGGTGCTGGAACTACCGGAACTGGAATTACAGGCAGATCATAGCTGCCATGTGGCTGACAGGCAATACATTTCTGCCGTCTGAAAGACAGTAAGCCATCCCTCCACAAAAGAGTTTCATATCTTGTGTCACTGTCCGTTAAAGGAGGAATTTCCACTTTGTTATAGTGTACAATACTATTATTCTAACAAATTTGAGTAATTAGAATTGTGTCGAATTTATACACAAATGCTATAAAAGAATATTTGTTTATAGGTGTCTTTTTACATTTTACTTATCTGACTTTGGTAACTTTAATACCCAAGACCATTTGCTATTTCCATACTCCAGTTCTTTAGTTCCCTCCTCCAAGACCAACTGTCAAACCACAAATATAACCAATCATATACTATCCTGCAGGTCTCTGAATGGTTGAATACACAAATACAAATCAAATAAACCTTATAGACCAATGAGGATAAGAGCATGATTTAAAGTAGCCATAGATTAGAAACTTCCAAATGTCCATCAGAAGCTGAGAGCATAAACAAGCTGCCATGTAACTATGCAGGAAAGCACTAGACAGCAAAGAAAGCAGACAGAACCTTAACCAAGGCAGCAAGATAAGAGTAATAAGCCAGCAAAATCTCAAAAGTAATCACTATTAGGATTGAAAGTAGCCAGCCGCTTCAAAAGGCCCATACCATGGCATGTGTGTCTCTGTGGGGATTGGACAGTCAGCATTTGTGCACAATTCCAGAAAATACAAAGAAGCTCTCATTTCCCGAAAGCATATCTGTGTTTGCCTAGAGACAGGGAGGAGAGTGTCAGGGTGAGGGAGAGGGAAGTGTTGCCAAGGGCTTGAGAACCAGTTGTGGTGAATATTCTACCCGTCACATGTCAAACCTACCCAGTTGCATACTTGAAATATGAACATTTTGTCGTGGACCAGAAATCTATCTCAATATAGCCTCAAAAAGCCAAGGGAAGAAAAATCACCTAGAAAATCATTTAAACTGCCTGGAAACAGGAAGTCGCTAAACTTGTTAGCCATTGTCATCTCTGATACAAAGAAAGAGGGATTCAGTGTTGAAACACCATCAGAAGAAACAATGTTAGAAACGGTACAAACGGGGGGCAAGATGAGGAAAGCACAGCTCCGGGAAGTGAATGAACGCCAAGCAAACCTATACAAAAAGCTGACAAAGAGAAAGCGGCTTCCAAACGACAGACAGACTGCTACTACAAGGCGTGTGTCTTGGATACTTTTCTACTTCTGTGACAAAACACCATGACCAAGGCAACTTATGGAAGAGTTCACTAGAGCTTGCTTGCAGTTTCAGAGGATTAATCCATAACTACAATGGTCAGGAGCAAGGCAGCGGCAGGAAGGCATGATGTTGGAGCAGTAGCTAGGAGCTAAGATCTTGATCCATTAGCAAGAGGCACAGAAAGGGCCAACTGGGGATTTGTGTGGGCAGGAAAAGCAGCTCAACACTACGGATCCCTGTGTTCTCTGTGACCCAGAATATGTGGGTTCTGCGGGGACTGTTAATCATTAACGACCTGTGCAGCCGTGGCCTCTGTAGTGACAGCATAGGTTTGCTCCAAGCACACATGGTGCTTTTTACGATCAACAGTGTGACAGGACTGCCTTGTGTTGAGTCATAACCCAGATTCCGCACTCTGGACACTCGGTTGAATAGCACTGTACCAACATGTTGTCAAGGGTAAAATGGAGATAGTGTGAATCCCTAGACGATTACAGGCTGAATATTTAATGATCATTTGTCTGCCTGCCCTTTGAGGACTTGCATGTGTAGGGCACTGACAAACAGAATGTATTTGGTGATTGATGCACTGAGTCCAAGTTGAACTCACATGTACAGCACGGTCAGAAGATCCTGGGACAATAAAAAGGATAAGATACAAACCCCCAAGAGGGTTCACCTCCTTTATGCCTTCTGGACAATACAGGTGTTGAGGAGGTGGGGAGGCTCCTCATCTTGACTGACTGAGACCTTACTTACCACACTGAGGGGGAGTCAATGGTCTGTCTGTTAGGCAGAGCAGAACCTGAACTGACAACAACCTATAGAACTCACACTTTAGAAACCCACGAACTGTCACTTCATAGACTTATTAGACACCAGTAATATTGTTCCAACGATAGCACGGCAGCATCCAAAGGAACCCAGTACATTTGCGCTACAGCAAAGCAATACCTTTTGTGAAGTGTGTCCAGATGTGTCCCAGAAAGATTCTGAAAGAGAAGACGGAAAACATTCCTGACTCAACATTTTGTTGGGCAGGTAGGTAGCTTCACACATCTGGGGTCCTTTTCTTGGGGACAGAAGCACCAGGCTTTCATATGCTCATTTGAAAACCCTTGGACCCCCTTGACAAAATTCAGTGGATCCTAAAGTTGCTCTAGTTGGGAGACGGTCTACAGAGGGGGTTAGCTATGCGAGTTCATGTCAGAGAATCAGGCAGTGGCCTGGAGTGAAATGTGGCCGTTACCAATGACTAAAGCCAGGAGGTCAGACTCCCTTCATACTGACACTGTGATCCTGGACAGAGAGAAATGTCCAGATATCCAGGGGTACAAGAAGGAAAATCAGATGAATAAGACATCCTCAGGACAGAGGGAGAAGAGATTAAGAAACAGTCTATTGTACTGGGCATTTCAAAAAACATGGGTCGTGCATGACCAATTTTCACGCTCATAAATACCTCTTTGTACAGCCTAGGACTCCAAAGGGAAGGAAAAGAAAAGAGAATACAGGGGCTGGAGAGATGGCTCAGAGGTTAAGAGCATTGCCTGCTCTTCCAAAGGTCCTGAGTTCAATTCCCAGCAACCACATGGTGGCTCACAACCATCTGTAATGGGGTCTGGTGCCCTCTTCTGGCCTGCACAGACAGAATATTGTATACATAATAAATAAATAAATAAATATTAAAAAAAAAGAAAAGAGAATACAGTAACGTGTCCAAGGTGAGCCCCTCTCCTAAGCCACTGCTGCATCTCAGGCACAGTTATGTGACACTCCTGAGGAGTGCGCATGGTTAGGACAGACAGGCCCCGTGAAAACTTGAAACGTGATGGAAGGTGAATTGGTTACCAGATAAAAGGGTGTCACCAGAGAAAAAAGCATACAGAGAGGCTTGACCCAACCCTGAGACCTGATCCCTCTTGGCTGTTGGTTTCAAAGTGGGATTAAGGCAAAGGGACCACCCTGAAGGAAACTGCCAGAACCCTTCTAGAGAGCTTCAAACATACCAACTTCAGGAAGGAACGAAAGTGCAGAGGCGTAAGTCTTAGCTCTAAGTTCTGCTTCCAAGTCAGCTTTGTTCCCAGGTCCACCTTCTACATGCCTGAGGAAGCAGGTGGCCAGCGGTGCATCAGAACTGCAAGAACTGCTTCTCAATATCTCCAGCCCATGCTGAGATCAAAGGCCAACCCTCCTGAGACCTGACTACTCAGGCATGACAGAGAGCAAAGAGCCAAAGGGGTTCCCAACTTCAGGGAGGGGGTAGAGCGGGGAGCACAGACAGAAAGTAAGAGAGGGGGGTGAGAAAGGGGGAGAGAAATAGAATGATTAGATAGTGACAGGCCAAGATCTTACTTCTTGTTATAGACACACCCAGAAGAGACCCAGGGTCCATTCTGTGAAAAACAGCATCTGAGAATGAATTGCAAAGAATCACAAAGGGGTAGTTATTTGATTATGTATCTATTATACTTTTGTCATCTCAAAGGACCAAAATTTCTGGACTTAAAAACACAGTGTTTTGGTGTTGTTGCTCTGTTCTGAATGACAGGTGTCTGAGCATGTGTTCTGAGACCAGCTGTAACAATGTAGCTTTAAACAAAGTATCTACTATTTCAAGAAGGTGGGAGCCCTCAGGAAGTGCAGGGCTCACAGCTCAGAGCAGCATAATGGGATTCTCAGAGAGCTCCACTTGGCCAGAGAAGACAGAGGCGGGTCTTTTGGCAAGGGTCCATCCTATTTCAGCCATGCCAAGAAGTTTACCCTTGAGTCAAAACGAAACAGGCTGCCATTCTGTCATTTAGGACAAGCCAAGGATGTAATAACTCACCTTTACGGATGAGTCCCGCCACTCACTCGAGCTGGGAATTTGGAGGAAAGAAGTGACCAGTTGGAAGACTATAGCGGCAATGCAGGGACCATGATGGCAGTGGAGTTTAAGAACGTCCACTGGCATTTGATAGTCGGTGGCCGCAGAAACCGCCTAGACTCTGGATGGTATCTCCAGGTACATGAGGAGAGGGAGGAGGACATAGTGAGGTCTCTCCGCCACGGTTTCCTCATCATCCTGGATGAATGCTAGCTATCGTTATCCTTTGGAGAAGACTTCTGGAGGACACTCAAAGAAGAGGAAGGTGCAGTGTTATTTGTTGACCCACGCCTCACTCATTCTGTCTGGCATTTCAGAGGTTTGGTCAGTGACTCCCTTTAAGGCACTAGAGAAAGCTGTCTCCTGACTTGGAAATTTCCTTGGGAAGCCATGTCCTAGCATGCACAGACTCATGCGTCAGTCTGGAACAACATACTGCAGTCTCATGGGTGAAAGACTGTCAGGTGGCAGGAGCCTAGCAACTTCTCTATCTGCGTATCTTCCTGCCCTTCTCGTCAGCAATACCTCCCACACACAGCAGCCAGAGGGAGAGAAATGAGTCAGTGTGGCTCTGGGCACTGCCCAGACTTGGGGATCTTCCTGATTCCCCACACCATCTGAACAAGACCAGACCTTGACCTGGGCAGCTGCCCACCCCTGTGCCCTCCTCCTCCCTAGTTCCTTCCTTCTCCCCTCTGTTACACTAAGCTCCAGATACCCTGTAAGTTCCATTACCACTTGGTGCTCCTGCCCCAGTGACTGGGCACATTATAGCTTTGTCTGCTAGGCAGGCTTTCCATGCAAGACTGGCAGGCCATTGACTTGAGAGAAGCCTTCCCTGGGCTCCATGGTGCTCCTTTACAGCCTCCTGGATCTTAGAAAAGTGTGCAAGCAAGCATCTCCTTGATGGCCCTGAGAGTTTTACCTCTTCCTTATCATTTTCCATGTTTTCTGACAAGTCTATATTGTCACATTTTCGGTGTGAAATAAGCTCCCGGAGTACAGGGACGACAGCCTAGCCAGGAAAGGGGGACATGGTATCTAGCCTGACCCTTCAAGAATACCCGTGAATCATAAAATGAGGGGCATCACTGGCACTTTGTCCCATTGAAAGGCCCCCTCCTCCCTCTAGGAACACTCCACAAGGCTCTTTTCTTTACCCCATCACAGTGCTTAGTATTCTGAACACTACTGATTACAGGTGGGATAAACTCCACACAGAAGATGTGCAGAACTGAATGTGGGACATCATGAAGCCTGCAGAGAAAGGACCTGGACAGTCTCCAGCTGCTGTCCTGGTTACTGTACTGGTCACTATATTACTGTGGTTGGGGATTTTAAGGACTGTCTCTAGGACCAGGGTGCAGACTTTGGTGGCACTTCCCTGTACCCATTTCTCCATCTATGCCACTGATGTCTTTGGGTCAGTGTTCATATCTACAAAGGCCGAGTAGGATCCTGTGGAACCCTGGTCCTGGATTGTCTGGAGTTCATTTCCCTTCTCATAGGTCTCCTGCTCCCATGAAGAGCAGATCCTCTGCTATGGGCACAAGGCGCCATCATATCATCCAGCCCTACACAACAATCATGGCTTTACCTATCCTGGCCATCGTGGACAGACACCTGAAAACTTGAGGCGCAGCTCATCTGTCTGTTCCCTCTGCCTGCAAGCATCCCACCCCAGACCACTAGGTGATGGCCCCTGACTCCTAAGCCATGGTTCCCTGCCCCTTGCCTCTGCTGGGACAAGCTCAGTCAAGCCCTAGGTCCCTGCCCCTCGCTCTGTTGGGACAAGCTCTGTCTAGGTGCAGAGAGCTGGGCATATCCAGAGGGCAAGGAAGGGATGGCACCTGACTCCCAAGTCCTAGGTCTCTCTCTGCTTTTTGCTTCTACCGGTTCAAGTTCTGTCTAGGTGTAGAGAACTGGGCTTTTCCACAAGGCAAGAATCCTATCTCCATACCCGCTTCTCAGGAGGAGATGGAAAGTCCTGCCTCACCCCACAGGGACGAGGTCTCATTCTCAAGTTCATGTTCTCCTATCCTGAGTAGCTTCTGCCAATAGAGAAAGCCACACAGAAAGCCTTGTATACACAAGGTGGACTGGGTTGCGGTGGCAGGACCCTGTGCTGGCATGCGAAATTCCGTGGTCACCATAGTCTGGTCACACAGACCTGATGAGATGCTGAGCACAAATGGCGAATAAATACTTGAGGCAGTGTTCAACCTCATCTGGGGGAAATCACATACGAAACCTCCCATAGTCCATCTAACCCAAGTCAGAATGGACACTGAAGGAAAAACAGGACAAGTGGCCATGAGGATATGGGGAAAGGGGAACACTTATTCACTGCCTGGCCGAGTGTGAACCTGGAAAACCACCATGTGACTGATTATGGTGACTCCTCACAAATTAGACCTATCTTTGTCACTCATGGTCATAAACACCAAAGACTCTAAATCTACACACCACAGAGATATTTCTGCATCCTTGGATATGGCTGTGCTATGCACAAGAGCCAACACGTGGAAAAAGCTAGATGAACCTCTGGGGATGCGCACATGAACAGAGCAGTGTGCACACACATGGGATGCAATTTAAAGAAGCTCTAAAGAGGATTGACATCATAATACTTACAAGAAAATGGATGCAACTGGAGACCCAGACTCAGAAAAACACCCATATTTCAGCAAGCGTGCAGCGAAGATATAGAACGGGGGGGGGGGGCTAGTGTTCCTGCAAGAGCATATATATGTGTATATGTGTGCGCACGCATGTATGTGTGTGTCTGGGGGGGGGGGAGAGGGAGAGAGAGTGAGGGAGGGAGGAGGAAGGAAGGAGGGAAGTAAGGAGGGACGAAGATCAGACTTAACAGGAGGGTCATGAGTGCAAAGAAGAGATCTTAATGTAGCCAGGAACTAGACTAGAGGAATACAAAGCAAAGGGAAGGGCTAACTGGAGAATGAAGGGGATAAGCTGGAGCAGTGCTGGGCATGGCAGATGGCAGGGGTGATGATGAAGGAGAACAAGGCATAAGGAATCCTGTATGAAGAAGTCAACATCAAACTTATTACATTTTGTTTTCCATCAAATTTCACTAAAAAAAAAAAAACCCTGAAAACACGCAGTCTTCTGGGGGGCAATTGTACAATGTAAAGAAGCACCTTGAGTCACTGTAGGGAAGTCTAGAAGTCTCAAAGAAAGGCACCATGGTTTGGGCATTTCAATTTTTAAAACATATCCACATGATGCCACTGGTTTGTGGTAAACACGAGACCACATGTCTGAAATGGCAGTGCAGTCAGAGGGCAAGTTGGTTCTGACTCTCTTGGAGCTAGTTCTGTCTGACCATTTTCTTCATGTTGTGCCACAGATTTGTGTGGGGGAACCCACACTTGTATTTGCACTGATGTTCAAATCACTCTCTGCCGTTTTGATCTCTTCACCCCTTTATTGCATGGGCTGAGTTGGGAGCAAGCCCACTGATACAGTCTCCTAGCTACCGTCCACTCTATGCATAGCCCTGGAGACTATCCAAGCTAGGTCATGTGGTATGAGCACCAGTGACCATGTGGGTGCTGTTGCACCACTGACCCTCGGATAGACAGTGATTCCTCTGCCTGGATTCCTTCCCTCCTGCCTAGGCATGGAGCAGTTCCACTTCCTTTCACAACCCACTTGTGCATTCCCTCTTGAGCACAGCTGCCCTTGAGTCCTATCAGAACTCTCAACATCTGGTCCTCCTTCTGGACTTGGGACTCCAGTCCCTGTTTTGGTCCACACTCTGCAGGCTGCCAGCTTGCCTGCTCCCTCAGCATTTGGCTCTGTGTGCCCCCATTGCTCTCTCCACACATTAACATACCAGCAGTCACTACTGCCTTTCCACAGTCCCAGCCCCCAGTGCCAGAAGGACTAGCTGCTGACTGGGGACTCAGCATCTCACCCTAAAGAGATGTTTCAGGTCCTGTCTCATTTGCCTTCTTGGGCAGGGATGAGCACTTCCTGGTTCTGGTCAGGGACCTCAGCACCTCAAAGGCATAGCACCTCCTGTCTCTGGGCCAGGCCCTTCTCAGCACCCCTCCCATCCCCCAGCACACCCCTCCCAGTGCCCCCCCTCCAGTTGGCTTTAACTTACCATTGAGGGCTCCCCTAGAGACTAGGTGCTCTTGATTTTCACTCCCCACATGGCAGGGGGAGCTGAGGCTCTGCAGAACCCCAGGTCCACAGTAGTCCAGGGGCTGGGGCAGAGACATGGAGAGGCTGAGGGTGGAGTGGGGAGCAATTTCCAGTCCAGGTTCTGTGCTCCCCAGGAGAAGCTTGAAGGCAGCGCCTATTCCTCTGTATTCCAGACCTCTGCATCCCCAGGGACTGGCACAGGCTCCATGTAGAGTATTTGTGGCAGGGCGTTATGAATGAGCACACATTCTTTATTCTCTCTTTTGGAAATGTTGCAGAGTGGGGGTGGGGAGTGGGAAGGGGGAGCCGACTCAGAAAATGGCTCAGCAGGCTGCGTGGGGAGCTGGGAAGACTCAAGCTTTCCTGGGTGTCAGGGGTGGCTGTGACATTAGGTAGTGCGTGTGTGTGTGTGTGTGTGTGTGTGTGTGTGTGTTGTGAGAGGGAGAGAGAGACACACAAATACACACCACACGAGATAGAGAGAATGCTGTTGCTGTTGTGTGTGTGTGTGTGTGTGTGCTGTGTATGTGTGAGTGTGTGTGAGAGAGAAATGCTGTTGCCTTTGTGTGTCTGCGCATGTGTGCTGTGTATGTGTGAGTGTGTGAGAAATGCTGTTGCTTCTCTCTAGCTCTGTGTGTGTGTGTTCTGTGTATGTGTGTGTGTGAAAGAGAGAAATGCTGTCGCTTTTCTCCCTTTCTCCCTCCCTCCCCCACGTGTGTGTGTGTGTGTGTGTGTGTGTGTGTGTGTGTGTGTGTGTGTGCATGAGTATGTGCCTGCCTCTTTTTGCTGGGCTGGAGACCCCCTGGATGTTGAGACACTGCTTCTAGGCTCCATCAGGCAGGGCTACCCTGGCTTCAAGGCCACCCCACCCACCCTTGCAAGGTTCTTGCTTGAATCATGGCAACCTTCCTTTATGGGGGAAGGGGCAACCCCGTTCCCCCCCCCCCCGCCACCACCCCGCGCCAGCTGAAGACATGGAACCCGAATTCCGCTGGTCCAGAGCGCAGTCCGGTCCCTGGCATCCTCTTCCCCAACGCGTGGGCGCCCCAGAGGCTGCGCACTGGCACCCCCACCCCAAGCTCACCCCGCCCCCGCAGCCCCGCAGCCCCGCAGCAGCCACAGGGGGAACCAAAGAGACAGAAGCCTTCCCAGCTGCCCGGACCACAGACGCCAACACCCCCCCCCCCGCCCCCCACCACACGCCGCCCTCCCGCCCGCGCCCCGCACGCCAGCCAGCCCAGAGCGAGCGGCAGCGGCGGCGGCTGCAGGCTGCGGAGAGCGGGCTGTGCGCACTAGCGGCCAGTGCTCGCCACCCCGGGTGACCGGGTCCCGCCTGCTCGGCCAGACCGGGGTCCCTGTCCGCAGCGCCCGCGCGAGCCCCCGGCCCGGGTTCCGGCGCCCACCGGCTCTCGCCGCCTCTCCGTGCCCTCAGTTCGCAGGAAGGGAGGTCGCGGCAGCGACCCGGCGGCAGCGGTGACCCTGGCGACCGCGGCAGCAGTGGCGGCGGAGGTCGCCGCAGCGGCGGCTGCGGCGGCCGAGGCTGCGGCGGCGACCGTGGCGGAGGCGGTGGCGGAGGCCTCCGTGGCGGAGGTGGAAGCAGAGATGGAGGCCGAGTTCGAGGCCGAGGCCGAGGCCAGCCTGGTGGAGGCGGCGGCCCTGGCCGGGGAGAAGGCGGGGGCGGCCGGCGCGGCCGCGGCGGTGGCAGCCACGGAGGCCAGCCTGGAGGAGGCCAGCCTGGCGGAGGCCACGGGGGCCGCTGCGTCGCCTTCCTACGGGAGGGTGGACATGGATGAAGAGCTGGCGGCGGCCTTGGCTGCAGAAGAGGAAGAGGCGGCGGCCGGGGGCTCCTCCGATGGGAACCCAGACTATCCCAATGCCTCGCTCTACGTGGGCGACCTGCACCCCGAGGTGACCGAGTCGATGCTGTATGAGAAGTTCAGCCCAGCCGGGCCCATCCTGTCCATCCGCCTTTGCAGGGACAAGGTCACCCGACGCTCTCTGGGCTACGCATATGTCAACTACCAGCAACCGCTGGATGCCAAGCGGGCCCTGGAGACCATGAACTTTGACGTTATCAATGGCAGGCCGGTGCGCATCATGTGGTCCCAGAGGGACCCATCGCTCCGCAAGAGCGGAGTGGGCAACGTCTTCATCAAGAACCTGGGCAAGACCATCGACAACAAGGCGCTGTACAACATCTTCTCGGCCTTTGGCAACATCCTGTCCTGCAAGGTGGCCTGTGACGAAAAGGGGCCCAAGGGCTACGGGTTCGTGCACTTCCAGAAGGAGGAGTCGGCCGAGCGCGCCATAGATGCGCTGAATGGCATGTTCCTCAACTACCGCAAGATTTTCGTGGGGAGATTCAAGTCCCACAAGGAGAGAGAGGCCGAGAGGGGAGCCTGGGCCCGCCAGTCCACCAGCGCCGACTTCAAGGATTTCGATGACTCCGATGAAGAGGCCACCTTTCGATGAAGACATCCCAGGACCCAGCCAGTAGAGCCAAAGCTTGGCTCCCACCCCGTTTACAGCCCCCACCCCCCCCAATCCCCCAACCCACCAGCAGTGTATTGTATTGGGAGTGCAGGTTTCTCTCTCCCTCTCCCTCCCTCCCTCCTCACCCCTCCCCGCTCCCCTTCCCCTCCCCATTTCCTATTTCCTTCCTCCCCTCTCTTGCCTTCTCTCCCTCCCCTCTCTTCTCCCCCCCCCCCCGCCAGCCAGTGCAAGCTAGCTTCCCCATCCCCTCTCTGCTCTCAGCCCCCCTTCCCTCTTCTATCCTCTCCTTCCCTCCTTTCTCTCCACCCCCAGTCAACTCCCCCCCACCCTGCCAATAATCCCACTAATCTGTGCCATTTGAGAGGGTAAAGGCTGCCTCTTCTCCCCGTGGTCGGTCTGATTCTTAAAAGCGTTTTCTGTCTCTTTGTTTACTGCACAGGTGATGCAATTTCCTGGTAGAAATATCTGGAAGGAGAAGGAAGTCTGATGTGGGAGAAAGAACCAAGAGTGCAATTGCTTCCCATCATCCTAATACTCAGAGAGAACCTCTTTTACCTTCTTTGGTGTGCCCTTTTCCCAGGCTCTCTGCTACCCCTTTCTCCCCCTCTCACCCCAGACCCACCTTCCCCTTTAACATATTCTTGTAGAGTGGTTCATATATGTGGTGTTTCTTAACCTGCTTTCTTCAGCGATGAAAACCAAACAAATCAACGCATTGAACTTCTTTCCATGCTATTCAACAGGCTTATGGAATATCATCTTCAGTGCCTGCAGAGTGCTCCTGTGTATCTATCCATGGACCTTAACATTTCTGTAATCATTCCCGCACTGTTGGACATTCAGGTGCCTAGTTCTTTCCCTGTGTTTAAAAACCAACACTGCGTGCCCTGATGAGTGACTCCTTCCTTGTCAAGCCAAATCTAGGCTAGCATCCTGGATGGCCTCTCCTTAACTGTGGACTTGCAGGATTCACATATAGACGTTTCAATGACTTTCCCTGTGTGTTGCCAAAAGGCTCCCTTTCATAACCCTTGTGCCAGTTTGTATTTGTGCCAGCCAGCCAGTGCAGCTAGAAAAAAAAAAAGAGTATGCCCATCTCCCCTGCACAGTCTCATGGTCCACTGTAATTGTGCGTGTGTTTGTGTGTGTGTGTGTGTGCTTGCGCGCTTGCAGGCGCACGTGCAGCATCATGAGCTGCTGCCAATGGTATTTCACTGTCGTTATTTCACTGGAACTGAAAGCTGTTAATCGCCCTTTTCTGCATTCCCGCTTCCTTTCCTTTTCCTTCTTGCCAGAAAAATAAATCAGCTAAGTTGCAGGAAAAAAAAATCACTAAGCAGACCATTTAACAGAAGAAACTGAACGCTCTCAGCTATCAATGCTAATGAATCCCATGCCTTCTTGAAATGTGCTGATCTGTATGTGCCCAGTGTTTTTCAAGAACTTGCTGAGTCTTTTCTCTTTGTTGTTCTAATGCATTGTCGTATACGTATACTATAATGTACATATTGTTTTATATCTGCTTTTCACATGTGTGTATGTGTGCATATGCACACAGTTTGCTGAGCTTCATTTCCTGTCATTAAAGATACTTTTAAAATATTTTCTTTGGCTGCTAGTACTTAATTTGTGTCTTGGCTAATGTGTTACATATGTATGTAGAGGTAGAGTCGTAAATATAAATATATACTTATGTTTATATCTGTTTTTTGTTTATGTACATTTTAGCTATACATTATTGTACATCAACTTCAGTGACATTCACAATTATTTTCTCAGCAAATGCGTAGAAGAAATTCAAATATTAAAATATGTGTGTTATTTCTTTCTTTGCCAAGAAAAGTTCACAATTTAATGGCTCTTCTTAATGATAGTAAGTTTACCTCCTTAGTCAGGTCCAGGCCTGAGTATCCCTGATATTCATTTAGAATCATCTATGTGTTCTTTTATTTGGCTATCTTTTAAAAAGTTGAAACTTTTTGTGTTTTTATATATTTTTGGTATTTGTTTTATATTGACTATACATAATTATAATTGGAAATACATATTTAAATTTTTCAATATAAGACGGAAATAAATACCCTATATTTCTGAATACTGCTCCTTGAAAACAAAACAGTAATTAGATGTCTGACTATTTATTTATAATATAATCAGCATTGTTTCAATGAAAGTGATTTTCACCATAACTTTTTTAAGAATCATCATCTTTTAAATCACTCAATATGCTCATACTTTTCAGTGAAAAGTTTCATCACAGTGACAAACAGTCATTCTACAACCAACTCATCTAAGGGCATGTGAAAATATTTTTTCTGTACAGAACAATTCCATGATCAGTCATTTTTTTCTCCCTTTCAACTGCATTTCAGACCAAGTGATAGAGTATCAACTATTTTGCACCTGTTAAGCTTTTTACTTAGAAAGTTACACCTGGAATAGTGCTGGAGAGTATGTATAACACAATTCACCTTGGTTCCTTCCATTGCTCAATCTGCTTCTCTAGGCTTTGTAAAATAAATGCCTCATAACACACTTTTCTTCATAACATTTCATTTAAAATTGAAGATCTAGCACAGTGGTTCTCAACTTGTGGCTTGTGACCCCCTTGGCAATCTTCTATCTACAAAAAAAATTTGCCTTACAATTTTATAACAGTAGCAAAATTATGGTTATGAAGTAGCAATAAAAATAATTTTATGGTTGGGGTCACCACAAATGAACTGTATTAAAGGGTTGAAGCATTAGGGAGGTGGAGAGCCACTGCTCTCACACATCAAAAGGCAGAGGGAAAATTTCATTTTTGTTTTTCTACAGGCTTTTTCTATATCTCTATAAGAATTTCCAAACGTTTGTAACCATGAGTGTATAGAAATAAGTGGGTTTTTTTTGAGTTTCCTTATTTTGACTCTTAAAATAGATTTCCACGTTTACTGCTCTATTAGTTTCATAGCTCTAGCTAATTGTTTTGTGGTTGCATTGCCCCTCCTCTCTTGTAATAGGAAAATCATTTAACAGTTGTTTTCCTCATCCTGGCTGTGGAGTGGCACTTAAAAATCAAGATAATTGTCAGGAATGTTGATTAGAAAGAAGCAGAAATACTATGTTTAATAAACTACTTGAAATGTTTCTACAAACTCTGTAATGCAAATGAAACAAAGTCTGCCTTGATGGGGATGACTAATTTATGCCTTCTAATACTTTTATGTAGACTCTCCTTGTAGGTCAAGACAACTTTGACATTTTGGCATGAAATATGAGAATTTTTTTTGTTTTAAGATTTTTTGGTAGGTTATAGATTGCTGTTGTAAATTTCATATTAAATAAATCTGTTGTATCATTTATCTAGCCCAACCTATGAGAAGTTCAGAAATAACTTCTCATTCATGAAGATGAGTATCTATTAGTATGACACAAAGGATTCATGTTAAGCCAGGTCTGTTGTTGCACAACTGTGATCCAAGCGTCCAGGAGTCTAAGGCAGGAGAATCCTGAGTTTAAGGTCAGTCTGTATACATAGCTAGACAGTGGGGTCTCAAAAAATTTTTAAAAAGATCCATGTTGACTACCCGTACAGATATTGCCTTAACTTTTATTTGCTCCACAATCCATTTCATATATACAAACAAAATAACCTTAATGTACTGAGAATGAGATCAGTTAATTTTTACAAATTTTTACATTTATTATGTTAAATTTCTTAACTGTACCTCTTTATGATGGTATTATAAATAGAATTTATACCCTACTTTTCCTTGAGTAGCTTATTGATACTGCATAGAAATAGAATATATTTTTATATATTGGTCTTATAGTCTATATTTTTCTTGTATTCTGATTTTGGTATTTTATAAATAAGAGATTATGTCATTGAAAGCTAACGTAATCAAAGCAGTAATGTAGCATCATTAAAAACAGGCACTTAGACCGCCCAAACTTGAGCTAACAAGGATGACACCAATGAACATGACCACAAGAACTCAACCCTACACAACTCTACACAAAGAACTATAGACAACTGAGAAAAGTTTGAAGCAGGAGAGTGGTCATCTTTAAGGAAGAGACACCAATCAGGTGTTCAGTGCCAAATGGTTGACTCTGGAAACATATATACAAGTAACGTTATATGGATTCAACAGGTTATATGTAGAAATATATATATATTATATGTATATATGCATGTAATAGCAATTAGTAAAAAAAAAAGGAGGCCATAAATTTGTCAGAGAGAAGAGAGTATATGTGGGAGTGTTTGGAGGGAGGTAAAGGAAAGGAGAAATGTAATTAAATTATAACGTCCCCCCCCACAGAAAAACTGTAGGCACTTACAGTAGAGATATGAGTTTGAACAAAGTTTAATGATATATGTATAAAAATGACATAATGAAACCAATTATTTTGCATAGTAAAATAATTTAAAACATGTATCAGTGGGACAGAATAGATATACTAGAAACAAACTCATTATGCAGCCAAATGATCTGCAACAAAATTACAAGAATACACAATAGAGAAATGATTGTTTTATCCAAAAATGATATTGGGAATACCAGATATCCAAATACTACCTCTCCCAGCTTATCTTTTTTTAAAAAATATTTATTTATTTATTATGGATACAATATTCTGTTTGCATATATGCCTGCTAGAAGAGGACACTAGACCTCATTACAGATGGTTTTGAGCCACCATGTGGTTGCTGGGAATCGAACTCGGGTCCTTTGGAAGAGCACACAATGCTCTTAACCACTGAGCCATCTCTCCAGCCCCTCTCCCAGCTTATCTTTACATCATATCAAACACAAACCTGACCAAACTTGTCAAAATGGATGATAATCTAAACATATAACTTGAGTTCATAAAACTCCAAGAAAAACAAGCAGAAGGAAAACTTCATTCTATTGATATTAGCAATGTTTTAATGACTATGGTACCAAAGGAATGACAACAAAAACAAAAATAAACAGCTAGGATTATGAGAAAGGAAAATATTTTTTCATAGCAAATAAAAAAATAAAAAATATCAGAATGAAAGATAATATTCACAATTATATATCCAATAATGGGTTAATATCCAAAATATATGAAGAAACAATGCAACTAAAATCCAAAAATAGTTAAAATGAACTAAATATTAAAGTAGGCCTTTTCCAAGGAAGCTATCCATATAAATGTTCAACAAGTACATGAAAAGGTGTTCAACATAACTAATCGTCAACATAGTTAAAATGAACAAAATATTAAAGTAGGCCTTTTCCAAGGAAGCTATCCATATAAATGTTCAACAAGTACATGAAAAGGTGTTCAACATAACTAATCGTCAACATCACTGAAATATAAGCTGAAACCACAATGAGGTGTCTTCTCTTGCATGCTAGAATGCCTAGATTGAAAGCAAAAGGAAAAAATAGTAAGGATGTGACTGAAAGAGAACACTTACAAAGTGTTGTTGGAAATGGGAACTTGTACAGATATTTCAACAAACAGTATGGAGGGTCATCAAAATCTAAAAATTTGGTCTGCATCCACCCATAGGCAGCTTTGTGCAATTTCCACTGCCCCACTCCATGCCAAGACTTTCCATCACCTCCTCTGTAGTAATTAGGGGCGGCGGCGGGGCTGCATTCCCAGCACCCCGGCCGCCTGCTCGGCTAGCTTATGCCCCGAAATAATTACACGGACACTGTATTCTTTTAAGCACTGCTTGGCCCATTCTCTTCTAGGCTAATTCTCACATATTAATTTAGCCCATTTCTAATCATCTGTGTGTGGCACCCCAAGGTGCGCTTACCAGGAAGATTCTAGCCTATGTCCATCCTGGGTCGGAGCTTCATCGCGTGTGTCTGCCAGGGAGCAGGGCATGGCGTCTCTGCTGAGGCGTCTGCTCCGGAGAGAGCTGTGGAGTCTCTGACCTCACTTCCTCTTCCTCCCAGCATTTTGTTCTGTTTACTCCTCCCACCTATCCTCTAACCAATAAAATGGGCCAGGGCAGTTCCTTTATTAGCCAATGACCTTCCTCCATCACTCCTCTTCCTGCTCTTCCTCTTCTTACTCCAAGGTCTATCCTGGTGAACAACCCCCACCACCCAATACTTGTTTCTCTAAAACCCATCAGCTATAGTCTGGGCTCTATAGGCAGTGCCCAAATCTAGTCTGTCCACCCGAGCCTTGCAGCAGCCAACCTCTAGACTTCCACTAAGTCCTGAATCCCGTGTCCTGGCCTAGTCCCATCACTTCTTCCTGTGCCACAGCCATCATCTATGCTTCTGCCAGGACCCATCCTACGTGCATGTATCCACAAGATCCTTTGTACCACTTCTACCACCCCACTCCACACTCAGACTTTCCATGTCCTCCTCTAAGGTCTAGCCTGGCGGGTAACCTTGACCTCCTCATCCATATGTTTCCTGCAGTCTACCAGATAGGTTTAGCCTGGGTCTGACAACCATTGCACCAGCCTAGTCTGGCCTTCCCTGCCTGCACTGCAGAAGAGTTCTAGGCTTGGGTTACTATCCTGCCTACCTATCCAACAAATCATAGGACTCCCCCACATCATATCCAACTCAGACCTCTTTAGTCCCATACTCCCAGCTTGGAATAGGAAGCACATCCTCAATACCAGCCCAGGCCTCTCTGGCAACTTGACTTCATTCTACCCAAAACATTTCCAACCTCGAGATTCAACCTGCCCCCATATCTTCTCTTCTCTCCCAACCTGCTCTATCCACATCAAATTTAAGACTAACAAAAGAAATCCACATGTCCAGATTTCATCATGGGAAAAAGAACATGAAATCAAGATCAAGCCAGAATCTTACCTCCAAAACTTACTAGTCCTGTAGAAATGCTTGCCAATGAGAATTACCTAGATGAACCCAGAGCCCACATCATCTTAAATGGGGAGATGCTTGAAGCAATCCTGCTGAAGTTAGAAATGAGACAGGGATGCCCACTATGCCAGATCCTTTTGCACATTGTGCCCAAATTACTAGCTGAAGCAATAAAGCAAGAGAAGGAAACTGAAGGGAGGCAAATAAGAAAACAACTCAAACTATCTCTATTTGCAAAGGACATGATACTATACATTAGAAATTCAAAAAAAAATGCCAGAAAAAAATCTAGAAACAAAATCAACAATGTGGCAGGATACAGAACCAACTTACAAAAACATCAACAGCTTTCTATATACTACCAACAAACATACAGAAAAGGAGATCATGGGAACATCCCCATTCAAATAGGGCAAAGAAAATTAAATATCTACAAATAAACCTAACCAAGGAAGTGAAGGACCTCTACAATGAAAACTTTAAACCTCTGAAAAAGAGAAAGCGAAAAATAGTAGAAAATGGAAAGACATTCCATGATAATGGATTAGTAGAATTAATATTGTGAAAATGACAACTCTATCAAAAGCTATTTACTGATTCAGTGCAATTTCAATAAAAATCCCCCATCTCGTTCTTCATCAAATAGAAAAAAAAACTGTCCTAAAATTCATATGGAACCACAAAAAAACCCATATAGTCAAAACAATCCTGAAGGAAAGTAAACACAATGCTGGAGGGATTGAATTTCAGATCTTTTGTTTAAAAAAAGTATTCCTTTTGCATACCCACCACAGTTCCTCCTCCCCCTCCTCCTCCTCCCAATCCCCCATTCACTCCTCCAAAAGGGTAAGGCGTCCTCCCATGGGAAGTTAACAAACACTGGCATGTTTAGTAGAGGCAAGACCAAGCCCCCCCCCCCCCCCTGCATCAAGTTTGAGCAAGGTATTCCATCCCTTTTTGGAATGGACTCCAAAAAGCCAGTCATGCACTGGGGATAGGTCCTGGTCCCATTGCCAGGGGCCCCTCAAACAGACTAAGCTATGCAACTGTCGCTCACATGCAGAGTGCCTAGTTCAGTTCCATGCTGACCCCACAGCTATCAGTCTAGAGTTCATGAGTTCGCACAAGCTTGGTTCAGCTGTCTCTGTAGATTTCTCATTATGATCATGATCTGCCCTCCTTGCTCATATCACCTCCCTCTCTTCAACTGGACTCCTGGAGCTCGGCCTGGTGCTTGGCTGTAGATCTCTACATCCGCTTCCATCAGTTACTGGATGAAGTCTCTATGATGACAGATAGGGTATTCACCAATATGATTATAGGGAAAGATCAGTTCAGATAACCTCTCCACTATTGCTAGGAGTCTTAGCTGGGGTCATCCTTGTGGATTCCTGGGAATCTCTCTAGCATCAGGTTTCTCCTGAACCCCATAATGGCTCCATCTATCAAGATATCTCTTTGATTGTTCTCCCACTCCATCCCTCCTCCAATGCAACCATCCTGTTTCTTCATGTTCTCATCCCCCATCCCCTTCCCTTTATTGCCCCCGACCCAGTTTACTGGGGAGGACTTTAAGTCTTTGAGGATAGAAACTGGAAAAGATATCAGAAAATGGAAAGATCACCCATGTTCTTGAATAGGTAGGATCAACATAATAAAAATGGTGGTCTTGCCAAAAGCAATCTACAGATTCAATGCAATCTCCATTTAAATCCCAACACAATTCTCCACAGACCTTGAAAGAACAATACTCAACATCATATAAACAAACAAAAAACTCAGGATATCTAAAACAATCCTGTACAATAAATGGACTTCTGGAGGCCTCACCATCCCTGACTTCAAGCTCTACTATCAACTGTAGTAATGAAAACAACTTGGTATTGGAATAAAATCAGACAGACTAACCAATGGAATCAAATTAAAGACCCTGACATTAATCTACACATCTATAAACACCTGATTTTTGACAAAGAATCTGAAGTTGTACAATGAAAAAAGAGCATCTTCAACAAATGGAGACAAACAATAAACAGCTAAAGAAGCAGGGAGGGGAGAGGGGGAAGAGAGTGAGATCAGGAGCACAGCATCCAGAAACCATGGGCTTTTGGAGCCTTGTTTGTTTTATGTTAGGTGTTAGATAGCCCCAATTTAAAAGGATTTTTGTAAAAGGAAGCCCAATGGCATTTGGAGATCTGGCTTTGAATTTTAAGTGCCCATTTTTACAAGTGTATGCCAAGTCTTGGGATTCAATGCCTATCACAATACATCCAGCATAAGACTCTTGAGTCAAAAACAGGGTTGTGAGAATTGTGTGAGCAAATATATCCACCCATGCAATCCCACCACCTCAGCAAGGACTGCTTTGCTGCTTGTGGGGTTGAGTACCTGTCACAACCATGGCTTCAACAAGACAGCCTGAAAATCATATGGGTCCCGGACCCTAGCAGCATGTACTTGAGAAAGGGGAACTCACCGAGATGAAGCTAATCTTAGCTTGGTGGAGAGCACGGGCAAGAAGGACATTTTCCAACAAGTAGCCCTGGGCCAGTGGGAAAAACAGTCCCCCCATGGGACTTTCAAATGATAAATATTTTCTACGAACAAACCTCTTCGCCAACACAATAATCCCAATCAGACCAAATCAGACCAAATTAGAAGATGCCTAGGTTTAATGGCTGCCAGTGTTCCTGGGTGCCCCCACACGGGAAACAGGGAGAAGAGAAAGGAGAACTGGAATGGCCACCAGAGAGGGAAGAAGGGAGACCACATGTTCATTCTCTGGGGGGCAGTTTAAATAGCCATTAGGAGTGGTCTTGACCTTCCCTGGGGAGGGGTCACCATTTGGCGGCCTTTCTTGGATGTGGAGCTCAGACTAGGGCAACTCCCAGGGGAGGGAGCTTTGAAATGGAACGTTCCACCCAACATTTTAAATGGATGGCAGGGGACTGGGATGAAGCCCCCCCCACCAAACAGTCATCAGGAAAATGCAAATCAAAAATAACTCTGAGACACCATCTTACATCTGTCAAAATAGCCAACATAAAAAACACTGAGGACAACTTATGTTTGAGAGGAAGTGGAGTAAAGGGAGCACTCCTCCACTACTGGTGGAAGTGCAAACTTGTACCGCTACTTTGGAAATCAGTATAGCAGTTTCTCAGAAAATTGGGAATCAACCTACCTCAAGATCCAGCAATATCACTCTTGGGTATATACCCAAAGGATGCCCAATCATACCACAAGGCATTTGCTCAACTATTCTCATAGCAGCATTATTCATAATAATCAGAACCTGGAAACAATCTAGATGTCCCTCACCCAAAGAATGGATACAGAAGGTGTGGTACATATACACAAAGGAGTATTATTGAGCTAAAAAAAACAATGACATCATGAAATTTGCAGACAAATGGATGGAACTAGAAAAAAATCATTCTGAGTGAGGTAATCCAGACTCAGAAAGACAAACATGCTATATATCCACTTATAAGCTGGATAGCAGATGTAAAGCAAAGGATAACCAGACAACAAGTCATAGCTCCAGAGAAGGTAGGTAACAAGGAGGACCATAAGAGAGATGCATGGATCACCCTGGGAAGGGGAAATAGATACAATTTCAGATCTTAAGATATTTGAGACCCATGGGAATAAACACAAGAGGTGCTGGCACAAAAACAGACATGTAGGTCAATGAAACAAAATCAAAGACTGAAACATGAGCACAATAATTCTAGTCACTTAATATTTGACAGCAATGCCTAAAACCTATGTTGGAGAAAAAAAGAATCTCCAAAAATGTCTGGAAAAACTGGATGCCTACATGCAAGAGAATAAAATTAGACTTGTATCGATCACCTTGCACAAAAACTGACTCAAAATCTATCAATTACCTAAGCCTGTAGTAGGAGCTGCGGGCCTGCTTTTCATCCCCCCGGCTCCCACACGGCCTGCTTTACACCAGAAATAACAACACACAAACTGTATTCTTTTAAACACTGCTTAGCCCATTACCTCTAGCCCTTACTGGCTAATTCTCATATCCTGATCAACCCATCTCTAATAATCTGTGTAGCACCAGTCTTACCGGGAAAGATTCAGCATGTCTAACCTGGCAGCTTGCTTCATTGCATCTGCCCTAGAGAGGAGAGGAAATGGCGTCTGAGCTCACTTCCTCTTCCTCCCAGCATTCTGTCCTGCTTATTCTGCCTACCTAATTTTCTGTCCTATTAGGGCCAAGGCAGTTTATTTAACCAATGACCTTCCTCCATCATAAGCCTAAATCCTCAAATACTGAAATTGCTAAAAGACAGCACAGACAGTGTCCTATAAGATTTACGTGTAGGAAGGGACTTTCTAAGCAGTACTTCATTGACCCAAGAATTAAGGCCAACAATTACCAACTGAGACTTCATGAAACTAAAATCTTCTGTACAACTGAAGGAATAACAACCTAGAGGAAGCCCACAGAATGAAGAGAAATTTTTGCCAACTATACAGCTGACAGGAAATTAATATCTAGAATCTACCCAGAACTGGAAAATCAGAGTTAAAAAATAAATGACCCATTTGAAATATGAACCTGAGATTTGAATAAAGAGAAACTTCTCAGAAGAAGGAAAAAATGGCTAAGAAATATTTTTAAAAGTTTATCAGCTGAGCAGTGGTGGTGCATACACTTAATCCCAGCACTTTGGAGGCAGATCTCTGTGAGTTCAAGGCCATCCTGGTATATAACAGTTAGTTCCAGGGCAGGCTCCAAAGCTACAAAGAAACCTTGTCTCACAAGAAAGAAAGAAAGAAAGAAAAAAAGAAAGAAAGAAAGAAAGAAAGAAAGAAAGATTGATTCATCATTCATAGCAATTGGGAAATGTAAATCAAGACATTGAGATTTTATCTTACCCAAATCAGAGTGGCAAAGATCAATTGAACAACTGACAACAAATGTTGGAGGAAAAGAGAAGCCTCATTCACTGCTGGTTAGATTACACATTGGTGCAGCAACTATGGAAATCAGTGTGGATAACTCTCAAAAAGCTAAAAAAAATAAATCTACCATATGATCCAGCTATGCTATAACTTGGCATATGCTCAAAGTACTTGGTATCCTACTCTACAGATATTTGCTCCCACATGTTTGTTCTTGCTTTATTCACAATGGCAAGAAAATGGAAACAACCCAAATATATGTGTTGGTTAGTTTATGTTAACTTGACACAAAGAATCATTGGAGAAGGAGCCTTAATTGAGAAAGTCTCCATGAGATTAGGCTGTAAGAAACTATGCAGAACATTTTCTTAATTAGGGTTTGATGGGGGAGGGCCCAGGCCGGTGCCCCTGGGTGGGTGGTCATGGGTTCTATAAGAAAGCAGGCTGACATCCCGCTTAACTCAGGAACACGACAAGGCTGTCCACTCTCGCCATACCTCTTCAATATAGTGCTTGAAGTTCTAGCAATAGCAATAAGACAACATAATGGGATCAATGGGATTCGAATTGGAAAGGAAGAAGTGAAACTTTCATTATTTGCAGATGATACGATAGTCTACATAAGCGACCCCCAAAACTCCACCAAAGAACTTTTACAGTTGATAAACAGCTTTAGTAATGTGGCAGGATACAAGATCAACTCCAAAAAATCAGTCGCCCTCTTATACACAAAGGATATGGAAGCAGAGAGGGAAATCAGAGAAGCTTCACCATTCACGATAGCCACAAAGAGCATAAAATATCTTGGGGTAAATCTAACCAAGGAAGTGAAAGACCTATTTGACAAGAACTTTAAGGCATTGAAGAAAGAAATTGAAGAGGATACCAAAAAATGGATGGACCTCCCTTGCTCTTGGATTGGGAGGATCAACATAGTAAAAATGGCAATTCTACCAAAGGCAATTTACAGATTCAATGCAATCCCCATCAAGATCCCATCAAAATTCTTCACAGATCTGGAGAGGACAATAATTAACTTTATATGGAAAAACAAAAAACCCAGGATAGCCAAAACAATCCTATACAATAAAGGATCTTCTGGAGGCATTACCATCCCCGACTTCAAACTCTATTACAGAGCTACAGTAATGAAAACAGTGTGGTACTGGCATAAAAACAGAGAAGTCGACCAATGGAATCGTATAGAAGACCCGGATTTTATCCCACAAACCTATGAACACCTCATTTTCGATAAAGGAGCTAAAAGTATACAATGGAAGAAAGAAAGCATCTTCAACAAATGGTGCTGGCACAACTGGATGTCAACCTGTAGAAGAATGAAAATAGACCCATATCTATCACCATGCACAAAACTCAAGTCCAAATGGATTAAAGACCTCAATATCAGCCCCAACACACTGAACCTGATAGAAGAGAAAGTGGGAAATATCCTACAAGAGATGGGCACAGGAGATCACTTCCTATGTATAACCCCAGAAGCACAGACATTAAGGGCAACATTGAATAAATGGGACCTACTTAAACTGAGAAGCTTCTGTAAAGCAAAGGACACTGTCACTAAGACACAAAGGCAACCTACTGACTGGGAGAAGATGTTCACCAACCCCGCAACAGACAAAGGTCTGATCTCAAAAATATATAGAGAACTCAAGAAACTAGACTTTAAAATGCTAATTAACCCAATTAACAAATGGGGCACTGAACTGAACAGAGAATTCTCAACAGAAGAAGTTCAAATGGCCAAAAGACACTTAAGGTCGTGCTCAACTTTCTTAGCAATCAGGGAAATGCAAATCAAAACAACTTTGAGATATCATCTTATACCTGTCAGAATGGCTAAAATCAAAAACACCAATGATAGCCTTTGCTGGAGAGGCTGTGGAGGAAGGGGTACCTTCATCCATTGCTGGTGGGAATGCAATCTTGTGCAACCACTGTGGAAGTCAGTGTTTCGGTTTCTCAGGAAATTCGGGATCAACCTACCCCTGGACCCAGCAATACCACTCTTGGGAATATACCCAAGAGATGCTCTATCATATGACAAAAGCATTTGTTCAACTATGTTCATAGCAGTATTATTTGTAATAGCCAGAACCTGGAAACAACCTAGATGCCCTTCAATGGAAGAATGGATGAAGAAAGTATGGAATATATACACACTAGAGTACTACGCTGTGGTAAAATACAATAACTTCTCGAATTTTGCATGCAAATGGATGGAAATAGAAAACACTATCCTGAGTGAGGTATCCCAGACCCAAAAAGATGAACATGGGATGTACTCACTCATAATTGGTTTCTAGCCATAAATAAGGGTCACGGAGTCTACAATAGGTGAACCTAAAGAAGCTAAGTAAGAAGGTGAACCCAAGGAAAAACATATAGTTAGCCTCTTGGCTAAGGGAAGTAGACAAAATTGCTGGGGAGAAAATTGGGATCTTGGGGGTGGGGTGGGATGGGGGTAAGGGGAGATGGGGAGAGAAAAGGTAGAAGGGAAGGAGGGGGGGACTTGGGGAAACAGGAGGATTGGGATAAAGGAAGGGTGGATAGGGGAGCACGGAACCACGATTCTTAGTTAAGGGAGCCACTTTAGGATGGGCAAGAGACTTGACCCTAGCGGGGCTCCCAGGTGCCCAAACTGAGGTTCCCAGTTAGTTCGTTGGGCAGCTGAGGATAGGGAACCTGAGATGACCCTATCCTAGAGCAATACTGACGAATATCTTGCATATCATCATAGAACCTTCATCTGGTGATGGATGGAGATAGAGACAGAGACCCACACTGGAGCACTGGGCTGAGCTCCCAAGGTCCCAATGAGGAGCAGAAGGAGGGAAAACATGAGCAAAGATGTCAGGACCACGAGGGGTGCACCCACCCACTGAGACAGTGGAGCTGATCTACTGGGAGCTCACCAAGGCCAGCTGGACTGCGACCGAAAAAGCATGGGATAAAACTGGACTCTCTGAACATGGCGAACAATGAGGGCTGATGAGAGGCCAAGGACAATGGCAAGGGGTTTTGATCCTTCTTAATGTGCTGGCTTTGTGGGAGCCTAGCCAATTTGGATGTTCACCTTCCTAGATATGGACGGAGGGGGGGGGGGGACCTAGGACTTACCACAGGGCAGGGAACCCTGACTGCTCTTTGGACTGGAGAGGGAGGGGGAGAGGAGTTGGGGTAGCGGGAGAAGGATGGGAGGAGGGGGAGAGGAGTGGGGGGAGGGGGAGGGAAATGGGAGGCTGGGAGGAGGTGGAAACTTGTTTTTTTTCTCCTTTTCTCAATAAAAAAAAAAGAAAGAAAGCAGACTGAGCAAGCCATGGGGAGCAAGCCAGTAGGCAGCATTCCTTCATGGCCTCTGCATTAGCTCCTGACTCCAGGTTCCTGCCCTATTTGAGTTTTTGTCCTGACTTCCTTGATGATGAACAGTGCTATGAAGTATAACTCCAATAAATCTTTCCTCCCCATCTTGCGTTTTGGTAATGATGTTTCATCACAGCAGTAGAAACCCTAACTAAAATAGAAGTTGGTACCAAATCTGACCATGTTATTTAGGGAAGGGTTTTCAAAGGACTTTGGAATTTTGAGCCAGAAAAAGTTAATTAGGATTGAGAGCTTAATGATCTGTTCTGTAGGAGCTCGGGAGATAAGAATATTGAAAGCAGTGCAGATGATAGAGGCCTGGTTTGTGAAATTCCAGAATGAAGCAAAAATTCTACCAGAGCTTTTGTGCAAAGAATTTGTGGTATTTGGTCAGCTGGAGGTGGCTTAATACAGACATGTTTTGTGTCAAGTTGACAAAGTGTCAGGTATGCTGGCTAGTTTATGTCAATTTGACATAAACTAGAATCATTGGAGAGGAGGGAGCTTCAGTTGAGCAAATGTCTCCATCAGATCGGGCTGTAGGCAAGCCTGTAAAGCATTTTCTTTTTTTTCTTTTTTTTTTTTTACTTTTTTTTATTGAGAAAAGGAAAAAAAACAAATTTCCTCCTCCTCCCAGCCTCCCATTTCCCTCCCCCTCCTCCCACCCTTCTCCCCCTCCTCCCACCCTTCTCCCCCTCCCCCCCACTCCTCTCCCCCTCCCTCTCTAGCCCAAAGAGCGTGGGAATGCAATCTTGTGCAAACACTTTGGAAATCGGTGTTTCGGTTTCTCAGGAAATTCGGGATCAACCTACTCCTGGACCCAGCAATACCACTCCTGGGAATATACCCAAGAGATGCTCTATCATATGACAAGAGCATTTGTTCAACTATGTTCATAGCAGTATTATTTGTAATAGCCAGAACCTGGAAACAACCTAGATGCCCTTCAATGGAAGAATGGATGAAGAAAGTGTGGAATATCTACACATTAGAGTACTATGCTGCGGTAAAAAACAATGACTTCTCAAATTTTGCATGCAAATGGATGGAAATAGAAAACACTATCTTGAGTGAGGTAACCCAGACCCAAAAAGATGAATATGGGATGTACTCACTCATAATTGGTTTCTAGCCATAAACAAGGGTCACGGAGTCTACAATTGGTGATCCCAAAGAAGCTAAGTAAGAAGGTGAACCCAAGGAAAAGCATATAGTTGTCCTCTTGGCTATGGGAAGTAGACAAAATTGCCGGGGAGAAAACTGAGATCTTGGGGGTGGGGTGGGATGGGGGTAAGGGGAGATGAGGAGAGAAAAGGTAGAAGGGAAGGGGGGGGGACTTGGGGAAACAGGAGGATTGGGATAAAGGAAGGGTGGATAGGGGAGCACGGAACCACAATTCTTAGTTAAGGGAGCCACTTTAGGGTGGGCAAGAGACTTGACCCTAGAGGGGCTCCCAAGTGCCCAAGATGAGGTTCCCAGTTAGTTCCTTGGGCAGCTGAGGATTGGGAACCTGAAATGACCCTATCCTAGAGCAATACTGACGAATATCTTGCATATCATCATAGAACCTTCATCTGGTGATGGATGGAGACAGAGACCCACACTGGAGCAGTGGACTGAGCTCCCAAGCATTTTCTTAATTAGTGTTTCATGGGTGATGTCCAGGTAGGTAATCGTGGATGGTATGATCCCTGGACTTGTGGTCCTTGTTCTATAACAAAGCAAACTGAACAAGTCATGAGGAGCAAGCCAGTAAGCAGCACTCCTCCATAGCCTCTGCATCATCCCCTACCTCTAGGTTTCTGCCCTGTGGAGTTTCTGTCCTGACTTTCTTTGATGATGAACAACAATGTGGAGAGGAAGTCAGGACAGGAACTTAAAAGAGGAACCTGGAGATAGAAATGGATCCCTCCATATTAATAATTAATCAGGAAATTGTCCCCCAAACTTACTTAAGATCTTATTTGATAGAGACATTTTATCAGTTGAAATCTCTCTTCCCAGATGATTCTGACTTGTGTACAGTGGACAAAAGAACCTAAACAGGATGGATGAAAGTATTAAATCAGTGAAAACAAGCATAGGAAAAATTTGTGTGCTTACTATGGATATACCTGCACTACCATCTTTATTGGTATTCACATTAGTTGAAATATAGAATCTCTTTGGTGTTCAAGAATAAATATATGAGTAAACAAAATGTAGTTGATAAATACAATGTAGTTTTTTTCAAGAACAAACAGTGAACTTTTGTAATTTGTAACAAAATGAAATAAAACGGATTATTATCATAAATGAAAGCATCAATGTTTTTCATCATACTTAAAATTAATGGAGACAGAAAGAATAAAACTAAAAGGGTGTTGTTGAAATTAGGGTTAGCACTTGTGCCCTGGCATCCTTAACATTGATCTTGGACATTCTTACAGATGTAAGAAGGAATCTCAGAGATGTTTTGATTTGCATTTCTCTGATGGCTAAGGATGCTGAGCATTTCCTTAAGTGTCTTTCAGTCATTTTAAAATCATCTGTTGAGAGTTCTCTGTTTAAGTCTGTACCCCAGTTTTTATTGGATTATTTGTTCTTTTGATGACAAATTTCTTGAGTTCTTTGTATATTTTGGAGATCAGCCCTCTGTCCCATGTGGAGTTGATAAAGATTTTTTCCCGTTCTGTAGGCTGTTGTTTTGTCTTATTGACCATGTCCTTTGCTTTACAGAAGTTTCTCAGTTTCAGGAGGTCCCATTTAATAATTGTTTCTCTCAGAGTCTATGCTACTGGAGTTATATTTAGGAAGTGGTCTCTAGTGTCCATGTGTTCAAGTATATGACCGTTTATGCTGGAGAGGATGTGGGGTAAAGGGAACACTCCTGCATTGATAGTGGGAGTACAAACTGGTACAGCCTCTTTGGAAATCTGTATGGCATTTCTCAGAAAATTAGAAAACAGCCTACTTCAAGAACCAGCAATATCACTTTTGGATATATACCAAAAGGATGCTCAGTCATACCACAAGGACATGTGCTCAACTATGTTCATAGCAGCATTATTTGTCATAGCCAGAACTTGGAAGCAACCCAAATATCCCTTTGCTGAAGAACTGATAAAGAAGATGTGGTACATTTACACAATGGAGTAGTACACAGTGGAAAAAATAATAACATCTTGAAATTTGTGGGCAAATGAATGGGTCTAGAAAGCATCCTATTGATTGAGGTTACCCAGATTTAGAAAGACAATATATAATATGTACTCACTCATAAGTGGCTTTTAGACATAAAGTAAAGAAAAAACAGCCTACAATTCAAAATCCTAGAGAACCTATATAACAAAGAGGCCCCTAAGAGAGACATACATGGATCTAATCTACTTGGGAAGTAGAAGAAGAAAAGATCTCTTAAGTTGGGAGTGTGGGGATTATGGTAGAGGGTAGAAGGAAAGGGGGAGGAAAGGAGGGGGTTAACAAAAGATATATAACTCAACAAAAACCATTTTAAAAAAACTAAAAAAAAACAGAAGATAACATTACATGTTTTGGACCTAGAGTTACCGATGGTTGTGTGTCCCTATATGGATACTAGGAACCAAAATTGGGCACTCTCCAATATCAGAAATGTAATTAACTGTTGGGCTAACTCTCCAACTCCCAATTCAAGAATAATCACAACTTTTTTAAAACTCTTCTATGAACTAGAAAGGAAAGGAATGATTTGAAGGTTATTCTGTAAGTCAACATTACCATGATATGAAAAACAAGTACATGAGAAGATGAATATTATAGAACAGTTTCTTTGATATACCAAGATGCAAAATCCTCAATAAATGTATTTCAACTTGAATTCAACAACACATTATAAAGATCACACACCATGATCAAGTTGGTTTCCTTCCAGTTCAACATCATAAACATAAGTAAAAATTAAGGATTCAAATCGAGTTCTTATCACAATAGATGCATAATAAATATGAAGCAAAAGTCCCATCATTTTATGAAGGAGTCCCTGAAGAAACTAGAAATAGAAGAACTATCCCTAATGTAATAGTGGTTGTATGTGACAAATCAATAGATAACAATATACTTAATGGGGAAATCTGAAAGAATTTCCTCTGAGGTCAGGAAAAGGGGAAGTGTCCACTCTCAGTACTCTTAAAAAATTCTCTATTTTTCTTTAACAATTTCATATGTATATATAATGCATTGATTATGCTCATCCCTTCTCTCTCTTAACTCTCTTCACCATTCTTCTCTATACAAGTCCCTTTTCAATGTTTATGACTTTTTGTTTTATCAACTACTGAGTTTAACCAGGGATATCAGTATGACCATGGCTATAGAACTATCCAATGGAGCATGGTGTGTTCACCATTGAGTATACATTTGAATATGACTTCTCTTGCTCAGAATACATCACTAGCCAATAGTTTGTAAGGGAAAAGTAGGGGCCCATGAGATCCTCTCCTTTCTACAATTGGATGTTGACAGGTTCAGTCTTGGGTAGGTTCAGTGCAGTCATCTGTAGTTAGGGTAAGTTCATAATTGCAATGACTGACTGTATCATGCCCAGAAGAAAGTATTTTACAACCCTTCTACCTATCTTCCAGTTCTTACATTCTTTCTGATCCCTTTATGTGATATTTCCTGAGCCCTAGAGAAGGTAATATAAATGTTCTGTTGTGGGAATGATTTCTTATTAATAAAGAAACTGCCTAGGCCCATTTGATAGGCCAACCCTTAGGTAGGCAGAGAAAACAGAACAGAATGCTGGGAGAAAGAAGCTGAATCAGGGAGTTGCCATGATTCTCCCACCCGACACAGCCGCAGGTTAAGATCTTCCCTGGTAAGCCACCTCATGAGCTACACAGATTATTAGAAATGTGTTAGATCAATATGTAAGAGCTAGCCAATAAGAGGCTGAAACTAATGGGCCAAGCAGTGTTTAAAAGAATATAATTTCTGTGTAATTATTTTGGGTAAAGCTAGCCGGGTGGCGGGAAGCAGCCCGCCGTTCCTATTACAACATTCTGTTTAAGGATGAGTATTTAATCATTCTCAACACTTTGAGCAACTAAGTGTCTCTATTTTCATTGCCCTTCATTGTAAAGACAAGTTTCTGTGATTAAGGCTGAAGGTAGAAACACAGATCTGTATATGCTAGTGAATATGCCAGAAGATAAATATGTCAGGTGATAAATAACTTCTGGAAATTCATGGGACATAAAGCAATCATACAAATTCATTAATCTTCCTGTACATCACTAAATAACATGCTAGGAAGAAATCAGGATAATAATTCCATCTATAATAGTTTCCTCAAATCATCTAAGAATAAACCACTAAAAAGTGGATAAAATTTATAGTGGAAACTATAAAAAAAGAAAGATATTGAAGAAGACTGTAGAAGATGGGAAAGTCCTCTCTCTGTGTTCGTGGAGCAACAGAATTAAAACTGTGAAAACAGTGATACTGTGAGAAATATATACTAATATTATGACTCAGAAAAATCTCTATCAAAATTCCAATGAAAATCTTCACAAAACCTGAAAAATCAATTAAAAAGTTGATATTAAATCATAAAAGATACTAAATAGCCTGAGAAATCCTGACAAAAAGAAATTCTGGAGTAATTGAAATATCTGATAACAAACTACAGTACAAAACCATAATAAGCATTATACTGACAAAAAACAGAGGCATACTGACAAGAAACAGAGGGACCAGAAATAAGCCTTCCCAACTACACACCTGTGGTTCTTGACAACGATGCCAAAAACCAGGTGTTAGAGAAGAGGTAGACGCTTCAGTGTTGGTAAAACTGTATATCCACATGCAGAAGACTGAACTAGAACACTACTCTCGAGCCTGTAAAAATGTCAGCTAACGATGGACCAAAATCCTTAATTTAAGACTTGAACTTTTGAAACTGCTAGAGGGTGGTGTAAGAGATTTACTTCAAAAATAAAAATAGAGGTAATGACTTTCTGAATATGATACCTACCTCTGTGAAAATAATAGCAAAAACACACAGTTGAGATTTCATCAAGTTAAGCTTTCATACAGCAGAGGAAGCAATTACGAGTGTGAAGAAACAGTCTACAGAATGGAAGAAAATCTCTGCCAGATACTAATCCAAGAATGAATTAATATCCAGACTATACAAAAAAACTAAAAGAATAAAAACCCCAAAGAACCAATATTCTAATTTATAAATAGCTGGGCAAATCAATGGGAAAACTTTTCAAAAGTGTAGAGGCACAAATAGCCAATAAATACACTAAAAATGTTTGATAGCTTTAACCCAAAAAAGTAAATTGAAATTATATTGGTACTTCATGCCACCCCAATAAGAATAGCAATTTTCAAGACTACAAACAAGACCCCCACTACCCGACTTCATCCCTTGTTTGCCGCAGTGAACTTCGTTATGAAACCAGCTCCTGCACAGCCTATGCCAGGGCCCATCCAGATGAGTATTCTGATACTCACCTCCATATACCATCCTCAATCTGCACGGACCTTCCCCAGGTCCTACATTCAGACCTGTCCCAGTCTGGCCAGCCCTGCTCATGCCATCCCCAAAGACCAGGCTTTGTCCAGAACATGGGCTGCCTCCAATCTTCAGGCTTTGGCTAGGACCCTCATCCTATGCAACACTTCAGAATCCATCCTACCACCTAACTAACCCTACCACATCTAACAACCAGACCCCTGTCTACCTACACACGTTTTGTGCCTATCCAGCCCAGTGAATAAACTATATTCTTCCCTCTGTGTACCCTCTCAATACCCAGATCTGACATGGGTCTAATTCCAGTCTCCTGGAATACTCTGAAAAGCCCCATACAAGCTCCCCTAAACTCCAGGCTTGGACTAAGATGTACATTCTGCATACCAGCCCAGCCCCTGTGTCTATTTGACTTCATACCAAACTTTCAGGCCCAGTTCAACCTTTACATTCTGCTGTCCTTTTATTATTTGGAATGGTTTTAGCTATCCTGGTTTTGTATGGGGGGTGTTTCTATAAAAAGCTAAATATTGTACTTTCAGTGTATGTGTGAATAATTTTGTTGGAATTTTGATGGGAATTGTGTTGAATATGTAGATTGCTTTTGTAGGATGAACATTTTAAACTGTATTAATCATACCAATTTATGGTCCTGAGAGGGCTTTCTATCTTCTAATATCATCTTCAGTTTCTTCAACATTTTGAAGGTTTTATCATATGAGTCATTATAGGTGCTTTGTTATAGTTACCCCAATATAATTTATATTATTTGAGTCTATTTTAAAGGGTGTTATTTCCCTGATTTCTTTCTCAGTCCATTTGTAATTTGTGTACAGAGGGTTCCTGATTTTTGTGAGTTCATTTTATGTCCAGTTATTTTGCTGAAAATGTTTATCTGCTGTAGGAATTTCTTGGTGGAATTTTTAGGGTCACTTATATAACTATCATATCATCTGCAAATAAAGATACTTTGACTTCTTCTTTTCCAACTTGTATGCCCTTGATCTCCTGCAGTTGTCTTATTGTCTAGCTAAGACTTACAGTACTATGCTGAGTAAGGATGGTAGGACAACCTTCTCTTTTTTCTGATTTTAGTGGAATTGTTTTGAGTTTCTCTCTAAGTTGATATTGGCTATGGGTGTTGTGGGAGGCTGCTTGGTTGTTTGGGCCGCTCGTTGGTTCCCGGCTGCTCAGAACCAAACTAATTACACAGAAACTATATTATTTAAATCACTGCTTGGCCCATTAGCTATAGTTTCTTACTGGCTAACTCTTACATATTAATTTAACCCATCTCCATTAATCTGTGTATTGCCACAAGGCTGTGACTTACCAGGTAAAGTTCTGTCTGGCTCCCGTATGGCTACATGGCTTCTCTCTGACTCCACCCTTCTTTCTCCCAGCATTTAGTTTAGTTTTCCCTACCTACCTAGGTTCTGCCCTATCACAGGCTCAAGACAGTTTTCTTTCTTCATTAATGGTAATCACAGCATACAGAGGGGGAATTCCACATCATATGGGTATGCTGTAAACTGCCTTTATTATGTTGAGGTGTGTTCCTTGCATTTCTAACCTCTCCAGGACTTTGTACCATGTTGGCTTTTGTCAAAAGTCTTTTCTGCATCTAATGAAAAGATCCTGAATTTTTTATCTTTCAGTTTGTTTATATGATTTTAATAGAAGTCAGAAATACACTCTGGAAAAAATATAGCATCTTCAAATAATGGTGCTGGTCAAACTGGACAGCTGAATGTAGAAGAATGCAAATAGATCCATACTTGTCACCCGAAACAAAATTTAACTTCAAATGGATCAAAGACCTCAACATAAGGCCAGATACCCTGAACATGATAGATGAGAATAGTGGGGAATAGCCTTGAACTCATTAGCAAAGGAAAAGACTTTCTGAACAGAACACTATTAGCAGAGGCACTAAGATCAACAATCAATAAATAGGACCTTATGAAACTGAGAAAATTCTACATTGCAAAGGACACATTCAAACAAAGCAGCATCCTACTGAATGGGAAAACTTTTTTTAAACCAATTACACATCTAATAGAAGGCTAAAATCTAAAATATACAAAAGAACTCCAGAAAGGGAAGGAAGGAAGGAAGGAAGGAAGGAAGGAAGGAAGGAAGGAAGAAAAGGCAGATATCAAGAAAACAAATAACTCAATTAAAAATAGGGTGCAGGTCTAAACATAATTCTCAAAAGAGGAAACTCAAATGGCTGAGAAATACTTAAAGAAATGTTCGGCAATTTTAGAATTAGTATTTCATACTCAAGATTCAGAGGATTTGAGATAAATCTGACCTCCTCCCAGAAAACTAGCTATCATAATACTAGGCAAGCTGCCAAAGGGAAAGCAATCCACAGTCCTAGCCAAGAGTGAAACTTATGAACCACAGGAATGACCAGCCCTGAAATATACTCCTAGAGATGCAATAGTGGTACTCAATTCTTGGTAATAACCAAGATCTTTCTAATTGTACTTAAGATCCTTTAATAGAAGAGAACTAATAGTTGGTACTGGAAACCTCATCACCTACCTAGGGCTAGTGAGATCATGGATCTCAGAGTAGTACCTACTACTGTTGTTGTACTAGACCAGCATAATTCCTAGCTGCATTCAAAATACTTATCCTTATACCCACAGGTAAGTATCTCTCATTTTCAAAGAAGCTTCTCTTTGCAGTAGACATAGACCATTACAGCAAGCCACAACTGTTTAAAATACAGAGAACAATTGATCATGGAGTGCCCAGTTCCAGCAGATACATTTACAACACAACTCCTATACCTCAGGTTCAGGGAATATTGTCAAGGAGGTGTAAAAAGATTGTAAAGTCCAGAGGACCAGGAAGTCTGCTGTGATATTGTATCTCCTAAAAATTATAGGAAAGCTACATGCACGATACTGCAACAATGTTACTACCTAAATAAGACCTGAATATTGGTAACATCAATAGACATGCTAACAGGCAGGAGAAAATCTCATGGGGTTCTACCTCTTGACAAAGAACTAATAGGCAGCTAAAAAGTGCAGAGAATGGGAGCAATAGTCTTCCTCAGGGATGAGCACCCTAAATGATTAGCTGTTGTTGGTTGATTCACTATTCTTTATTCTTTGGCTCTTTGGGGGTGGGGCTGCTCCACAACAAATCACACAGAAGCTTATTTTTACTTATAAATGCCCAGCCTTAGCTTGGATTGTTGTTATCCAACTTTTCTTAAATTATCCCATCTACTTTCTGTCTCTGGTCTTTTTCTTTTTCTTGCTTCAGCGTATCTTAATTTCATTCTTACTCCATGGCTGGTTGTGTGTCTGGGTGACTGGCCCCCAGTGTCCTCCTCTCCTTGTTCTTGTTCCCCAACCTCTCTTGCTGCCTGATTCCTCTTTTTGTCCTTCTATTTCTTCTCACAACCTGCCAGCCCATCCTGTCCTTTTTCCTGCCTTGCTATTGGCCAGTTTACTCTTTATTAGACCAATTAGGTATTTTAGACAGGCACAGTAACACAGATTCATAGAGTTAAACAAACGTAACAAATATTTGCATCATTAAACAAATGTTCCACAGCATAAACAAATGTAACACATCTTAAAATAATATTTCACAACAGTTAGCCAATAATAAATTGTCAGCCCTGAAATCATATACATACAAGCAACATTAAATGGACTTAGCAGGTTTTGTGTAATATATTAATCACTGGGAAAGAAGCTATGAATTTAAGAGTAATTAAAGAAGGCATGGGAGGGATTGGAGTAGGAGGACACAGGAGACATTGGAGGGAGGAAAGGGAAGAAGGAAATGATGCAAATATACTTTAACTGATTTTCTCAAAACTTGAAGTTCTTAAAGGAAATTGATGAATTTCTAGATGCATATGATATATCAAAGTTAAATCAAGAGGAAACAAATAATTTAAACAGATATGAACAAGCAGCAAGATTGAAATAGTAATTTTAAATCTACTGAATAAGTTTTTTTTCTGGGATATGGACAATGGTAGGCACCCATGTTCTAGTGGGTAGCCTAACACCCATCCAAACATAGGTGCCACTAATTGAACTTGGTGCATTATTTCTTAAAAAGAAGATGGCACGATGTTGGGAGGGATGTGTGGAAGGACTTGTGAGGAGTTGGAGGAAGGTGTGGGATGAATGTAATCTAAATACATTGTATAGATGTGTGAAATTACCAAAGAATAAATGAAAATGAAACTTCTGAATAAAAAAAGCCCATATCTAGATGGATTCATCACAGAATTCTATCAGACCTTCAAAGAACTAACATTAATACTTCTCATCTTATCCTGCAAAATAGAAAAGGAAGGAATACGTCCAAACTCTTTTAATAAAGCCAGTATTACCCTGCTACCAAAACTAGGGAAAGACACAACAAATAAGAAAATTACAGACTGAATCTCCCTGATAAATATAGACACAAAACTTCTTGATAAAATAGTTGCAACCCAGTGCAGTTGAGATGGCTCAGAAGGTAAAATCTCAAAGACCTGAGTTCAATCCCTTTGACCCTAATGGTGGAAGGAGAGACCCTACTCCTGCAAGTTGTCCTCTGAACTCTGCAAACATGTACCTCCCTTCATGCATAGATACACAATAAAAGACTAATTTAAAAAAAGTTGAAAATGGAATCCAATAGTACTTGAGCATGATCAAGATGGCTTTACTCCAGACATGCAGGAACAGTTAAGTATATGTAACTCAATATATGTAATTCATCAAATAAATAGCCTCGAGGATAGAAATCTTATGATCATCTCAATAGACACAGAAAAGGCCTTTGACAAAATCTACCAACCTTTGTGATAAGGTTGGAAAATAACATAGTAAAGGCTATTGAGAAAAAGAAGCCCATAGGAATTAACAATAAAAAGACTGTGATGTTCATTACATGAAGATATTTTTATGAACATAAAGCATTTATGTCCTATTTTAATAACCATGACTGTTAAAAAAATCAAATAGGGTTGGTAACTTTTCTCTTCCAGAACCTGTTTAGAAAGGAAATAATGATCAAAATCTATGTAAACAATGTCAAATTTCATAGCTTAATGAAACTTTTATGGTTCCAATGAATGTTGTTTGAGATAAACAAGTACCATTTTAAGGTTTTATAAAACATTTAATAAACCACCAAATATGTTCTCCTCCAGCATTATTCTAATATCTTTTATTGGTTTACTAATTGTGCATGTGTACCAAGACTGGATAAGTGAATACAGAGATGATAAAAGGAGAACATACTTCTTAGTCAGAGAGGAATTGTAAGTGAAAAAGAAAAGGAAAAATGAACCTTGTTTAAATGGATTATAATTAGAATATTTGCTTTGATTCAAGGTGTGCAAATAAATGGAAGCATGGTTTGTATGGATGTAGTAATAGGAGTAGTGGGGCTGCGTCCCCGGCACCCGGCCACCCGCATGGCTAGCTTTATCCGAAATAATTACACAGAAACTGTATTCTTTTGAACACTGCCTGGCCCGTTAGTTCCAGCCTCTTATTGGCTAGCTCTTACATATTGATCTAACCCATTTCTAATAATCTGTGCAGCCCACGAGGTGGCTTACCAGGAAAGATCTTAACCTGTGGCTGTCTGGAGTGGGAGAATCATGGCGACTGACTGACTCGGCTTCCTTCTCCCAGCATTCTGTTCTGTCTATTCCACCTACCTAATTTTCTGTCCTATCAGGCCAAGCAGTTTTCTTTATTAGTTAACCAATGAAAGCAACAGATAAGATACAAGACCCACCTCCATCATTTCCCCTTTTTCTGTTAAACAAAAAAAGAAAGGCTTTAACTTTAACATAGTAAAATTACATATAACAAAACAGTTATCAAGTAAGAATTACAGTTACAATATTTATATCTACTTTATCTTTTATCATAACTAAGGAAACTATAACTATCCATTCTTCAACTCCACAGCACAGACAATAAGAGCCTCATTGAATAAATGGGACCTCCTGAGACTGAGAAGCTTCTGTAAAGCAAAGGACTCTGTCACTAAGACAAAAGGCAACCTACTGACTGGGAGAAGATCTTCACCAACCCCGCAACAGACAAAGGTCTGATCTCCAAAATATATAAAGAACTCAAGAAACTAGACCACAAAAGGCTAATCAACCCAATTATAAGATGGGGCACTGAGCTGAACAGAGAATTCTCAACAGAAGAAGTTCAAATGGCCAAAAAACACTTAAGGTCATGCTCAACCTCCTTAGCAATCAGGGAAATGCAAATCAAAACAACTTTGAGATATCATCTTACACCTGTCAGAATGGCTAAAATAAAAAACTCCAATGATAGCATTTGCTGGAGAGGCTGTGGAGGAAGGGGTACCCTCATCCATTGCTGGTGGGAATGCAATCTTGTGCAACCACTTTGGAAATCAGTTTTTTGGTTTCTCAGGAAATTCGGGATCAACCTACTCCTGGACCCAGCAATACCACTCCTGGGAATATACCCGAGACATGCCCTATCATATAAAAAGAGCATTTGTTCAACTATGTTCATAGCAGTACTATTTGTAATAGCCAGAACCTGGAAACAACCTAGTTGTCCTTCAATGGAAGAATGGATGAAGAAAGTGTGGAATATATACACATTAGAGTACTACACTGCGATAAAAAACAATGACTTCTCGAATTTTGCATGCAAATGGATGGAAATAGAAAACACTATCCTGAGTGAGGTAACGCAGACCCAAAAAGATGAATATGGGATATACTCACTCATAATTGGTTTCTAGCCATAAATAAGGGTCAGGGAGTCTACAATTAATGAACCTAAAGAAGCTAAGTAAGAAGGTGAACCCAAGGAAAAACATATAGTTATCCTCTTGGCTATGGGAAGTAGACAAAATTTCCGGGGAGAAAATTGGGATCTTGGGGGTGGGGTGGGATGGGGGTAAGGGGAGATGAGGAGAGAAAAGGGAGAAGGGGAGGATGGGGGGAACTGGGGGAAAAAGGATGATCGGGATAAAGGAAGGGTGTATAGGGGAGCACGGAAGCACAATTCTTAGTTAAGGGAGCCACCTTAGGGTTGGCAAGAGACTTGAACCTAGAGTGGCTCCCAGGAGCCCAAGGCGATGTCCCCAGTTAGTTCCTTGGGCAGCTGAGGATAGGGAACATGAAATGACCCTAGCCTATAGCAATAATGACGAATATCTTGCATATCACCATAGAACCTTCATCTGGTGATGGATGGAGATAGAGACAGAGACCCACACTGGAGCACTGGACTGAGCTCCCAAGGTCCCAATGAAGAGCAGAAGGAGGGAGAACATGAGCAAAGAAGTCGGGACCACGAGAGGTGCACCTACCCACTGAGACAGTGGAGCTGATCTATTGGAAGCTCACCAAGGCCAGCTGGACTGTGACTGAAAAAGCATGGGATAAAACCGGACTCTCTGAACATGGCGAACAATGAGGGCTGATGAGAAGCCAAGGACAATGGTTTTGATCCTACTTAATGTGCTGGCTTTGTGGGAGCCTAGCCAGTTTGGATGTTCACCTTCCTAGATATGGATGGAGGGGGAGGACCTTGGACTTACCACAGGGCAGGGAACCCCCACTGCTCTTTGGACTGGAGAGGGAGGGGGAGGGGAGTAGTGGGAGGGGGAGAAGGGTGGGAGGAGGGGGAGAAGGGTGGGAGGAGGGGAAGGTAAATGGGAGGCTGGGAGGAGGGGAAGGTAAATGGGAGGCTGGGAGGAGGCGGAAACTTGTTTTTTTTCCTTTTCTCAATAAAAAAAATTTATAACAAAAAAACCCCTCAGATCCAAATGGATTAAAGACTTCAATATTAGTAACTTTCTTTTGCATAATGAGAAAACTTGTGAGTTTTTAATAGAGTAATATGGTAGCCACTCCTCTAACTAGATGATAATGAATAATCTCACCACTGATAACACACTCCTATCATTTAACTGCTGATATAATATGATAAAAGAAACATGTCACCTTTAACCAAATCTTTCTTTAAACAAAGAAACCAATTATGGTCTCAGAATAATCAGGAAAAATGACAAATCCAGATTGGGGATTATTCCACGTGATATGAGAGCTATATTCCTTCAGACTTTCAAAATCACAAGAAATAAGGAAAGACTTAAAAACTGTGAGAGATCAAGGGAAGTGGGCAGATATGGCAATTAAACATAATCTGCAACTCTGGGCTGGATTCTAAAAGACATTTTAAAATAAGAAATCTGACAAAGATCGAGTTTGTTTATTTAATAGTAATGCACTACTAATATTTGGTTCTCAGTTTTGATAAATATAACATGATGTGATGGTCAGTTTTAATTATCAGTTTGACCGATCTAGAATCAACTGGGAGATGGGCCTCTGAGCATATCTGTAAGGTTTATATTCATTATATTAATTGAAATGGGAGGACCTGTTTGCAGTGGGTAGCAACATTTTCTAGCTTTGATCCTGATCTATATAAGTGGGGAAAGGGAGGTGAATAGCAGCATGCAGCATTGCTCTCTCCTTCCTTGTGGATGTTATGTGACTGGATTCTTCATGCTCCTGTCTCTTTAACTTCCCCATCATAGTTGGATATATCCTTGAACTTTCTCCCTGAAGTTATTTTTGTCAGGGCATTTTATCTCAGCAATGAAAAAAGAAACATGGACACATAATAATATAAGATGATGACATTAGAAAAAACAGAAAATGAGTAGTAGATATTTGGAAATTCTGTGTTACTGTAACATTTCAGTAAATATATTATTATTTCTAAATAAAACACATGTATTAAGTAAAACAAGTATTAATGTATTCAAGATAACTTCTAGTTGTGATTCTGGAATAGATAAAGTTTGAAAGCTATCAGGCTTGTCATCAAAAGAAGGAAACAAATGGAAACAATAAAAATGGAGATATGTAAATTATCTGCAATGGAAAATCAACTACTTACAATAAACAAATCTCGAAACAAACATATCACAGAGATACTTGCATATTCGTGTTTACTGAAGTACTAATCACAAGAGCCAAGTTACAAGATCACCTTGGGTATCTGCCAATCAATGAATTAATAAAGAAGTGTAGAATATATAGAGTAGTGTTTTTATTAGGTCATAAAAAAGAATGAAATTATGTTGTTCGTTGGAAAACATCTGCAACTCTAGATAATCATATTAAGCACAATAAACTAAGTTAAGAAAGACAAATTTTGTACATTCTCTCATTTGTGGATTCTAGAGTTTACACATTTATGTAAAGCTACAGGTAAAAGGATAAATATAGATATAGATGTTACATGAAAGTAGAAGATGAGACTAGGGGAAGGGAGTAGTCTAGTCTAAGTGGGAAAGAGAAAAGGAGAGGAGCATGAAGGTATGGGAAGATGAATATGGTCAAAGTACATGACATACTTCAAAGAAATTATCTTTAGGGAAACCACTCTGTATAGTAAATACATGTCAATAAAAAATACAAGAAGTGACTATAATATCTGAACACTTTTGGAAATACCTCTTCCAATGACTCAGAAGTATCTTTACCCCTAGAGGCTTCAGTCTTTCCACTTCAGTCTGAAAAGGTTGTCTTCACTGCCTGATGAGATGGTAATGACTTCCCAGGGTGGTTGCCACCCATAACAATAAATTTTCTCCCCAGAATACCACTAAACATCATTATTTCTAGACCTATAGTTAAATTCATGATCCATCAGGCTTCTAAAGATGCAGTAGTTTGTGTGACTCATGAGGAGTTACATTGTACTCAAAATGACCTGAAGTAAGTTTCCTATTATATACAGATAGGTATTTTGGAAACATGTAACAATAGATGCTCAGCATATGGAAGTATGGAGATGGGGAAATAAAGTTAGAGTATACTGAATTTATTTATATAGGCCCACTAAGAAGGTCCTATGTTTATATTGAAGTTCAAGGAATAAGAAGGGGGGGTCTGCCTGCTTGTTTGGTGGAATAAATAAAACTTGTGGAGACACAGAATGGGCTCAGAGTGCAGGCTTCTTCTGGGACAGATGAGACAAGTTAGGAAATGGTTGCTTGGCAAACCAAGCATAGACAAAAGCATACTTTCTCTGCCCATTTCTCAAACGTTCTGTCAGAATATGTACCCTGGATAAGGAAGTGGCCTCTGAGCTCAGTTCTTCACGCTCTACCAGATATAAAGGAGTGCTTTGCTTCTGTATACTTTTTGCCTTGTTTCTATGTACTTCTTTTCATTTTTCTTACTATTATTTATTGAGGTATTGTTTCTCGCAAGGTGAGGTAAGAGTTTCTCATGATCACATAAGTGAGTAAAGGGGGGGTTCAGAGTTGAGGAAATGATTTTTAGTCTGTATAAATAGTCATTCAAAATAAAGCTTGTTATGCAGTAGTTCATACCCTGCATCCCCTGTGTCCTGATTTGTGCAAAACCCTTACCCAGGGACACCAATGCATTAGACATTGACAAAAACTGAAAAAAAAAAAGGTGGTCCGTAATGCTAAACATACCTTGATTTCATGTGGACAAAGAGGTTCAAGGGCTTACTTAGGGAGCCTGAGATGGTAGGGTGTAATCCTTCAAGATTTTCTCTCCTATACTGGGAAGATACAGTGTTGTGGAATATTATTTTAAGATGTGTTACATTTGTTTATGTTGTGGAGTGTTTGTTTAATGATGCAAAGATGTGTTGCATTCTTTTATGCTGCATTGTTTAATTCTGAAGCTGTGTTACTTTGCCTAAAACACCTTATTGAGCTAATAAAGAGCTGAATGGCCAATAGCAAGGCAGGAGAAAGGATAGGTGGGTCTGAAGGCAGAGAGAATAAATAAGAGAAATCTGGGAAGAGAAAATGAAGGAATAAGAAAAGAAGGAAGATATTAGGGGCCAGTCACCCAGCAACACAGCAAACCACGGAGAAAGTAAAAAGGGTATACAGAAATAGAAAAAGATAAAAACCCAGAGGGAGAAGATAAATGGGATAAATTTGCTTTGTTTTGTTTTTTGAAACAGGGTTTCTCTGTATAATAGCCCTAGCTGTCCTGGAACTCACTCTGTAGACAGACTGGCCTTGAACTCAGAAAGATCTGTCTGCCTATGCCTCCTGAGTGCTAGAATTAAAGATGTGCACTGCCATGCCCACCACCAGACAGAATAATTTAAGTTAAGAAAAGCTGGGAAGAAACAAGTCAAGCTAAAGCTGGGCATTTATAAGAAAGAATAAGCTTCCATATGGTTTTAAAGAGCAAAAGAGTAAGAGGTGGGAAAAAAAAAACCACAACTACAATGCAGAAGAAATCTGGGAGGAAGAGGAAATGAGCTCAGAGGCCATGCTCCCTCTCCCGGGCAGACGCTGAATCTTCCCGGTAAGAGCACCTTGGGGTGCTACACACACTATTAGAAATGGGCTAGTCCAGGTGCAAGAGTTAGCAGAGAAGAGGCTAGATATAATGGGCCAAGCAGTGTTTAAATGAATACAGTTTGTGGGTTGTTATTTTGGGTAAAGCTAGCCGGTGGCGGGAGCTGGGTGGCGGAATGCAACCCGCAGCTCCTACAACAGAATGGTGCCCAAATGTGTGGACAACTGAATCCATTGAAAGCTTGGGAAAGAGTAAAGCATGTTTTCTTGGTAGCAGCAATTTTTCGGGTCTGCTCCACTTGCTAGAGGCAAGCAAGTGCTCTCATCTAAGAGAGGCTTCCTGACTCAGCTTTAGCTGCAAAACCCTCCAGCTCTGAAGAGGTCCTGCTTACGAAATACTTAATGGTATTGATAAAAGCTGACTGCATGCTTGTTTGTTTTCAGTCGTAGCAGGAAAAAACTTGTGCTGTTTTAAAATGCCAGCATTCTGAGCTGTCCTGCCAGTGCAAACTCTGACTCTTTGAGGGAGAAAGGCTGGCTACAGAAAGAGGACTTGAGTGTTGTCTGTTGCAGCTTACTTGCTGGCAGGGAACTTGAAACACCATAGACTTTTGGCAATAAACATGGCTACAACCGGTACATTCACCATGAAGCTGGAAACCTAAGGAATGGGCTGGATCTAGCTGCCAAAGCCACGGCTTTAATCCTACCCATATCGTTCTGTAATTTAAAGGCTCATGTGTTCAGAAAAAGAGAGAGAGATACAGTAAAGAGAGATTCAAAAACAAAGAAAACCTCTAAATGATTTACAGCATGTTGAAAATACATGCAGACTAAAAGTTAAAGTTCTTAAAGTAAAAAACAAAAAAGGAATAAAGAGAGTAGTTGGGTGTGGTAGGACACACCTTTAATCACAACACTTGGGAGGCAGAGGGAGATTGACCTCAGTGACTTCAAGGTGTGGTAGCACACGCCTTTAATCCCAGTGTCGAGAAGGCAGAGACAAACAGATCTCTGTGAGTTCAAGGTGTAGTAACATACACCTTTAATCCCAATGCCTGGGAGGCAGAGACAGGTAGATCTCTGAGAGTTCAAGGACAGCCTGGTCTACAGAGTTATTCCAGGTCAAAGATATACAGAGAACCTTTCTCAAAAAGCAAAAAGTTAAAAGTAAAAATAAACAAAATAGAGGTTAAAATAAAGCCGTACAAAGATGGAAAATACACAGAAAATTTTGATACTGTATGCTATTATGCTCTCTTTGAATTGTTTGAATGCTGAGGAAGGAGCAAAAGCTGCTAAAAGATATTTGTTTATAAATGCTGCTGAACTAATCCAACATAGATATTTTGAAAATGCTTTGACTTTGAAATTTGGATCTAAGGACATGATGCTTTGGAAAGGAGTTTCTTATTTTGTTTTCACAGAGGGTGAGAGTCTGTATATTGCTTCTATCCCAATATGGTATGATGGACCACGCCCTCCTGAAGGGCTGCTGTGAACACCTTCAGAAAATTGCTTCGCTCAACTGCCAACTGAGATGAAACTAGCACACAGGTTATACCATGAAAGACCTAATTAATGATGCCCCCATTAGCAGGAAGCAGTTTGGAGAGAAAAAACTGTGCCCATGTTCCCAAATATGGTTTATAAAGGTTCTTTTACATTTAAAGGGAGATATGATATAGATATGAATAATTTGCATTAGTATAGATTTTTCTTTATTGATAGAGATTTCAGGTCAATTTTGTTATATGTATATGTATTTCTGATCTTGATTAAGGTATTGTGATTGTGTAGTTCACTTAAAATGTAATGTATATAGGTTGTTAATAGAAAATCATAATGGTCAATTTTGTAGTCATGTTAGTTAAGATTTTCTAGATGTACATAGATATATTTTAGATAGGTATTCTTCATATCTTTCAAAGACTGCAGAATATGGCATTTCAAATATTTTAATAACTTAGGGTTTTGCATGGCAATGAGACACATCTGCTCCTGGCAACACCAGCAACTTCAAGAGGCATATGGGCATTGAAGAGGATCCTTATGGAGTTTGATAGCCATTTGGGCAAGAAACTGCTCTTTCCTGGACTATTGCATAAACTGGACACAGAGAACCCACAGAGAGAGGACTGCTGAACTTGTTTAAAGGTGAGATGATCTTTCGGGGTTCCTGATTCATGAAAGAGTCTGCGAGACATTCTTCAGGACACAGCAGATAGTGACTGAACTGCCTTTGAAATTTCCTGCTTCATTGAAATGTCTGCTGGAAACTATGGACCTGTAGGCCGAAGATGGATGCCCCAACGGTACGGAGGAACTTTGGGTGGCTGTCCAGGCAGCGAGATGTCTCTGTGATTTCTAGAGTTTTGTAAGTTGCTTACTTCTCATTTACTTAGGTAATAGTATATCCTTCTGGAGTCTTTGATGGAGTTGAAGAGTAGATAGTTAGTTAAAGTTGTTTTCCTTTGTTATGATAAAAGATAAAATAGATGTAAATATTGTAATTGTAATTTTTACTTGATAACTGTTTTGTTATATGTAATTTTGCTATGTTAAAGTTAAAGCCTTCCTTTTTTGTTTAAACAGAAAAAGGGGAAATGATGGAGGAAGGTCATTGGATAATTAATAAAGAAACTGTTTGGCTTCATAGGTTAAAACACAGGTGGGAGGAGTAAACAGAACAGAATGCTGGGAGGAAGAGGAAGTGAGCTCAGAGGCCATGCTCCCCTCTCCCAGGCAGATGCAATGAAGCAAGCCACCAGGTCAGACATGCTGAATCTTCCTGGTAAGCGCACCTTGGGGTGCTACACACGTTATTAGAAATGGGCTAGTCCAGGTGAGAGAGTTAGCTGAGAAGAGGCTAGATATAATGGGCCAAGTAGTGTTTAAATGAATACAGTTTGTGGGTTGTTATTTTGGGTAAAGCTAGCCGGTGGCGGGAGCTGGGTGGCAGAATGCAACCCGCAGCTCCTACAACAATTCAGCCTTTGATTACACCAATCCGGTGGCTTATACAGGCAAAGTAAAACAGCAACACGTGTTTTACTAGTTGACGTAATATTCCACAAAACTGACCACTATGGGGTAAGCAATTTTTTTTTGTCATACCCTTCCTCCAGGATGTATTGCCTTACCACTGGCCCAGAAACCAGAAAAAAAGTGACAAAATCCAAGTGACTATGGATTGACTAAAATCTCTGAAAGCATGAACTAAAATAAATACTTCCAAGTGTAGCACAAATAATAAAAACCCAGAGACAAATATAGGGGTTAAAGCTGAAGATCAGAGAAACAGAGCAGTAAGCCACTAGAAAGATCTTTTACCTCAACCAATGCTCAGACCGTAGGGGCTGATGGCCTAGACAGCACTGTGTCTTTACCAAAACTCAGACCCCACATTCCAGTAAGTTCCTATCTCTTCCCCTTTGTATTCCTCTCACCATTCAGCCAAATTACCCCTCTCTCCACCTCCCTAGTGCTGGGATTAAAGGTGTGTGATTCCCAAATGCTCAAATGATTAAAGGTATGAGCCACCACCACCTGGGATTGTTCCTGGATCAATCTTGTGTAGTCCAGGGGAGCCTGGAACTCAGAAATCCATCTGCCTATGTCTCCTGAGTTCTTAGATTAGAGGTGTGTGGCACCACTCCCTGGCCTCTAGTGACCTAACTTTGCACTCTGATCTTCAGGCAAGCTTTATTTATTAAAATACAAATAAAATATCACTACAACAACTTTAAGTTGCTGTTGCTTTTTTTCAGGTATTTTATCACAGCAACAGAAATATAACAAATACAGCTGCCAAAATACACCACAGAGTTAAATCAGCAATCAAGTCTGATCCACATGGACTACCATCCTTGGCTAATTGATCATATATCTAGATATGAAATAGCAAACCTCTTATATTCTTAATTGATTTGTCTAATTATAAATAAATGGAATACTGGGTTTCTTTAAAGACTCCACTTAAACTAGAAAAATATCATGCCAGCTTTATTCCAGCATTGCTCAGAGGAACTTACAGCCTTTTTACCAAAGTAATTGTGCATTGGAGAAAAGGAAATAATTAAAACTTTTCATGGATGACTAGACACTAGCTCTAAACTGATATTGTTTCCAGGAAACCCAACACATCAATGAGGCCCTAAAATCACAGTAAAGAATGTCAGGCAGTCTATGGAGCTTTTGCTCAGATGTATACCACTGTGGGTTTAGTGGTTCCCTACATTCATCTTTTAATACTTTTCCAGTACTTTCCTAGTTCTAGAATACATAATTGAAGCAGCCATATTTACCAGGAGGTTGACACCCTTCATTTGTTTCCTGACTCATGGAGTGAAATCTATTGTAATGGCCAAAGATAAAAGAAAGCCATTAGAATTTCTTCCATTTATAAAACTCATAAATGCCAACGCCAATCCCTAGGACTGTCATGATTAGTGTTTCCATCAAAATTTTCAATGATGCAAGGGTGGAAATTCCCACCATTTCTCTGACTTGGCTGTGAAAAAGACAAAAGTATCATAGACAGAGTTTTTTTTTCCTTTGGGATGCCAGCTCACCAAAAATTGACATGGTGACTTATTATTAATTATGAAAGTTAGTCCTATGGCTTACGCTTACCCCACTAGTTCTTATAACTGAAATTAACTCATTTATATTAATCTGTTTGCCTCGTGGCTTTTTACATCTCTTCCACCATGTACCTCCTATTTCCTTTTCATGCCCTCCAGCATCTGCCCATGCCTAGATTCATTTGCCTCTCTCTGCCTGGAATTCCCACCTAATCTCTTCCTGCCTATCTATTGGCCATTCAACTCTTTATGAAACCAATCAGAAAGTGTCATGGCAAAGAGACATCTTCACAGTATACAAAAAGATTGTCCCACAACATTCCCCCCCCCTTGGGGCTAAATAAAAAGAAAAGATTTTTAATGCTAACATAATAAAACTATAAACAATAAGGACAATTATCAGGTAATAATTACACTCAGGAGTGTCTGCTATTATAGTGTTGGGATTTGAGCTTTGGCAGTATGAGCCCAGGATCTTGACCAAAGAGAGGGAAGTAAAGTTTAACAGAGTCAAGATGGGACTAGGTACAGTGCTCATCAATGGCAGGGGACCCAGGACAAAGATGCTTCTGGGTCTTTAAATCTAGAATTTTGTTATTTTCCTTGGAGGGAGCCCAGGAGAGCAATTTCTCCCAAATGAGGTTTGCAGTTTCAAGGTGGATTAAAAAAGAAAATACAACAGGGTAAGAATACACTCAACAACATAAAGAGCAATACCAGAAATTAGTGGTTCTACAACAGCAAGGCCTGAACATCGCAAAGCAGATGAAACAGAAAAAAAACCTTAAAAATAACTTTATGAAGATGATTGAAGCCCTTATAAAGGAAAATAAAAATTTCCCTTAAAAAGCGGCGGGGGGGGAAGAAAAAAAACCTGGAAGAAATAAACAAACCCCTTAAAGAAAATCAAGAAAAAGGAACCAAACTGGTGAAAGAAATGGTTCAAGACTTGAAAACTGAAATAGAGGCAATAAAGAAAACACAAACTGAGGAAAATCTGGAAAAGAAAAATCTGGGTAAATAATCAGGAACTACAGATACAAATATAAGCAACAGAATAAAAGAGATGGAAGAGAGAATCTCGGTCATTGAAGATACAATAAAGGAAATGGATACATTGGTCAAAGAAAATATTAAATCCAACAAATTCTTAACACAAAATATCCAGGAAACATAGGACACCATGAATAAAAATAAATATAAGAATAATAGGAATTGAAGAAATTGGAGTCCAGTTCAAAGGCACAGAAAATTAAAATATAATTAAAATAAAATAACTTTCCCAACCTAAAGAAGGACATGCCTATGAAAATACAAGAAGCTTACAGAACACCAAATAGACCAAAAAAAAGTCCTTTTGCCACATAATAATCAAAACACTAAACATACAGAATAAAGAAAGAATATTAAGAACTGCAAAGGAAAAAGGCCAAGTAACATATAAGGCAGACCTATCAGAATTACACCTGATTTCTCAATGGAAACAATGAAAGCCAGAAGGTCCTCGCAGGTATTATGCAAACATTAAGAGACCATGGATGTCAACCCAGACTACTATACTCAGCAGTTTTCAATCAAGACATTCCATGACATAACCAGATTTAATCAATATCTAGCCACAAATCCAGCCTTACACAAAGTACTAAAAGGAAAACTCCAACTCAAAGTAGTTAGCTATACCCACAAAACCACAGGAAATAGATAATCTCACACCAGCAAGTCCCAAAGAAGAGAAACACAAACACACACACACTACCACACACAACAACGAAAACAAAAATATCACGAACTAGCAATCACTGTTCATTAACATCCCTTAATATCAATAGACTCAATTCGCCTATAAAAAGACAAGGCTAGGCCAGGACGTAGTGGCACATGCCTTTAAACTCAGCATTCAGGAGGCAGAGACAGGTAGATCTCTGTGAGTTCGAGGCCAGCCTGGTCTATAGAGTATAGTTTCCCTTAGTTATGATAAGAGATAAAGTATTTAAATGTTGTAACTGTAATTATTGCTTGATAACTGTTTTGTTATATATAATTTGTTATATGTAATTTAACTATGTTAAAGTTAAAACCTTCCTATTATTTAAACAGAAAAGGGGAGGTGATGTGGGATTCCCCTCTGTATGTTGTGAATATCACTGGTTAATAAAGAATCTGCTTTGGGCCTGTTGATAGGGCAGAACTTAGGTAGGCAGGGAAGAATAAACTGGATTCTGAGAGAAAGGGGATGGAGTTGGAGAGAAGCCATGGAGCCGCTGACAGAGACAGACATGCTACAGCCTTGTTGGTAGGCCATGAGCCTCATGGTAAAATATAAAATACTGGAAATGGGTTAAATTAAGATGTAAGAGTTAGCCAATAAGAATCTAGAGCAAATGGGTCAAGCAGTGATTTAAATAATATAGCTCCTGTGTGGTTGTTTCAGTTCTGGGTGGCTGAGACAAACAAGTGGCCTTCTTCCAAAAGTTTGTCACACTAAATGCTTACATAAAGAAGCTGGGGAAACTGTGCACTAGTGAATTAACAGAAAACCTGAAAGCTCTAGAACAAAAAGAAACAAACTCACCCAGAAAGAGTAGACAGTGTGAAATAATCAAATAGATAGCTGAAACCAATAAACAGAAACAAAAAACAATACAAAGAGTCAATGACAAAAAAAGAGTTGGCTCTTCAAGAAAATCAATAAGATTGACAAAACTTTAAACTAACCAAAAGGCAGAGAGAGAATATCCAAATTAACAAAATCAGAAATGAAAAGTGTTACATAACAACAGACACAGAGGAAATACAGAGTAAAATCAGGTCATACTTCAAGCACTTGTACTCCACACAATTGCAAAACATAAAAGAAATGAACAATTTTCTGGATAAGTACCACATTCCAAAATTAAATCAAGACCAGATAAGCAAATTATATAGACTAAGGAAATAGAAAAAGTCATCAAAAGTCTGCTAACCAAAAGAAAAGCCAAGGTCCAGATGGTTTCAGTGCAGAATTCTACAAGAACTTCAAAGAAGAACTAATACCAATACTTTTCAAATTGTTCCACACAATAGAAACAGAAGGAACATTGCCAAACTCTTTTTACAAGGCTACATTTACCCTGATATCCAAACCACAGAAAGATGCAACTAAGAAAGAGAATTCCAGACCAATATCACTCATAAAAATTGATGTAAAAATACTCAATAGCATACTGGCAAACTGAATCCAAGAACATATCAGAAACATCATCCACCATGACCAAGAAGGCTTGATCCCAGAGATGCAGGGATGGTTCAAAATACAAAAATCCATCAATGATCTCCACCATATAAACAAACTGAAAGAAAAAACTACATGATCATCTCATTAGATTGCCTTTGACAAAATTCAACACCCCTTCATTAACAGTCTTGGAAAGAGCAGGGATTCTAGGAACACACCTAAACATAGTAAAGGCAATACACAGCAAGCCAACAGTCCACAACAAACCAAATGGAGAAAAACTCAAAGTGATTCCACTAAAATCAGGAACAAAACAAGGCTGTCCCCTCTCTCCATATCTCTTCAATATAGTACTTGAAGTTCTAGCTAAAGCAGTAAAACAACAAAGGAGATCAAGTGAATACAAATCTGAACACAAGAAGTCAAATTGTTGCTATTTGCTGATAATATGATAGTATCCATAAATAACCCCAAAAATTCTACCAGAGAACTCCTACAACTGATAAACACCTTCAGGAAAGCAGCAAGATACAAGATTAACTAAAAAAAAAAATCAATGGCCCACCTATATGCAGATAATGAACAGGCTGAGAAAGAAATCAAAGAATCATCACCCTTTACAATAGCCACAAATGGCATAAAATACCTTGGGGCAACTCTAACCAAACAAATGAAGAATGTGTATGACAAGAACTTTACATCTTTGAAGAACAAAACTGAAGAAGACACCAGAAAATGCAAAGATCTCCCATGCTCTTGGGTAAGTAGTATTAACACAGTAAAAATGGCAGTCTTACCAAAAGCAATCAACAGATTCAATGCAGTACCCATCAAAAGTCCAGAAAAATTCTTCCCAGACCTCAAAAGAACAATACTCAACTTCATATGGAATAATAAAAATAAAACAGTATAGCCAAAACAATCTTGGACAATAAAGAAACTTCTGGAGGCATCACCATTCCTTGCTTTTAATACTACCATAGAGCTACAGTAATGATAATAGATTAGTATTGGCATAAAAACAGATAGGAGGACCAATGGAATCAAATTGAAGACCCAGATATTAATCCAGATATCTATAAACACTTGATATTGACAAGAAGTTAAAATTATAAAATGGAAAAAAGAAAGCATATTTAAAACATGGTGATAACATATCTGGTGTTGGCATGTAGAAGAATAAAATAGTTTCATATCTATCACCATGCACAAAACTCAAATCAAAATGACTCAAATACCTCAGCATAAAACCAACCACACTGAGCCTCATAGAAGAGAAAGTGGGAAGTACCCTTGACTGTATAGGCACAGGAGACCACTTCCTAAACATAACCCCAGTAGCACAGACACTGAGAGAAACAATTAATAAATGGTATCTCCTAAAAGTGAGAAGCTTCTATAAAGCTAAGGACATGGTCAACAGAACAAAATGGCAGCCCACAGAATGGGAAAAGAACTTTACCAACCCCACATCTAAGAGAGGACTAATCTCAAAAATATACAGATAACTCACAAAACTACACCACAAAAGAATAAATAATCCAATAAAAATGGGATATAGACCCAAACAGAGAACTCTCAACAGACTGAAAGACACTTAAGAAAATGTTTGATATCCTTAGCCATCAGAGAAATGCAAGTCAAAAGTGACACTGAGAAACCCCCTTACACCTGTCAGAATGGTTAAGATCAAAAACACTGATGATAGCTGATGCTGGAGAAGATGTGGAATAAGGGCAACACTCCTCCATTGCTGGTGGGAGTGTAACCTTGTGCAGCCTCTTTGGAAATTAGCATGGCAGTTTCTCAAAAACATAGGAATCAATCTACCTCAGGACCTAGCAATACCACTTTTGGGCATACACTCAAAGAATACTCAATCATACCACAAGGACATTTGCCCAGCATTATTCATAATAGCCAGAACCTGAAAACAACCTAGATGCCCCTCAACTGAAGAACTGATAAGGAAAATGTGATACATTTATACAATAGAGTACTACTCAGCAGTAAAAAAAAATGGCATCTTGAAATTTGTAAGGAAGTAGACAGAGCTAGAAAATATCATCCTAAGTGAGTTAAGCCAGACCCAGAAAGACAAACATAATATGTACTTTCTCATACGTGGATATTAGACATAAAGAAAATAATAACCAGCCTACAGCCCACAACCCCAGAGAATGTAGACAAACAAAGAGAACCCTAAGAGACACATACATGGATCAACTTAGGAAGGCAAAAAGACAAGATCTCCTGAGTAGATTAGGAGCATGGGGGCAGAGGGAGTGTGGAACAGGAGATGAGTGGAAGGAATGGAAGTGGGGAAAATGAATAGCTCAATAAAACAATAAAAAATGTACTACATTTATAATGTCTAATCCATTAGTATTTGGCAAATTCAGAGAAAATACTCTATTATCTGTCTTGGTAAGTCCAAAGTTTTTACCTAATTTGATTTCTATTATAACCAAGAAAGACTTTAACTATAACTATCTAGTCTCTAACTCCTTCAGAGACCTGAGAAGGATATAATATTACCTGAGTAAACAGGAATTGAAGAGTAAGAAACTTCCAAAACCATAAAATCATAGAGGCATCTGGGTGCATGGACACTCACTCCAAGGTTTTTCTGTAATGTTGGGGCATCCATCTTTAGCCTACAGTCCTAGAATATCTGACAGACCTTTATGTAAAGCAGGATTGTCCTACATTAGCTTGGCAAAGTTAGGCAGTCACTTTCTTTTGTGCTCTGTTTATCCAGTTTGGACAGCATATTGTCACTGGTCAAGGCAAGGGAAGTTTCTTTCTAAAATGGGTATCTTTGCCACGTATTAAAGCAAATTCCAAATGGAGTTTTTTTATGTCTGCCATCCTCTTTTTGAGCAAATTGGAACAGATGTGTTTCACTGTAATGAAAAGACCTATGTTATTAAAACATTAAAATGTCATATTCTGTAGGTCTCTAGTGTTTGAAAACCATCTATTTATTTAAAGTATGTCTCTGATTGACCTTGAAATTATACCTAACATGATTATAAGTTTGATTGTTATAGATAACTAACTACTAACGTGTATTTCTTTATTATCCTAAAAAGCTTTCAAGGAAAGAACTTGAAATTATATTTTTAAAAGAGCTGCATAGGTACAATACCTTAAACAATAACTAGAAACATATAATACAGTGTAACAAAAATAACCTTAAATTTGTATCAACATACAAAAATATCTTAAACAAGAATAGATTCACATATAATATGTTAACAAAAATAACCTTAAATTTGTATCAATAAACAAAAATCCATACCAATGTAAAATATTTGAGATTAATAGTTGTTTTTAGTTTAAAGTAGATTCAATAATCTGCCCTTTTATCCTATCATTTTCATGCAGCCTTTTTTCTTTTCAGAATGAGATCCTTGAATCCAACCTCCCTTGTTTAGTTTCCTCCTTGACCATGACCAATAAAAACTTGTAACTGACTCCCTTAAATGATGAGAAACATCCATAATACACCTATTTACCAAAAACTACCCTCTCAATCTCTTGGAAATTTAGGTGTTGTGTTCTTAAAATTACTTCCTGTTGTTTAGGGGTGACAGTATCTTTTTTCCAGACAGGGTTTTTCTGTGTAACTAGCTGTCCTGGAACTAGCTCTGTAGACCAGACTGGCCTCAAACTCACAGAGATCTGCCTGCCTCTGCCTCCCGAGTGCTGGGATTAAAGGTGTGTGCCACCACCTCCCAACTGGCTGACAGTGTCTTTAAGGAACCCTGAGAATATTAAGATAATGGTCAAGTCCTGGGAGAGCTATCCATAACATTTGTTGTGTGGTCTTTGTGCAAAGGGAAAGCTCAAGGCTTATCTGTAGTCTTATTTGGAATAGTCTCTGAGACTGGACCATCTCAACTAGCAGCTTTGTAGTTGTTCTGGAATACAGACATTCTAAGAGGCTGGATCATTTGGGCTATTTATCTTGTCTTTATTCATGTCTAGTACTTTTGTTCTGAAAGCATATAAACTTTTAAAGATAACATAATACCGGTATTAACACAAATATGAAATATGCAGTATATGCAAAAGTCAGCTAAAGAGTTGTTTTATGTTTGATCAGATAAAAGACATCTGTCAACTTTTTTTTGAGACAAGGTTTCTCTGTAGCTTTGGTGCCTATCCTGGAACTAGCTCTTGTAGACCAGGCTGGCCTCGAACTCACAGAGATTTGCCTGCCTCTGCCTCCCGGGTGCTGGGATTAAAGCCGTGCACCACCATCACCTGGCAATATCTGTCAACCTTATAATTCTGTTTTGAGTTTGTAACCAAACTGTTATGAGGACTTTGTAGTCAACAAGATTTATCATGTCTCATTTCATCTCAGAGATATTCCCATGAGAGAGATCACCATATACATCACCTGTTGGATAGTCTTTCTTAGCTTTCCCCCTCATATCTATAGCTAAGATCCTCAGGAGGTCTCTCCTAGTCAAATATGATCTCAATTAACTTTGAAGGAACCATAGCTTTTCATTTTCAGTAGAAACAAAAGCATAACCTCTACCACAATGCAACACATTGTTCGACTTCCATTTTGAAAGCAAGTTATTCCTAAAGTATATAGGCTTGTTTAATTCAGTAGTCCCTCCCACAATCCAATGTCTCTCAGCAGCTGTCATTCTTTGTTCATTAGCATTCACAAAACTCATTCAACTAAGCAGCATACAGGATCCAGATTCTTTGTGTATTTGCCATCTTTATATGGCTTTTAAAAACTGCTATTTTACCCTTTCTTTAAAGACTACATTGTTTTTAAACTATTTTTCTACAACTGTCTATCCTCATTTTTTCCTTCTTCAGCATCTAAGTACATTTTATAAATACTCTACCATTTTAGAGTTTTTCTCTGTCTGGACCTGGCTATACTAAGCATTTGCAGTGTTCTCTGACAGAATGAAAACAAATCTCTCCCTTCCTTCCTTCCTTCCTTCCTTCCTTCCTTCCTTCCTTCCTTCCTTCCTTCCTTCCTTCCTTCCTTCCTTCCTTCCTTCCTTTGGATGCTTCATGATTTTAAATATATATCTTTCAAAAACACAACAGTTTCTATTTTCATTACAGTAGAGGTTTTCAGAAATTCATCTATTTATTTTATGTCCTGGCCGCATCCTCCCCCCATTCTTCCCTCCCTGTCAGTCTCCCAATTCCTACTCCCACCCCCAATCCTCTCCTCCTTTGTCTTTATCCAGGAAAGTACAGGTCTCCTATGAGTATTAATAAAACATGGTAGATAAAATTGCAGTAAGACTAAATACCTCTCCATGTATTAAGGCTGGGCAAGATGACCCAGTATGAGAAGTAGAATACCAAAAGCCACTAAAAAAGTTGGAGTCAGCCCCTGTTCCCGCTGTTAGGAGTTCCACAAGAGGACCAAGTTACACAACTATAGCATATGTGCAGGGTGCTTAAGTCAGTCTCATACATGCTCCCTGATTGTCATTTCAGTCTCTGTGAGCCCCTATGAGCCTAGCTTAATTGATTGTGTGAGCTTTCTCATGGTGTCCCTCTGGCTCCTATACTCATTTCTCCTCCTTTTCTACAGGACTCCCAAACTCTGCTTAGTGTTTGAATATGGATCTCTGTATCTGCCTCCATTAGTTGCTGGCTAATGCTTCTCTGATGACAATTGGGCCAGGCACCAATCTGGTCATAGAAGATGGCCAGTTCAGGCTACTTATTGACTATTTGGTGTGGGAGAATTGTCTGTATTCCGTCAATCATATTATAAATAAATGCTAATTGGCCAGGCAGGAAATATAGGTAGGAAAACCAGACAGGAAGTAGAAATGATGTAATGAGACAGGAGAATTCTGGGAAGGAGGAAGTTAATTCCTCCCACTCTTGCCCAGACCACTGAAGCAGCAGGATGAGAGCTGCCCCACTGAAAAAAGGTACTGAGCCACATGGCTAACATAGATCAGAAAAATGGGTTAATCAAGATGTGAGAGTCATCCAGTGAGAGGCTAGAGCTAATGGGCCAATCAGCTTATAATTTATGGAGACCTATGTGTGATTTTTCTCTAGGGCTAAACAGTTGTGGGGGACCTGGTGGGAGGACAGAAACACAAACAAGCAGGCCTGACCCCTGCTCATGTTACAGATTGGCATCCACGTGGATAACTGCATCCACAAAAAGCCTGAGAAAGCTTGGGAAAGACTAGAGTAAAACATTTTGGTTTTGAGCCGTAGCAGGAAAAAGCTGCCGTTTTAAAATGCCGGCTTTCTGGGCCTTCCTGCCAGGGAAAACTCCTGACTCTTTCAAGCAGGCAGTCCAGACTATGGAGCTATGGACACAATGTTGCAGCTTGCTTCCTGGCAAGGACCTTAAAAAACACCATAGAGTTATGACAAAAAACTTCTCCATATTCCTTAGCAAATTAAAGACCCATGTGATCAAAAAAAGAGAGAGATACAGTAAAGAAAGATTCAAAGAGTAACAAAACCTCTAAATGGTTTACAGTGTGTTAAAAATATATACAGGCTAAAGATTAAAGTTCTCAAAAAAGAAAAAAAGAAAAAAAAGAAAGAGTAGCCTGGGAGGCAGAGACAGATGGATCTCTATGAGTACAAAGATAGCCTGGTTTACAGAGGAAATTCGAGGACAAAGATACACAGAGAACCTGTCTCAAAAAGCCAAAAGTTAAAAGTAAAAATAAAAGAAATAGAGGTTAAAATATAGCCACGTAAAGATGAAAAATACAGAGAATCTTGATACTGTATGTTATTATGCTCTCTTTGAATTGTTTGAATGCTGATGAAGGAGAAACAGCTGCTAAAAGATACTTGCTTATAAATGCTGCAGAATTAATCCAAGATAGGTATTTTGAAAATGCCTTGGCTTTGAAGTCAAAAGGTATGTTACTTTGGAGAAGAGATTTTGCTTTTGTTTCTACAGAAAATGAGAGGCTGTGGATTTATTCAGAGTAAAGAAAAATCCAGTTTGATCAAGGAAGACCACCTGAGAAGTCTCTGACAGGAATAAATGGCCCAGATGTCTGAGTTCTTCATCCAAAACAGGTTCAAGACTGCTGCCTGAGATGATCAAGACTCACAGGATACTTCAGTCAGGACTTGATCATAACTCTAAATTTTCTTTAGGTCCCCATAAGATTATCAGTGCCCCCAACCAGCTGGAAGTAGCCTGAAATACTAAGCCCACATTCCCAAAAAATGGACTGTGGATATTTTCCCTTGTTTTCTTTTTTCTTTTTTTTTTTTTTTTTTTTAGTCTTTGGGAAAGAAGTTTCTTTTTTTTTTATAACTTTTTTTATTAAGAAAAGAAGAAAAAAAACATAAACAAAAAACAAGTTTCCACCTCCTCCCAGCCTCCCATTTCCCTCCCCCTCCTACCACCCTTCTCCCCCTCCTCCCACCCTTCTCCCCCTCCCCCCACTCCTCTCCCCCTCCCTCTCCAGTCCACAGAGCAGTCCGGGTTCCCTGCCCTGTGGTAAGTCCTAGGTCCTCCCCCCTCCGTCCATATCTAGGAAGGTGAACATCCAAACTGGCTAGGCTTCCACAAAGCCAGCACATTAAGTAGGATCAAAACCCCATGCCATTGTCCTTGGCGTCTCATCAGCCCTCATTGTTCGCCATGTTCAGAGAGTCCGGTTTTATCCCATGCTTTTTCGGTCACAGTCCAGCTGGCCTTGGTGAGCTCCCAGTAGATCAGCTCCACTGTCTCAGTGGGTGGGTGCACGCCTCGTGGTCCCGACTTCTTTGCTCATGTTCTCCCTCCTTCTGCTCCTCATTGGGACCTTGGGAGTTCAGTCCAGTGCTCATGTGTGGGTCTCTGTCTCTATCTCTATCCATCACCAGATGAAGGTTCTATGATGATATGCAAGATATTCGTCAGTATTGCTCTCGGATAGGGTCATTTCAGGTTCCCAATCCTCAGCTGCCCAAGGAACTAACTGGGAACCTCATGTTGGGCACTTGGGAGCCCCTCTAGGGTCAAATCTCTTGCTCACCCTAAAGTGGTTCCCTTAACTAAGAATTGTGGTTCCGTGCTCCCCTATCCACCTTTCCTTTATCCCAATTCTCCTGATTCCCCAAGTCCCCCCTCCTTCCCTTCTACCTTTTCTCTCCCCATCTCCCCTTACCCCCATCCCACCCCACCCCCAAGATCCTAATTTTCTCCCCGGCAATTTGGTCTACTTCCCTTAGCCAAGAGGATAACTATATGTTTTTCCTTGGGTTCACCTTCTTACTTAGCTTCTTTAGGTTCACCTATTGTAGACTCCGTGGTCCTTATTTATGGCTAGAAACCAATTATGAGCGAGTACATCCCATGTTCATCTTTTTGGGTCTGGGACACCTCACTCAGGATAGTGTTTTCTATTTCCATCCATTTGCATGCAAAATTCGAGAAGTCACTGTTTTTTACCGCAGCGTAGTACTCTAGCGTGTATATATTCCATACTTTCTTCATCCATTCTTCCATTGAAGGGCATCTAGGTTGTTTCCAGGTTCTGGCTATTACAAATAATACTGCTATGAACATAATTGAACAAATGCTCTTGTCATATGATAGAGCATCTCTTGGGTATATTCCCAGGAGTGGTATTGCTGGGTCCAGGGGTAAGTTGATCCCGAATTTCCTGAGAAACCGAAACACTGACTTCCACAGTGGTTGCACAAGATTGCATTCCCACCAGCAATGGATGAGGGTACCCGTTCCTCCACAGCCTCTCCAGCAAAGGTTATCCTTGGTGTTTTTGACTTTAGCCATTCTGACAGGTGTAAGATGATATCTCAAAGTTGTTTTGATTTGCATTTCCCTGATTGCTAAGGAAGTTGAGCACGACTTTCAGCGTCTTTTGGCCATTTGAACTTCCTCTGCTGAGAATTCTCTGTTCAGTTCAGTGCCCCATTTTTTAATTGGGTTAATTAGCATTTTAAAGTCTAGTTTCTTGAGTTCTTTATATATTTTGGAGATCAGATCTTTGTCTGTTGTGGGGTTGGTGAAGATCTTCTCCCAGTCAGTAGGTTGCCTTTGTGTCTTAGTGACTATGTCCTTTGCTTTACAGAAGCTTCTCAGTTTAAGTAGGTCCCATTTATTCAATGTTGCCCTTAATGTCTGTGCTTCTGGGGTTATACATAGGAAGCGATCTCCTGTGCCCATCTCCTGTAGGGTACTTCCCACTTTCTCTTCTATCAGGTTCAGTGTGTTGGGGCTGATATTGAGGTCTTTAATCCATTTGGACTTGAGTTTTGTGCACGGTGATAGATAAGGGTCTATTTTCATTCTTCTACAGGATGACATCCAGTTGTGCCAGCACCATTTGTTGAAGATGCTTTCTTTCTTCCATTGTATACTTTTAGCTCCTTTATCAAAAATGAGGTGTTCATAGGTTTGTGGGATAAAATCCGGGTCTTCTATACGATTCCATTGGTCGACTTCTCTGTTTTTATGCCAGTACCACACTGTTTTCATTACTGTAGCTCTATAATAGAGTTTGAAGTCAGGGATGGTAATGCCTCCAGAAGATCCTTTATTGTATAGGATTGTTTTGGCTATCCTGGGTTTTTTGTTTTTCCATATAAAGTTGATTATTGTCCTCTCCAGATCTGTGAAGAATTTTAATGGGATCTTGATGGGGATTGCATTGAATCTATAAATTGCCTTTGGTAGAATTGCCATTTTTACTATGTTGATCCTCCCAATCCAAGAGCAAGGGAGGTCCATCCATTTTTTGGTATCCTCTTCAATTTCTTTCTTCAATGCCTTAAAGTTCTTGTCAAATAGATCTTTCACTTCCTTGGTTAGATGTACCCCAAGATATTTTATGCTGTTTTTGGCTATTGTGAATGGTGAAGCTCCTCTGATTTCCCTCTCTGCTTCCATATCCTTTGTGTATAAGAGGGCGACTGATTTTTTGGAGTTGATCTTGTATCCTGCCACATTACTAAAGCTGTTTATCAGCTGTAAAAGTTCTTTGGTGGAGTTTTTGGGGTCGCTTATGTACACTATCATATCATCTGCAAATAACGAAAGTTTAACTTCTTCCTTTCCAATTCGAATCCCCTCGATTCCATTATGTTGTCTTATTGCTATTGCTAGAACTTCAAGCACTATATTGAAGAGGTATGGCGAGAGTGGACAGCCTTGTCGTGTTCCTGAGTTAAGTGGGATGGCTTTGAGTTTCTCTCCGTTTAATTTGATGTTAGCTGTCGGCTTGCTGTATATAGCTTTTATTATATTTAGGTATGACCCTTGTATCCCTAATCTCTCCAAGACTTTTAACATAAATGGATGTTGAATTTTGTCAAATGCTTTTTCAGCATCTAATGAAATGACCATGTGGTTTTTTTCTTTCTGTTTATTTATATGCTGGATTACATTGATAGATTTTCGTATGTTGAACCAGCCCTGCATCTCAGGAATGAAGCCTACTTGATCATAATGGATAATTTTTCGGATGTGTTCTTGGATTCGATTTGCCAGTATTTTGTTGAGGATTTTTGCGTCGATATTCATGAGTGAGATTGGCCTGTAGTTCTCTTTCCTGGTTGAGTCTTTGAGTGGTTTTGGTATCAGAGTAATTGTGGCTTCATAAAAGGAGTTTGGTAATGACCCTTCTGTTTCTATCTTGTGGAATACATTAAGGAGTGTAGGTATTAGATCTTCTTGGAAGATCTGGTAGAATTCCGCATTGAAACCATCTGGTCCTGGGCTTTTTTTGGTAGGGAGGTTTTTGATAACCTCTTCTAATTCTTCGCGACTAACAGGTCTATTTAGATTGTTCACCAGGTCCTGATTTAACTTTGGTATATGATATTTATCTAAAAAAGTATCCATCTCCTTTACATTTTCCAATTTTGTGGCATATAGGCTTTTGTAGTAAGATCTAATGATTCTCTGAATTTCCTCTGTGTCTGTGGTTATGTCCCCCTTTTCATTTCTGATCTTATTCATTTGCAAATTCTCTCTCTGCCGTTTGATTAGCTTGGATAGTGGTTTGTCAATCTTGTTGATTTTCTCCAGGAACCAGCTTTTTGTTTCATTGATTTTTTGTATTGTTTTCTGTGTTTCTATTTTGTTGATTTCAGCCCTCATTTTGATTATTTCCAGTCTTCTACTCCTCCTAGGTGAGTCTGCTTCTTTTTTTCTAGAGCTTTCAGGTGGGCTGTTAAGTCTCCAATGTGAGCTTTCTCTGTTTTCTTTAAGTGGGCACTTAGTGCTATGAACTTTCCTCTTAGGACTGCTTTCATAGTGTCCCATAAGTTTGAGTATGTTGTTTCTTTATTTTCATTGAATTCAAGGAAGACTTTAATTTCTTTCTTTATTTCTTCCTTAATCCAGGTATGGTTCAATAGTTGACTGTTCAGTTTCCATGACTTTGTATGCTTTCTGGGGGTAGCATTATTGTTGAATTCTAACTTTAATCCATGGTGATCTGATAAGACACAGGTGGTTACTAATATTTTTTTGTAACTGTGGATGTTTGCTTTGTTACCGACTATGTGGTCGATTTTCGAGAAGGTTCCATGAGCTCCAGAGAAGAAGGTATATTCTTTCCTATTTGGATGGAATGTTCTATAGATGTCTGTTAAGTCCATTTGATTCATTACCTCCATTAATTCTCTTATTTCTCTGTTAGGTTTCTGTCTGATTGACCTGTCCATTGGTGAGAGAGGAGTGTTGAAGTCTCCTACGATTAGTGTGTGCGGTTTGATGGCTGCCTTGAATTTTAGCAATGTTTCTTTTATGTACGTGGGTGCTTTTATATTAGGGGCATAGATGTTCAGGATTGAGACTTCATCCTGATGAACTGTTCCTGTTATGAGTATAAAATGCCCCTCTCCATCTCTTCTGATTGATTTAAGTTTAAAGTCAACTTTGTTAGAGATTAGTATGGCCACACCTGCCTGTTTCTTAGGTCCATTTGCTTAATAGGCCTTTTCCCAGCCCTTTACTCTGAGTAGGTGCCTGTCTTTGTGGTTGAGGTGTGTTTCTTGTAAACAGCAGAATGTTGGATCCTGTTTTCTTATCCAATCTCTTAGCCTGTGCCTTTTTATAGGTGAGTTAAGTCCATTGACATTAAGTGATATTAATGACCAGTGGTTGTTAACTCCGGTCATTTTTTTTTTAGTCGTAGAGTTTGTGTGTTTCCCTTCTTTGTTTTGTGTTGGTGAAGGGTCTCTAGATGTCTGCGTTATTGTGGTCATTGTTGGACTCCTTGGTTAGTGATTTTCCTTCAATTACTTTCTGTAAGGCTGGATTTGTGGCTGCGTATTGTTTAAATTTGTTTTTATCCTGGAAAATTTTATTTTCTCCATTTATAGTGAATGAAAGCTTGGCTGGGTATAGTAATCTGGGCTTGCACCCATGGTCTCTCAGTTTCTGCAGTACATCTATCCAGGACCTTCTGGCTTTCATGGTTTCCATGGAGAAGTCAGGTGTAAGTCTGATAGGTTTACCTTTATAAGTAATTTGGCCTTTTTCCTTTGCAGCTCTTAATATTCTTTCCTTATTCTGTATGCTTTGTGTTTTGATAATTATATGGCGAGGGGATTTTTTTTTTGATCCAGCCTATTCGGTGTTCTGTATGCTTCTTGCACCTTCATAGGAAAATCTTTCGTTAGGTTGGGAAAGTTTTCTTCTATAATTTTATTAAATATATTTTCTGGACCATTGAGCTGCCCTTCTTCTCCTTCTTCTACTCCTATTATTCTTAGGTTTGGTCTTTTTATTGTGTCCCATATTTCCTGGATGTTTTGTGATGAGAGTTTGTTGGACTTGCTGTTTTCTTTGATCAGTGTGTTTATTTTCTCTATGGTATCTTCAGAATCCGAGAGTCTTTCTTCTATCTCCTGTATTCTGCTGGTGATGCTTGTTTCTGTAGTCTCTAATCGTTTACCTAGATTTTCCATGTCCAGCCGGCCCTCTGTTTGTGTTTTCTTCTTTGCCTCCATTTCAGTTTTCAGGTCTTGAACTGTTTCCATTATCTGTTTGATTGTTTTTCCTTGGTTTTCTAGGGTATCATTCACTGATTTATTCAATTCTTCAAACTTTCTGTTATATTTCTCATCCATTTCTATAAGGGCGTTTTTTACATGCTGTTTAAGGGTGTCAATCACTTTCATGAAGTCAATCTTTTCTCCTTCCTCTTGATTAAGGGGTTCTTGTCCTCCCGTTGTGAGGTCGCTTGTTTCTGGTAGCTTCATGTTACTTTTCAGCTTGTTGGGCGAATTCTTGCCTTGACGTCGGCCCATCTCTTCTTCCAAATGCTCCCTATGGATCTTCTTTTACCGGATCAGGTCTCCTTGCCTACCAAACGCTGTCTCTCCCCAAAGTTGGCTCTGCCAATGCTGGGTCTCCTGGCGCCGAAAGATCAGGCCTCCGTGCTGGTTGGGCAGCTCGCAGACAAAGCGCCTACCCCGCTTGGTGCAGGCAGGCCACAGAAACAAAGGAACTGCTGCCCGCCCGGGAGCCCCGGGTACTCGGACCCAGCGCCCAGATAGGCTGGGCTGGGCGATGCCACGCGCCAAAAGAGGGCAGTGGGGGCGAAGTGGGGAGGGCTCTGGACGGAAGCTGGGTGGGCCAGGAAGAAAGAGGCAGCACCCAGGGAGTAGAGGCCTTGCAGAGAGCCCAAGAAGGACAGGGGGCCAAGAAACCCCCGAGCTCCCCGTCCCAGGCTGGCGCCGTGGGCCAGAAACTCACCCCAATGCTGGGTCTCCTGGCGCCGAAAGATCAGGCCTCCGTGCTGGTTGGGCAGCTCGCAGACCTCTTTTTTTTTTTTTTTAAAGAGGGGGAAATGGTGCAGGAGAATTGTCTGTATTCTGTCAATCATATTATAAATAAACGCTAATTGGCCAGGCAGGAAATATAGGTGGGAAAACCAGACAGGAAGTAGAAATGATGTAATGAGAACAGGAGAATTCTGGGAAGGAGGAAGTTAATTCCTCCCATTCTTGCCCAGACCACCGAAGCAGCAGGATGTGAGCTGCCCCACTGAAAAAAGGTACTGAGCCACATGGCTAACATTGATCAGAAAAATGGGTTAATCAAGATGTGAGAGTCATCCAGTGAGAGGCTAGAGCTAATGGGCCAATCAGCTTATAATTTATGGAGACCTATGTGTGATTTTTCTCTGGGACTAAACAGTTGTGGGGTACCTGGTGGGAGGCCAAAAACCCAAACAAACTAGCAGGCCCCTTCCTGTTACAACTATTGCTAGATGTCTTAGCTGGAGTACTCTCCATACACTTCTGGGAGAGTCCCCTGCATCAGGATTCTGCCAAACACCAAAAGGCCTACCCCCCAACAGTTCCCCTTAGCACTCTCCCTCTATATTCCTCCCCAACATGATAGTTCATGTTTCCATCCCCACCTGCCCTCAGTCCACTCATGAAATCTCTTCTACTTTCCTTTCCCAGGGAGATCTGGGTGTCCCCCCATGAATTCTTCTTGTTGCCTAGTTTCTTCGGATCTGTGAATTACAGCATAGTTATCCTTTATTTTACAGCTAATATCCACTTTTGAGTGAGTCTATAATGTGTTTCTCTTTATCTTCCTGGGTTTCCTCACTCAGGATGACTTTTTTTCTAGTTCTATTCATTTGCCTGCAGATTTCATGCCGTCCTTGTTTTTAATGGGCGAGTAATACACCATCATGTAAATGTACCACATTTTCTTTATCTATTCCTTGGTAGAGGTACAACTAGGTTGTTTCCAGGCTCTAGACAAATAAAGATGCTACAAACAAAGTTGAGCAAGTGTCCTTATGGTAAGTTTGAGCATTCTTAGGTAATGCCCCAGAGTGGTATAGCTAGGTTTTGTGGTAGATTGATTTCCAATTTTCTGAGGAACCACTACACTGACTTCAAAAGTGGCTCTACAAGTTTACACTTCCACTAGAAATGAAGGAGTGTTCCCCTTGATTCATACCCTCTCTAACATGAGCTGTCACTTGTGTATTTATCTTAGTAATTCAGAGAGCTGTAAGATAGAATTTCAGAGTCCTTTTGATTTGTATTTCCCTGCCTGATGACAAGAATGTTGAACATCTCTATAAGTGTGTTTTGGCCATTTAAGACTCTTTTGTTGAGAATTCTGTTTAAATTTGTACCCCATTTTTAATGGATTTGGTTTGTTGATATCGAATTTTTTGCATTCTTTATATATTTTGGAAATCAGCCCTCTGTTAGATGTTGGGTTGATGAAGATCTTTACCATTGGTTAATAAAGAATCTGCATAAGCTTATTGTAGCACAGAATAGGGCAAGACAGCAATTCCAAGAAGGTAGAGGAGGGGAGAGCAGGCGGAATCAGAGAGAAACCATGTAACTACCATAGGAGAAAGATGACAGACAGATGGAACCTTACTGGTTGGCCACAGCCATGTGGTGATACACAGATTAATAGAAGCGGGTTAACTTAATATATAAGAGCTGGTCATTAAGAAGCATGAGCTAATATGCCAACCAGTGTCATAATAATACAGTTTCTGTGTGATTATTTCAGGTCTGGGTGGCTGCGAAACGAACGAGCAGCCTCTGCCAACAGAATGACACCACCATCTGGGGTCATAGATCCACATAAGACCTAAAAAAGCTTAAGAAAAAAAAGGGCTTCTAGACCCAAAGAAATGGGGGTCAGTTGGAGCTTGTTGGTAGCCACATATTTTTAGATAGTCTCTGTTTGCTGGTGGCAGTCAGAGGTGCAGCTCCATTAAGAGGTTTCCTAATTCAGCTTTAGCAACACAAACATTGCATGGCTTCTTTAAGATCCTGCTTCCTGGTTCATGCTGATGGAACAAACTCTGCCTTTTTAGGGAAGTCCTGTACTTAAATGGGGTCTGTGAGCAGTGTATTACAAATTGCTCAATGGCAACATAGACCTGCTGCATCCCTGGAGCTGAGGCAATGTTCATGGTGCAGAGAAGCAGTGAACATGCCTCTGCCATGTTGGACTTGTTGAAGCAAACATCCAGGGGGGCCAAGGTTGGTCCTACCCATGCCTGCTTAGAATTTAAAAAGAAAAAAAGCACATCTGGTCAAAAAATAATTACAGATACACATGCAATAAAGACAAATTCAGATGGAAAAGATCCCTAAGTGCATCATGGTGTTGGCTAAATATACATAGGCTTGGAAGAGAGAAATAGTTATAAAAGGAAGTAAGTGCATTTTTCAAAAAAAACCAAAGTCTTTAAAGAGACTGAGTACAGACAGTCATAGATCAAAGGAGTAAAGTAAAATAAGTCATGTAAGGATGGAATAGACACAGAGAGTCTGGATTATATATATTACTCCATTTTCTTTAAATGTTTTGACTGTGAATGAGCTATTTACAGAGAGACATTTCATTTTACGGGTTGCTGAACTAAACCTATATATATATATATATATATATATATATATATATATATATATATATATATATATATATATATATATATATATTTAAAGATAGCTTGACTTCAAAATTTGGGTCTCAGGATATGTTGCTTTGGAAAAGAAGTTATTCTTTTGTTTCCACAGAGGATGAGAACCTGTGGATTACTTCCAGACTAATGTGGTTCAATGGAACAAGACCCCCTGAAAGGTCTCCATAAACCCCTAAAATTAATTTGCCCAACAAAAAGCAGGAAGTTTTTTGGAGAAAACTACACCCAAATGCCCTAAATGATTGTTTATGTTTGTTTACGTTTAGAAAAGGATATTCTATAGAGATAAATACTTGGCATTTGTATGAATCTTGGCCTATTGATACAAATTTAAGGTCAATTTTGTTACATGTCTATTTTTGCCCTTGATTAAGGTATTGTATTTGTGCAGCTCATTTAAAAATGTAATGTATAATTAAGAAATACAGGTTAACAGTCATCTATAATAGTCAAGCTTATAGTCATGTTATGTTTTCTAGATATACAGAGATGTATTTCAGATGGATAGCTATTCTTCAAACCTTTCAAGGACATATAGAATATGGCATTTAAAATATTTTAAGAACTCAGACTTTTCTCAACAGTGAGACATGTCTGCTCCTGGCAGCACCAATTACTTCAGAGAAGTTGATGGGCATTGAAGAAACTTGTTATGGAGTTTGCCTTCAATGTGACAAGGCTAGCAACTTTGGTAAGAAACTGTTCTTGCCTGGACTGCTTGATAGTATGCTATATAAACTGCACATGTAGGACCCACAAAAGAATGATTGCTGAAGTAGCTTAAAGAAGGTTAGACAGTCCTTCAGGATTTCTGCTTCATGAAAGAGACTACCAGGCATTTTGCAGGACACAAAAGAAAGCAACTGATGAACTTAGCCAATAAAAGGCATAAGAAATGTTTAAATTTCCTACTTCACGGAAAATTCTGCCAGGTACTATGGACCTATAGGCTGAAGATGGATGCAGCAATGTTACAGAAGAACTTTTGGTGACTATACAGATAATGAGATGTCTCTATCAATTCTAGAGTTTTGGAAGTTGCTTACAATGCACTTCTTGTTAACTTAAATAATATTATATCCTTCTGGGGTCTTTGATGGAGTTGAAGAAAGATAGTTATAATAATTATAAAAGATAAATTAGATATAAAACTTTAGACCTACAAAGATAGGATAGATGATAGAGTATTTTCCTTAATTTGTCAATTGTAAATGGACTAAATATTATAACTATAATTCTTTCTTTATAACTGTTTTGTTATTTGTAATTTTACTTTATTAAAGTTAAAACCTTCCTTTTTATTTAGACAGAAAAGGGGAGGTGATGTGGGATTCCCCTCTGCATGCTATGAATAAAGAAACTGCTTTGGGCCTATTGCAGCACAAAATAGGGAATTCCAAGTAGATAGAGGAGGAGGGAGTAGGCAGAGTCAGAGAGATGCCATGTAACCACCACAGGAGGCAGACATGCTGGAATCTTGCTGGAAAATGACAAACCTCATGGTAAAATATAAAATAATGGAAATGGGTTAATTTAAAATATAAGAGCTAGCTAGCAGTATGCGTAAGCTATTGACCAAACAGTATTGCAATTAATATCATTTCTGTGTGATTATTTCAGATCTGGGTGGCTGGGAAACAAACAAGCAGTCTTTGTCTACATCCATCCACTTGACTAGAGTTTCCTGATAGAGTTTTGGGGGGGCACTTATGTATATTATTATATTTTCTGTAAATACTGATACTTTGACTTCTTCCTTTACAATTTGTATCCCCCTTGATTGCTAGGCTTTAAAAAAGGTATGGAAAAGAGTGGACAAACATGTCTTGTTCCTGATTTTAGTGGAATTGTTTTGAGCTTCTCTCCATTTAATTTGTGGTTGGTAATCAGCTTTCTGTTTGTCGCTTTTATTATGTTTAGGTATGTCCCTTGTATCCATGATCTTTCCAAGACTTTTAACATGAAGGGGTGTTGGATTTTGTCAAAGGCTTTTTTAGCATCTAAGGAGATAATTATATGTTTTTTCTTTCAGTTTGTTTATATGATGGATTACATTGACAGATATTCATATGTTGAACCCTTCCTGCATCTCTGGGATGAAACCTACTTGGTTATAGTGTTATGACCTTTTTTTTTTTAACATGTTCTTGGTTTCATTTTTGCCAGTATTTTATTGAGTATTTTGCACCAATATTCATAAATGAAATTGGTGTCTAATTCTCTTTCTTCATTGGGTCTTTGTGTTGTTTGGGTGTCAGAGTGACTGTGGCCTCATAGGAAAAATTTAGTGATGTTCATTCTGTTTTTATTTTGTGGAATATTTTGAAGAATATTGTTATTAGCTCTTCTTTGAAAGTCTGGTAGAACTCTGCACTAAAACTATCTGGCCATGGGCTTTTTTTTTTGGTTCAGAGACATTTAATGACTACTTCTATTTCTTTAGGGGTTATTGGTCTATTTAAATTGTTTAAATGGCCCCAGAAACCCCCCCCCCCAACCCTGACCTGCTGTATGCTAGAACCAGTGCTCAAGAATAGTTTTCTGTTCCTACACTAAGGCTACTCACCCAGAGCGGTGAGTGCCTGCCTATCGGGCAGGCCTCAAGGACCCCCGAAAGGGAGCCCGGGCACCTTCAGCTTGTGCTCCAGGGGTGCCTGTGCTCTCCTGGATCTCGCCCGGCCTGCCCCATTTTTCCTTTTGTCCCCAGATCATCGGGCTACCAGGCGGCCCTGTTTAGGTACTGAGGAGTTCCATCTGGACAGGTGAGTGTGTGCTACCCAGGGGCAGATTGACCCAGAAGAGACCACAAACCCCCCTCCCCTAGCTCCTTCTGCAGGGCCGTCTTTCTTACACACGACCCCCCCTCTCCCACAAGCCTGCGTTTTCTGCTAGGTCCTTTGCTCAGGAACAGTTTTCTGCTCCTACACTAAGGCTACCCACCCAGAGCGGTGAGTGCCTGCCTACCGGGGCAGGCCTCAAGGACCCCCCCACAAAGGAATCACGCACACCTTCAGCTTTTGCCGCAGGGTGTCCTGTGTTCTACTCGTCCCCACCCTGCCCCCCCCCCCAAGTTCTCCCTTTTGTCCGCGGGTCATTGGACTACCAGGCGTCTATGTTTCGGTGCTGAGGAGTTCCATCTGGATGGGACGGTTCCTGCTTCTACACTGAAGAGTTACACCCAGAGAGTCAGTCACAGCAAAGACTGGACCAAGACACCAGGCCTCTCCTGGCTCCATTTGAAGGAAGAGATGGGAAGGCACCAAGGCAAGAATTCCTCCAACAACCTGAAAGGCAACATGACATCACCAGAATCCAGGGATCCCGAAATAAGAAGAATTGTACACCCTACTCTAGAAGAATTAGAGGAAATCGACTCAAAAGTGAATTATATGAAAATAATAGAAGACCTTAAACAGGAGGTGAAAAACTGCCATAAACAATTAGAGATCACAAACAAAAAGGTAGAGGAAATGAATAAATCGCTCAAAGATACCCAAGAAAACCAAGAGAAACAAGAAAAAGCAATCAAACAGGTAAGGGAAGAGGTTCAAGACTTGAAGAATGAAATGGAAGTAATGAAGAAAACACAAACCGAGGGAAGGATGGAGATGAAAAATCTGGGTAAACGAACAGGAACTACAGAGACAAGTACTACCAACAGATTACAAGAGATAGAAGAAAGAATTTCAGACACTGAAGATACCATAGAGAAAATAAACACACTGATCAAACAAAACAGCAAAACCAACAAATTCTCATCACAAAACATTCAGGAAATCTGGGACACAATAAAAAGACCAAACCTAAGAATAATTGGGATAGAAGAAGTATAAGAAGTACAGCTCAATGGTCCAGAAAATATATTTAATAAAATTATAGAAGAAAACTTTCCCAACCTAAAGAAGGATATTCCTTTGAAGGTTCAAGAAGCATACAGAATACTGAATAGACTGGACCAAAAAAAAAATCTCCTCGCCATATAATAATCAAAACACAAAACATACAGAATAAAGAAAGAATATTAAGAGCTGCAAGGCAAAAAGGCCAAGTTACTAATACAGGTAAACCTATCAGACTTACACCTGATTTCTCTATGGAATCAATGAAAGCCAGAAGGTCCGGGATAGATGTACTGCAGAAACTAAGAGACCAAGGATGCAAGCCCAGACTACTATACCCAGCCAAGCTATCGTTCACTATAAATGGAGAAAACAAAATTTTCCAGGATAAAAACAAATTTAAACAATACGCAGCCACAAATCCAGCCTTGCAGAAAGTAATAGAAAGAAAATCACAAACCAAGGAGTCCAACAATGACCACAATAACTCAAACATCTAGAGACCCTTCACGAGCACAACTAAAAGAAAGGAAACACACAAACTATACTATTAAAAAAGTGACCGGAGTTAACAACCATTGGTCATTAATATCACTTAATGTCAATGGACTCAACTCACCTATAAAAAGGCACAGGCTAAGAGATTGGATACGAAAACAGGATCCAACATTCTGCTGTTTACAAAAAACACACCTCAACCACAAAGACAGGCACCTACTCAGAGTAAAGGGCTGGGGAAAGGTTTATCAAGCAAATGGACCTAAGAAACAAGCAGGTGTGGCCATACTAATTTCTAACAAAGTTGACTTCAAACTTAAATTAATCAGAAGAAATGGAGAGAGACATTTTATACTCATAACAGGAACAATTCATCAGGATGAAGTCTCAATCCTGAATATCTATGCCCCTAATATAAAAGCACCCACGTACGTAAAAGAAACATTGCTAAAACTCAAGGTTGCCATCAAACCGCACACACTAATAGTAGGAGACTTCAACACTCCTCTCTCACCAATGGACAGGTCAATCAGACAGAAATCTAACAGAGAAATAAGAGAATTAATAGAGGTAATAAATCAAATGGACTTAACAGATATCTATAGAAAATTCCACCCAAATAGGAAAGAATATACCTTCTTTTCTGCAGCTCATGGAACCTTCTCGAAAATTGACCACATACTTGGTAACAAAGCAAACTTCCACAGTTACAAAAAAATATTAGTAACCTCCTGTGTCTTATCAGATCACCATGGATTAAAGTTAGAATTCAACAACAATGCTACCCCCAGAAAGCCTACAAACGCATGGAAACTGAACAGTCAACTACTGAACCACACCTGGATCAAGGAAGAAATAAAGAAAGAAATTAAAGTCTTCCTTGAATTCAATGAAAATAAAGAAACAACATACTCAAACTTATGGGACACTATGAAAGCACACTGAGAGAAAGTTCATAGCACTAAGTGCCCACTTAAAGAAAACAGAAAAAGCACACATTGGAGACTTAACAACCCACCTGAAAGCTCTAGAAAAAAAAAAGCAGACTCACCTAGGAGGAGTAGAAGACTGGAAATAAACAAACTGAGGGCTGAAATCAACAAAATAGAAACACAGAAAACAATACAAAGAATCAATGAAACAAAAAGCTGGTTCATGGAGAAAATCAACAAGATTGATAAACCCCTATCCAAACTAATCAAACGGCAGAGAGAGAATATGCAAATTAATAGGATCAGAAATGAAAAGGGGGACATAACCACAGACACAGAGGAAATTCAGAGAATCGTTTGATCTTACTACAAAAGCCTGTATGCCACAAAATTGGAAAATGTAAAAGAAATGGACACCTTTTTAGATAAATAGCATATACCAAAGTTAAACCAGGACCAGGTGAACAATCTAAATAGACCTGTTAGTCGCGAAGAATTAGAAGCTGTTATCAAACCCCCCCTACCAAAAAAAGCCCAGGACCAGATGGTTTCAATGCGGAATTATACCAGAACTTCCAAGAAGACCTAATACCTATACTCCTTAATGTATTCCACAATATAGAAACAGAAGAGGCATTGCCAAATTCCTTTTATGAAGCTACAGGCACTCTGATACCAAAACCACACAAAGACTCAACCAAGAAAGAGAATTACAGGCCCATCTCACTCATGAATATCGACGCAAAAATCCTCAACAAAATACTGGCAAACCGTATCCAAGAACACATTAGGAAAATTATCCATTATGATCAAGTAGGCTTCATCCCAGAGATGCAGGGCTGGTTCAACATACGAAAATCTATCAATGTAATCCAGCATATAAATAAACTGAAAGAAAAAACCATATGATCATTTCATTAGATGCTGAAAAAGCATTTGACAAAATTCAACATCCTTTTATGATAAAAGTATTGGAGAGATTAGGGATACAAGGGTCATACCTAAATATAATAAAACCTATATACAGCAAGCCGACAGCTAACATCAAATTAAATGGAGAGAAACTCAAAGCCATCCCACTAAATTCAGGAACACGACAAGGCTGTCCACTCTCGCCATACCTCTTCAATATAGTGCTTGAAGTTCTAGCAATAGCAATAAGACAACATAATGGGATCAAGGGGATTCAAATAGGAAAGGAAGAAGTTAAACTTTCGTTATTTGCAGATGATATGATAGTGTACATAAGCGACCTCCAAAACTCCACCAAATAACTTTTACAGCTGATAAACAGCTTTAGTAATGTGGCAGGATACAAGATCAACTCCAAAAAATCAGTCGCCCTCTTATACACAAAGGATATGGAAGCAGGGAGGGAAATCAGAGAAGCTTCGCTTTTTATGATAGCCACAAACAGCATAAAATATCTTGGGGTAACTCTAACCAAGGAAGTGAAAGATCTATTTGACAAGAACTTTAAGGCGTTGAAGAAAGAAATTGAAGAGGATACCAGAAAATGGAAGGACCACCCTTGCTCTTGGATTGGGAGGATCAACATAGTAAAAATGGCAATTCTACCAAAGGAAATTTATAGATTCAATGCAATCCCCATCAAGATCCCATCAAAATTCTTCACAGATCTTGAGAGGACAATAATCAACTTTATATGGAAAAACAAAAAACCCAGGATAGCCAAAACAATCCTATACAATAAAGGATCTTCTGGAGGCATTACCATCCCTGACTTCAAACTCTATTACAGAGCTACCATAATGAAAACAGCGTGGTACTGGCATAAAAACAGAGAAGTCGACCAATGGAATCGTATAGAAGACCCAGATTTTAACCCACAAACCTATGAACTCCTCATTTTCGATAAAGGAGCTAAAAGTATACAATGGAAGAAAGAAAGCATCTTAAACAAGTGGTGCTGGCACATCTGGATGCCAACCTGTAGAAGAATGAAAATACACCCATATCTATCACCATGCACAAAACTCAACTCCAAATGGATTAAAGACCTCAATATCAGTCAGAACACATTGAACCTGATAGAATAAAAGTGTGAAGTACCCTACAACAGATGGGCACAGGAGATCGCTTCCTAGGTATAACCCCAGCAGCACAGACATTAAGGGCAACATTGAATAAATGGGACCTACTAAAACTGAGAAGCTTCTGTAAAGCAAAGGACACTGTCACTATGACAAAAAGGCAACCTACTGACTGGGAGAAGATGTTCACCAACCCCGCAACAGACAAAGGTTTGATCCCCAAAATATATGGAGAACTCAAGAAACTAGACTTTAAAATGCTAATTAACCCAATTAAAAATGGGGCACTGAACTGAACAGAGAATTCTCAACAGAAGAAGTTCAAATGGCTAAAAGACACTTAAGGTCATGCTCAACCTCCTTAGCAATCAGGGAAATGCAAATCAAAACAACTTTGAGATATCATCTTACACCTGTCAGAATGGCTAAAATCAAAAACTCCAATGATAGCATTTGCTGGAGAGGCTGTGGAGGAAGGGGTACCCTCATCCATTGCTGGTGGGAATGCAATCTTGTGCAACCACTTTGGAAAGCAGTGTGGTGGTTTCTCAGGAAATTCGGGATCAACCTACCCCTGGACCCAGCAATACCACTCTTGGGAATACACCCAAGAGATGCCCGATCATATGACAAAAGCATTTGTTCAACTATATTCATAGCAGTACTATTTGTAATAACCAGAACCTGGAAACAACCTAGTTGTCCTTTAATGGAAGAATGGATGAAGAAAGTGTGGAATATATACACATTAGAGTACTACGCTGTGGTAAAAAAACAATGACTTCTCGAATTTTGCTTGCAAATGGATGGAAATAGAAACCACTATCCTGAGTGAGGTAACCCAGGCCCAAAAAGATGAACAGGGGATGTACTCACTCATAATTGGTTTCTAGCCATAAATAAGGGTCATGGAGTCTACAATTGGTGATCCTAAAGAAGCTAAATAAGAAGGTGAACCCAAGGAAAAACATATAGTTATCCTCTTGGCTATGGGAAGTAGACAAAATTTCCGGGGAGAAAATTGGGATCCTGGGGGTGGGGTGGGATGGGGGTAAGGGGAGATGGGGAGAAAAAAGGGAGAAGGGGAGGATGGGGGGAACTGGGGAAACAGGATGATTGGGATAAAGGAAGGGTGGATAGGGGAGCACGGAAGCACAATTCTTAGTTAAGGGAGCCACCTTAGCGTTGGCAAGAGACTTGAACCTAGAGTGGCTCCCAGGAGCCCAAGGCGATGTTCCCAGTTAGTTCGTTGGGCAGCTGAGGATAGGTAACCTGAAATGACCCTATCCTATAGCAATAATGACGAATATCTTGCATATCACCATAGAACCTTCATCTGGTGATGGATGGAGATAGAGACAGAGACCCACACTGGAGCACTGGACTGAGCTCCCAAGGTCCCAATGAAGAGTAGAAGGAGGGAGAAGATGAGCAAGGAAGTCAGGACCACGAGGGGTGCACCCACCCACTGAGACAGTGGAGCTGATCTATTGGGAGCTCACCAAGGCCAGCTGGACTATGACTGAAAAAGCATGGGATAAAACCGGACTCTCTGAACATGGCGAATAATGAGGGCTGATGAGAAGCCAAGGAAAATGGCACGGGGTTTTGATCCTATTCCATGTTCTGGCTTTGTGGGAGCCTAGCCAGTTTGGATGTTCACCTTTCTAGACATGGACGGAGGGGTGAGGACCTTGGACTTTCCACAGGGCAGGGAACCCCCACTGCTTTTTGGACTGGAGAGGGAGGGGGAGAGGATTGGGGGAGGGGAGAAGGGTGGGAGGAGGGGGAGGGAAATGGGAGGCTGGGAGGAGGGGGAAACTTTTTTTTCCTTTTCTCAATAAAAAAAATTAAAAAAGAAAAAAATTGTTTAAATGATCTTTATTTAACTTAGGTAAGTGGTATCTATCAAGAATTTTTGTCTGTTTCTTTTAGATTTTCCAGACTTGTGGAGTACAGGTTTTGGAAGTATTATCTAATGATTCTCTGTATTTCCTTGGAGTCTGTTGTTATGTTTCCCTTTTTCTTCTGATTTTATTGATTTGGATATTCTCTCTTTGTCTTTTAGTTAGTTTGGATAAGGGTTTATCTGTTTTGTTGATTTTCTTGAAGAACCAGTTCTCTGTTTCAGTAATTGTTTGTATTGTTCTCTTTTCTATTTTATTGATCTCAGCCCTCAGTTTGATTATTTCCTGCTATCTACTCCTCCTAGGTGTGTCTTCTTCTTTTGGTTCTAGAAGTTTCAGGTGTGCTGTTATGTTCCTAGTTTGAGATCTCTCCAAATTCTTCATGAAGGCACTTAGTGCTATGAACTTTCCTTTCAGCACTGCTTTCATTGTTTCCTACAAGTTTCAGTATGTTGCACATAATTTTCATTGAATTCAAGGAAGTTTTTACTTTCTTTATTTCTTCCTTGTCACAGTTGTAACTCAGCAGAGAATTATTCAGTTTCCATGAGTTTGTATCCTTTCTGTTGTTTCTATTGTTGAAATCCAGCTTCAGTCCATGGTGGTCTGATGAGATAAGATATAGGGGGTTATTTCAATTTTTTTATATCTGTTGAGACTTGTTTTTTGGCCAAGTATATGATCAGTTTTGGAGAAAGTTTCATATATTACTGAAAAGAAGGCATATTCTTTTGTGTTTTGGTGCAATGTTCTGTAGAAATATCAGTTTTATTTGAGTCGAAATAAGTTATTTCTGTTATTTCTTTGTTTAATTTCTGTCTAGATGACCTGTCCATTGGTGATGATGGACTGTAAAGTTTCCCACTATTATTGTGCCAGGTTCTACATGTGATTTAAGGATTAATAAGGTTTCTTTTCCAAATGTAGTTGATCTTACATTTGGGACATAGATTTTCAGAATTGAGACATGACCTTGGTGAATTTATCCTTTGATGAATATGAAATGCCCTTCTCCAACTCCTTTGATTAATTTTACTTTGAAGTCTATTTTGTTAGATATTAGAATAGCTACATCAGCTTGCTTCTTAGGTCCATTTGATTGTAAAATATTTTTCAAACCCTTTACTCTGAGGTAATGTTGATCTTTGATGTTAAGGCACAATTTTTGTATGCAGCAAAATGTTGGATATTATTTCTGTATCTAATCCTGTCTTAGTTAGGGTTTCTATTGCTGTGACAAAATGCCATGACCTTAAAAGCAAAGAAGAAAGGGTTTGTTTAGCTTATACTTCAGCATTGTTGGTCTTCACTGAAGGAAGTGAGGATAGGAACTCAAACAGGGCAGGATCCTAGAGGCAGGAAATGATACAGAGACCTTGGAGGGGTGCTGTTTACTAGTTTGCTTCCCATGGCTTTCTCACCCTACCGTCTTATAGAATCCAGGGCCAGCAGCCCATGGAAGGCACCACCCACCATGGACTGGGCCCTCCCCCATTGATCACTAACTGAGATAATGCCTTGCAGCTGGATCTCATGGAGGTATTTCCTCAGCTGAGGCTCCTTCCTCTGATGACTTTATAGCTTGTGTCAGTTTGACACACAAAACCACCCAGTACAAATCTGTTAGCCTGTGTCTTTTCATCAGTAAGTTGAATCCACTGGTATTGAGGAATATTAATGACCAATGTTTGTTAATTCTTCTTTTGTTGTTAGTTGTGTGTGTGTGTGTGTGTGTGTGTGTTGTTCCAATTCTTTGAGTTTTGCTGGTGTGAAATTATCTATTGCCTGTGTTTTATGGGTGTAGTTAACTTCCTGGAGTTGGAGTTTTCCTTCATGTACCTTCTGTCAAACTGGGTTTATAAAAAGAATTGTTTAAATTTGACTTTGTGCTGAAATATCTTGTTTTCTCCATCTATAGTGATCGATAGTTTTGAGGGCTATAGTAGTCTGGTCTGACATCTGTGGTGTCTTAGGGTCTGCAAGACATCATGCCAGGGCTTCTGAGATTTAGGGTCTTCATTGAGAAGTTGGGTGTGAGTCTAATAGGTCTTCCTTTATATGGTACTTAGCCCTTTTCCCTTGCCACTTTTAATATTCTTTTTTTGTTCTGTATGTTTAGTGTTTTATTAGGTGGTAAGGCAATTTTCTCTTCTGATCCAATCTATTCGGTGTTCTATATGTTCCTTCTACTTGTATAGGCATATCTTTATTTAGTTTGGGAAAAACTTCTTGTATGATTTTGTTTATTCTCTGTTTTTTTTTAACTGGGTTTCTTCTTCTTCTTCTATTCCTATTGTTCTTATGTTTGGTCTTTTCATAGTGTCCCAGATTTTCTGGATATTTTGTGTTAGTAATTTTTTATATTTAACATTTTCTTTGGCTGATGAATCTATTTCCTCTATTGTGTCTTCAATGCCTGAGATTCTCTCTTTAATTTGTGTTTTCTTTATTGCTTCTATTTCCATTTTCAGGTCTTGAACAGTTTATCTGTTTGTTTTTTCATGGTTTTCTTTTAGTAATTTATTGATTTCTTCTAATTTTTTTTGTTTCTCTTTTCCTCAATGTCTTTAAGAGATGTGTTAATATCCTCTTTAAGGACTTCTATTATCTTCATAAAGTAATTTTAAGGTCATTTTCTTGTGTTGAATTGTTCAGGTATTATTGTTGTAGCATAACTGGGCTATGGTGATGTCATAATGCTTTTTCTGTTATTGACTGTGTTATTACACTGGCATTTAGGACTTATGATTTGAAATGATTTTAGGTCTAGGTGATGATTCCTGCATTTGCCTTTGTTGGATGGGTGTTTTTTCCCCTTGGTTTCTCTGTCCTTTCTGGTGTTCTGGCTTAAATCACCAAGTATTCTGCTGACTAGTATGTTTTCAGGTTCAGTAGGGTGTCCCTTCTGGGATTTGGGAGGCTAGGGGTTCCCTAGATCCACCCCTCTCCTTTCCTAAAGCCAAAGTACTCTTCAAAAGTTGTAGACCAGGATATGAAGAGCAGGGGAGGGGGTGTAGACTGGCATCCCTAGATCTGGTCTTGCCTCTGGGATCCCTAGGATCAGCCTGGCTTCCAGTACAGCTGCCAGCCCGGGGGTCCCTAGATCCATCCTGTGCTCCAGTAAGGCTGAATTCTTCTGAAGTTGTAGACCTGGGGTTTCTAAATCTGGACTGGCCTCTGGGGTTCCTAGAATCAGCCTGGCCTGTTGTAAGAGTGCGGGGCTGTGGGTGCAGTCTGGTGTTGTTGGGAAGGCTTTAAGGAGTGTTAGCTGGCAGCAGGCAGTGCCTTACCTGAGGTTCCTTGAGTCTGCCTGGCCTCTGGTAAAGCCAAAGACCTCTTCCAAAGTAGTCATCTGGGATATGGGGCCCAGGGATGGGTCTGGGGTTTTACTGGATGGTGGGTAGAGTTTTTTCCCCTGGGGTCTCTGGGACCACTCTGGCCTCCAATACAGCTGCCAGGGGCTGTGAGACTTAATGTTGAGTCCAGGGGAGGGAGTGCAGTCTGAGTTTGCTGGACAGGCTTTGAATAATGTTAGTGGGCAGTGGGTGGTACCTGAGACAAATCTTAAACTGCCATGTCAGTTGCTATGTGGCTCAGTTTAGTGCATGGTGTTGGTTCCTGGTGCTGGTGCTGGTGCTGGTGGTTGGCTCCAGCCCACAGGCAGCAGCCAGTAGCTGTGTCTCTGTCTGGCTAGTTTGCCTGAGAGACAACAGGAGTAGGAAGCTACATCTGACTCCTTGTCCCGAACTTTTCTTAACTTTCTCAGGCCATGTGTTTGTATATTCAAGCCTCCACATTGGTTGCAATATGTAGACAAATTTTTCTTTAGGCCACCAGCTCACAAAAAATTATACAGAGACTTATTAATTATGAAAGCTCAACCTATACCTTATGTTTATCCCACTAGCTCTTATAACTTAAATTAACCCATTTATATTAATCTATGTCTTGCCCTATGGCTTTTTACATCTCTTCCATTTTGTACCTCCTGTTACCTCCCCATGTCTTCTGGTACCTAGATTCATTCTCCTCTCTGCCCAAAAGTCCCACCTAAACTCTTCCTGCATAGCTATTGGCCATTCAGCTCTTTATTAAACCAATCAGAAGATGCCTTGGCAAAGACACATCTTCGCAGTGTACAAAAAAAATTCTGCAACAGTGTGCTTTGGAAAATAACAGTGGGTTATCACAAGCTTAACCATGTTGTGACTCCAATTGCAGCTTCCGTATAGTACATGATTTCATTGATTGAGAAAATTAACATATTCAGCACACAGCTACTGACATAGCAAATTCCCTTTTCCTCTCCTACATCAGGCCCACCAGAGGCAGTTTGATTTCAGGTTACAAGGCCACCAATAACCACTGGTCTATCTCAGATCATATTATCTGTGCATATGTACAAACAAACTTAGATTTTTAAGATTCTTTCATCCTCTGAGATTATGTGCTTGCATCATTTCCTCTTTCCTTTTCTGTTTCCAAAGGCACCTACATACCTTCCTTTTTCTTTTTCAAACTTATGGCCTCTTTTTTTCTTTTTTTATATATTTTTATTTTTCAATTCAAAAATTTCCACTTCCTCTCCTCCTCCCATTCCTCTCCTGATCTCCCACTCACTCTCCTCTCTGCCCCTCCAGTCTTAAGAGAAGGCAGAGTACCCTGCCCTGTGGGAAGTCCAAGGCCCTCCCCACTCCATCCAGGCCTAGGACGGTGTTCATCAAAATAGACTAGGGTCCCAAAAAGCCAGTACATGCAGTAGAAACAAGTCCCAGTGCCTTTATCAATGGCTTCTCAATTAGCCCCATTGTCAGCCACATTCAGAGAATCCAGTTTGATCACATGCTCATTCAGTCCAGCTGGATTTGGTGAGCTCCCATTAGATCAGGCACACTGTCTCAGTGGGTGGACCAACCCCTCACGGTCCTGACTTCCTTACTCATCTTCTCCCTCCTTCTGCTCTTTAACTGGACCTTGGGAGCTCAGTCCAGTGCTCCAATGTGGGTCTCTGTCTCTATCTCCATCCATCACCAAATGAAGATTCTATGGTGATATTCAAGATATTCATCAGTGTGGCTGTGGGACAAGGCCAGTTCAGGCACCCTCTCCTCTGCTGTCCAAGGACCTAGCAGGGGACATCCCCATGGACACCTGGGATCCCCTCTAGAGTCAAGTCTCTTGCCAACCCTAAAATGGTTCTCTTAATGAAGATATCTTCTTCCCTGCTCGTATATCTGTCCTTCCTCTATCTCAACTCTCCCACTCCCCAAGCTTTCCTAATCCTTCCCTTCTCCCTTCTCTCTCCCCCTCTCTCCTTTCCCTCATCCCACCCCCACCCCCGTGCTCCCAAGTTTTGTCTGGCGATCTTGTCTGCTTCCAATTTCCAGGAGAATCTATAGATGTCTTTGTTTGGGTTCACCTTATTGTTTGGCTTCTCTAGACTTGTTAACTATAGGCTCAATGTCCTTTGTTTATGGCTAGAATCCACTAATGAGTGAGTACATACCATATTTATCTTTTTGGGTCTGGGTTATCTCATTCAGGATAGTGTTTTCTATTTCCATTCATTTGCATCCAAAATTCAAGATGTCATTTTTTTTCCACTGAGTAGTACTCTAATGTGTATATGTTCCACACTTTCTTTATCCATTCTTCCATTGAAGGGCATCTAAGTTGTTTCCAGGTTCTGGCTATTACAAACACTGCTGCTATGAACATAGTTGAACAAATGATTTTGTAGTATGATTGGGCATCTCTTGGGTATATTCCCAAGAGTGGTATTGCTGGATCCTGAGGTAGGTTGATTCCCAATTTCCTAAGAAACCGCCACGCTGATTTCCAAAGTGGTTGCACAAGTTTGCATTCCCTCCAGCAAAGGATGAGTGTACCCCTTACTCCACATCCTCTCCAGCATAGGATATCATTGGTATTTTTGATTTTAGCCATTCTGACAGGTGTAAGATGGCATCTCAAAGTTGTTTTGATTTGCATTTCCCTGATCGCTAAGGAAGTTGGACATGACCTTAAGTATCTTTTGGCCATTTGAACTTCTGTTGAGAATTCTCTGTTCAGTTCAGTACCCTATTTTTTAATTGAGTTATTTAGAATTTTAAAGTATCTTGGGGTAACACTAACCAAGGAAGTGAAAGTTCTATTTGACAAGAACTTTAAGGCTTTGAAGAAAGAAATTGAAGAGGATACCAGAAAATGGAAGGATCTCCCATGCTCTTGGATTGGTAGGATCAACATAGTAAAAATGGCAATTCTACCAAAGGCAATCTATAAATTCAACGCAATCCCTATCAAAATTCCAACAAAATTCTTCACAGACCTTGAGAGAACAATAATCAACTTTATGTGGAAAAACAAAAACCCCAGGATAGCCAAAACAATCCTATACAATAAAGGTACTTCTGGAGGCATTACCATCCCTGACTTCAAACTCTGTTGCAGAGCTACAATAATGAAAACAGCTTGGTATTGGCATAAAAACATAGAAGTCGACCAATGGAATCAAATCGAAGACCCAGATATTAACCCACAAACCTATGAACACCTGATTTTCAACAAAGGAGCCAAAATTATACAATGGAAGAAAGAAAGCATCTTCAACAAATGGTGCTAGCGTAACTGGATGTCAACCTGTAGAAGAATGAAAATAGATCCTCTATCACAAGGCACAAAACTCAAGTCCAAATGGATTAAAAACCTTAATATAAATCCGACCACACTTAACCTGATAGAAGAGAAAATGGGAAGTCGACTGCAACACATGGGCACAGGAGACCACTTCCTACGTATAACCCCAGTAGCACAGACAATAAGAGCAACAATGAATAAATGGGACCCCCTGAAACTGAGACGGTTCTGTAAAGCAAAGGACACTGTCATTAAGACAAAAAGGCATCCTACTGACTGGGAGAAGATCTTCACCAACCCCGCGTCAGACAAAGGTCTGATCTCCACAATATATGGCCTCTTTTTTCATTAATTGTTTCACAATATGCCTAAAATACACATGTACAATTGACTCAGTCTGTGTTACTTGCACATATGTTTTCTGGGCTGACCATTGGGTGCTGAATAACAAATTGGTGTGCTCTTCACTAGGGAAGATTATTTTGCCTACTCTCAGCATTCCTAATTGTCCATAGTTTTTTGTTTTTTGATTTTTGTTGTTGTTGTTCAGTGGTGAAGTCCCCTGGCTCTTCCCATCCGCTTTAACATGTCTGTCGTTGCTTTCCTTGTTTAGCTCATGCTTTGGCAGTCAGGTTGATGAGATTCTACAAGAGTAGCTTCTGACATTCCTAGCGGACACAATTTCACAGTAAATTCCCCATTTCTCTGGCTCTTACAGTCTTTCTCCCCCCTCTTCCACAATGATTTCTGAGCTTAGGTATGGGAACTGTATTGTAGTTGTTTCTGTTGGGACAACTCTGGAGTTTGCTTAGTTGTAGTTCACTGTAATGGTCTCCTTCTGTTGCAAAGAGAAATTTCCTTGATGAGCAGTGATGGCTTATCCATGATATGCATGTGGATATTAAGATAAATATTTAAAATGCAGTTAGGGATTATGCTGGTTTATTAAATTGGTAGCTGTAGGTTTTTCTCTAGGATTCATGAGTTGACTAGCCCTGGGTAGTTGACAAGATTTCCAGTATCAGGCATGATTTCCTCTTGTTGAGCAGGTCTTAAGTACAATTAGAGAGCTCTACCACCAAAGTATGTGTGCCACTACTGCACTATTATATTTATCATAGGTATCATAGTTGGGCAAGACTGTTGGTTGCTTCTTCCCTTTGAAAGCTTGCATGGTATCTTCTGGTACCATGAAGCTATTAGCCTTTAGGTCAGTTCCAGCTCAGGGGCCTTTGAACCCTGTATTTGAAGTATATGGTGTCTCTAATGATTGGAACTTACCTTCTACTTCTGGGGATAAATACTGGCCAATTGCAATAATAGTCTGTGGTGTTTGAGGAGTCTCCTAGAAAACAACGACAAACGATTCAAAAGAGGACATTTTATGTCTGCTGTTGGGGTTTTTGTTAGATAGTCTTTGGCTTTTGGACTGTGCATTAACAGCCCAGATGGGGAAACTTCCTTTAAACTATACAAGTATATTTATACACTAATTTATTTGCATTATAAGTATTTTATGTAGGTAATTAAATATGATTCCCTATGACTTTTTCAGACATCTTTAGTCTTATTATATCCTCCTCCCTTCTCCTTCTGTATTTACCTCATTCCACCCTCCTAATTACAGAGCCCATTTTCCCATTTCTCCCATAAGACTCCTTATACCCTGCTATTCTACTCTCCATGTCTTATCCCAGCAATGGTCCCTTATCATTTTCTTGGTTCCTGGATTTGCACCTGAAGATTTGGAGCTAAGGAGCCACAGATGAGAGAGAACATGCTACATTTGTATCTCTGTGTATGAGCTCTCTTTTATACTCCATTTACTTGAAAAGTTCATGATTTCATTTTTCTTTACAGCTGAGTAGTATTCCATAGTGTATATGTACCACATTTTCATTATCCATTCATAAGTTGAAAGACATTTAAGTTGTTTCCATTTCTTAGCTATTGTGAATAGATCAACAATGAACATGGCTGCGCAGGTACCTGTGGAGTAGGTCAGATCTTTTAAGCACACGAGTGCTGTGGGATCCTGTATACTGTGAATATGTATTGTTCTCATTGGTTGATAAATAAAGCTGCTTTGGTGTTGAAGGGAGCTGCGGGCTGCTTTCTGCCACCCAGCTCCTGGCCACCTGGCTAGCTTATGCCCTGAAATAACAACACACAAACTGTATTCATTTAAACACTGCTTGGCCCATTTCTATTAATGTGTGTAGCACCGAGGTGCACTTACCAGGAAGATTCTAGCCTATGTCCATCCTGGGTTGGAGCTTCATTGTGTCTGCCCCAGAGAGAAGAGCTAAGGCGTATGAGCTCACTTTCTCTTCCTCCCAGCATTCTGTTCTGTTTACTCCACCCACGTAAAGGCTGGCCTATCAAATGGGCCAAGGCAGTTTCTTTATTAGCCAATGACCTTCCTCCATCACTTTGGCCCATGGCAAGGCAGGATAGTACCAGGTGGAAAATCCGAGCAGAGATACAGATGAAGAAGGGCAGCGTCTGAGAGATGCCAGTCATCCACCGAGGAAGCAAGACATGTAGAAAATGAGGCAACACCACAGCTATGTGACAATGCATAAATTAATAGAAATGGGGTAATTTAAATGTATGAGCTATTATAGTAATAAGCCTGAGCCATCAGTCAAACATTTATAATTAATATGAAGCCTCTGAGTAATTTGGGAACTGGCAGGTGGGAGAGAAACCTCCATTTACATATGCCAAAGAATAGTTTAGGTTTTCCAACTTAGTGGAATACACCTTAAAGTATTGCCTTAAAATGTTCTTTTTAAAAATTATTTATTTATTTATTATCTATACAATATTCTGTCTGAATGTATGCCAGATGGGGCTCTAACTCATAAAAAATCTCCAATTGATAACAACTTGCAAATGAAAATTTAGTTTCTTCCAAAGGGAGTGTCACTAGGGAAACAAACTATTCTTAAGGGCAGGCTGCATGCAGTAGTAGATGACCTACAGAAATGGTCAACAGAAAATGAACTCAATAGCATCTTTGAGGGGGTTCCTTATCTTATAATGTCATGTCAGGGCTTTTATTTTTTAATTCTCTCTCTCTCTCTCTCTCTCTCTCTCTCTCTCTCTCTCTCTCTCTCTCTCTCTCTCTCTCTCTCTCTCTACAGATCCTCTGCATATATATTATGGCTTCCAGTTTTATGTTTCTATGGGATTCCTAAGTGTGTGAATGAATGAATCTCTGCATCTATAGCTGTTTTTTGTATCTTTTCTTGGTCTCTTTTTCTTCTGTTTGTTTATATTTTATTGTTATCCCTTAGGGGCCTGTTAGGGGTTTTTTTTGTTTTTTTTTTTTTTTTTTAGTTTTTCAAGACAGGGTTTCTCTGTAGGTTGGAGCCTGTTAGGATTTTAATGAGAAACAAAAAGAGTGGATCTAGATGGGAGAGGAGGTGGAAAGGAACTAGGAGGGTAAAGGGAGGGAAAACTGTAATCAGAATATATTAATGTGATGAAAAATCTACTTTCTTATAGAACCCAGAATTACAAGCCCAGAGGTGGTACCCCCTACAATGGGCTGTGCCCTCCCCTATCAATCACTAATTAAGAAAATGCTCTATTGACTGTATTACAGCCCAATGTTATGTAGGCATTTTCTTAGTTGAGATTCTTTTCTCTCAGATGACTTTAGTTTGTATCAAGCTGACATAAAACTAGCCAGTCCTGGATTGTCTTAGTCATTTCCATAAACTTTATCTTTGTGTTTTCTTGGATATCTCTCAGGCGTTTATTCTTCTTAGTTTGAGCTGTTTCTTTGTGTCTTCTTTAAATTCTCTGATTACTTTTTAACCTTTTGTCTTTTAATTTACTCTTTTCTTATAGAATACATAGCAACCACAACCTCCCTGCTGTGAGAGCTCCTTCAGCCAATAGCCTTTAAGAGACCAACCCACTTGAGCACAGTCTCTTATACTATAAATGCAGCTGTAAAACATTTGCTCTCTCTTGCTCTCGGCTCTCTATTCTGGCTGCTAGATTCAGTTTCTGTTCCCTGTTCATGCAGAGGACTGTGAGTCTACCCCAAAATAAAGAATCCTTTATTATATGTAGTTCTGAACTAGTGTGGGATTATTTTGTAACTTCAGTCATCATCATCTGGCACCCAAACTTTGGGTTTTCTCTTTATCTTGGGCCCCCAACTCAGAATCATTTGATTGCCTTAATAACTGCTCTTAATTTGTTAAACAAAGGATTTTTTCAGTACCTAAGTAAGCAACACGTGCTATTCACTGCTGCTAGCATCTCCCAGCCACGTGGCTGCAACTGTGAAACCTGGCCAATAATGATTATTACACCTACTCCAATTCATTGTAATTGCCTTATAACAAATAAGACAAAAATTACTGGTAACATAACGAACCAGGAGTTCAATAATTATTTTGCTTATACTATGAATGGTATTCTACAAAGCTTATGTGATTTTCCTTCTACATATCATTATTTGATTCTAGGAATTAGTTTTGTTTCTTATATTATCTCATTAAAAGTTGTTTGATAATAGGACTAAGATTGAGGCACTTTCAGAAATAATAGTCTTTACAGATTAACAATGAACGGCTAGTTGAGAAGATCAATACTATAGAGAGGGATAGCATCATTTTGACAAAATTATTGGAAAGAATTTGTGTTGTTGAATTTAACAATCATAATCAGTTGAAAAGTCATGATAGATTAATGGATAAGGTATCTCTCCAGGAAGGTAGTAGGCTAACAATCAAAATTATGTTCAAGGATGAGACATCTTTATTGGACAAGTTTCATGCCTTGGAATCCTCAGTTAGAACAGAACATTGGAAAAGAGATTCAGACATCACAAAAGGCAGTAGTAAAAAGAATTGAAAAGATTGAAGAATTTATTGAAATTGGTGATCAGGGACAGAAGGTACAAGGGCAGGATTTAGCTTTATCAGTACATGGCAGACTCTGGGATGACTTACACAAAGTTTTGACTGCATATCCAGTAATTTCCTCAGAAAAAAACATCTGGCACAAAGTGCCCTAAGGTAGTCAAAGAATATGCATGAGAAACAATACATATGTGCAATCTAAAAGAAATTAAACAGGCAATAGTTTCATAAGGGCTACATTCACCTTTTGTCACAGAAAGGGTGATAATGTGGGCTTCAAGCACTAAGGCTACCCCGCACGATTGGCTTCAATTAGTCTCAGTGGTCCTAGAAGATGTACCTCAGCTGCTTTGGAAATGTTATTGTAGAGAATAGGCCAAAATTTTAGAATAACAGGGGAAAGCAAAAGGATTTGAGACTTCCCAAGATCAAATTCTTGGTGAGGGTCATTACTCTGATCCTCAGGAACAGGCTCACTATGATGAACACACCTTGTCCCTATGTAGCAAGCAGCCTTAAATGCTTGGGAAGGATTTAGGAACTAGAAAATAGAATTGAATCATATATTATGGTTAAACAGGGTCAGAAATAATGCTTTAGTGACTTCTTACAAAGATTAACTAAGGCCGTACAAATAGAAGTGACAGACCCTGAAGCTAGACATGCACTTATTGAATCTTTGGATTTTCAAAATGCCAACATAGAATGTAAGAAGACCCTTGAGCTTTTAAAGGCTAGATCAGAACCCATAGATGAATGAATATTGCATATAATAAATGTTGAAATATTTGACTATAGTACTGAGGCTTGGGTAGGAGAAGTGATTTCCAATGGTATGAGGAGATACCAAAATGCCAAAAGTTTTAATTGTGGTAAAATATGACATCTAAACATGGAATATAGACAAGAAATTCCTAGGAATAATGTCTCTTCTAGGAATGAAAAGAATAGGAGGACTCAGTCTTCTGGTATATGTAGGAGGTGTGACAAAGGCTGACATTGGACCAATGAATGTAGGTCAACAAAAGACAGACAAGGCAACCCAATACCACTGGGAACTCCTTGGGGAAGCCTCTCACAGGCTCCCATATCAAACAAGGTCCAGTCATTCTCAGTCACTGTGAAGAATATGTCTCACCAGGAAAATTAAACAATCCAGTACCTAATGTAAAAAAAACCATACTATTATGGATGATGGAATAGACATGGAGGATGAATCAAAACTCCAGTAGGAAATATATATTTTGGAAGAGTTCTATAAATGATCAAAGACCAAAGCTAAGGGTGCATATAAATGACATTGTAATTGAGGGATGACTAGACATAAGTGTGGATGTGAGTATCATTACTCCAGAATCTTGGCATACAGATTGGCCTCTTCAAGAGGCAGATATTTAATTTCTAGGAATTGGAACCCTATCTCAAGTGAAACAAAGCATGAGGTGGGTTGAATGCATAGAGCCAGAAGGACAGAAAGGGAGGCTAATGCCATATGTAGCTAATATTACAGTGAATTTTTGGGGTCATGGCCTATTGCAGCAATGGAATACCCATAGTAACACTCCTTTCATCTCCAAAACTCATGTTACTGAGAAGGATATTATAAGATATTAGAAACAAAGGTCACAAGCCATTCTTGCTGTACAAGAACATAAAGCAATAGCAAACCTTTAGAGTTACTGATAGCCTTGCCTTTAAAATGGTTAACTGAGAAACCCATATGGGTTAAACAATGGCCTTTAACAGAAAACAAACTATAGGTTTTAGAACAGATGGTACAGGAGCAACTAGATGCTTGCCATATCAAAGAATCTACCACCTCTTAAGATTCTCCCATATTTGTTAAAAAGAAATCTCGAAAATGGAAAATGGTGACAGATCTAAGAGTGGTCAACAAGGTTATTCAACCTGTGGGCTCTCTACAATCTAGAATTTCTGTCTTCTCTATTACCAAAGGGATGGCCTCTCATAGTTATTTATTTAAAAGATTGTTTCTCTCTTTCTCTTCCGGTCGCAGGCGCTTTGGGAGCCGCCGATTACCGTCCAGCCATGGCCAAGTCCAAGAACCACACCACACACAACCAGTCCCGGAAATGGCACAGAAACGGCATCAAGAAACCCCGGTCACAAAGATACGAATCTCTCAAGGGGATTGACCCCAAGTTCCTGAGGAACATGCGCTTTGCCAAGAAGCACAACAAGAAAGGCCTGAAGAAGATGCAGGCAAATAATGCAAAGGCCATGAGCGCACGTGCGGAGGCCATCAAGGCCCTGGTGAAGCCCCAGGTGGTGAAGCCCAAGGTGCCAAAGGGCCCCACCCGCAAACTCACCCGTCTGGCTTTAATTGCTCACCCCAAACTTGGGAAGAAGATTAGAAGCTACATGGCCAGGGGTCGTAGGCTCCAAAAAACAAAGCCCAAGGTTCAAGCCAAGGCAGAGGCCTCAGCTGCAGCTCAGGCTCCCAAAGGTGCCCAGGCCCCTGTGAAGGCCCCATAAAAAAGGTCGCAGTCTGCCAGTGTGAAGACAGATGGACTGGTGTGAACACCTACACAGTATTTGCAGATGTTCAGGACCTTATGCTGTTTTTACAAATAAACTTGAGGCAAGTTCTGTTAAAAAAAAAAAGATTGTTTCTTCACTATACCTTTAAAAGAAAAGGACATATAAAAATTTGCTTTCACAATGCCTACTTATAATAATTCTCAGCCTACTAGGAGATACCAGTGGACTATCCTCCCACAGGGAATGCTCAATATCCCCACCCAGTGCCAATACTTTCAAAGGCAGCCATTGGAAGTTATATGTAAGTAATTTCCAAAGTCTGCAATGACATTTTTATCTGACCCAAATGCAGATACTTTAGAAAGAATGTTTTAAGAAGTAAAGAAAGTTTTACCTAAATGGGGATTACAAATTGCTCCTGAAAAAATACAAAGAGGAGATTCTGTCAGTTACCTATGTCACAAAATAGATTTACAGAAAATTAGAATACAAAAGGCACAAATTAGGGGAGACCAATTGTAGACTCTTAATGACTTTAAAGATTGTTAGGAAACATTTCCAGTCCACGACTGACTGTTGGGATAACACCTGACCTAATAGATCATTTAAACAAAACCTGAGATGTTGACAAAGACAAATAGTCCCAGGGAATTGACAGCTGAAGTGAAAAAAAATTGTTGATGATTGTTGAGGAGAAATTACAGGAGGCACATGTCGATAGAATGAATCCAAATCTTAATTGTATTCTAGTCATATTGCCTTTCAGAATTTTCCCTACAGTAATTTTTATGCAGAAGGAAGGTATTAACTTAGAATGGATCTTTTTACCACATAAACCAAGTAAAAAATTAGACTTATGTGGAAAAGTCTCTGAATTAATTATAAAAGGAAAATGGCAACTTCACCAACTAGCAGGTATAGACCCAGCAGAGATTATAGTGCCTTTTACTACTAATGAAATTTAAAAAAAAAATATGGGAAGACAATGAACCCTGGCAAAGGGTTTGTAATAATTTTTGGGAGAAATTAATAGCAATTATCCAAAAAGCAATAGACTTAACCTTATAGAGAGAACTTCTTGCATTCTTCCCCAAATTCTACGTGATGCACCAATAACTGGAGCCATACATTTTATACTGATACAAATAAATAAGGAAAGGCAGGTTACAAATCAGAAGAATTAAGTAAGGTGGAACAAGGCCCTTATAATTCTGTCTAAAAGGCAGAGTTGTATGCTATTCTCAGGGCACTAAGGAATTTTAAAGAATCTCTCATAATAGTTACTGATTCACAATATGCAGAAAGAGCTGTCTTGCATGTTGAAACTGCTGAATTTATACCAGATGATACAGAATTGACTTCATTATTCATTCAAGTTCAAGAAATAACCAGGAATAGGCTATGTCCCACATACATTAACACACATCCAATCCCATACGGGTCTGCCAAGTTTTCTAGCACAATGTAATGCAGAAATTCATCAATTATTGATTAGAAGTGTGCTGAAGGCCTCAGAATTTCACAAGAAACATTATGTCAACAGCAAAGATTTAAAGAAAGAATTTTCTATTGCGTGGCAACAAGCTAAGGAGATTATAAAGAGATGTCCTACTTGTTCTTTCTATAACCAAACATCATTACCTGCAGGGAGTAACCCAAAGTGTACTCAAAGGAATTAAATCTGGCAGATGGATGTGTTCCACTTTACAGAACTTGGCAAATTAAAATAGGTACACTACACCATTGACACTTATTCGGGTTTTCAATGAGCAACTTCCTTGAGCTCAGAAAAGGCTGATTCAGTAATCACACATTTATTAGAAGTTATGGCCATTATGGGTATACCTGCACAAATAAAAACCGACAACATGTCTCTAAGAAAATGAAAGTTTTTTTGCTTTTTATAATATAAAGCATATTACAGGTGTACACCAAACAATCCTATAGATAAGTTAGTTGTAGACACATCAAATCGAACTATCAAGGATATGCTAAACAAACAGAAAGGGATGGAAAATACCCCAAGAAATGAATTTCATAAGGCTTTATTAACCTTGAATTTTCTTGACGCTAGTAAGAAAGGAATAATGGCTGCAGAGAGACATTGGATAATAGAAAAAAAAACTTCTGAATTAAATCAGCCAGTATATTTCAAGGATGTGTTTACCTCACAATGGAAACCAGGAGATGTGTTATATTGGGGAAGGGGTTTTGCTCTTGTTTCTACAGGAGAAGAAAACCTGTGGATACCATCAGAATTAATATAGATTCGGCTTGAAAAAGAGAAACCTTTTGAGAAAGAGAAATGCCAGCTCATCCACAGAGGTGACAACCAATCATACTCATCTTCAAAGACTCGAGAGACCTTGGACATCTAGATGCTTAGACATGAAAAGGTAGCTATCCAGAAAGAATCAACAAGCAAAGAGAAATCTGATTTATGATGCTGTATCATCTACAAGGTAAAAATCTGGACATGTTTACATCTCTAATTAAAATAAGGCTTTGGAATTGGGCAATGGCTATTCTTCTCTACATCCAAGCATGTTTTTAAAAGAAAAAAACAGTATTTCTGTCTCATGTCAGGAGCCATCTGGTATGGGACAGAAACAAAATAGATTTTAAGGAAATATTTTACTTTTCTCCATGCTCATTTTGCATATATTGTATCTTTCATTGAATATATGTCTATATGAATCATGATTAAGTTTTCAACAATGAACAGTAGATTTTCCTGAAGTAAGTTTTGAAGCTTCCAGGAATAAGATGGGGCCCCACAAGAATGACTCCACCTGGTTGATATGATGTTGTAATGCTGATACCGCGACTGTGAGATTGGTTTTGGGGTAACAGCTGTGTAAATGGTGCACCTTCTTACAACATTCTGTCCAGAACTCCAAATAAGAACTAAAAAAAAAAAAGGCAAAAAAAAACCCTATTGACTACTCAGAGACCATTTGCAATTATACAAAACATCAATCTTGAAATTCAACCATCATTTTGTTTTTACAGGATCCCATAGAAAGAATATCGCCCCCGTGACAGCTGGAAGCAATTCTAGAAGATGACATCCTCTCTCCCAACAAAGTTTGTCCTCATGATTAGAGACATAATTTAGGTGTTGATTATTACTTGTATAGGGTTAGGGGTTGGGGTGAAAATTATGTAGGCCCAGAGATCTCAAAAAACAAAAACAATGACAACAAAAACAAAACAAAGAGGGAAAACTGAATGGGATAATAGGTAGATTAGTGTGAATATACTCACACTAAGAATAGTGAGTAATAGAGTGAATACTTGTGAGCTATTTTTTATGGACAATTTACATTGGTATAGATTTTTTATATTGATACAAGTTCAAATTATATTTGTTATATTGAATATGCTCCTATTTCTGTTTACAATATTTGTACACCTATGCTAAGTTATTTTCTCAGAATGTGTGCTTACATGTTTCTACCTCAGTTTAAGACATTTTGGATATTGATACAATTTTAGGATATATTTATCATATTTCATTATATATTTCTACTTCTGATCAAGATATTTATACATTGTTTATATTTTGAGGTCATTGTCCTCCTTTACTGCACAGATTTTTTTAAAGATTATTTAATAGTATTCTACTATGAAGTCTTAATCTTTAAGTTATATAGGTATTAAGTATTATAGGTCAATAGTCATTCATGTTTGTTATATTTTTAGTCAGACTAATTAGGTTCTTTAGATACACAGAGATTGGTTTCTGCATAGATAGATAACCTTCAATCACTTCAATGATCTGTAGAACATGGTATTCAAATAACTTAGGATTCTGTTGATGTGGGACACAATTGCTCCTGGCAGCACCAATCTATTTCCAAGAGAGTATTGAGCACCAAAGACACTCCACTTGGAGCTTGTTTTCTTCTTGGCACAACTGGCCTTTGGGCAAAGAACTGCCCATGCCTCGACCACTGACAAAATATATAATGTCCAGACTGGTCAAGCAGGATAAGAGAAAAAAGACTGCCAAACCTTGCCAAGACAGGGTAAGATGGTTCTGTAAATTTTCCTGCCTCTGAAAATAGTCTGTCAGTTACTCTATGCCCTAGCCAAAGTTGGTTGCTCCAACACTGCAAATGAGACTTTGGGTGATTACCCAGGTAGCCAGTTGTCTCTGTCATTTGTTGCACATTTTGGAAGCTGCTTGATTGTACTTCCTGCCTACTCAAGTAATATTATCTCTCTTCTCTGGCCTTCAATGGGGTTGAAGATTAGACAGTCATAGTTACCTTCCTCTTGTGATTTATCCAAGCTCTTTCTAATACAAGATTTAGACTTCATAGGATAGAATGTTTATTAAAAGATTAGAATATGTTCCTTGCTTAATATTGTTTATGCTGGTTGTAATTCTAACTTTGTACATGATATCTGTTCCTAGTGTATATAGTTTCTATTGGGTTCGGAACTCTCTTATTTAAACAAAAAGGGTAGGTGCTGTGGGAGCTCCTTCAGCCAATAGCCTTTAAGATACCACCCCACTTGGGTGTGGACTCATCCTATAAACACAGCTGTAAAGCATATGCTCACTCTCTTGCTTCTGGCTGCTAGATTCTGTTCCTGTTCCCCATTTGTGAGGAGGACTGTGATTTGTGAGTCTACCCCTAAATAAATAACCCTTTATTATACATAGTTCTGAACTAGAGTGGGATTATTTTGTAACTTCCATCATCACCTCCCCTTCCTCCACTCCTCTCATCTCCCCCCTACACACACACACCTCTCTTCTTCCTCAAGTCTACTGCTATTCTGTTTTCCTTCAGAAAAGAACAGTCCTCCCAGTGATATCAACCAGATGTGGCATAACAAGATGCAATAAGACTGGGCACAAACCCTGATATCAAGGCTGGCCAAGGCAACTCAATGGGGGAAAGGATCCCAAAAGCAGGCAAAGAGTCAGAGATACCCCCACTCCCATTGCTGAGAGTCCCACAAGAACAGCAAGTTACACAGCCATAATATATATGCAGAAAACCTAGCTCAGACCTATACAGGCTCCCTGATTGTTGCTTCAGTCTCTTTGAGCACATATAAATTCTGGTTAATTTATTTTGTGGGCCATGCTCTTGCAATGTCCTGGAAACGTCTGACTCCTTCAATACCTCCTCCCCCTCTTCTGCGGGGTTCCCTGAGCTCTGCCTAATGTTTGGCTGTGGATCTCTGCAGCTGCTCCCATAAATTGCTTGGTGAAGTGTCTCTGATGATAAATTGGACTAGGCACAAATCTATGAATATAATAGATATTGCTAGGAAATATTTCATTAAACTTTTAATTGCCAGTCTTGTTTGATTTTACCCTAGGTCTCTGAGCCATCAGGCCATCCTGGTACTGTCAGGCATTGGGCTCCCTGTTGTGATCTGGGTCTCAAGTTAAACCCACAAGTCATTGGCTGGCTATACCCACAAGCTCTAGGTCACCATTCCCCTGAATTCTTCCATGAAGTCTGTTCTTTATAATTTTGTTTTCTGGAGTTCATCTAGGTAATTATTAATGACAAACATCTGTACAGGACTGATAGGTTTTAGAGGGGAGATACTGGTTTTATATTGCATTTTTATGGTGAGGTTTTGTTAATTCTTTCTGATATGAACAGGTTGGGGCAGAAGAGAGGATGTGTGAGTTATTGGAAATGGTTTAAGTGAAATTAAATCAGATTAACAAAGAAGACTGAGTTGCTGTGCAGGATGTACATCCTGGTCAAAGCCTAGAGGTAGGGATAGATCTGCCTGGATAGAGAATTTAGATTTGGTATAGAAGGATTCTATGGATCAGGGACAGGCAGGGTAGGTTCTGTAAGAAGCCTAGTGGGTGATTGCACTGCAGGCAGGGGTGGACAGGCTAGGCAGGAGCACTAGATGTGGGGCTGGGATAGATCTGGAGAACTGGGAAGAGTACATGGAGGATGCAGTCAGGCATATCTACTGGGATAGACCCTGAAGAAGGATGTATATGATCTGGCTGGGTGGGGAAGTTGGATCAAAAAATTTAATTTAATCTTGAATTATTTTCTCTTCAAGTTACATTGATAACATTATGCTGATGGCATCTAGCAACTTCTCTTGACTTAATGTTAAGACACCTGTCAGAGACTGGAAAATAAATCCAATTAAAAAGTCATTTCTATTTTCATGAAATTTCAGCGAATCCAGGGATAATGGGACATATTGGGATAAACTGTTACATCTGGCCCTTCCCATAATTAAGAGGTACTATGGTCATTGGGAGTATTTAGATCACCAAGGCAACACATTCTTTACTTGAATGTGTTACTCTTGCCAATTAATTAATTTACCTAAAACTGCTAGTTTTCAATAGATACCAGAATAGTAAACTTTTAAAGCTTGACTTATGTTTTATCCACTGGTAGTATAGCAAAGTCAAAATTAAATGTAGTAGTTGAGAGCCTTGTACAGAAAAATGTGTACATTTAGATAGGTAAGAATGACACAGAATATAAGTAAATCCAATCTTAAAAGCAGAAATTGGGCCACAAAACTAACATTCTTTTAAAATGCACTATAATATTTTTCTGTTTGTTATACAAGCATTTGCTGTAGAAATGATTATGGAAGTAACTATGAATTAAAATAAAAAGTCAGCATAGATGTTTTAAACTAATGCCGAATGGAGAAGAAATAAAATTTCTGACAACATGAAAATGAAAAATGAGTTAATATACAGACACAACAAAATTTGAAAGACCACTTGAAGTGATGTGAAAAAATAACAACAGAAATGCCAGGTGTGCATTACTGAATAAAGATTGTGAATCAATGTAAAAATGTAAGCATGGTTTGATATTTTACATACAAGAAATATATTAATTATAATATACAACAAAATATGTATATATTTCTGGAAATACATTGTACAGAACTAAGTAAGAATCAAAGTATAAGAAATTGCTAATGTTTGTCATCTATTAATAGAACTATATGAAATTAAAATCACTATATAACAGTAATGTGAAACTCTAAACTTGTCTATAAGAATGTGCAGGGACTAATATTAAATGACAGCCATGAATATTCTTAGCATCTTGGGTTCAAATGAGAAAAACCGAAATAACAGACATACATTTTAATTCAGAAAAAAAATGGGGCCAGACAAAGATCAAGCTTATCAAAATAGGGGTTTGGCATAGATCAAAATATGATACAAATAGATATACAAATACAAATAGATATACATCATATAAATAGATAGACTAATCATTGATTTTTACTTTTGTAACTTTACCTATATTTTAAAACTAAGTTATTTGACTTACAAGAAAAAAAGTTTATAAAAAATGAAAGCAAACAAAAAGGAGGTATAGTTTTCATAGAATGATATTAGTAAAAACAGTTTCTAATAACTGGGGGGAAACTTGTGCAGGAAAATGGACATTCATCTAACATGTTAATATAAAATGATACATCTAGGTTGGAACAGTTAATGGCATTTAAAAGACCCCCACCCCTCTTTCTCTCTCGGCTTTTTGAGACAGGGTTTCTATATGTAGCCGTGGCTATCTTGGAACTAGCTTTGTAGACCAGGCTGGCCTCGAAATCACAACAATCTGCCAGCCTCTGCCTCCCAAGTGCTGGGATTAAAAGTGTGTACTACAACTGCCCAGTAACCTCTACTTTTTAATACTTTTAGGCATTTATCTGAAGCAAACAATACAAGGCTACTACCTAATATATATATATATATATGTATGTATGTATGTTCAGGTGTTCTGAGGAAATTTTAGAAACTACTTTTATGTCCAAGGTAAAGAAACACTTAAAAAAAATAATGATATGCCTATAGAATTAGCGAGTTTTGAAAAAATATTAAATAGCAAAAAATGTGTTTTATGTGTGTTTATATGTGAGAAATTCCACATAATATATTCAATATAAATATTTAGAATACACATTTAATATTGAATATATTCAGTATTTGATATTTGCTTTAAAATGTACTAATAGGCAGTAAAATAAATGCTTATTTTAAAGCAGTTGGTGTGTTTAATAGTTATGTCATTTTCTAAAAAAGAACTCTATTTGTAAAATAAAAGAAAAATATCTACAAGTCTCATCAATTACTTATGACTTGAAAATACTAACACAAGAAGAGAAATATGTAATATTTATACTGTTGACAGGCATAAATGTTATGGAAATAGCATTTGATAAAAGTGACTAATGTATATAAGCCAAATAAATATCCCTAGAAGTACTAGAAACACTTAAAAGTACTTTCTTCATAATACTGAGCATACTGGAGCTTCAAAGACTCAAGCCATTGAAAAGTATGGTAGAAATTATACCTCATCCATAAAAAGGAAATTTTAAAACATGTATATTTAATATGTGGAAAGTGTGTGCTACTTGTAAGTATCAATAACATATTATTGATACTAGGCTTTTGTAAGTATCAATAATATATTCAATATATTATGTGGAATTTCTCACATATAAACACACATAAAACACATTTTTGCTATTTAATACTTTTTCAAAACTCGCTAATTTTATAGGCATATCATTATTTTTTAAGTGTTTCTTTACCTTGGACATAAAAGTAGTTTCTAAAATTTCCCCAGAACACCTGAACATATATGTTTTTTTTTCAGGTAGTAGCCTTGTATTGTTTGCTTCAGATAAATGCCTAAAAGTATTAAAAAGTAGAAGTTACTGGGCAGTTGTAGCACACACTTAATATAAAAAGCCTCAAATAGTGAAAATATCTCAAAGTAAAACATATTTCACTTTAGGCTTTTGTAAGTATCAGTTAGTTTTATGCAGATGTTCCACATTTCAAAATTTATGTTGTCAAGTAGTTCAGTAGTTTTTGATTTTGACTTAGTGAGGATACTTTAAGTACTTCTATGAATTTAATAAAGATATATAATTAAATAAATAAAACAAGGTCTCCAATTGCCCTAAAAAATAATAGGTATACAAAAGTGAATGTCATACCCACTCTAGAAAATTGACCAGATGCTTAAAACTTCTGGCACTTGTGTTATTCTGAGAAGAAAATATGACTACCTTGATAGAAGGACACTTACAAAAAGCATTAGACCTCCCTTTATACTTTTTACTTTGGACATTTTATCATTTTACTTTGGACAATATATGATCAGGAAAAATATCTTAAGTATAAGGAAAGTTCCTTTGGGTTTCATTTTTAAGAGCATTGATGTAGATAAGGAAAAAAAGGCAAGTGGATAAAAGAGGAGCAGTGAAAATCATAATATTCCAAAATCTGTGTGGAAATATTGATATAGAAGCCTGTATAATCTGAAGCCCATATTTGCCTCATTCATACACTGACACTACACAAGCACAAGAAGTATTTTAAAAGAATATTTAATGACAATGAAAGGAAGTTCAAGAATATCTATACATCTATGTCTATAATCTATATATTTATGCATGAAAAAGCAGATATTGAAATATCATATATTAAATACACATTTATATCACATGAAAAACACTGGGCACATACAGATCAGTACAATTCAAGGAGGCATAGGATTCATTAGCATTGATAGCTGAGAGTGTTCAGTTTCTTCTGTTAAATGGTCTGCTTAGTGATTTTTTTTTCCTGCAACGTAGCTGATTTATTTTTCTGGCAAGAAGGAAAAGGAAAGGAAGCGGGAATGCAGAAAAGGGCGATTAACAGCTTTCAGTTCCAGCGAAATAACGACAGTGAAATACCATTGGCAGCAGCTCATGATGCTGCACGCGCGCCTGCAAGCGCGCAAGCACACACACACACACACACACACACACACACACACACACACACACACACACACAAACACACGCACAATTACAGTGGACCATGAGACTGTGCAGGGGAGATGGGCATACTCTTTTTTTTTTTCTAGCTGCACTGGCTGGCTGGCACAAATACAAACTGGCACAAGGGTTATGAAAGGGAGCCTTTTGGCAACACACAGGGAAAGTCATTGAAACGTCTATATGTGAATCCTGCAAGTCCACAGTTAAGGAGAGGCCATCCAGGATGCTAGCCTAGATTTGGCTTGACAAGGAAGGAGTCACTCATCAGGGCATGCAGTGTTGGTTTTTAAACACAGGGAAAGAACTAGGCACCTGAATGTCCAACAGTGCGGGAATGATTACAGAAATGTTAAGGTCCATGGATAGATACACAGGAGCACTCTGCAGGCACTGAAGATGATATTCCATAAGCCTGTTGAATAGCATGGAAAGAAGTTCAATGCGTTGATTTGTTTGGTTTTCATCGCTGAAGAAAGCAGGTTAAGAAACACCACATATATGAACCACTCTACAAGAATATGTTAAAGGGGAAGGTGGGTCTGGGGTGAGAGGGGGAGAAAGGGGTAGCAGAGAGCCTGGGAAAAGGGCACACCAAAGAAGGTAAAAGAGGTTCTCTCTGAGTATTAGGATGATGGGAAGCAATTGCACTCTTGGTTCTTTCTCCCACATCAGACTTCCTTCTCCTTCCAGATATTTCTACCAGGAAATTGCATCACCTGTGCAGTAAACAAAGAGACAGAAAACGCTTTTAAGAATCAGACCGACCACGGGGAGAAGAGGCAGCCTTTACCCTCTCAAATGGCACAGATTAGTGGGATTATTGGCAGGGTGGGGGGGAGTTGACTGGGGGTGGAGAGAAAGGAGGGAAGGAGAGGATAGAAGAGGGAAGGGGGGCTGAGAGCAGAGAGGGGATGGGGAAGCTAGCTTGCACTGGCTGGCGGGGGGGGGGGGGGGAGAAGAGAGGGGAGGGAGAGAAGGCAAGAGAGGGGAGGAAGGAAATAGGAAATGGGGAGGGGAAGGGGAGCGGGGAGGGGTGAGGAGGGAGGGAGGGAGAGGGAGAGAGAAACCTGCACTCCCAATACAATACACTGCTGGTGGGTTGGGGGATTGGGGGGGTGGGGGCTGTAAACGGGGTGGGAGCCAAGCTTTGGCTCTACTGGCTGGGTCCTGGGATGTCTTCATCGAAAGGTGGCCTCTTCATCGGAGTCATCGAAATCCTTGAAGTCGGCGCTGGTGGACTGGCGGGCCCAGGCTCCCCTCTCGGCCTCTCTCTCCTTGTGGGACTTGAATCTCCCCACGAAAATCTTGCGGTAGTTGAGGAACATGCCATTCAGCGCATCTATGGCGCGCTCGGCCGACTCCTCCTTCTGGAAGTGCACGAACCCGTAGCCCTTGGGCCCCTTTTCGTCACAGGCCACCTTGCAGGACAGGATGTTGCCAAAGGCCGAGAAGATGTTGTACAGCGCCTTGTTGTCGATGGTCTTGCCCAGGTTCTTGATGAAGACGTTGCCCACTCCGCTCTTGCGGAGCGATGGGTCCCTCTGGGACCACATGATGCGCACCGGCCTGCCATTGATAACGTCAAAGTTCATGGTCTCCAGGGCCCGCTTGGCATCCAGCGGTTGCTGGTAGTTGACATATGCGTAGCCCAGAGAGCGTCGGGTGACCTTGTCCCTGCAAAGGCGGATGGACAGGATGGGCCCGGCTGGGCTGAACTTCTCATACAGCATCGACTCGGTCACCTCGGGGTGCAGGTCGCCCACGTAGAGCGAGGCATTGGGATAGTCTGGGTTCCCATCGGAGGAGCCCCCGGCCGCCGCCTCTTCCTCTTCTGCAGCCAAGGCCGCCGCCAGCTCTTCATCCATGTCCACCCTCCCGTAGGAAGGCGACGCAGCGGCCCCCGTGGCCTCCGCCAGGCTGGCCTCCTCCAGGCTGGCCTCCGTGGCTGCCACCGCCGCGGCCGCGCCGGCCGCCCCCGCCTTCTCCCCGGCCAGGGCCGCCGCCTCCACCAGGCTGGCCTCGGCCTCGGCCTCGAACTCGGCCTCCATCTCTGCTTCCACCTCCGCCACGGAGGCCTCCGCCACCGCCTCCGCCACGGTCGCCGCCGCAGCCTCGGCCGCCGCAGCCGCCGCTGCGGCGACCTCCGCCGCCACTGCTGCCGCGGTCGCCAGGGTCACCGCTGCCGCCGGGTCGCTGCCGCGACCTCCCTTCCTGCGAACTGAGGGCACGGAGAGGCGGCGAGAGCCGGTGGGCGCCGGAACCCGGGCCGGGGGCTCGCGCGGGCGCTGCGGACAGGGACCCCGGTCTGGCCGAGCAGGCGGGACCCGGTCACCCGGGGTGGCGAGCACTGGCCGCTAGTGCGCACAGCCCGCTCTCCGCAGCCTGCAGCCGCCGCCGCTGCCGCTCGCTCTGGGCTGGCTGGCGTGCGGGGCGCGGGCGGGAGGGCGGCGTGTGGTGGGGGGCGGGGGGGGGGGTGTTGGCGTCTGTGGTCCGGGCAGCTGGGAAGGCTTCTGTCTCTTTGGTTCCCCCTGTGGCTGCTGCGGGGCTGCGGGGCTGCGGGGGCGGGGTGAGCTTGGGGTGGGGGTGCCAGTGCGCAGCCTCTGGGGCGCCCACGCGTTGGGGAAGAGGATGCCAGGGACCGGACTGCGCTCTGGACCAGCGGAATTCGGGTTCCATGTCTTCAGCTGGCGCGGGGTGGTGGCGGGGGGGGGGGAACGGGGTTGCCCCTTCCCCCATAAAGGAAGGTTGCCATGATTCAAGCAAGAACCTTGCAAGGGTGGGTGGGGTGGCCTTGAAGCCAGGGTAGCCCTGCCTGATGGAGCCTAGAAGCAGTGTCTCAACATCCAGGGGGTCTCCAGCCCAGCAAAAAGAGGCAGGCACATACTCATGCACACACACACACACACACACACACACACACACACACACACACACACGTGGGGGAGGGAGGGAGAAAGGGAGAAAAGCGACAGCATTTCTCTCTTTCACACACACACATACACAGAACACACACACACAGAGCTAGAGAGAAGCAACAGCATTTCTCACACACTCACACATACACAGCACACATGCGCAGACACACAAAGGCAACAGCATTTCTCTCTCACACACACTCACACATACACAGCACACACACACACACACACACAACAGCAACAGCATTCTCTCTATCTCGTGTGGTGTGTATTTGTGTGTCTCTCTCTCCCTCTCACAACACACACACACACACACACACACACACACACACACGCACTACCTAATGTCACAGCCACCCCTGACACCCAGGAAAGCTTGAGTCTTCCCAGCTCCCCACGCAGCCTGCTGAGCCATTTTCTGAGTCGGCTCCCCCTTCCCACTCCCCACCCCCACTCTGCAACATTTCCAAAAGAGAGAATAAAGAATGTGTGCTCATTCATAACGCCCTGCCACAAATACTCTACATGGAGCCTGTGCCAGTCCCTGGGGATGCAGAGGTCTGGAATACAGAGGAATAGGCGCTGCCTTCAAGCTTCTCCTGGGGAGCACAGAACCTGGACTGGAAATTGCTCCCCACTCCACCCTCAGCCTCTCCATGTCTCTGCCCCAGCCCCTGGACTACTGTGGACCTGGGGTTCTGCAGAGCCTCAGCTCCCCCTGCCATGTGGGGAGTGAAAATCAAGAGCACCTAGTCTCTAGGGGAGCCCTCAATGGTAAGTTAAAGCCAACTGGAGGGGGGGCACTGGGAGGGGTGTGCTGGGGGATGGGAGGGGTGCTGAGAAGGGCCTGGCCCAGAGACAGGAGGTGCTATGCCTTTGAGGTGCTGAGGTCCCTGACCAGAACCAGGAAGTGCTCATCCCTGCCCAAGAAGGCAAATGAGACAGGACCTGAAACATCTCTTTAGGGTGAGATGCTGAGTCCCCAGTCAGCAGCTAGTCCTTCTGGCACTGGGGGCTGGGACTGTGGAAAGGCAGTAGTGACTGCTGGTATGTTAATGTGTGGAGAGAGCAATGGGGGCACACAGAGCCAAATGCTGAGGGAGCAGGCAAGCTGGCAGCCTGCAGAGTGTGGACCAAAACAGGGACTGGAGTCCCAAGTCCAGAAGGAGGACCAGATGTTGAGAGTTCTGATAGGACTCAAGGGCAGCTGTGCTCAAGAGGGAATGCACAAGTGGGTTGTGAAAGGAAGTGGAACTGCTCCATGCCTAGGCAGGAGGGAAGGAATCCAGGCAGAGGAATCACTGTCTATCCGAGGGTCAGTGGTGCAACAGCACCCACATGGTCACTGGTGCTCATACCACATGACCTAGCTTGGATAGTCTCCAGGGCTATGCATAGAGTGGACGGTAGCTAGGAGACTGTATCAGTGGGCTTGCTCCCAACTCAGCCCATGCAATAAAGGGGTGAAGAGATCAAAACGGCAGAGAGTGATTTGAACATCAGTGCAAATACAAGTGTGGGTTCCCCCACACAAATCTGTGGCACAACATGAAGAAAATGGTCAGACAGAACTAGCTCCAAGAGAGTCAGAACCAACTTGCCCTCTGACTGCACTGCCATTTCAGACATGTGGTCTCGTGTTTACCACAAACCAGTGGCATCATGTGGATATGTTTTAAAAATTGAAATGCCCAAACCATGGTGCCTTTCTTTGAGACTTCTAGACTTCCCTACAGTGACTCAAGGTGCTTCTTTACATTGTACAATTGCCCCCCAGAAGACTGCGTGTTTTCAGGGTTTTTTTTTTTAGTGAAATTTGATGGAAAACAAAATGTAATAAGTTTGATGTTGACTTCTTCATACAGGATTCCTTATGCCTTGTTCTCCTTCATCATCACCCCTGCCATCTGCCATGCCCAGCACTGCTCCAGCTTATCCCCTTCATTCTCCAGTTAGCCCTTCCCTTTGCTTTGTATTCCTCTAGTCTAGTTCCTGGCTACATTAAGATCTCTTCTTTGCACTCATGACCCTCCTGTTAAGTCTGATCTTCGTCCCTCCTTACTTCCCTCCTTCCTTCCTCCTCCCTCCCTCACTCTCTCTCCCTCTCCCCCCCCCCCCAGACACACACATACATGCGTGCGCACACATATACACATATATATGCTCTTGCAGGAACACTAGCCCCCCCCCCCGTTCTATATCTTCGCTGCACGCTTGCTGAAATATGGGTGTTTTTCTGAGTCTGGGTCTCCAGTTGCATCCATTTTCTTGTAAGTATTATGATGTCAATCCTCTTTAGAGCTTCTTTAAATTGCATCCCATGTGTGTGCACACTGCTCTGTTCATGTGCGCATCCCCAGAGGTTCATCTAGCTTTTTCCACGTGTTGGCTCTTGTGCATAGCACAGCCATATCCAAGGATGCAGAAATATCTCTGTGGTGTGTAGATTTAGAGTCTTTGGTGTTTATGACCATGAGTGACAAAGATAGGTCTAATTTGTGAGGAGTCACCATAATCAGTCACATGGTGGTTTTCCAGGTTCACACTCGGCCAGGCAGTGAATAAGTGTTCCCCTTTCCCCATATCCTCATGGCCACTTGTCCTGTTTTTCCTTCAGTGTCCATTCTGACTTGGGTTAGATGGACTATGGGAGGTTTCGTATGTGATTTCCCCCAGATGAGGTTGAACACTGCCTCAAGTATTTATTCGCCATTTGTGCTCAGCATCTCATCAGGTCTGTGTGACCAGACTATGGTGACCACGGAATTTCGCATGCCAGCACAGGGTCCTGCCACCGCAACCCAGTCCACCTTGTGTATACAAGGCTTTCTGTGTGGCTTTCTCTATTGGCAGAAGCTACTCAGGATAGGAGAACATGAACTTGAGAATGAGACCTCGTCCCTGTGGGGTGAGGCAGGACTTTCCATCTCCTCCTGAGAAGCGGGTATGGAGATAGGATTCTTGCCTTGTGGAAAAGCCCAGTTCTCTACACCTAGACAGAACTTGAACCGGTAGAAGCAAAAAGCAGAGAGAGACCTAGGACTTGGGAGTCAGGTGCCATCCCTTCCTTGCCCTCTGGATATGCCCAGCTCTCTGCACCTAGACAGAGCTTGTCCCAACAGAGCGAGGGGCAGGGACCTAGGGCTTGACTGAGCTTGTCCCAGCAGAGGCAAGGGGCAGGGAACCATGGCTTAGGAGTCAGGGGCCATCACCTAGTGGTCTGGGGTGGGATGCTTGCAGGCAGAGGGAACAGACAGATGAGCTGCGCCTCAAGTTTTCAGGTGTCTGTCCACGATGGCCAGGATAGGTAAAGCCATGATTGTTATGTAGGGCTGGATGATATGATGGCGCCTTGTGCCCATAGCAGAGGATCTGCTCTTCATGGGAGCAGGAGACCTATGAGAAGGGAAATGAACTCCAGACAATCCAGGACCAGGGTTCCACAGGATCCTACTCGGCCTTTGTAGATATGAACACTGACCCAAAGACATCAGTGGCATAGATGGAGAAATGGGTACAGGGAAGTGCCACCAAAGTCTGCACCCTGGTCCTAGAGACAGTCCTTAAAATCCCCAACCACAGTAATATAGTGACCAGTACAGTAACCAGGACAGCAGCTGGAGACTGTCCAGGTCCTTTCTCTGCAGGCTTCATGATGTCCCACATTCAGTTCTGCACATCTTCTGTGTGGAGTTTATCCCACCTGTAATCAGTAGTGTTCAGAATACTAAGCACTGTGATGGGGTAAAGAAAAGAGCCTTGTGGAGTGTTCCTAGAGGGAGGAGGGGGCCTTTCAATGGGACAAAGTGCCAGTGATGCCCCTCATTTTATGATTCACGGGTATTCTTGAAGGGTCAGGCTAGATACCATGTCCCCCTTTCCTGGCTAGGCTGTCGTCCCTGTACTCCGGGAGCTTATTTCACACCGAAAATGTGACAATATAGACTTGTCAGAAAACATGGAAAATGATAAGGAAGAGGTAAAACTCTCAGGGCCATCAAGGAGATGCTTGCTTGCACACTTTTCTAAGATCCAGGAGGCTGTAAAGGAGCACCATGGAGCCCAGGGAAGGCTTCTCTCAAGTCAATGGCCTGCCAGTCTTGCATGGAAAGCCTGCCTAGCAGACAAAGCTATAATGTGCCCAGTCACTGGGGCAGGAGCACCAAGTGGTAATGGAACTTACAGGGTATCTGGAGCTTAGTGTAACAGAGGGGAGAAGGAAGGAACTAGGGAGGAGGAGGGCACAGGGGTGGGCAGCTGCCCAGGTCAAGGTCTGGTCTTGTTCAGATGGTGTGGGGAATCAGGAAGATCCCCAAGTCTGGGCAGTGCCCAGAGCCACACTGACTCATTTCTCTCCCTCTGGCTGCTGTGTGTGGGAGGTATTGCTGACGAGAAGGGCAGGAAGATACGCAGATAGAGAAGTTGCTAGGCTCCTGCCACCTGACAGTCTTTCACCCATGAGACTGCAGTATGTTGTTCCAGACTGACGCATGAGTCTGTGCATGCTAGGACATGGCTTCCCAAGGAAATTTCCAAGTCAGGAGACAGCTTTCTCTAGTGCCTTAAAGGGAGTCACTGACCAAACCTCTGAAATGCCAGACAGAATGAGTGAGGCGTGGGTCAACAAATAACACTGCACCTTCCTCTTCTTTGAGTGTCCTCCAGAAGTCTTCTCCAAAGGATAACGATAGCTAGCATTCATCCAGGATGATGAGGAAACCGTGGCGGAGAGACCTCACTATGTCCTCCTCCCTCTCCTCATGTACCTGGAGATACCATCCAGAGTCTAGGCGGTTTCTGCGGCCACCGACTATCAAATGCCAGTGGACGTTCTTAAACTCCACTGCCATCATGGTCCCTGCATTGCCGCTATAGTCTTCCAACTGGTCACTTCTTTCCTCCAAATTCCCAGCTCGAGTGAGTGGCGGGACTCATCCGTAAAGGTGAGTTATTACATCCTTGGCTTGTCCTAAATGACAGAATGGCAGCCTGTTTCGTTTTGACTCAAGGGTAAACTTCTTGGCATGGCTGAAATAGGATGGACCCTTGCCAAAAGACCCGCCTCTGTCTTCTCTGGCCAAGTGGAGCTCTCTGAGAATCCCATTATGCTGCTCTGAGCTGTGAGCCCTGCACTTCCTGAGGGCTCCCACCTTCTTGAAATAGTAGATACTTTGTTTAAAGCTACATTGTTACAGCTGGTCTCAGAACACATGCTCAGACACCTGTCATTCAGAACAGAGCAACAACACCAAAACACTGTGTTTTTAAGTCCAGAAATTTTGGTCCTTTGAGATGACAAAAGTATAATAGATACATAATCAAATAACTACCCCTTTGTGATTCTTTGCAATTCATTCTCAGATGCTGTTTTTCACAGAATGGACCCTGGGTCTCTTCTGGGTGTGTCTATAACAAGAAGTAAGATCTTGGCCTGTCACTATCTAATCATTCTATTTCTCTCCCCCTTTCTCACCCCCCTCTCTTACTTTCTGTCTGTGCTCCCCGCTCTACCCCCTCCCTGAAGTTGGGAACCCCTTTGGCTCTTTGCTCTCTGTCATGCCTGAGTAGTCAGGTCTCAGGAGGGTTGGCCTTTGATCTCAGCATGGGCTGGAGATATTGAGAAGCAGTTCTTGCAGTTCTGATGCACCGCTGGCCACCTGCTTCCTCAGGCATGTAGAAGGTGGACCTGGGAACAAAGCTGACTTGGAAGCAGAACTTAGAGCTAAGACTTACGCCTCTGCACTTTCGTTCCTTCCTGAAGTTGGTATGTTTGAAGCTCTCTAGAAGGGTTCTGGCAGTTTCCTTCAGGGTGGTCCCTTTGCCTTAATCCCACTTTGAAACCAACAGCCAAGAGGGATCAGGTCTCAGGGTTGGGTCAAGCCTCTCTGTATGCTTTTTTCTCTGGTGACACCCTTTTATCTGGTAACCAATTCACCTTCCATCACGTTTCAAGTTTTCACGGGGCCTGTCTGTCCTAACCATGCGCACTCCTCAGGAGTGTCACATAACTGTGCCTGAGATGCAGCAGTGGCTTAGGAGAGGGGCTCACCTTGGACACGTTACTGTATTCTCTTTTCTTTTTTTTAATATTTATTTATTTATTTATTATGTATACAATATTCTGTCTGTGCAGGCCAGAAGAGGGCACCAGACCCCATTACAGATGGTTGTGAGCCACCATGTGGTTGCTGGGAATTGAACTCAGGACCTTTGGAAGAGCAGGCAATGCTCTTAACCTCTGAGCCATCTCTCCAGCCCCTGTATTCTCTTTTCTTTTCCTTCCCTTTGGAGTCCTAGGCTGTACAAAGAGGTATTTATGAGCGTGAAAATTGGTCATGCACGACCCATGTTTTTTGAAATGCCCAGTACAATAGACTGTTTCTTAATCTCTTCTCCCTCTGTCCTGAGGATGTCTTATTCATCTGATTTTCCTTCTTGTACCCCTGGATATCTGGACATTTCTCTCTGTCCAGGATCACAGTGTCAGTATGAAGGGAGTCTGACCTCCTGGCTTTAGTCATTGGTAACGGCCACATTTCACTCCAGGCCACTGCCTGATTCTCTGACATGAACTCGCATAGCTAACCCCCTCTGTAGACCGTCTCCCAACTAGAGCAACTTTAGGATCCACTGAATTTTGTCAAGGGGGTCCAAGGGTTTTCAAATGAGCATATGAAAGCCTGGTGCTTCTGTCCCCAAGAAAAGGACCCCAGATGTGTGAAGCTACCTACCTGCCCAACAAAATGTTGAGTCAGGAATGTTTTCCGTCTTCTCTTTCAGAATCTTTCTGGGACACATCTGGACACACTTCACAAAAGGTATTGCTTTGCTGTAGCGCAAATGTACTGGGTTCCTTTGGATGCTGCCGTGCTATCGTTGGAACAATATTACTGGTGTCTAATAAGTCTATGAAGTGACAGTTCGTGGGTTTCTAAAGTGTGAGTTCTATAGGTTGTTGTCAGTTCAGGTTCTGCTCTGCCTAACAGACAGACCATTGACTCCCCCTCAGTGTGGTAAGTAAGGTCTCAGTCAGTCAAGATGAGGAGCCTCCCCACCTCCTCAACACCTGTATTGTCCAGAAGGCATAAAGGAGGTGAACCCTCTTGGGGGTTTGTATCTTATCCTTTTTATTGTCCCAGGATCTTCTGACCGTGCTGTACATGTGAGTTCAACTTGGACTCAGTGCATCAATCACCAAATACATTCTGTTTGTCAGTGCCCTACACATGCAAGTCCTCAAAGGGCAGGCAGACAAATGATCATTAAATATTCAGCCTGTAATCGTCTAGGGATTCACACTATCTCCATTTTACCCTTGACAACATGTTGGTACAGTGCTATTCAACCGAGTGTCCAGAGTGCGGAATCTGGGTTATGACTCAACACAAGGCAGTCCTGTCACACTGTTGATCGTAAAAAGCACCATGTGTGCTTGGAGCAAACCTATGCTGTCACTACAGAGGCCACGGCTGCACAGGTCGTTAATGATTAACAGTCCCCGCAGAACCCACATATTCTGGGTCACAGAGAACACAGGGATCCGTAGTGTTGAGCTGCTTTTCCTGCCCACACAAATCCCCAGTTGGCCCTTTCTGTGCCTCTTGCTAATGGATCAAGATCTTAGCTCCTAGCTACTGCTCCAACATCATGCCTTCCTGCCGCTGCCTTGCTCCTGACCATTGTAGTTATGGATTAATCCTCTGAAACTGCAAGCAAGCTCTAGTGAACTCTTCCATAAGTTGCCTTGGTCATGGTGTTTTGTCACAGAAGTAGAAAAGTATCCAAGACACACGCCTTGTAGTAGCAGTCTGTCTGTCGTTTGGAAGCCGCTTTCTCTTTGTCAGCTTTTTGTATAGGTTTGCTTGGCGTTCATTCACTTCCCGGAGCTGTGCTTTCCTCATCTTGCCCCCCGTTTGTACCGTTTCTAACATTGTTTCTTCTGATGGTGTTTCAACACTGAATCCCTCTTTCTTTGTATCAGAGATGACAATGGCTAACAAGTTTAGCGACTTCCTGTTTCCAGGCAGTTTAAATGATTTTCTAGGTGATTTTTCTTCCCTTGGCTTTTTGAGGCTATATTGAGATAGATTTCTGGTCCACGACAAAATGTTCATATTTCAAGTATGCAACTGGGTAGGTTTGACATGTGACGGGTAGAATATTCACCACAACTGGTTCTCAAGCCCTTGGCAACACTTCCCTCTCCCTCACCCTGACACTCTCCTCCCTGTCTCTAGGCAAACACAGATATGCTTTCGGGAAATGAGAGCTTCTTTGTATTTTCTGGAATTGTGCACAAATGCTGACTGTCCAATCCCCACAGAGACACACATGCCATGGTATGGGCCTTTTGAAGCGGCTGGCTACTTTCAATCCTAATAGTGATTACTTTTGAGATTTTGCTGGCTTATTACTCTTATCTTTCTGCCTTGGTTAAGGTTCTGTCTGCTTTCTTTGCTGTCTAGTGCTTTCCTGCTTAGTTACATGGCAGCTTGTTTATGCTCTCAGCTTCTGATGGACATTTGGAAGTTTCTAATCTATGGCTACTTTAAATCAAGCTTTTCTGGGTATCTGTCTACAAGGTTTCTGAATGTATGCTTTAACCTGGCCTTGGAAGACACTTATACATAGAATGATCTAATTTTATTGTAGGTTCAAGTGTTTAAGTCCTTAATAAAATTTCATAATATTTTCCAACATGGTTTGTAAACTAAGCATTGCTAACTGGATTTCTACCCAACTGTTCATTTAGCTCACCTGACTGTCTGTATTCACAATAATCAGAGGAATGCATTTGCTTTTATAACTACCAATTTGATGACTAGCAATTAGAGCTCAGGGCCGCCATCCTGTAGTTATGTATGTCTCGACCACTTTGGGTGTCAAAGGATCCTCTCACGAGGACCATCTAAGACCATCAGAAAACACAAGAAAAGTACATTATGATTCATAACAGTAGCAAAATTACAGTTAAGAAGTAGCAAAAGATAATTTTATGATCAGTAGTCACTGCAAAATGAGGGACTGTATTATAGGGTCAGAGTGTTAGGAAGGATGAAAAGCACTGCTCTGCCTGTTGTTTTTGTAATATGGTACAAGCTGCACTTACGGATACAAGTCAGTAAGAAGAATAAACTTAGGAAGTAATGATCTTTGTTCTTGAAATTTGCTGAACTGGAAAACATCTTGTGCTTAGGAGATCATGTCATTTTTCCAGAATATTTCACTTGTCTGTGATGATCCATGTCATAAAGTATGCTAAATCAAGGTGTCTATGGTCGCTTTCTTCAGCAGAGATAGCTCATACTAATGATGTCTTTTTCTTTACTACCACCTTACCTCTGGGCCAACTTGTTTCTGTCATCCAATGGCAAGACTGATGAAGTGCATGATTCCAAATTGGAGAGCCAGCCAGGAACCTAGAGCTCTTCCTAGGGTTAGCTACCCCAAATTGGCTATCTTTTTTGATAAACCTGTAGCATCTTCCAAGGCAAGCTGCCAAAGGCAGCCAAAATAGGATGTGTATGAAAAGGGTAATGGAGGGAAGTGCTGAAGAGGGGAGAGAATGAGCCCCAACTTCAAATGCCATTAGCATATGACTTTGAGTTTTAATTCTAAGTGATATAATTTCTAACCATGGTCCTGTTTTTGTTTTTTTTTTTTCAATTGAGGCACATGTTAGAAGCTCTAATTTGGTTTAGGTGTCCACAGTGGACACCGAATAATCTGAATATAGAAATGAATTTTAGCCGGGTGGTGATGGCACACACCTGTAATCCCAGCACTTGGGAGGTAGAGGCAGGTGGACCCCAGTGAGTTCGAGGCCAGCCTGGACTACAAAGTGAGTTCCAGGACAGCCAGGACTGTTATTCAAAGAAACCCCATCTCAAAAACAGAAAAGAATTTCAATCATTTCATAGGAAGAGCAATAGGATAAAGGGGGCTGGGCGGTGGTGGCGCACGCCTTTAATCCCAGCACTCGGGAGGCAGAGGCAGGCGGATCTCTGTGAGTTCGAGACCAGCCTGGTCTACAGAGCTAGTTCCAGGACAGGCACCAAAGCTACAGAGAAACCCTGTCTCAAAAAACCAGAAAAAAAAATAGGATAAAGGGGAGGATGAGCACTGGAAACTCTCTTTATTAATTATGAAACTATATACTGTTAACTTTGTGGTCAGCTAATGATCATTCAGATTGTGGTGCGTGCATGTGTGTGTGTAGTATTGGGGATTTTTTAAATCCAGGGCTTCACCTGTGCTAGCCTAGTGCTTGTCCTATTTACTATTGTATTGCTGTGATAAGACAGTATGACCAATGTCATAAATAAATTAAAGCATTTATTTGAGAGGTTTCCTCCAGTTTTAGAGTGAGTCCATGACCACCGTGGTGGGGACCATGGCACAAGGCAGGCAGGCAGGGTGCTGGAGCAGTAGCTAAGAGTTTACATCTGATCCAGTACATGGCAAAGAGAAGACTGGGCCTGGCATGGGCTTTTGAAACCTCAAAGCCGATCCCCACTGACATACCCTTCATCAACAAGGCCACACCTCCTAATCCTTCTGTGTTGGTTGGGGGGGGGTCTTTCTAGAGGAACAGTGTGTGTGTGTGTGTGTGTGTGTGTGTGTGTGTGTGTGTGTGTGTGTGTAGAGAGAGAGAGAGAGAGAGAGAGAGAGAGAGAGAGAGAGAGAGAGGATTTATTAGAATTGCTCACAGGCTGCGGTCCAGCTAGTTCAACAGTGGCTATCTACCAACAGAAGGTTCAAGAATCCAGTAGTTGTTCAGTCCATGAGGCTGGATACCTTGGTTGTATATGCCAGAATCCCAAAGAAGTCATCTGTAATGCAGTGTTAGGAATGGACTTGCTGGTGAGAGCAAGAACAAGGAGGCAAAGAGAGGGCAAGTTTCCTTTTTCAATATCCTTTATGTAGTCTATCCACAGAACGTGTGGCCCAGATTAAAGGTGGATCTTCCCACTCCAAAGATCCACGTTAGAAGTGTATCTTCCCACTTCAATTGATTTAATTCAGAAAAAAAATCCCTCACAGGTGTTCCCAGCCATTTGGGTTTTAGTTAATTCCTGATGTAGTCAAGTTGACAACCAAACCATCACACATTCCTAAACAGTTCTACCAAATGGGAATCTATGGGGCCATTCCCTCTCAAACCACCTCAGTACTCTCCCACTGAGTTAGGCTTAGACCAGAAACATGCATTTCCTTCTATCCATGGAACCAAAGAAAACCTTTCAGAGCTTGCAAAAGGACTCATATTCAAGACTACTTGCACTCTTCCCCAATCTTCAGAGCTTATGGGTCAATCCTCTGAGAAAGCTTTGGGCTTCTGCAGCTCTCCGTATTCTTCTAGACTCTTCCAGAAAATTTTCATTTGGTTTCTCTTTAACATTAGCTTTGATTCCTGTTCCAGGCACTAGTGACTAATACTAATTAATGTCTTTGTCTTTAGGTGGGATGGTACTCAACCCTGCATTCCAGTTCTCTGAACACCCGCAAGCATCACAACCAGCTGCAATTTTTTGTGTCAAGGTTTGTGCTCTCACTTCTGATTCTGTAGCTGTTGTAGGTATTTGGTCTGTTGTCTGCCTGCCACCATCAGTTTAATATCCTCTTTTTTCCGTGAGCTTTTAATTAGTTTCTGAAGCTCCAAAACAGTTGACTAACATTTTGGTTGTTTCTTATCTGCTTTTGGAGCTCCTTTCTTTGCCATTTTTCTGCTATTCATTAATGGCTTTTGCTAAATTTTAAATTGACTTGACTAAAAATCATGAACCTCCATTAGGTTCCCATATATGGGAAGGAAAATGGTCCTGAAAGAGAGTAGATCCAAAATTGGCATTAAGTGTGCACTCAGTTAGTTGGACAGTTATCTACCTTGAGTCTCCATTGTTGATAGTGGAACATCCAAGGCCGCAAGCTCAATCTATGACTCTCATTCTGTTATCAGAGAACTAGGAAGGAAAACTTTATCATGTTGTATTAGTTTTTATGATTTTATGTATTAGTCTTGATGATCCCCAATCCCTTCTGAGGCACAGCAGGAGGGACTAGAACCAAAGAGGTTTTCAAGACCATAGATGCTAATTGGGCCACCTGATTTCTAATGGTCCCCCACCTTAACAAGTGTCTAACCCTGCTGCCCTCTCTTTTCCTAAGCTTTGTATTTGGGACACTCCTTCTGGGTATCTACTGCACGATATTGCTGACAGGAAGTTACTCCACTGTATTCTGATTCCTCATGCTGATCTCTTAGCCCCAGAGCTGCCATCTTTGTACCCCAAGATCAGGTATTAGTGTTGTCCAGTTTCCCCTCTATATATTCCAGCTGTAGATTTGATTGAGGAAATTTGCCGAAAGTGGTTGTGGCTTATGTTGGTTAGTTTTTGTCGACTTGAAACAAGCTGGAGTCACCTGGGAAAGAACTGAAATTGAGGATTTACCTCCACCAGACTAATATGCGGAAATGTCTGTAGGCTATTTTCTTCATTAATGACTGATGTAGAATAGCCCAGACTACTGTTGGTGATGTTGTGCCTGGACAGGTGGGTCTGGGATGTATAAGAAAGCAAGTGGAGAAAGCCAGTAGGAAGGGTTCTTCCACAGTCTTTACTTCCATTCCTACCTTCTAATTCCTATCCTGAGTTGATGTCTTGGCTTCCCTTGATGATAGATTATAACATGTAAACCAAATTAACCCTTTCTTTCCCAAGTTTCTTTTGGTTGTGGTGTTTATCACAACAACAGAAAGTAAACAAGAACAGAAATTGGTACCAGAAGAGCAGAGTTGTTTCTGCAATGGACCTGACTATGTTGCTTTTGGCATAGACTCTTGTGGGAGGAAGGTGGACAACTTGAGGCTTTGGGATGGAAAAACCATTTGAGTACTCAGGCTATTTTGTGGCAGCTTAGTAGATAACTTGAGACAAATTAGATGAAGGAAGCACAGTTTGTCAAATGTAAAATGGAAGTTTAAGAATCCCTCAAAAATCCTATTCATGGTTCATTCATGTGATATATTTGAATTAAGAACCTGTAGTTTCTGGTTCTCAGCTGTGATTTGCAAGAGTCCAATACCATTGAAAAGAAACCTTTGCTTTAACTGTGACAGTTGTTCACGTGTGATGCTTGTTAGGTGGGACTGAAAAATCTGTTGTGATTAATAAGAGACAAGCATCACTGGGGAGAAGTCATCTGAGAGGTGTTTTCCTAGGCTCAGCACACAGAACTGTGGTCTGGGGGAGGCAAAGCTGCCTCTTAAACCAGAGGTCAAGCCTGAAAATATAGTAGAGTGTCCTCCATGTGGTACTGGTTTTGAAGGTCAAAATAGTCATGATGAACAGCAGCTGAGACTTGGCACTGTAGGAGGTCACTGGTGAAAGTTTAGCTTCAGTTACAGTGAATACCCAGGGATATTGGAGATTCCCAGACCATAGGACAGCCACGTGAGATACTCACAGGTGTAGAATGGAGCTGACTGGCATGAGCCTACCAGATAAACTTTCTCTGCAGATGGTAGAACTGGAGTAGTAGAATTTCCTAAACCTTTTAGAGTCCAGAAAACCATGAGTGAGTTCTGAAAAATTGTCTCCACCAGACTGATCTTTGGGCATATCTATGGGTTCATATATTGAGTTTCTATACTGTTGATTGATATAGGAGGGTCAGCCCACAATGTGTGGTACCAAAATTGGGTAAGTGATCCCGAATTGTACAACAAAGGTAACTACTAAGTAAACTAGGGGAAGCAAGCCCACACACAACATTCCTCCATGGTTTCTGCTTCAGTTCTTGCCTTCTGGTTTCGGCCTTGAGTTCTTACCTTGGCTTCACTTGATGATGAACCATAACCTGTAAATCCTCTCCTCCCTAATTGCTTTTGGTCATGTTTATCACAACAACAGAATACAATCTATAATATGACTGCTTAAGCCCATTATTCAGTTACTCCTGGTGATCTTCCATATGTGGTTTACATGTATGTCAAACAACAGTGCCACTGGAATGACACCCTTATTGCTATCCTGAAAAGACAACTAGTATGTGGCCCCATTGTGAGTTCCTGAATCCACTACCATCCTGTCCAGAAAGCTCTGCAGGAGCCCTGTCCACCCTAACCCCAACACGTCTCCAAAATCCTAATCCTGGCTGTGTTCTTCCTCTGAGAACCCATTTCTCTAATTCCAGGCTTCAATTCTCTCACTGTTCACCCATGGCCTCTGTGGTGGTTTCAATGAGAATGGCACCCATATACTCATGTGTATGGAATACTTGTTTTCTCAGTTGTTAGAACTGTTTGGGAAGGATTAGGAGTATGGCCTTGTTGAAGAGAGCAGTGTCACTGCAGACAGGCTTTGAGGTTTCAAAAACCCATTTCATTCCCAGTTTGTCTCTCTTTCTTTTTGTGGAGGTTTAAAATGTGAGCTCTCTGCTGTTCCTGCTATCATGCCTTTGTTCTGTTATTGTGGATTTTAACCCTCTGAAAGTGTAAGTTGAATTAAATGCTTATTTTATACATTGCCTTGGTCATGGTGTTTTGTCACAGGAATAGAAAATTAACAGTCTCCTTCCCCATTGTGTTCTCCTACCCAGTACCCCCTTTCTCCCATTTGTTCATATGTCTTATATATTTCACACTTCTTCAAATTCTCAAATATTTCCCAAAATCTGGTGGAGGAGTTAGTGCAGCACAAATCCTGTCTGTCACTAATGATGCCACCAAGGCCTAGACTCTAGAGCAAGCTCTTTGGAGAACCCATTATCTTCTCTTGTATACAAGGAATGCCAGATAGCCAATTTGTGAGACAACCAAGGTGTAGGCCATATGTATGGCTCCTAGCCCTTAGTCAGATTATGACGTTTATAGATTGGCCTCAGGTTCCTAGTTAATCATAGTGGTAAGTTACGCCCTACCATTTCTTCTGGAGAGGAATCTAAGAGTGCCTGGTCAGTCCTGAACATTCAGAGGGCCCCTATCCTCATATCTCCTTGAAGATCGCCTTATTTTATGAGATTGGAAAAAGTCTTGAAAAATCAGATGGATGATGCCTCTGCAAAATATGATGTTTAGTTGAATTTCTGTTTAGTAGGACGTTTGCAGAGTTTGCAGAGCATTTCAGAGTGTCTGCTCTATGGCTGAGGGCAATTCCTCACAGGAATGGTTTCACGTCATTGTTCATCCTACCACCCCCTTTCTCCCTGGCATAGTGTTTTGGACTAGTATCAGATGAATCAACAAATGGAAAATTATTTCATTGCCAGGAGGGCCCCAAATACAATGCCGCAAAAAATATGGACCCTGTGGTTCTCCAGTTGTCCACTAAATAGTGGTGTAGGCACTTAGGTTGAGAATACAGATGTGGACAAGAACACTGCTAACAGCATGAAGCCTGTGATCAGTTGAAACACTACATGCAGTACCTGTGCCTGGAACCAGATTCCTTCCCAGTTCTTAGTCCTGTTTGTTTTCCTCTGTAACCCCCCAGATTCCTCCCCAGGATTTTCCTGTGGTCTCAGAGCCCATTATCATATAATGATATTATACTCTGAATGTCCCATATTGGCAATGCCATATGTACTTGCACAGCCCTATGATCCTGGGATACTATGGAAGGCTCCCAATCTGCCTATTCCCTTTGTTCCTGTGAGATTTACCAAGGCAGCTTACCTAGCCTGAACCCTTCATGTCCTCACCCTTTACTCTGCACACACAGATCACAGTATATGTGCTGAGGCTTCTGGAGCTTATCTTGCAATGGGGATGGGGCTGATGTCCCTCTACGGCTTCTGAACAAACGGTTTCTCTTTTCAATGGGAAAGTGAGTCATAATTTTTCAATCAAATGACTCTTTGCAATAGCTGATTTATTTTTAAATGTCTGCCAATGTTTCCATTGCACCTAGACTCTAAAACCCCCCTTGAAGTGTGCTCATGAGGCTTTAGCGGATATTGCATCTTTTGGGGCCAGAGACCTATCCTCAGAGCTCTGTACTGGAGAGATCACCATGGCAACCATATCCGGTCTTTGGGCAGTGTGGCAGATGGGGAAGAGGATGACTCAGACACTGCAGAACAACACTTAGCGTGGTTAAGGCCAGGAATATGGCTTTATTCAATGCGTCAGGAAGGCCCCTGGTGAGGAAAAGCCTAGTAAAACAGTCCCAGAGTCATGGATCTGGGTCCCAGGATGCAGAAAATGAGGTAATGGGAGTCCACACTATATATGAGGAGGCTGTGTCTGGGCTCATAGTATGTGTCTGTATGGAGGGTGAAGATTTCCTGTAGACATTCTCCCACCTCACTTGGGTCATGGTACATATGGAAAAGTCAGGGCCAGTGCCTGGCCAGAGTGGTGGTTTTGATGGCTGGGGTATGCATTAGATTATAAGAATACTCAATATTATCATCAGAGATATTCAGACTGCTGGCCGGGAAATCTGTGAGGTTGTCACTGCCATGCTTAAGCCCAATACTTGGAATTATCAGCTGACTTCCCTCTATACTCAGGAACTGGGTTTCCCAGAACAACAATAATCTTTGTTTTCTCCATTTTCATAGAAATTTCTCCTTACAAAATGTTTGATTATGGGCCTCAACCAGCAGAGGTCCTCTACTACAAAGCCTTAACACATGATTCAACTAGTTTCTAATAAAAGGTGAACAAATGAGACAGCTGACTTAGATTGTTGAAAGGAAGAGGGAATGTTTCTTCATTAATTTTTAAATATTTGTTTAGTGCTGGAAACCAAACCCAGAAGCCATCCACAGGCTAGGTAAGTACTCTAATGTTACTAAACCATATACCCAGCCATCTTTTTAATTTACTTTGGGCAGAGCCTCACTGAGCAGCCTGGCCTTGAACTCAGTTTATAGCAAAGACAGGCTGTGAACTTGTGACCCTCCTACCTCAGCCTCCCAGATAGTTGGAATTGCAGTCCTATACGACCAAGATCTCTTCATATTTTGAACAAAAGCCAAAACAAAGATTCTCTAATTAATTAAACTTTATCCAGGCTCCCGAACCTCTCTTAAACTCACCTATGAGTTTTAGAAGATTCAGGGTTAACAAAGAACCCTTGCTAAGTCAATTTATCAACCATTCTCTACTCTGCAGTATCTAATGTTCCTCAATTTCAGATGAAGTTCTTCTTCCTCTACATAACTTCAATGATAACTGAGAATCCTGACCTGTTTTCAGTAAGAATCCTCTTAGATAGGTTTAGCCATATCGCCTTTATTGCCCGTTTCTTCTTAGTCATTTTCCATCTATTGACATGTATCAATATGCTTCTTGGGTATGAATTCCATTTTGCCCAAGCTGTGTTTGGGGTGGAACCCAATGTCCCTTTCAGATGTTCCTTCCCAACTTTAATAATCTCTTGCAAAGCAAATTTGGTTATGTTTTAATAAACAAAGTTGAATAATTACTTCTCTAAAACTATTCCAAGGAGCACCAAATACTGTTAGCAACATTTGTGGACAGGCGGCTCAGTAGTTCAGAGTAGTTAATAGTTGGGTGCTATTCCCAGCACCCAAACAGTAGCTCACAATCATCTATAATTCTAGTTCCAGGTGATTTGACTATCTCTTTGGTCCCTGTAGGCACCAGGTATGCAAGTTATGCAAAGATATAGTGTAGGCAAAAGACCCCTACACACAAAAATCAAATAATAAGAAAATTGTAGTATGAGCTGTGGGCCTGCTTTTCGTCCCGCCCGGCTCCCACACGGCTAGCTTTACACCAGAAATAACAACACACAAACTGTATTCATATAAACACTGCTTGGCCCATTATATCTAGCCTCTTACTGGCTCTCATATCTCGCTTTAACCCATTTCTAATACTCTGTATAGAACCAGTCTTACCGGGAAAGATTCAGCATGTCTGACCTGGCAGCTTGTTTCATGGTGTCTGCCCAGGAGAGGGGAGCATGGCCTCTGAGATCACTTCCTCTTCCTCCCAACGTTCTGTTCTGTTTACTCCTCCCACCTATGTTTTAACCTATGAGGGCCAAGCAGTTTCTTTATTTTTTAACCAATGACCTTCCTCCATCAGAAAATTTTAGAATAAGTAGATAAAATTTCAACTAAAGAAAAGCCAGGAACTAGAGGAAACAAGAAAAGATTCTCGTAAGCAACTTTCAGGGGAAGCATGGCCTTATTGATGTCTTGATTTTGGAATTCTAGTGTTCAGACCTATTTGATAATGAATATCTGTCTTGAACTGTATGATTTATGGCATTCGTGACAGTAGCCCTAGGAAATAAATGCATACATAGCCTGTCTCTTTAGTAAAGATAACATTTATTTCTTCTACTTCATCACTTTGCTTATCACATCAAGAGGACTAGGAGATTGTTCTAAATTTGAAGATACAGACTTTAATCAAGGAAGAAGACTAAGGAAATTGAAAATGGCTTTGGGAAGAAGATTCGAAAAATCACAGTGGTGCATGGCCTCAGACCAAGTCAGAGATAGGTGTACAGCTAGTAGTTGTGAAGCTAGTAGATGTGTAGCTAGGAAGGAAACTGACTTGATTTTGAACAACTATCCTCCCTATGCCCCCTCTCCTTTTTTCTGAGTCTGCTTCCCATATTATCATGCTCTGGGATCATTTCAGGCTGACAGTCTTGTGTCATCAGAGAAGTGATCCATGTCCAAGATTCAGGAATGAACTCTTATTCTACAGGCAGAAAACAATGACCCCCAAATATTGAGGCCATTTGTCCTCTTCTTTGCACATTTCTGTTCAACTTTTTCCTGTAAGGAAAACTTCAGCACATTTTCATCCTGTTCTACTGGAGTATGAAAGGGAGATCTGATTAAAGCCTATGCCAGGAGCACAAAAAAGGACTGTAGTAGTAGGGGTTGAAGACTTCTCTGTAGGACTGTAGCCATGATGTCTCTGCCCTCCTGAGCTGGGCTGGGTCCTGACAGAGAATTATGGATTTTAGTAATGGGCAAGCTGTAATGCTAGTTCTTTTTATGTTCTTTCTTAAAGAGGACTGGTGGGTTTTTTTGTTCTTAGATTGTGTTTCTTTGTACCATGATTAATAAAAAGCCCAGTGACAGATATTGGGGTTCAGCCTGGAGACCAGAAAAGTAAAGCAGTCATCCACTGGCTCTTACCTCTACCTCAGTCTGAAATTGCGATCCTACCTCCAGGAATCCTCAGAATGAGACTGACTGAGAGCTGTCTCCTCCCATCTTATATTCTGCTCTAGTGCTAGGATTAAAAGTGTGCACCACTACTGCCCAGTTTCTATGGCAAACTAGTGTGGCTATTGGGATTAAACGTGTGTATCACCACTGCCTGTTCTGTAAAGGCTGACCAGTGGGGCTGTTTTACTCTCTGATCTTCAATACTCCAGGCAGGACTTGACCATAATCCTAAATTTTCTTTGGGTCCTCACAAGATTATTAGTACCCCCAATCAGCAGGAAGTAACCTAGAAAACTATGCCCACATTCCCTAGAAATGGATTATGCATGTTTGTTTGTTTTTTTAGAGTGTTGGTTACAAGTTGTTATGGATAATGCTCAGGAAAAAAAAGCTAAACAAAGAAAATTAGATTCAAAATAGGTTCAATTAGTTCTTGTTTTGAAAAGAAAAGGGGGGATATAGATATGATAGGATAAAAGGGTAGATTATTGAATCTACTCTGAAAATAAAAAGTGATGATATAGATTTGATAAGATAAAAAGGGTAGATTATTGAATCTACTTTTAAAAAGCTACTACTAGTTTTGAATGTTTTACAGTGGATTGGACTTTTGTATCTTGTATACAAATTTGAGATTAATTTTGTAAAAACTTACTGTACATACATTTCTAATCTTTTTCAAGGTATTATACCTATATAGCTCATTTAACAATTTAATGTAAATTTCCTTGAATGTTATTATCATCAATTATTTAGGAAAAAAAAGGAAATGTGGGTTATTAATTAGTCTCCTATTGTAACTGAACTTGTAGTCACATTAGGTATGTTTTCAAGGTCAAAGAATATATATTTTAGATAGACAGGTCATCTTCAAAACTTCAGAGATCTACAGAATATAGCATTTAAGATATTTTAATAACATAGGCTCTTTTTTATGACAATGAGGCGTGTCTGCTCCTGACAGCACCATTCTACTTCAGAGAAGATAGTGGACATTGAAGAAACTCCACATGGAGTTTACTTTCTTTTTGACAAAAGTAAGCCACTGGGCAAGAAAATGCCCTTGCTTCAACTGCTGACAGTATGCTGTCCAAACTAGACAAGCGGGACAGAAAAGATAGTGACTGCCAAACATTGTCAAGACAAGGAGGGACAGTCCTTCAGAATATCCTGCTTCACAGAAAAGTCTATCTGATATGATAGGCCTATAGACTGAAGATAAATGCCCCAGAATTTCAGAGAAACCGTGGGTGACTTCCAGGCAGCCAGATGTTTCTGTCATCTCATATTTTTTGGAAGTCAGTTGCTCGCACTTTCTGCTTACTCAGTTAATATTATATCCTTCTTGGATCTCTGAGGAAGTTGATGGCTAGATAGTAATAATTTTCCTTGTTTACCTGATGTAGAAAACAAGTTATGATAGAAAATAACTTTGAACTCACCAAGATGGGATAGATGTGGAATATTTTTACTGAATTTGTCAAATACAAATGGACTAGACATTGTTGATGTATTTATTGCCTGTATATATTGTATATAGTCATTGTATTTATTGAATATAGTTTTCTTATATTAGTTAAAGCCTTCTTTTTATTTTTGACAAAAAGGGAAAATGTACTGAGTGATATTTCATTTGTATTTTAGTAAATAAAGCTTGCCAAAAGATCAGAGGGTAAAACAGCCCCACTGTATGCCATGTGGGCTCCCATTTTCTAATGTCTTCCTTAATGCCTTTCTTTAGAAATTTGAAGTTTTCATTGTAGACATCATTAGTTTCTTGAGCAAGAGCAGGATCAGTGATCAATAATTTCACAAAGAGGCAGGATACAAAACTAATCTTATAAAATTAGTAGTCTTTCTATATACCAACAAGAAAAATGCAGAGAAAGAGATCATGGGCATACTCCCATTCACAATAGGCTCAGAGAAAATAAAATATTTTGGAATGAACCTAATCAAGGAGGCATGACTTTGTTGGAGGCTCTATGTCTCTGCTTCTAGTACTCTTTAGGCTTGGTTTGGTAGACATGAAATTTTTGAGGCTGTTTATACCACAAACAGTTTTTCTTTCTCCTTAAACCATAGTGGATGGTTCTGCTGGGTACCACAATCTAGGTTGCCATCCTCTGTCTGTGTCCTGAGGTTCAACTGGGTAGTTCTCATTAGAGACCATTTCTACAGGACTGGAAGATTTGGAGGAGACATGCTGTTTTGACCTTTCATATTTTGTGGTTTTGTGATGTGTCCTAAGAATGTGGGCTTTATTTTTATTGGTTCTGTATCTGTTCTGGACACAGGTTGCTTGACTATGCATGGAATGTGTGTCTGGTCCCAAGTCTGGAGGTTGGAAAGGTATGGGCAAGGTTCCTCAGATTGGGCTAAATCACTGGGCATGGGACTCAAGTTCTGGCTGAGGGTTAGGGTAAGTGTAGGAAGCTTATGGATAAGAAGATGGAGTAACTAGGCTGGGCTGGGCAGGTTTGTTGGCCTGGCTGGGAAAATGTAAGGGGTCAGGAGACCACCTCTAATGCTTCTAAGAGTTGTGAAATGGAAGTGTAAAGGACATTCTTCTATGTGATGCTTCACTCACACTACCTGAAAACATCAGCCCCCTTTCCATATGTCCCCTCTGGTACATAATATGTGACTTATTAACAAGTCTTGCACACACACTGCTGATAGTATATGGCTACTTTTTCTCTGTGTTTCTAGTTCCACTCTTGATAGATAATGTGCAAAATTTCTGATAATTCATCTATGGGCTCTGTTTTGCCACTAAAGGAAGTGATTGATTCAAGGTAGAAACTGTGAAGCTGTTTACACTTACAGCTCTCTTATCCCATCTTCCTACCTCTTCCCTTAACTATGCCCATGTCCTGTGTAACAGGCAATGGTTTCTGGTGTTTATAATACTTCTGGAATCCTGGCTGGTCCCTAGATTCCTTACTTTGTGGCTATGGTGGAGTGATTGGCCCATCTTAATACTTTGTGCAGCTTTCTGGTACCATGACCCACAAGTGAATCCTGGATGTTCCTACTGGATAAAAAAAGTTGCCATGGTTTCTCCCTCCCAGTTATGAGTTTCTGAGTAGCTTCTGGACAAGAATGACCCGGTTCTTTCTGAAGTCCTCCCTAATTGGCAACTTTGACCCTCTTTCCATTCTCCAGGTATGGACATTGTCTTGACATTTTATCAGTGTCCAGAGTATTACACAGAAAACTTGATTTTTTTCTTTCACAGGAAATCTCGCTTTCCCAATTTTTATTCAAAATGTTACTTAAAGATTAAAACTGAGCAACTGCTTTTTGACATCTTCCTCCAGAACATTGGATGTGACTCTCAAGAACCCAAATAGTTGAAAGTAAAGGCTGAGTGGGACAATAGTTGTGATTGGTGCTTTGGATGTGCCTTCTCTGTTGTAGGCACTGCAAGCCTTCTCTGCAAAGACATAATAGCCAGTGGCTTTTTAGATCTACATCTATCTAGTTTAGTGCCATGCATCATCTCTCTAGTAGTAGCCCAATGTTAGGGGGCTTGAAGTATGCATGTGTATATGTGCCTTGGAAGGTATATTTGGTAAAATTTCTTGGTCCCACCAAGATAACACCTTACTTTTGGTGATAGGGATTTCCTGTGTTTCTGATGGATATTGATCACATCTTCTATTTATGTGTACAAGTGGAATTTAAGGTGGAACTATTCAGTCTCTGCAGCTGCAGAAAGACCCAAGTCAGGATGCTTTAAGGATTTATTTCTTTGGCACATATAAGAATCTGTATACTAATTTCAGCCTCTGTGAACAAACAGTTTTAAACGAGGGTATCAGTAAGTTTCTTGATGGACTCAGTAGAGTCCTGTGCTGAAGGTAGAGTGGCACAAGACAGTAAGAGAATATTCTGAACAATTATGTTGTTGCATGTTCAAGAGGAAAGTCAAATACAAGCCAAAGTTCCACTATCTAGAATCCTCAGTGGGCTCAGTGTCTAAGGGTGAGAGATACACTGATACATAGGAGTGCTATATGTAAGGGAGGAATTTTTGATCTACCACTCCCAGATACTGCTGAAAAATTCACTTCTGAACTTTGCGTTCTCTTCATTTTGACACTGACAATACTGGCTGTCTTAGTCACTGTTCTATTGCTGTGAAGAGACACCACAAGCAAGGCAATTCTTATAAAAGACAGAATTTAATTGTTTGTGAGCTTGCTTATAGTATTGGAGGGTTAGTCATTATCATTAAGGTGGGGGCATGGCAGGGGCCATAGTGAGAACATGGTGATATTCATGATACTGGAGTCACACCTCCTAATTCTTATAAATCCTTTCAAAGAGTTCCACTCCTTAGTGACTAAGCATTAAAATATATGAGCATATGGGGGTCATTATTATTCAAATCACCACTCCCTGGCTTCTTATAAAAGAAATAATTTAATTCTGGGTTTGCTACAGTTTTGGAGGTTTAGTCCATCATGGCATGGACATAGAAAGATCATGACAACACTCATGGTTCCTGAACAGTAGCTGAGAGCTACACCCTGTTCCATAGGCAGAGGTAGCGAAAGACTCTGGGCCTGGTACAGTTTTTTGAAACCCCCCACTGACACACTTCTCTAACAAGGCTACATCTCCTAATCCTTCTAAAATCCTTTCAAATAGGATTATCCTTTCAAGAAATTCCCTGATGACTAAGCATTCAAATATATGAGCCTAAGGGGACCATTCTTATGCAAACCACACTGACATTGGTATTCTTGAAACTCATGATCCTAAATGGGGCTAATGAGTAGAAAAGACATTCCCTCTTAAAGACTCTTCCCTGGGACCTTAATGTTGGCTTTCCTTTTCTATTTCTATTTCTAAGGCATAATTGTTGGTCACACACTTTAGCAGTGTGCAGTTGCAGGTCGCTATTCTGACCTGCTGTGTTCATATTTTACGGCATTACTTGAACTCATGAACTGTGGAGGTTAAAATTTCTTCTGAGTTTGAGGATAAATGTGACTGACTACCAGTAAAGCCATCAGAACAGATTTGATTCAGTAAGGACTGACAATAGAGGAAAGGGATGAGCTCCATTCTGGTTTGTGTAGAGGTGATTTGCATATTGTAAGCAGAGTATGAGGAAGGGGAAAGTATGAGGACTCATGACAATCAGTGAAGTTAAAAATAACAAAGTTGTGGCCAGTGTAAATATGATTAGGTTATCTATTTTTGTGGCAGCCAACTGTGTGCATTCAATCTTCCTGCAGAATGAGAGACAGACATTATCCTCCTTTCTTTTTCTTTCTTTTTTTAAAGATTTATTTATTAGTTTGCGTACTGTGTTCTGCCTGTGTGTATGCTTGCATGCCAGAAAAGGACACCAGAGCACCAGGGCACCAGATCTCATTAAGATGGTTGTGAGCCACCATATAGTTCCTAGGAATTGAACTCAAGACCTCTGGAAGAGCAATTAGTGCTCCTAACCTCTGAGCAGTCACTCCAGCAGCCAGTGCTCTTAACTTATGAACCATCTCTCTAGTACATCTTCTCTTCCTACCTCCCTCCCCTTCTTCCTTTCTTTTAAACAGAATCACGTTATATAACTCTGACTGTCCTGGAACTCACATTGTAGACCAGGCTGAACTCAGACTCACAGAGATCAGTCTGCCTCTGCCTCTGAGTGCTGGAGTTAAAGGTGTGCACCAATTGCCTAATAGACCTTACTATTTTTGATGATCATATATCAGAAAAAAAAATGTTCTCAGGCTCACAGAGAAGTCCTTCTGAGCTACCAACTATACATATTTCCTATTTTGGTTGTTTTTCAGTATATGCTTCAAGACGGAGGGTGCCACAGGCCTGTCTTAGGCTATAGCATGATAAGGCTTTTGGCAGTACTGAAATTTTCTTAGGCATTTTTTCTCATAATTATATGTGGAATTAAAAAAATATTATATATTTATAATACAAAATAGTGGGTTTTGTTATGGCATCTCATACATGTATATCATGTAACTTGGTCAGATTCACTCCGCATTACCCCCTTATTGTTCTCCTTCCAATTGGGCCTTTTCCTCTTCCCAAATAATCTTCCTTGTGCAGTTATGCCTTCTTTTTTTTCTGGATGGTTCTTTTTTCTTTTATTGAAAATAGGCCCTTTTTTGTACAATATGTTCTGATTACATGGAGGGAGGGGGGCTGTGGGAGGGAATTCAGGAAAAGATAGATAAAATAAGTGGCATTTGAGGGGTAGTATGGGAAACTAATACAGTAGAAACTTTGTAAAATATATACATATATGAAGGCCATCTAAGTAAAATCACCAAATAATGGAGGAAACAGTGTCCTAATGAACTATCTTTTGTAACCAAACAAAGCATCCAGTATCAAAAGTAGGTTACATCTAATTGAGTTGTTGGCCAAAGGGCACCATGGAAATCCTCAAACAACCCAGGCTGTTGCCAAGACTATAGATTGTTCTCTAAAAATTGACAGCAAGGCCCCATTGCTGAAGACAACACCTGTACAACTCTTTGAACATGGAGAAGTCCTGCTGGTGTTTATATAGAGCCTTTATCCCTATGTTCTGGCATCTTTGGTACAGAAAGGTACTCTGAATGCTGCCAAAGGAGAAACATAAGCACCAACCCAGCCACAAACCCTTTAATCTACAATGCTGTGTTACCTGCAAGATAGGCTCAGGTAATGGTGGCACAAAGGTTGTGAGAGTAACCAACCACTATCTGATTTGACTTAAGGCCTGTTTCACAAAATGGAATTCATACCAGACACTGCTTGGGTGACCAAGAACCTGAGACTAGATAGTCCAGGGACTCAGGGTTAAACAAAATAATACTAGTCTAAAAGAAGAAAAATGTAATGATAAAATTACTCCTAATGATAGCCTGTTGTATTCATAGATCAATGCCTTGTTCAGCTATTATCAGAGAAGCTTCCTCCTGCAGTACATGAGAATACATAGAGACCCACAACCAGGCATTATGCAGAGAATGAGAGACCTTGGAATGCTCAATCTTATACAGGATGTCTCTCCATCAAGTACCTCCCTTCAGGGCTCAAGGAACCCTGTAGATGAGGAGGCAGAGAAAATTTAAGAGCCAGAGGGGCTGAAGTACACCAAGAAAGTAAGGCCCTCTAAATCTACATGATCAAAGCTCATATGACATAATGACTTCACAGAGACTGAGGCAGCATGCATAGGACCTGCATAGGTCTATATTAGGTCCTTTGTGCATATATTATGGCTTCTAGTTATTGACTGAGTTTTCTGTCCCACCTGGTCCCTGTAGTCATTAAGTTCCAAAGAAATCACACAGAATTCTACATTAGTTATAAACTGATTGGCCCATTAGCTCAGGCTTCTTATTAACTCTTATAACTTATATTAGCCCATTATTCTTGTCTGTTAGTCATGTGGCTCGGTACCTTATTCGGCGGGGCAATTATATCTTGCTTCTCCTGTGGCTGGGACAGGACTGCACACTAGGACTTCCTTTTTCCCAGAATTCTCCTGTTCTCATTGACCCACTCTACTTCCTGTCTGGTTGTCCAGCCTATACTTCCTGCCTGGCTACTGGTCAGTCAATGTTTATTTAAAATATAATTGACAGAATACAGACCATTGTCCCACACCATCTAGTTTAACGTTTTTATTTGATTTCTGAGTGTGTGAATGAGTGGGTCTTTGATTCTTGTGTCTTCTCTTAGGCTCTTTTCCTTCTGTTTGTTTGTCTTGCCCAACTTTAATGTGATAGTTTTTGGTTTATCTTATTATATTTTATTTTGTTACACTTTTTGAAAAATTAATGAATGAATGAAAACCTAGCCACTACGGTGAAGGTTAACAACTGAACTGTTATTTATACCCAATGGGAGAAAGAAAATCAATTTTCAACAATGGAGTGACACTGGGTATATCAACCATTCCAGGACAGGCCTAATGTTTTAGAGGAGTACTTGACCAACATGTAATGGACTCCTTGGGTTTTGGTGTTGTTGTTTGTTGTGCATGTATGTGTGTGCTTTTACTTGGTTAGAATTAGATTTTATCTTTTGGGGGCATGTATTTGTTTGGTTTTCTTGGTTTGGGTGTATTTTATTGTTGTATTGGATTTTTGTTTGTTTTTTTTTTTTTTAGAAAGAACTTAAAGTTGTGTGGGTAAGGAGGAAGAGAGGATCTGGAAGGACTTGAGGGAAGGGAAGAATATAATCAGAATATATTTAAAGTTAAAATTGTTTTAAATAATAAAATGTAATAATAATAGCAATGAAAAAGTATAAACTAAAATATAGATTTTTGTCGCATAATATATCCTGATTATGGTTTCTTCTCCCTCTTTTCCTCCCAGCTCCTCCATATCTCACCTCCCATCCCAATCTACTCCTTTCTGTATCAGAGAGCAAACAGGCATTTAAGGGGTAATAAGAAAACAAAATGTAAGCTAAATAATAAACAGACAAATTGGAATAAGGAAAAACAAACAGAAGGAAAAGATCCCAAGAGAAACATATAAATGCAGAGACACTCAGGAATCCCATAAAAACACAAAACCAGAATTGATAATATATATGCAAAACCTTTAGGGTTAAATAAATAAATAAAAATAAATAAAAGTAAAAATAAAACAAAAGAAAAAAGCCCTGGCTTAACATTGTGAGACAAGGAACTTCCAAAGATGCTATGGAGTTTGTTTTCTGTTGGCCATTTACTGCTAGGCAGCCTACCCTTAAGAGTAGTTTATTTTTGCAGTGAGACTCCCTTGGAAAAGTTAAATTTTCATTTTCAAGTGGATATCAGTAGGAGGTAGCTTCTGGGTTAAGAATGAGGGTATGTGTTCACCTTTCAATTCGAGGACTTCATCTGGTACAGACCCATGCAGGCCCTGTGCATGCTGTGTCAGTCTCTGAATATGATCATATGTGCATCAATCATGTTGATTTAGAGGGCCCTGTTTTCTTGGTGTCTTCCATTCCCTCTGGCTCTTACATTCTTTCTGCTTCCTCTTCTGGAGGGGTTCCCTGAGCTTTGAGGGGGAGGTATTTGATGGAGACATGCCATTTAAGAGTGAGTGTTCCAAGGTCTCTCACTCTCTGAATAATGCCTGGCCATGGGTCTCTGTATGTATTCCCTTCTGCTACAGGAGGGAGCTTCTCTGATGGTGGCTGACCAAGGCACAGACTGATCTGAATATAACAGAATGTCATTAGGAGTCATTTTATTGTTATGTCTTTTAGTAAAACAATAGTATTTGGGTTTCCCCTAAGTTTCTGAGTTATCTAGTCTCAGGTTCTTGGCCACCTACACAGCATTGGGTATGGGTTCTATCTCATGGAGTGGGTCTTAAGTCAAATCAGATATAAGTTGGTTTCTCTCACAATTATGTTACACTGTCTAAAAAGTCAGTTTCTAATAATTTTTTTACCATGGATTATAGGATAAAGACTACTAAAAGTGACTAATGTTGAATATTTCCTTAGTGTAGAATAACCCGTGAAAACATCTTTTCTGTCTAATTGCACTTGTAAGCGATTAAATAATTTATCTCATTCTACTGACAAAATGATTTCTCGTGTTTTAGATAATTTATAGCTTTAAAAATTTTACTTTTAATAGCAAGATGTTAAGATATTTCTAAATCAGTTTTCTAGTATCAAATTCTTAAATGAGAAGGAACAAGAGGTAAACACCATAAAATTTAGCTTCCTCAATTCTCAGAAAAAACAACATCTCTCTTAAAATGCAAGAGCATGCTCATTTTCTTATAACACAACTAGCTAGCTTTTGTTTCATTCCCTCTGCAATGTCCTATAAAGTATTAAAGTATCCACTGCCTCTCCCCAAATAAGATAAGGAGGCAGCAACTTGTAGCCTTTTGAGTTCTCAGTAACAGGAAATTTCTTACTCAAAATATTGGAGACCAGAATCAGATCTGATGATAAGTGGTGCCTCTGTACTTTTGATACTATTAAATGTCTTAGGTCTTCACCCCACATTTTCTTACACACTTTGTAAATGCCATAGCTCTGCTGGCCATAGACTGTTCAAAAGTATCTTTTTCAAGGTCTTTCCGTGAAGTTGGAACAGAACAGGATGGAACAGGTCTTGTGTTCTGTATTATTATCACAATTCCTAGTACGGTAACTGTTTCTTTCAAGTTAACCAAATAAGCAAGTGCCCCTTCCCTAGAAATCTCTTGTAAAGAGACTCCTCTGTAGTCAAAACCATGTAACTTGTTTTCCAGACCATTCAAATTAGCAAAAGTTTCTAACAAATATTTGGTCAGTCTTTTCTTCTTCTGTCTATAACTTGTGGCCACTTTGACCAGATACCAGGGACTGAACAAGAATAGTCTCAATTCAGTGTATAAGCAGGGAACAGCTTTTTTTTTTTTTTGATGGGATGTGACCATCAAAGTCTAGTTCTCATGAGCAAAATTTCGTTTTTTCTCATTAAAGACATCATATGGGACATGCTCTTTGTGCACTTCTTTGACTTCCTGGATTTTCTCTTTGGCCACTACTTTACCTTTTAAGTATTGTTGCGGGAGGTCCTTCCGCTCCTACAGCCAATAGCCGCTGAGATACCAGCCCATTGGGGCGTGGTCTCTCTCCCTTTAAAAAAAAAAAAGCGACTACTTCCCTTCTCGCTCTCTTTGCTTCCTGCTCTGGTTCTGGCGACTAGACTTCTTCCTGATTGCGCAGAGGGCTGTTGTCTGGGACGGTTATCTGTAAGTTTTTTCCCCTTTAAATAAATACCACCCTATTAATCATAATTCCAAACTGGTGTGGCATTGTTTGTGACTTACGCCTTCAAAGTATTTATGAAGAAAAATAAAATTGTGTTTCCTCATATTTCACCTTCTTCATATTGTCGTTTTCTGCTTCTTTTTATGTTTTTCTTGTGTTGGGGGTTATTGTTTGTAGAGAGTAACCTTGTATGAGGCAGTCAGCGACCAGCAGGATGTTGAACTCTGCTTCTGTCAGGGCATTTGGCTCCAGCTAGAGCAGAGGCTCCATACTGTGTTTGTACACTCATACACTTACATATATTATGTATGTATTTCTAAAGATTTATTTTTATCTTATGTGTATTAGTGTTCTGTTTTCATACGTACTGTGTGCACACCTGGTACCTGTGGAGGCCAGAAGAGAACATGTGATTCCCTAGAACTGGAGTTACAGAAGCTTGTAAGCTGCCGGGTGTGTGGCTGGGAACTGAACCCAGGTCATCTGAAAGAGCAGCAAGTGCTCTTAACTTCTGAGCAACCTCTCTAGCCACCTATACATGTATTTTTGTTTTGTTTTGTTATGTTTTCAAGACAGGATTTCTTTTTGTAATCTTGGCTGTTCTAGAACTAGCTCTGTAGTCCAGGCTGTTCTCATTATATATGTATTTTTAAGTGATGATAAAATGTTTTTATATGGCTTTCTCAAACATGCTTAGTATTATTTATCTCTTCTCCCTTGCCCTCCATATTTTCCTTCTTTCCCAATTAAATCCTTCCACGCATTTGTTCCATTTCCACTTTCATAGCACCTGTGTCCTACTAACTCCCCCTCTAGAGCTTTACCATCCACAGACCCATTTTGCTCTCCTGGTTTCTGCAGTTACGCCAGGATGTATACTCACTTCTAAATGTTCAGAGCTATAAGCCACAAATAAGAGAGAACATACAAAACAACAGCCTACAGAATGGGAAAAGATCTTCACTAACCCCACATCAGACACAGGTCTGATCTCCAAAATATAAAAAGAACTCACAAAATTGGACACCAAAAGATCACATAATCCAATTTAAAAAATGGAGTATAGACCTAAACAGAACTCTCAACAGAGGAATCTAAAATGGCTGAAAGACACTTAAGAAAATGCTACACATCCTTAGTCATTAGAGAAATGCAAATCCAAACAATTCTGAGATTCCGTCTTACACCTGTAAGAATGGCCAAGATCAAAAACACTGATGACAACTTAGGCTGGAGAGGTTGTGGGGTAAAGGGAACACTCTTGCATTGCTGGTGGGAATGCAAGCTGGTACAGCTCCTTTGGATGTCAGTGTGGCAATTTCTCAGAAAATTAGGAAACAAACTTCCTTAAGACCCAGTAATACCACTTTTGGGTATATATTCAAAGGATGCTCAATTGTGCCACAAGGGCATGTGCTCAACTATGTTCATAGCAGCATTGTTTATCATAGCCAGAACCTGGAAACAACCTAAATACCCCTCGACCAAAGAATGGATAAGGAAAATGTGGTACATTTACACAATGGAGTACTACACAGCAGAAAAAAATAATGACATCTTGAGTTTTGCAGGAAAATGTATGGAGCTAGAAAACATCATTTTGAGTGGGGTAACACAGACCCAGAAAGACAAATATCACATGTGCTCACTCATAGGTGGTTTTTAAACATAAAGCAAAGAAAACTAGCCTACAAATCACAATCCCAGAGAACCTAGACAACAATGAGGACCCTAAGAGAGACATACATAGATCTAATCTACATGGATAGTAGAAAAAGACAAGATCTCCTGAGTAAATTGGGAGCATGGGGACCTTGGGAGAGGGTTGAAAGGAAGAGGAGAGGCAGGGAGGGGAGCAGAGAAAAATGTAGAGCTCAATAAAAATTAATAAAAAAATAAAAAAGAGAGAACATTTGTTTGTCTTTCTGGGTATGCATTGTCACACTCAATATGATCTTTTTTAGTTCCATCCTTTTATGTGCAAAGCTCATGATTTAATTTTTCTTTATATCTAATTAAAAATCCATAGTATATATTTACATTTTTATTATCCATTCATCACTTGTAGGATATTTAAGTTGTTACCATTTCCCAGCTATGGTGAATAGAGCAGCAGTGAACATGGCTGAACAAGTACCTGTGGAGTTGGATGTAGAATCCTTTGGGCATATGCCAAGGAGTGGGACAGCTGGATCATATGGTAGGTTTACTTTTTAGCTCTTTGAGCGTTCTTCACACTGATTTCTATAATGGATGCACCACTTTGTAATCCTACCAATAGTGAATGAGAGTTCCCATTTTCCCACATCTTCAGCAGCAGTTTTGTCAATTATTTTCTTGATTTTAGCCATTCTGAATGATTTAAGATGAAATCTCAAAGAAATTTTGATTTGCATTTTCTTAATCGTTAAAGATGAGAAACACTTAAAAGATATTTTGTAACTATTTTTATTTCTCTTTGAAAATCCTTTCTTCAGATACATAGACCATTTTCAATTGGGTCATTTGTTTTTTTAGATTCTTCGTGTTTTCAGTTTTTTGTGTTATGAATATTTATCCTCTATAAAATGTACAACTAACAAAGATTCTCTCCCATTCTGTGGGCTTCCTCGTCATATGACTGATTGACTGTTTCCATTGTTGCACATAAACTTTTTTGTCAATTGCTGGCCTTAATTATTTCTGGACAAATGGAGTCCTATTCAGAAAGTCCTTTCCTAACACCTATATCATGTAGGGTGCCACTTCGTTTTCTTCTAGCTGTTTCAGCATTTAGGTTTCAGACTAAGGTCTTTTATCCATTTGAAATTAATTTTATGCAGAGCAATCACTAGGGGTTTAACTTCACTGTTCTACATGTGGACATCTGATTTTCCCAGCACCATTTGCTGAAGATGCTGTCTTTCCTCCACTGGGTGTTTTTGGCATCCCATTAATGGTAGTTATGTGCACTTACCATTTGGGTCGTCTATATTTTCCATTGACCTACATGTCTGTGTCACTGTCATGTTGTTTTGTTTTTGGTTTCTGCTGTTGTTTTTTATTTGTTGTCTTGATTTTTTTAATTATCACTCTAATATAACTTGAGATCTGGAATGGCAATCCCTCCAGCAGAGTTCATTTTGTTCAGGATTGCTTTTACTATGTAGGGTCTTTTGTGGTTTGAGGATTTTTTTTCTCTTTCTATGAATGATGGTCATGTTTTCATTGGAATTTCATTCAATCTGTACATTGCTTTTGATGGAATGACCATGTTCACAATATTAATTTTAGCAACCGTGACTACAGAAAGTCTTTCCATCCTCTAGTGTCTTCCTTAATTTCTTCAGAGATTTAAGGTTTTTATTAAGGTCTTTTGTTTATTCATAGATAACTGACCTTTTTGAAAGCTGTTGTCAATTTGAATGTTTCCATGATCTTTCTCGTGGTGTTTGTTATTAGTATAAAGAAAGGCTATTGAATTTTGCTAGTTGATTTTATATCCTACTACTTTGCTCAAAGTATTGATCATTTCTAGAAATGTTCTAGTGGAATTTTGGCATATGTTTTGTGTCATATATCACCTGCAAAACGATATGATTTGGTGTATTCTTTTCCTAGTTTTATTCCTTTATTTTCCTTCTCCAGTTGCTAACCAGTGCTTGCAGCACTATATTGAAAAGGAGTTTGGATGGTGCAAAGCTGTGTCTCAATGTTGATTTTCATGGGGTTGTTTTGAGTTTTTCCCACTTGGGATGATGTTGGCTGTGGGATTTGTCATATATAGCCTTTATTATGTTGATATATTTCCCTTCAGCCCTATTCTTTCTATGACTTTTATCATGAAGGCATGTTGTGTTTTGTCAAGGGACTTTTCTACATCTATTGAGATGATCATATATTTTTGTTTGAAAGTACATTTATATGACATTACATTAAATGATTTATGTGTATTTATAAATCCTTCATGTTAAGTTAGGGTAACTATTAAGACAAATCACCATGACCAAAAGCAATTTGGAGAGGAAAAGCTTTATTTCAACTCAGGTCACACTTCATTACTGAGGGAAGTCAGAACTGCAGCAGAGGCCATGGAGGAGTGCTTCTCACTAGCTTGTTTCTCATGGCCTTGTCAGCCTGCCTTCTTATAGTACCCAAGACCTCCATCTCAGGGTATCACCACCTGCAGTAGGCTGCACCCTCCACACATGAATCACTAAATAAGTAAATACCCCACAGACTTGCTACAGGTCAATTTATTTTCTCAATTAGGATTTCCTCTTCCCAGATATGTCTATTTGTGTTGAATTGAGAAAAGCCAATCAACACAACTGACCCATTGTCAAATTGACACACATTATTATCAATCTTATATATTAATAACACTTATTAATCTATAACCTTTTCTTTCTTGTTCATCCCCAAGATCTCATATTAATATGAATATCAAAATATAAAGAATTCCAACTTTTAAAAGTCCCACATTCTTTTTATTTATTTATTTATTAAAGATTTCTGTCTCTTCCCCGCCACCGCCTCTCATTTCCCTCCCCCTCCCCCAATCAAGTCCTCCTCCCTCATCAGCTCACAGAGCAATCAGGGTTCCCTGCCCTGTGGGAAGTCCAAGGACCACCCACCTCCATCCAGGTCTAGTAAGGTGAGCATCCAAACTGCCTAGGCTCCCACAAAGCCAGTACGTGCAGTAGGATCAAAAACCCATTGCCATTGTTCTTGGGTTCTCAGTAGTCCTGACCCATTGTCAAATTGACAAACATTATTATCAATCTTATATATTAATAACACTTATTAATCTATAACCTTTTCTTTTTTGTTCATCCCCAAGATCTCTTATTAATATTAATATCAAAATATAAAGAATTCCAACTTTTAAAAGTCCCATATTCTTTAAAACCTCGCTTTATCTCTTTAAAACGTTCAAAGGCTCTCTCAAAGTTCAACATTTCTCTAAAATGCCCAGTCTTTCTGAAATGTCCGAAGTTTCTCTAAAATTCCAAGGTCCCATAACTGTGGACTTCTGTGAAATTAATAAGTTACATATTTTTTAATTTCAAAAGGGAAGAATCGAAGTATAGATACAATAAAAAAATCAAAGGAGACCCAAATTCCAATAGTATAGAAAGGTCAATCATTGATGCGTTTGACCCAGTCATGATACTCTTCCTTTTGCAGCACACACAAACTTGTCGCCTAGGCTCAGAACGACTCCAATCCATGACTGCTACTGTTCTTGGCTGTCATCCCATAGCACTGGCATCTTCAAAATGCTGGCGTCTCCACTCTGACTGAGCTTCACCATTACCAACAGCCTTTTGTAGGCTCTCTTTGGGGACTCTAAGCCTGCCACAGATGAAGTTTCAACTTCTCTCCATGACCCCTTTAGTCCCGGGGATTGTATTGCAACTCAAGTTGTACCTTCACCAGTGGCCTTTCCTGGCTTCTCAGTGCCAAGCCTCAGATGCTCTCCATGACCCTTTCATTCTTTCAAACCCAGTATTACCAAGTTTGGCTGCCAGCATGAGGTACAACCTTGGATACTTCTGGAACACTGCTTCTGTATGCTGACTCTGAGGAAACACTTCCCAGAACATACCACCTCAATGATGCTGGTCTCTTCCTAATCATAATTGATTCTTCAGCCCCAGGTGACCAGAACCACAAAATTTTAATTTAAAATATCACATTAATAGGCCTTATAGAGTCTTTGCTTTCCTCTGAAGCTTCACAAATCAGGTCTTCATCTTTTTTGCATAGCTCTCAACATTCTTGTCTTCCAAGTTCCCACAATAGCTCAGTAAGCTCTGAGCAACCAATGGCTTTTCTAGCCCCAATTTCAAATACTACCACAGATCCTCCCCCAAACACATGGTAATGTCTGTCACAATGAAACACCCATGAACCTGTGACCTATTTCTGACTTAGTTAGGGCTTCTATTGTGATGAGAGCATAAAGGACCTTGTTCTAGTACTAAGGAAACCAAGAATGTTAAACAATTTTCAAAGAAAAAGATGCGTAACCTGTTTTCAGCCCAGAAATCTGAGAATGGAATCTGAGAGTAGCTAATAGTCTAGATGATCCTTGCATTATCTGTAGGGCCAGGCCATACCAAGCTCTCAGAAGTAGGACTGGAGGTGGCTAATAGTCTAGGTGACCTTTGTATTATCTATATGGTCAGGGGTTCCCCCAAACTCTCACAACCAGGACCAGAGGTAGCTAATAGCTCAGATGACCTCTGCACTATCTGCATGACTGAGACCACACCAGATCCTCTCCCAGGTCCTTAAGATAACACATGTAGCCTATCTCTAGAACCCATCTTCATGGAAAAAGTGACATGTACTTTGAGAAAAGTTTCTGTGTAATTGTGCCTCATTGTTCACTCAAATCTTTTTTCCCCAAAGTTTTCTGTACTTAAATATGCTTACAATAAATGGCTCAGGGTCAGACTCTAGAAGTTTGAACCAACACCATCTAACTAAGTGATGTTGAACCAGATTTCCTTCTTGCCTCACATGGATTGTTACTCTGCCTGCCCTGGTGGTCACAGAGACCCCCCACACCGTGGCTGTGAGAAAAACAACTTGAGGAGGAATAACGGGTCTATTTTAAATCTACAGTTCCACGTCGAAGGAAGTCAGGGCAAGCACATGGAGGCAGGAACTGAAGCAGAAGCCACAGAGGAGTGTTGCTTACTGGCTTGCTCTCCATGGCTTATCACCCTGCTTTCTAATATTCCCTAGGACCACCATCCCGGGGTGGGAGGTCACTATACACAATGGGCTGGGCATGTTCACATTAATTACTGATTATTAAAATGCCCCATATGCTTGCCTACAAGGCATTCTGGTGGGGGCGTTTTCTCAAATGAGGCATCCTCTCATTTCCACTCTAACTTGTGGAAAGTTGACATAAAAATTAGCCAGCACATTTGGGCAGGCTAAAGTCAGACAAGCTGATTAGACCAGAATGGAACACAGGGTGTGTAACGTGGACCAAGTTTCCAGATTGGGAATAGCACAGGCAGAACTAGCCAGACTCTGTTGGCAACAGCACAGATGGGATTAACTAGATTCAATATCAGTACATTTTAAAAGTGTAATTAGCAATCATCTAATAGTAAAACATATGGTAGCATCATTTAACCATAATTTTAACAAGGTTGTTGCTTTTTGATTTACATAATTATATTTATAGTGGATTGAATGAGAATGGCCCTCATAGGCTCGTATCTTTGAATCCATGATCCCCAGTTGGTGGAACTATTTGGAAAGAATTATGATGTATAACCTTCATGGATGTGTCACTGGGGGAAGGCTTTGAGGTTTCAAAAGACTCATACCAGGTCTGGGATGTCTCTATCATTGCCTTCTACTTGTGCATGAAAATGTAAAAACATAAGCCAAATGAAATATTTTCTTTTCTAACTTGCCCTGAGCTTATGGCTTCAGAGGGCTAGAGAGTCCATAGTGGTGGAGCAAAGGCATGGTGGCAGGAATAACAGAGAGCTTACAATGTCATTCGCTCTATTTCCCTCATGGCTGTTAGCTCAACATGTAATCTCTCATCTGCTTCTGTAAACCAGCCTCGTACTGGATGCTTTCTTTTATAAGTTGTCTTGGTCATGGTATCTCTTCACAGCAATAGAAAAGTAATAATGACACCCTCCAAGTTGTCACATTCCAAATTCTTCTTGGACCATACATCTAAGCCCCCTCACTGGAATTATAGTATAAAACTTTGCACCTCACATTTTTTATGGACTCATACAAAATATTGATGATCTGGTTTCTTTTCTCCAATAAGGGCCTATAGATCTTAGCAAATTTCCTCTTTATAAAACTAAATTCCCTCGGGTATTTGGAATCTAGGCCAGAGAATTTGGCCCGAAGCTTTTGAGAGCATACTTAACCATCAGAGGCTTCAGTTCCGAGGGTAAGGATTAGCCCCATCAAAGCCTTCAGAGAAACAGAGGATGTCATAGCATTCGGTAACTGGACCATTTTCCATGCTTGCTATAATCTCCAATCCCTTGTACTATTAGCTTTGGGGGCCAGAAAAGACTCACTGAAATGATGGATATAGTTTGGACTGGGTGAGATTTAGGCACAGGCAGAGGAGGGCCTAAGAAAGGCAAGAGGAAACAGATTTTGGAAAAACTGGCCCAAGATGGAGACAGCAGCAGAGGACCTGATCAATATTATCGGGTAGAAGGCTTATTGAGCTGGAGCAGTCCACTAAAGAACGTTTGCGTTAGCTGTTGTGGCAAAAGGAAGCAGGGCCCCAAATCAATTGTACAAGATGATCCTGTAATTTTCCCTGCCTTCACAGATGATTCTGTGTGCTAAGTAGCTTTGAAATGGAATAAGGTAGAAAAGAGTAATAACTAGATTCTGATTGATTTATTTAGTTAGTAATTTACTTAAAGCACTGCCTGTACTGTCTGTTTGCCAATGACGTCACTTGCTACCTGAAACAGAATGATCTGGAGAAATAGCTGAAATAATGGACCGTTGCCCTTAACAACCAGCTGTCTGTTGCCCTTAACAACCTGCTGGCTGCCACGTAAGCGTCTGTAAAATTTTCCTAGCTTGCTTGCCCCACCTTGTGGTTTTACAGTATAAAACAAGAATACAAATGACCTTTCTGAAGTCTTTCAGAAGCTCTCGTGGCTTTGGTCCTGTGGTGACATTTCCTCTCTTCCCCTGTCATGGTGCTGGAGTGCTTATTCCAGAAAGATTTCCACAACAGCTATAATCAGCAAATCTTCATGCACAAGTGACTAAAATCTATTACATGTCAAATGCCACTCACCTTCCTAGCAGTGGCAGCTCCCCAATCTTTATTTAATCTTTATTCCTGTGTTATTGAGTTTAGTTGCTTTATATATTCTACTTAAAATATTATTACATAGTTTTCTTTTTTCCCTTTACTGCCTTCAGCCCCTCCTAAGTCTAAGCCCTTCTTTCCTCCAGCTCCCTCCATATTTCCCACTCCAAAATCCATAGCTTTTATTTCCAGATTATTATTGCTATATATATATGTGTGTGTGTGTGTGTGTATGTATTCATGAATACATAAATATAACCTGCTGAGTCAGTTCTTGTAGTGTGTGTGTATGTGTGTGTGTCTGTGTCTGTGTACGTGTATGCATGTGGTTTCAGGGCTGACCACACTATACTTAACAACCATCTGGGGAGCTGTTATCAGTTGCTTGTCCAGGGATATGACTCTGCAAGATTTCCACCTTCCTTTGTTAGTATTTTCCATTGATATTACCATTGTTCCCATCTTGTTTATGTAGCCGTTTGTATGAGAGACTTTTACACCTTACTTCCTGGTATCCTGGCTCTTAACAGTCTTTCTGCCTTCCCTTTCTCAGTGCTTCCCAAGCTATAGGTGTAGATGTATCCATTGGGACTGGATGATGACACACTGATCTCTGCATTGTATTCATGTATTAGTTGGGGTTCACCGGAGAAACGGGATGGATAGAATGAATGTATATACATTAAAAACAAGATTTATTAAAATGCTTATAGTCTGTGGTCTGACTATCCCAACAAGGCCTGTCTCCTGACAGAAATTCTAAGAATTCAATAATTGTTTGGCTCATGAAGCCTGGATGTCTGAGATGGTCTTCAGTATATGTAAGGATCCAAAAGAAGTAGGCTCTTCTATGCCAGTTGAAGGAATGAACTTGCCACTGTATGCCAGTGAAGGAATGAACTTGCCACTGTATGCCAGAAGAGGGCAAGCAAGCAAAAAGCAAAATCTTCCTTCTTCCATGTCCTTTATGTAGGCTGTCACCAGAAAGTGTGATCCAGATTAGGGTGTCTTATAACCTCAAATGATCTGGATTCAAGGTGGGTCTTCCAACCTCAAATCATCCAATCAAGAAAAATACCTCACGGGTGTGCCCAGATGCTTAGACTTTAGTTAATTCCACATGTAGTCAAGTTGACAACCAAGAATAGCCATCACAGTCCAGTTGTGGTTTTCTGTGATGACTTCCATTTGTTGTAAAGATAAACTTCTTTGATGAAGGGTGTCTTAGGGTTTCTATTGCTGTGAAGAGACACCATGACAACAGCAAGTCTTATAAAGGAAAACAGGCATACAGTTTCAGAGGTTTAGTTCATTATCATCATGGCAGGACGTGGTGGCATGCTGGCATACATGGTGCAGGAGAAGGCCTGAGAATTCAACATCTTAATCAGAAGCAGAAAGAGTCTCTGTACCACACTGGGTGTGGCTTGAGCTTATAAGACCTTAAAGTCTGCCCCTTTAGTGACACGCTCCCTTCAACAAGGCCACACCTACTCCAACAAGGTTACATATCCTAATAGTGCCACTCCCTATAGGCCATTGAATGCCTATAAGCATTCAAACACATGAGTCTATGGGGACCATTATCTATTCAAACCACTACATTCCACTCTCTGGGTCCCAAAGGCTCATAACCATAACAAATGCAAGATGCATTTAGTCCAATTTCAAAAGTTCCCATTGTCTATAACAGTCTCAACAATGTTTTAAACTCTAAAGTTCAAAATCTTCTTTTCTGCTGTTACTGTGATACCCTATAAAATTAAAAAAAAAAACAGACCACATGCTTCCAAAATATAATGGCATGGGATATACATGACCCTTCCAAAGCATAGGGAAAGGAGCATAGTGAGGAAAAACTGGACCAAAGCAAACAAACAAACAAAAAAACAACTGGGCAAACTCCAGACGCTGCATCTCTATGTCTGATGTCAAAACACTCTTCAGATATGCAACTCCTTTCAGTTTTGTTGACTGTAACACCTCTCTCTCTCTCTCTCTCTCTCTCTCTCTCTCTCTCTCTCTCTCTCTATCTCTATCTCTTGCTGGTTCCACTCCCTGTTAGCAGCTTTCCTTGGCAGATATCCAGTGGCTCTGGCATCTCCAACATCTTGGTGTCTCCAAGGCAATCCAGGCTTCACCTTCACAGCTTCACACAATGATCTCTCTGGCCTACACTTAGGGACACACCTGACACATGTCTGGCCCCAACAGCTTTTCTTAGTCACAGAGAAAGATTCCATAACCCTGTTTTTGTATCCTTGACTCTAACGTCAGAACCATGTAGCTGAAGCTGCCAAGTTCTGTTGCTTGCTGGAGTTGGAACATGGCTCCCTCATTCAATTACATCTTTACCAGCTGAAACCTCTTGAGCCAGGCCACCACAGCTCAAATCACCCTCAGCACCACTATCTTCAATGTCCTTTTAGTTTGGCCCATCAGGCAGCACTTAAAGCATTCCACCGCTTTCCTCACCCAAACTTCCAAAGTCCAAATTCCTCCAAACAAAAGCATGGTCAGGACTATCTCAGAAATACCCCAGTCTCTAGTACCAACTTCTGTCTTAGAGATTCTATTGCAATGATCAGACTCCATGACCACAACTCTCATAAGGAAAACATTTAATTGGGGGCTGGCTTACAGTTTCAGAAGTTTAGTCCATTGTCATCATGGCAGGACATGGCAGGGTGCAGACAGACATGGTACTGGAAAAGAAGCTGAGAGTTCTACATCTTGGTCTGCAGGCAGTGTCCTACACTGAGTGTAGCTTAAGCATATAAGACCTTAAAATCTGCCTTCACAGTAAGATATTTCCTCCAACAAGGCCACACCTACTCAAATAAGACCACACCTCCTAATAGTGCCATTCCCTATGGGCCAAGCACTCAAACACATGAGTTGGTGGGGGCCATTCCTATTCAAACCATAACAAGAGGCAATAGCTATTCATATCTGTGGGGAAAAAGGATAAGATTTATGAGGTAATTAAAAGTTATGCTAGGTGTAGATATCTTCTAAGATCCATGATGTCACTAGCCCCAGGGAGTTAGATAGGTTTCTAGTACCAGATATTGTTTCCTTCCTGTTGAGTGGGCCTTAAGTCCAACTATATAGCTGCTGATTACCACCACCATTTGAGTGCAGTAAGTCGACATTTTGCCATGCTGAACACTATCTGTTGTGGTTCATAAATGTCACAGCTGATTGGGACTATTAAATGACTTCCCAAATGTCCTTACAAATATAAATGAATAGTGAAAATATGCTGTATGTGTACAATGGAATCTATGTATAAAGAAAAATAAAATCATGAAAGTTGCAGGTAAATGAATGAACTTAGGAAAGATTATATTGAGTGAGTAACCTTTGCTCCAAATCCTCAGATGTGAGTATATGACATGGAGTACCACAGAAACCAGGAAAGTATGATGGGGCCATAGGGAAAGGAAATGGGCTCAAAAGGGGGGATAGCAGGATACAAGTGATGTGAGGTGGGAAATGGGGAAACAGGAAGGGGTCTCCAAATGGGCAGGATGGAAGTCAAAGCCTAATGAGGAAAAATAAATAATATTAAGGTTGTTTGATAAGGCTTCAATTCAAGGAATCTTTAATATTTACCTTAAAATTATACCCAATACATATAAGAAAGTTATGACACATGGCAATGCTCCCCACAAGAACCATAGACTAACCAAAACCCCAGTACCAGGTACCAGAAACCTCCTTTCAAATGGTTGGTCAGGGTAGACCCAAGTGACTCCCCAAACAGTATCAACCATGGCTCTTGCCCTTAGTTGCCTCTCAGAGATTACTGAGGACACTGAATATTTGGACACATGGCTCGGATTATTTGAGCTGAATCTAACCTGAAAGCCTCATTCCTGTAGTTTAACTTCAATGCTACCAGTTTCACAAATTTCTAGACCCATAGAGTTAATTGAGAAAGACTTAACCAGGAGGAACTCCTTCAAACTACTCTAATGTTGGTCTTGAGTAATCCCAAGAAAGTCAAGCAAAGAAAGGAGGTGAGAGGAGTTTTTAGGGGTCAAAACTTATATTCAAATGGACCATAAACAAAGGGGAAAGAAATGCCAAATGCTGACAATAAGCATCTTTAAGTGATAAGAATTTCTAGACAGTTTTTATTTTCTACTACTGATTTTTTAAAATTTCTATGAAGGGTATGCATTCTTTTTTATATATTACATTTTAATGTACTTCCTGAGGCCGCAGGCACAGAAGGTTTTTGGTTTTTTGTTGTTTGCTTTGTTTTAAACTTTATTTTTATTTATTCTCCTTGATCCAATAGGATCAAGAATACATTTCTGCATCCCTTTGTATTCACCCTCTGCCCTTGCAACCTCTCAATAAAATAAAATTTGTCAGGAAAAAAAGAAGGCAAAATCTCGCCATGGAAGCTGTACTATCTGGCACAGTAAACTCTTTTCTCCATACATCTTTACTTGCAAGACTTCATTGCAAAGAGTCATTGGTCTGGTTCCTGCTACACTGTTGATGCTGGGTCCTCACTGGGACTCCTCTTGGCTATCCTATTGTTGCCCTGTGTCATGGAGACCCTGTAACTTTGGGTCTGCAGGACCTACCCCTTCATTTGTTCTAGCAGATCATAGACGGGAGGGCCAACTCATAACCCTGGTTCTGAGCCTGGGTAGTTGCAGGGCTGAGCCCGCCAGCTCTCCCCTGTCCTCACCACCAGGTAAGCTCTCCAGCACTGCCCCAGCTAATTCACCCCTCCTTGCAATGAGCAAGGGGCGGGGCCAGTTCTCCTGCTTTCACGTCTTCAGGGTTGGCTCTCCCACATCTGAACCATCAGAGCTAGCTCTACTGTGTTGCCCAGGTGGGGTGCAGGCGCCACGAGTGCTGTAGCTAGTGAGGGGGCAGGAACAACTCTCTTGCTGTTATGACTTTAGGGCTATTACGACCTTAGTGCCAGCTGTCCCACCTACTACAGATGGCTAGCATCTCTCCCCCACCTACACCACCGTGTGGCAGATGCGGGGCAGGACCAGATCTCCCATGCTCACATTCTCAGGGTGGTTCGCCTGCACACCCCTGTCAATAGGGTCAGCTCTACTGTGCTGCCCAGGTGAGGAGCAGGGCCCGCTTTCCTGAGTGCTGCAACTAGTAAGGGGGGTCACTTCCCTTGTCACAGGCAGTGAGAGGTGAGGGAGACATTTCTCCCCCGACCCATGCTGCTGCATGACAGATGAGTAGTGGGGACAGCTCTCTTACATTCACAATTTTGGGGCTGGTTCACCCACATATCCATCAACAGGGTCAGTGATACTGTGCTGCCCAGGTGAGGTGCAGGGCCTTCTTTCCTGAGTGTGGCAAATGATAAAGGGGAGGGTCAGTTCCCTCAACAGGTGGGGGTAGTAGGGGCAAAGAGGGAGGGCATTTTTCCTTCGCCTCCACCACCACACCACAGATGAGGGAAGTAGTACCAGCTATGTCCCTCTCCTGTTTTCAGGGCTGGCTTCCCTGCACCCCTGTCTACAGGGTCAATGCTACTGTATTGCCCAGGCTAGGTACAGAACTCATTCTCCCAACTGCTGCAGCTGGTGGGGAGTTGAGTCAGGTCCCCCACCTGCTGTAGATGGCAAGGGGAGAAGGGCATCTTTCCCTCAATCATGACACCACATGGCATATGAGAGGGGAGCGACCTGCTCTCCCATTTTCATGCACTTAGGGTTAGCTGTAACCCTGCAAACAGAAACAGCTCTATTGTGCTGCCCAGGTGAGGTGGAGGACCCTTTCTCCTGAGTGCTTGAGTCAGTGAGGGGCAGGACCAGTTCTCCCTAGGGATGCAGCCACCAGTGTGGGGCGAGGCCAGTTCTGTACAGACATATCCTTTCTGTCTTTGGTGGTATCAGGAGCCATAGATATCAACAGTGACCACAGCTGCATCAAAACCATGAACCCAGACATGGACGCCAGCAGAAGCCCAGACCCAGACATCAGCATGGGCCTGTTCCTCATTTCTTTTGCCTCTATCTTTTTTATCCACATTTCTTTTGCTTCTATCTACAGTACATGAACCATTTTGTAACTCTCTCTCCCGTAACACATCATAGTAGTGCCTGTCTGCCTGACACCTCAAGGTGCCGGTGGGTCTGTGTTTCCTCCTCAGAACCCAGGGCGAACTGCCTCAGGGCCTTCATGTGGATCTCCTTGCCCCTCTCAGTCCATCCTGGCACTGGGTAAGACTTTTGCTCACTCCTCACAAAGCAATCATAATAGTGCCCAACCGCCGACTGGATGCCTGGTTGGTGCAAAGGTGTTGCTGGGGTCCTCTCATGGGCCTGGACTAAAAAAAAAAAAATGGGTTTGCATTCTTTTTGGTTAAATCAACCCTTATAATACTTCTGGGGAAGAGTGGAATGAGATGAAATGGGGGAGGGAAAAGAAAACCTACTTTCTTTTAGGGGTAATTGGTGCCCCTATTCATGTATCTGACCAGTTAATCAATTACATTAAATTACCAATCAGATTACTGTTGCCTATCTGCCAATTACCCCTTGTCAAGTCTGGCTTTTTTGAAGTCTTAATAGAAGTATGCTCAAGTGTGAGATGTTGTAATATGAGCGGTGGGGCTGAGTCCCACCACCCCGGCCGCCTGGCTAGCTTATGCCCCAAAATAACAACACACAAATTGTATTCTTTTAAACACTGCTTGGCCCATTAACTCTAGCCCTTACAGGCTAATTCTCATATCCCAATCAACCCATCTCTAATAATCTGTGTAGCATCAGTCTTACCGGGAAAGATTCTACCCTACGTCCATCCTGGGTCTGAGCTTCATGTGTCTGCCTCAGAGAGCAGAGCTATCGCGTCTGCCCTGGAGAGGGGAGCATGGCGTCTCTGAGCTCACTTCCTCTTCCTCCCAGCATTCTGTTCTGTTTACTCCTCCCACCTATGTTTTAACCTATCAGGGCCAAGCAGTTTCTTTATTGCTTAACCAATGAAATCAACAGATTGATATATGACACTCCCACATCAGTGAGATTGCTGGAAAGAAAAATATTTACCTTAAATTCTGAACAAATTGTAAATATTCAATGGCCCAGCACAAAGGGAAAGGTTAAGGCACATAATATATTCAGAAGATGGCATGCCATGTTGCATTGCAAACTTTTTAAGAAAGGGAAAACAGGACAGGATTCAGTGATGGCTCAATATAGCACATAAAAATAAAAGCTGTTCATTTGTACAGAAGGTTTATGATATTTCAGATCTAACAGTTTATGGTTCAGTGGCACAATCACAGAAAAATCTTACTTAAGATGTTAATGCATTCTTTCCAGGTTTTTAGATATGTGAAGTGTAGTGTATTTTTAGTTTTAGAAAATGATAAATATAGATTTGATTCAGGGATTCTCCTCATTTTACCTCACAGCCTCCCTTTTAGATGGCAGGTTTCTAGAGACTGGTGGTGTTATCTTTGATATGGTGCCAGTGCCACTTCTTTTTTTAAAGTGTGCTACTTTTAGCTAATACAGATTTCCACTAAATAAACTGTTTGACAACGAGAAAGGGGGAGGGCAGAGAATGAGAAATTAGAGCAGAAGAAAAAAAAGAACAAAGTCGTCTTACTGGGTTAAGAAGCGCATGTTAAGTAGTTACAAAATGGGTAGGCCCCCACACCATCTTGTATAGGGGCTATAGCAAAAAGGCTGAATAGGTCTGGGGGGCGGGAAGTATATGTTTTCCTTAGTGAATAGCATCTCCACGGTTAATTACTCCTATTGTACTTGTAAATCTTTTTAAAATACATCTCATTTAAAACAGATTGAGGGACTGGAGAGATGGCTCAGTGGTTAAGAGCACTGGCTGCTTTTCCAGAGGACATGGGTTTAATTCCTAGTACCCACATGGCAGCTCACAACTACATGTAACTTCTGTTCTAAGGGACCCGACACTCTCACACAGACATACATACAGGCAAAATACCAATTCATAAAAAAAATAAAGTATTAAAAAAGGATTAAAATCAAAGGCTCAGACAAACATGTGAATAATTGATTAATCAGTCAAGGTTCAAGTTCAAGTATTAGTCTCATATTTCCTCAGTTGAGCCCTACATTGCTTCGAGGGGGGGTGTAGTATGTGTATGGGTAGATGTGTTTGCCCATGTGAGTGCAGGTCAGACATTCATGGTGGATGTCTTTATTTATCATAATCCAAATTATATTTTGAGCCAAATTCTCTCACTGAAACTGGAGTTCACAAATTTGGCTTGACTGGCTGACCACAAAGACCTAAGGACCTTCCTGTCCCTGCCTGTATTACAGGCATAAACTCCCATGCCTTTAAAAGATGAGTGCTAAATTTGAACCCAGGTTCTTATGCTTGAGCAGCAAGTACTGGTTGAGTTATCTCCCTAGCCCCATTTGCTTCATTTTTAAAGCAACTTCTAAAATGATAAAATCTATTTTTCTTTTCTGGTAATGTATATAACATATATGTGTGTGCATATATATACATATGTATACACCTATACATACATATATATGCATACATATATGCATGTGTATACATATATAATATGGAATGGGGAAATCTCACAGGATCCTACCCTCAAATGAGAACTATAGGCAACTGAGGAATGCTGAAAACAGAAAAAAATAGTCTTCCCAGGAATAAGCCCCCTAATTGGTTATCCACTACTAATTGGTCATATTTGAAACAACATACATACAACTAACACTAAACAGACTAAAAAAATGTAGGTATATATTGATGCATTTATATATGTAAATAATATATGTGTAACAATATCAAAAAAGAGGCCATGAATTTGAGAGGAAAGATATGAGAGGGATTGGAGAGGAAAAGGAAGGGGTAATGATGTAATTGTTTTAATTTAAAAAAATAAAAGTACACATAATTAGTTTAGTATGATTGAAAGTCAAGAAACTTATAGTAAATAACAATAACCACTAGCAATATAACCATTATGATGAAATGAACAAGAATCTGAGTTACTCACTTATTTTTTGTATATTTAAAACATATAAACTTTTTTAAAATTATGATCATATAGCATGAACTCTTTCAGAACTTTTGAATTCCCCTCTCAGATGCCTATCATGACATATTTCCATTAAAATGAGTATTGAAAACTATGAATTTAGCATACAGAACACTTTCCAGTACCATAAACACTAGTGAGTAGGGGCGAAGGCTCTAAGTAGGCAGCATCTCTGACTTCTCCATTGTGATGAGTTATGCAGCTGTTGTCTTCAGTAATAGTGTTATGGAGTATTCACCAAAGAGTGCTCATGCATGAGTTTAAGCCAACAGAAAGTCTTTATTAGCTGGCCAATGACTATACTGGGTGTTCAGGATCCCAGTAGAGCCCTGAGTCTTTCTCAGGGTGAGCTTTTAAGCACAAAAATCATGTTCTTGGTTGACATACTTCAGTTAACAAGAACCATTAGCCAGAAGCAGAACTACAGAAGCCAATAAACAAAAGTAGTACATATAGAGACTTTCCCAGAACTATGGACTTTGGTGGATTAGGCCTTTGTTTTAGTTTTGGCAGCCTGAATGATACTTCCATCATGGAGTCAGTTGTGTTAAGGTCTATGGACCTGCTAAGATTTGGGCCCTGTTACATTCCCCAATGATCTTAGTGAATGAGTTAAATCACAGATGGATTCATTTTAGTTTAAGATGCAGAGCCTCAGTGTTAATCCAATCAGAATGAGAATTAAAGGCCCAGCCAGTGTTATCAGAGTAGTTAGCAGGGGGAGCAACAGAACAGAGAGTGGTACCAATTATTTCCCCAATCATCACAATATTTTCTCTAATTATTCCTGACCAACTGGGATAGAAACAATAGGTTTCTCCCAAAGTCATACATAATTTATCTCTTGAGAAATCTAAGCCTTTCCAATTTTGTAGGAACATTTTCTCAAGGGAATCTAACTGTTGTTTTAATTCAGAAACTGAAACTTTCAATATCTCTAGGTCTTGATCAACCTATCTACTTAGTTTAAAGTGTCAGAAGGGTCACATTTAGTTGAAACATTGTTACATGTCTACCAAGTAGTCTCAGAGGCCCAGTAATATTGTTGTTGTCCATATGAATTAACCAATAAGGCAGAATAAGGGGAAGTGCTTAGTGATGTGGGAGTCCCCTCTGTGTGCTGTGATTACCATTAATGAATAAAGAAACTGCAGTGGCCTGTTGATGGGGCAGAACTTAGGTAGGCAGGGAAAACTAACCGCCTCCGGAGATAGACTTGCTGAAACTTTACCTAGGTTAAGTCTTCTAATGTTAATTTGGGCTGCTCCCAGTCACTCACTGGGCTGGTTTGTTCCTATCCCTATGTAGCACAGAGGCCAGGTATCTATTCAAAACCAGCAATCCTGGCTGATTTCTGGCTATGAGTGATTAGCTCTACCCTCAGAGTCCCTTCCTGTGATATAGAGTCTGACTTCCCAGGGTTTTTTTTTTTTCTGTTTCACAAAGTTCAAAATCTTTTCTTAAAGAAATTTTAGGAAGCCTCAGTTTTAAAAACCCAGTTTTTGTAATGAAAACTACCTTATTTCCAGCAATAAGGGGGTCCACCATAGGACATACATCAAAAGATAAACCCCATATCTTTGCTTTCTTCAGTAAATTTAAAGTGGGCATCAGTGAGCAAAGGTCACTAATACCTAATACCTTCCCTGTATCTGTCTTTCTCAGTTTCCAGTCCAGGCCTAAGGACAGTGGGAGTTGGGCCATGATCCTGCATTTATACCCATAGTATAAAACACAAAACTCAGGGGCTGGAGAGATGGCTCAGTGGTTAAGAGCATTGCCTGCTCTTCCAAAGGTCCTGAGTTCAATTCCCAGCAACCACATGGTGGCTCACAACCATCTGAAATGAGATCTGGTGCCCTCTTCTGGCCTTCAGGCATACATGCAGAAAGAATACTGTATACATAATAAATAAATAAATATTTTAAAAAAAACCACAAAACTCAGGAAAAGATAGAAGGACTGGAGGGGGAAGGGCCAGGGGCCCAGTGAAACCTTAATTTCAACGGTCTATTTGGCAACAATGTATGTTGCTTCCCCCTTTTTTTTAACCTGGTATGGTGGAACTATGGTGTAATGTCAGCCACCTTCACAGCCATAGGAGTAAGTAGAATCACTGTGTAGATCCTTTTCAAGTTGGTTTCAGAGCCATTTGGCTACCTGCCCTACCCAAATAGTATCACTGAACTGGAACAAAGGGAATGTGGTGGTGGACTCAGGGGTCGACTGTCTCTCGGATAGTCCAGTGAATAATAACCTTTCTGGAGAACTGGAGGGCCTGTTGAGAAACAAATGGTTAGAGAGTTCTGCCAACTGCTGGTCTCTGTGCCTGGGAAGCAGTGGGGAGGTCTTCCAATCATAATCTCATAGGGGATAAACCCTTTCCTATATGGAGTGCAGAGAGTCAAAGCAAAGGAAGGAGCCCTGTCCATTCTTCGCTGGACTCTAATGAGAGTTTTGTTCTAGTTTCTTTCCGTGTCCTGTTTATCCCTTTTACCTGGCCACAGCTCTGTCATCTGTATGCACAGGGAAGTTTTAAATCTATGTCTAAAGCTTTAACTATTAACTGAGAGGTTTTGGCTATGAAAGCCAGGTCAGTACGGGGCCTCGGATGAGACCAAATCAGGGGATGAGTTCCTGGAGGAGCTTTTAGCTACTATTTGAGCAGTTTCAGTCCCAGTGAGGAACGTTTCTACCACCCAGAAAAGGTATCTATTAAAACTAGCAGGCACTTTTATCTTTCTCCCACAGGCCGGATGTTGGTGAAGTCAGTTTTCCCAGAGTTTGTGGGCCTGTTGGTCTCTCACTGGAGCCCTGCCTGGGTAAGGGCTCCCTGTTCTGTATTGACTTGAACACAAACCTGGCATCTGGCTGAGGCATCCCGCACTAGGTTGTCCAGTCTAGGTATAACATACCTTGGTCTGAGCAACTCAGAAAGTTTGTGGACCTGAGCTGAGCAGCCTGGTGAAGGTCAGTTACCAGAGTCCTGCCTGGTGTTTCTGGGAGAATGACCTTTCCCTCTGCTGTCCTCCATCAGCCTGTGGGTTTGAGCTGACCGTGACTTCTTTACCGTGGAGTCTCAGGCAGCACCGGGTCATGCTATGTCATTAGGGTATCAATAGGCCCCACTGGTCTTGGGGCTGTTTGTCGGGCAACCAGGTCAATAGCCTGGCAGTGGAGGACAACAGTTTGTAGGGAAAGCCAAATAGCCTCTAGGAGGGCCAAGATTATTTAATGTCCCTTTTCTCTAGCTGTGAGAAGCTCCCTTTCTCTATAGATCATACTGTGGGCATGGCCAGTAGTAAAAGCACACTGGCCGACAGTCCGTATGTATGTTGGTGGTCTTTTCTATTCCCAATCTGAGAGCTTGACTCATTTCATTAGTTCTGTTCTCTGGACTGAGGTACCTCACTTGGGCCCAAATCATTTTCATTAAAGTAGCCACAGTAGCTCCCACATAGCTGGTTTCATCTTTCATCTCCAACAGTCATGGATGAACACCTGCATCATCAGGTGAGAGTATAGCCAAAATTGATAGCAGGGGGTTTCTCAAACTGGACTTGAGGGGGACAGAACAGGGCTTGGTACTGGGTCACACAGTCATTAGACAGCCTCTGGTGTTCCTCAGGGAGGGCCACTGTGTTGTGGGGTGCTGTGAGTATAAGATCTTGACCCAAAGTTAACTGGTTTGCTTTCTTTCATTAAACTAGCAGTAGCCCCCACAGCTCTTAGATAGGCTTGTCATAGGGCATTTTCTTGGCTCTGAAGTTTGGGTTAAAGCCCCTTATGTCTAGAAATTCTAGGGCTGGAGTGGAAGTTTAAGCTATTTTTAAGGCCTCAAATGCTTTTTGTTTAGTCTCAGTCCAGATCAGGGGCTCAGTTTCCTCCCACTTTGTGCTGCTATTTCCACAAACTCTGGTATGCAGAGACAGCAATACCCAGCAGTACCTAGGAACTCTGGAACCTGTGTCTTGGTCTCTGAAGTAAGGATCTGAAGGACGGCAGCCATCCTGTCGTCAAGATAGGTAACCTCTGACGTACAAAGTTAGGCTTTCTTAGCCGATGACACTGTTCTGTAGCCCAAGGTCTGTAACTCTTGCAGCAGTTCCGAGGTGGCTATTTTATAATCGAGTTTTCCCAAGAGACCTCTGACAGAAGGGCAAGAAGTCTACATCTAGTGTCTTTAAATCCTGGGGCAACCTGGTCCAGGAATGCTGCCTACCATAACCCCTCTCTGGGTCCGCCCATTTAAAATCAAAGATGGGTTAACTCACCTATGCCAACAAGAGGATAAAAAATGCATCTTTCAGGTCTAAGACAGTGCACACCTGTTTCTCTGGAGGAATCAGACTCATGAGAGTGAAAAGGTTTGGTACTATTGGGTGGATAGTATTGATCTCCTTACTCACTTCCCTCAGATCTTGGACAGGTCTATAATCCAAGGTCTCAGGATTCTTCACAGGCAGGAGAAGTGGACTCCAGGGAGACTGGCAGGACACCAGGATGCCTGTCTCCCTAATTCAGGCAATATGAACTGCAATTTCCCCTTTTGCTTCCAGGGTCATTGGGAATTGTTTAATCTGAGTGGGGATAACTGAACTGGTTTGTTGAACAAGTATAGGAGTTTGTTGTTGGGGCAGTCCTGGGGTTGGTTTCTGCTCACATCCCCAGGAATCTTTGTTGTCAATCTGAGAGATAGTCCAACTGTATCTTTCGATTGGAGGCAGAACTTTCTGCTAGGATATATTCTTATGACCGAGGGTGAGACATGACAATTTTTCTGGGTATCTGTAAGTCAACTGTGTCTCATCATCAGAGGTGATGGTGGCTTTCGGTTGATGCAAAAGGTCTTGTCCTGATCAGCTCTGTGCTGTTAAACACCCTTTGAGGTACCTCCAGCAACTGGGACTTATTTTTTTTTTAACTTTTATAACATTTTTTTCCTAATATCTGGGGCCAACTGGGTAACAAAGGAAATTTTTTTAGCAGCTGTCTTTAATCATTTAAAAAGGACCTAGTGAAAATCACTTAAAGTTCCCTTGGTCAGTGTTGGACAGATGGGAAAATCTGTTCTGTCCAGCTGTGTTGTCTAGTAGCAATCTTCTTGCTCAGCCCAGGGCAGTTGGTGTAGGAGGTCCTTCTGTCTTTGTGTTGCTTTAATTGGTTAATGAATAAAGAAACTGCCTTGGCCTGATAGGGCAGAACTTAGGCAGGCCAAGAAGACAGAACTGAATTCTGGGAGGAAGAAAGCAGAGTGAGAGAAAGACACGACATGGATCTGCTACTGGCGATAGACGTGTTTTGCCAGTAAGCCACTGCCACATAGCAATATACATATTAATAGAAATGGGTTAAATTAATGTAAGAGTTAGCCAATAAGAAGCTAGAACTAATGGGCCAAACAGTGATTTAATTAATAGTTTCTGTGTAGTTATTTAGGGGCTAAGCTAGCTGGGTGAACAAGTAGGCCCTGTCCTTGAAACAATTGGTGTTCAAACGTGGTCAACTAACTCAACGTAAAACCTAAGAGGGCTTAAAAATAAATTCTAGAATATATATATATATATATATATATATATATATATATATATATATATACACACACACACACACACACACACACACACATATAGTTTAACATAGCTTTTTGCTGTTTGCTGGCAGCATGCTGCAGCTCCTTTAGGAGAGATTTTCCTGACTCAGCAGCCACAGCATAAAATAGTGGCGGTATTAAAATGCCGGCTTTCTGGGCTATGCTGCTAGCATGACCTCTGTCTCTTGCTGGAGACAGAGCATTTGGATGGGGTTTGTGAGTAAAGTGCTATGACTTGCTGGATGGAAGCGTGGAATCACTGAGTGCCTGGAAGTAGGGCAGTGTGTTCAGCTCAGAGACACAAGTGGCTCTGAGGCACAAGTGGCTCTGCCATGCTGAACTATGCAGAGTGCATGGAGGAACTGCCATTTTATCATAATAATAGCACAGCTTAAGTTTTGGACTGGGCAGGCAAACAGGTAGTACTATATTACCCCTACTAATGGAACAACTTAAATTTTTAAGAAGTAATTAGCATTTTAAGAAGTGCTTCTGGACTGTAAAGAATTACAGATTCACAATAGGACAAATTCAGACATAAAAGACCTCTAAATGTGTCACAGTGTTGGATAAATGTATGTAGGCTTGGGAGAGAGAAGAAAAAGATAAAGTTAATGCTTTAAAAACTGTTTCTAAAGATACAAAGTACAGATAGTCATAGATTAAAAGGAGTAAAGAAAAATAAGCCACGTAAAGATGGAAAATTCACAGAGACTTTGGATTATGTATATTGTTTTATCTTTGAATTTTTTGACTGTGAAGAAGTTAAGTACAGAGACACATTTCATTGTATGGGCTGCTAAGCTAAACCAGCATATATGTTCTAAAGCTATCTTGGTTCCAAAATTTGAGTCTAAGGATATGTTGCTTTGGAAAAGAAATTTTTCTTTTGTTTCCACAGAAGATGAGAACCTGTGGAATACTTTCAGACAAATATGATTTGATAGACCATGCCCCCTGAAAGGTGGCCGTAAACACCCTCAAAAAATTACTTTGCTCAACTGCTGACTGAGATGAACCTAGTACACAGGATATACCATGAAAGACCTGATTAACAGCACCCCCAAACAGCAGGAAGAAGTATGGACAGAAAAATGCCCATATTCCCAAATATATTGTTTATAAATGTTCTTTTACATTTAAAGGGGGATATGATATAGTTATGAATAATTTGTATTAGTATGGATCTTCGTTTATTGATAAAAATTTAAGGTCAATTTTGTTATATGTATATTTCTGCTCTTGATTAAGGTATTGTGATTGTGTAGCTCATTTAAAAAATGTAATGTATAATTAAGAAATACAGGTTAATAGAGAGTCGTCTTTAATAGTCAAGCTTGTAGTCATGTTAGTTGGATTTTCTAGATGTATAGAAATATATTTCAGTTGGGTATTCTTCAAATCTTTCAGAGATGTTCAGAATATAGCATTTAAAATGTTTAAGAACTTAAGACTTTTCATGACAGTAGCACCAAGCTACTCAAAGAGGATGATGTGCATTGAAGAGACTCCTCACAGAGTTGGCTAGCCATTTGGGCAAGAAACTGCTCTTTCCTGGACTGTTGTATGAATTGGAAATACAGGACCTACCAAGCAATGACTGCTGAACTTGCCTAAAGGTAAGACAGTTCTTTAGGGCTCCTGCTTCGTGAAAGAGTCTGCCAGACATTCTGCAGGACACAGAAGAAAGTGACTGACAAACTGCCAATATAGGCAGAACTGTCTTTGAAATTTCCTGCTTCATGGGAAAGTCTGATGGATACTATGGGCCTGTAAGCTGAAGATGGATGCCCCAATGGTACAGAAGAACTTTGGGTGACTGTCCAGGTAACGAGATGGCTCTGTCAATTCTAGAGTTTTAGAAGTTGTTTATAATGCACTTCCTGTTTACTCAGGTAATATATTTTTCTGGAGTCTTTGATGGAGTTGAAGAATTTATAATTATAGTTTTTCTTAGTTATGATAACAGATAAAGTAGATATAAATATTATAACTGTAATTCTTGTTTGATAACTGTTTTGTTATATGCAATTTTACTGTGTTAAAGTTAAAACCTTCCTTTTTGTTTACACAGAAAAGGGAAAATGGGTAGGAGGTCCTTCTGTCTATGTGTTTCTTTCATTGGTTAATGAATAAAGAAACTGCCTTGACCTGATAGGGCAGAACTTAGGTAAACCAAGAAGACAGAACTGAATTCTGGGAGGAAGAAAGCAGAGTGAGAGGGAGACGCCATGGAGGTAAGCCACTATGTCTGCATGCATGCTGCCATGGCCTACAATGATGATAATGGACTGAATGTCAACTGAGGTTTCTGTCCTGCCCAGTTCCCACAGTTGTTAAGTCCCAAAGAAATCACACAGAGGTCTACATTAATTATAAATTGATTGGCCCATTAGCTCAGGCTTCTTATTAAGTCTTTCTTACATCTTATATTAGCCCATTATTCTTGTCTATGTTAGCCATGTAGCTTGGTACCTTTTTCAGCAAGGCAGTCACATCTTGCTTGCTCTGTGTCTGGCTTCCTCTCTGTCTGGGTGACGACTGAAACTTCCTTCTTCCCAGAATTCTTGTTGCCCCACCTCTACTTCCTGCCTGATCGTACCACCTATACTTCCTGCCTGGCTACTGGCCAATCAGTGTTATTTAAAATACAAGTGACAGGGTACAAACCATTGTCCCAGAGCACTCCCCCTTTTTAAAACAAGAACTCTGAATTAAATCTCTTTTGTTTAGCCTTTCTACTGACCATTATCTATAACAACTTGTAACCAACATTATAAACAAAGGCAAATATTCATAATCCATTTTTGGGAATGAGGGTTAGTTTTCTAGACCAATTCCTGCTGATTGAGGGTGCTGATAATCTTATGAGGACCTAAAGAAAATATAGAATTATGGTCAAATCCTGACTAGAGTATCCTGTGAGGCTTGGTCATCTTAGGCAGCAATCTTTGAACTGTTCTGGATATAGAACTCAGACATCTGGGCCATTCCTCCTAGCAGAAATTTCTCAGGTCAAACCTGATTTTTCTTAATGAAGAATGAATCCACAGTCCCTCATTTCCTGTGGAAACAAAAGTAAAACCTCTTTTCCAAAGTAACATACCTTTTGACTTAAATTTTAAAATTAAAGCAATATATATATATATATATATATATATATGATTAATTCAGTGGCATTTATAATCAAATGTCTTATAGCAGCTTTTGTTCCTTCCTCAGCCATCAAACAATTTAAAGACCACACAATAACATACAGTGTCCAGACTCTCTGTGTATTTTTCATGTTTATGTAGCTTTATTTTAACCTTTATTTCTTTTATTTTTAATTTTTGGCTTTTTGAGACAGCATTTCTCTGTGTATCTTTGGCTGTCCTGGAATTCACTCTGTATTCCAGGTTGTCCTTGAACTCACAGAGATCTGTCTGCCTCCCAAGTGTTGGAATTAAAGGTGTGTGTCACCACACCCAACTACTCTCTTTTTTTTCTTTTTTCTTTTACGGACTTTATCCTTTTTTTCTCTCGAGCCTACATATATTTTTAAACACACAGTAAACTGTTTAGAGGTTTCCTTCATCTTTGAATCTACCTTTACTGCATATCTCTCTTTTTCTGATCACATGAGTCTTTAATTTTCTAAGTGATATGGTTAGGATTAAAGCCATGGCTTTGACGACTGCATCCAGTCCATTCCTTAGCTTTTTTTCTGAGAGTCTAGCCTCATGGCAGAGGTGCTGGTTGGAGCCATGTTTATTGCCAAAGCTCTATGGTGTTTCAATGTCCTTGCCACCACCAAAAAGTATGCAGTCAGCTTTTCATCAAGACCATTTAAGTGTTTCGTGGCAGGACCACTTAAAAGAGCTGTAAGGTTCTACAGCTAAAGCTGAATCAGGAAGCCTCTCTTAAATGAGAGTGCTTACCTTTAGCAAGCAGAGCCCACCTGAGAAAAGCCATGCTAAACTCTATTCTTTTCTATCTAGAATAACTTCCCAAGCTCTCTTGGGCTTTATGTGGATGCAGTTGTCCACACATTGGGCACCATTTGTTTGAGGGAGGCCGCTTGTTGTTTCCCAGCCACTTAGCCCCAAAATAATCACACAGAAACTATATTATTTAAATCACTGTTTGGCCCATTAGTTTTAGCTTCCTATTGGCTAACTCTTACATCTTAATTTAACCCATCTCCATTAATCTGTGCATCACCACCAGGTAGTAGCCTACCAGCAAAGTTTCAGCACATCTGTCTCCGGCAATGGCTCCATGGCTTCTCTCTGACTCTGCCTTCTCTCTCCCAGCATTCAGCTTAGTTTTCTCTGCTTAGCTTTGTTCCTCTACAGCTCTGCTATAGGCCCAAAGCAGTTCCTTTATTTATCAATGGTAAGCACAGAATAGAGAGGGAAATCCCACATCAACTGAACCTCTGAAACTATAAGCCTCTCAATTGTTTTCCTTTATAAGAAGTGCCATGGTCGTGATGTCTCTTCACATCAGTAGAAACTTTAACTAAAACAGATGGATTAGGTCTTTGTTTTAATTTTGGCAGGTGGTATTGTCTACATGCTGAGGTTCACAGCCTTGATATTACTTCCGTTATGGAGTCAGTTTTGCTAAGGTCTGGAGGCCTGCTAAGGTCTGGGGCCCTGTTACAATAAGGCCTTACCATTAGTTTGTAGAGAGAAACAATAGCCTTGGTTATTTGAGGGTTTCTGTGAGGGCCCTTTGACCAGAGACTTGATTAAACATAACCCATTCCCAGAACTGGAGTTTTTGTCACAGTAGAAAGGTAATCACTAGCCTAGCAATAAACCCTTTGATCTATAATAGTAACCAGCCTACAAGATACACTGGTAAAATAGTGCCACAAAAGTAGGATTAACCAACCACTATCTGATTGGAATTGAAGCCCACTCCATGAGATGAAACCCATGCCTAACGCTGCTCAGGTATCCAAGAAACTGAGACTGGATATCCCATAAATTGAGGGGAAAACCAAATACTACTGTTCTGCTAGAGGAATGTAGCAATAAACTGATGCCTAATGACAATATGCTATACTAATAAATCATTATCCTGCTCAGCCATCATCAGAGAACTTTCTTCCTGTGGTTGTTTGAAACAAATACAGAAACCCACAACTGGACAATGTACAAAGAGTGAAAGAGTTTTGGACATTGAGTCCTAAATAGGATGTCTCCATCAAATTCTTCCCCTCAGGAGTTAGGGAGCCCTGCAGAAGAGGGGACAGTAAGATCAGAAAGATCATATGAGCCAGTGAGGATGGAGGACACCTATAAAACAAGGCTTTCTAGGCACAGCAGGACACATATGAAATCACAGAGACTGTAGCAGCATGCATAAGGCCTACATAGGTTACACCAGATGGGATCTCAGCACTGAGAAAGGAAGTGGACACAATCCCCCATCCCTAACCCAGAAGCTATCCCTAGTTGATGCTTTTGTAATGGAAAATTAGTTTTTACAATGGAGTCTCACTGGGTGTACAAATCACACTTAAGGGAGGCCCCATGCCTGGCAGTAGATGGTAACTCAAAATGAACACAGTACTATCTTGTAGGGCGCTATCTGTTGTTGGTTTTGGTTTTGTCTCAGTGCTTTGTCTGGACACTTTTTTAAAAAAATGTACAGGTCTTTTGCTTATAGCTTACAGTTTCTAGTTTTGTACTTTATTGGGATTCTTGTGTGTGCATTTATGTCTCTGGGTGTATATGTATTTCTTGAGCTTTTACTTTTGATCTTTTTGTTTATTTTTCCTATTTTGATTTTTTTTATTTTAACTTATTTTATTTTTTAGATGCCTGTTTGTCTTCTAATGAGAAAGAAAGTAGGACAGGGTGGAAAGGATTTGGGTGGGAAGGATCTTGGAGGATTTCAATTTTGGAAAAAAAACTGATTTTAAAAGATTACTTATTGTATTTAGCTGAATTAAATTTCTGGACAAGTAATAGGTTGCTGTGAAAACTAATCCTAGTATATATTTAGACTTTTTGATTACTTATGATACTCTTGACAGCAATTACAATAATGCTGTGAATAAAGTCTCCTAGCTTTAACAAGTATCATTCTGACTTCTTTCTTAATAAAGTTTCACTTCACAAAGCCTTTAGTTGTTCCAGATGGAACTGTGAAACTAAGGACAATTTCAATGCCATTTTCTTTTTTACATTTGTCAGATTTTCTATTATTTTCATAAGTCATATGCATGAGCTACAGAATGAACACATGAATGAGTTAGAGAAAAAGAGAGGTGAGCCACTGTTTCCAAAAATAAAACCCACCAGGGCTGAGAGTATAGCTTGGACCTAGAGCATGCATCTTGCATGCTTGAGGCTGCAAGATCAATTCCCACCCATGTAAGGAGCAAACAAAAGTATTGCCACGCCTTAGAAGCTGCTCAGTTTTCCAGAGACTTTGAAGAAGTTTGGTCATAAGAAAAGTAGTTTATTAATTACTTTTAGTGTCTTCTATTCATCAACAAGTTCCACTGAATATCCATTTTAAACATATGTTTGTATGCCCAGAAATTTACAACTCTTATAGTTGTGATCATCTAATTTCTAAAAGTCAAGCATTCAAAAATTGAGAATCTCTATTGGCTTAGAAATATGTTACTATATTAGTCAGGGATCTCTGGAAAATTGAGATCAATATGAGAGCTGATCAACAAAAAAAGATTTATTAGCCATCAAAATATGGAAGAAAAATATCCTTCTAAACCTAGCCAGTCCCCATATCTTTTGCCAGGACCCCACCTGGTGAGTCCTGCCCCCCCCCAACTGCTGCCATATTTCCCAATCCTCAGATCTAGCTCAGCTCCTACATTTAGTGCCCCAGACTAATCTTGTCAACCATGACCACAGTGTTTCTAAACTCCAGGTGTGGGCCAAGACTTATATCCTACATGCTAGCCCAGCACCCTGACTTCATCCTGCTTGGGTCATTTCTAGCCTCCAGGCCAAGGCAGGCAACAAGTAGATGAAAATAATAAAGAGAACTCAGGAGAAAACCTTTTAGGTAGAATGAAGCAATAAAAGGCAGGCTATCCAGACTCAAAATTAAAACATAGGAACTAGATCATACAAGCAAAGAATATGGGAGGGGAACCACAGTAAAGAAATATGAAGAAGTTGTGGAATACCGTGAAAAGACCAAATCTTCAAATTATAAGCATAGAAGTGGGAGAAAAATTCTAGAATAAGTGGCATAGACCATATATTCAACAAGATCCTAGAAGAAAAGTTCCTCAGACTAAGGAAAGACACACATATAGATACAAGAAGCACACAGAACCCCAACTAGACAAGAGAAGAAAATAAAATACCCATGGCATATCATAGTTAAAACACTAACTATACATAAACAAAGAGTATTGAAAGCTGCAAGAGAAAAATTCAAATCACATATATGTTGCTAGGTCCCAACAACTCCTTCACGGAAGGGGATGAGAAGGTGCAGTATCAACAGCACAGACACTGAAAGTCGGGTAAAAGGCAGACAGCAGACTTGTTTATTCAGCAATGGGGAGAGCCTTACATACCCTTCTCCCAGCACCCAGGCTGCCTTCAGATCTGTTGACATTACCTGGTCGCCCTTTATTGGCTAGGCATGATCAGGACCTCTGATATTGCCTGTTGCTAGGCCCTCAGGCAGCATTGCATGGTCCCTCATTGTCTAGGCACAATCAGGACTTCTGGCAGCATCTGTTCTTAGGCCCTCAGGCAGTCTCCAGGCTAGCTCATCTCTCAGCCTTGTAGGCCTTATCTTCCTATACTTATACAGGAAAACTCATAAGAATAATATCCGATTTCTCAATGGAAACTCTGGAACAATGCACTACAAGTTTTAAATGACCAGGGATGCTGTAGATCTTTTCATATTGAAGACCCACTGACTCTGTAACTGCCTTTTATGCTTAGAGATGTAATGGAAAATAGATAAGCTGTTGACAAATGGGCAAGTAGATGACAAGTAGCAATGGCCTGAATGTAAGCACATGTCTGACACTTTGCTGGCTGAGTCTAGAAAGACCCATGTGTTGTGTGTAACCTGTTTAAGTTGGGTGATGTTGGGGCCAAATCAGAGGTGCGAAGATTAACTAACCTGGAGTTGTCTCCCCAAAAGGCCTCCAGCCTGCCAATTGGAGGACTAGATAGGAATATGATAAATATGTGTGAGCTACCTGTCAGCCATGACTGATAATAGGACAGTAGGCATGGCTTCTGAAGATTCAGAGAGAAAAATCTTCAGGTTTGAGATCCCGTAAATACTTTATCAGGCTGTGAATGTGATCTGTGGTCTTTTGGGTCTGAAGAATCAGCTGTGATTAATAAGAGACCACTGAAGTAAAAGTTTTTGCTTTACTGGAACAATAGATACTGGTTATCTGGGGCTGGATAATCAGCTGTGATTAATAAGAGACCAGTGTCATTGAGATGAATCATCGGGGAAGTATTTCCTCAGAAAGCTGTGGTCCAAAGGGGCCAAAGCTGCATTCCACGTTGTCAGACTAACTTGGTCAGATGTAAGAGTCCCTCACAGGGTACTAATTTTGGTGGCATAAAAACTGCAGGAGGTCAGAGACCCAAGCCACCCACCCAGGAGCATCAGAGGTGAACGACCACCAGGAGACAACAGCAGCAGCTTCAAGCAGTGGCTTACAGAAGCTATCATAAGAAGTTCCTCTGGGAAAGAGCACCTGTGCCCTAGCCAGCATCTTCTGCCATTCTTGATATAAGATACTCTACTGCTGTAGTGACCACTGGCAACTCAGTCCCACCTACACCTAGAGGAGCAATCACCAGAACCTTGGCAGCACTTCCATCTGGAAAAGTGACCACTGGAGCTGTGGCCCTGCCTCCACCTTGAGGAACGACCATCTGAGCCTTGAGCCTGCTTGTACCTGGAGGGATGATCGCCAAAGACTCTGCTTTGCCTGCACCTGAAGGAGCATTCAACAGCCCCCAACTACACCAAATAGAGGAAGAGGGAACCCCTGAAGCATAGGCTCCACCTATACCAATTACAGGAAGAGAGGGGTAAACAACAAGGTTAGAATACATTCAACAACATAACGAGCAATTCAGCACCACCAGAAACTAGTGGTTCTACAACAGCAAGACCTGAACACCCCAATGCAGATGAAGCAGAAGAAAACAACCTTAAAAAATAACTTTATGAAGATGACTGAGACACTTAAAGAGGAAAAGAAAAATTCCCTTAAAGAAGTGAAGGGAAAGACAAACAAAAAATTGGAAGAAATCAACAAATGCCTTAAAGAAAACCAAGAAAAAGCAATCAAACAGGTGAAGATAATGATTCAAGACTTGAAAACTGAAATAGGGGCAATAAAGAAAACACTAACCAAGGGAATTATGGAAATGGAAAATCTGGGTAAATGATCAGGAAACACAAATGCAAGCATAAACAACAGAATGTAAGAGATGGACAAGAGAATCTCAGGCATTGAAGATACAATAGAAAAAATAGATGCATTCATCAAAGAAAATGTTAAATGCAACTAATTCTTAGCACAAAATATCCAAGAAATCTGGGACACCATGAAAAGACCAAACCCAAGAAAAATAGGGGTAGAAGAAGAAGTCCAACTTCAATGCACAGAAAATATATTCAACAAAATAGTAGAAAAAAACTTTCCCAACCTAAAGAAAGATATGCCTATAAAAGTACAAGAAGCTTACAGAATAACAAATAGACTGTACCAAAAGAAAATCCCCTCACCACATAATAATCAAAACACTTAACATATGGAATAAAGAAAGAATATTAAGAGCTACGAAAGAAAAAGGCCAAGTAACATATAAAGGAAGACCTATCAGAATTACACCTGATTTCTCAATGGAAACAATGAAAGCCAGAAGGTCCTGCACAAGTGTTATGCAGACACTAAGAGACTACAGATGCCAGCCCAGACTACTATACCCAGCAAAACTTTCAGTCATCATAGACAGAGAAAACAAGATATTCCATGACAGAACCAGATTTAAACAATACCTATACACAGATCCAGCCCTACAGAAAGTACTAGAAGTGAAACTCCAAACCAAGGAAACTACATTCATAAAAACACAGATAACAGATGATCTCAAGCTGGAAATCCCAAAGAAAGGAAACACACACACACACACACACACACACACACACACACACACAATGCCAACAACAACAGCAAAAACAAAAAATAACAGGAACTAGAAATGATTGGTCATTAATATAAATGGACTCAACTCACCTATAAAAAGACACAGACTAACAGATTGGATATGGAAACAGAATCCATCCTTCAGCTGCATACAAGAAACACACCTCAATGGTGTGGGAGGTTTTTCTATATATGTATTGCTCTTGTTGGTTAATGAATAAAGAAAATTACCTTGGCCTGTGATAGTGTAGAGTAGAGCTAGGTGGGGAAAACTATACTGAATGATGGGAGAAAGAAGGCATAGTCAGGAGATGCAATGTAGCTGCCACAGGGAATAGACATGCCAGAACCTTGCCAGTAAGCCATAGCCACATGGCAATACACAGATTAATAGAAATGGGTTAAATTAAGATGTAAAAGTTAGCCAATAAGAAGCTAGAGCTAATAGGCCAAACAGTGATTTAAATAATACAGTTTCTGTGTGGTTGTTTGGGGGCTGAGCAGCCAGGAACAAACAAGCAACCTCCTATACACCTCAACCTCAAAGACAGAAATTGCCTCAGAGTAAAGGGCTGAGAAAAAAATTTCCAACAAAATGGACCTAAGAAACAAGCTGGTGTAGCTATCCTAATATCTAAGAAAATAAACTTCAAACTAAAATCAATCAAAAGAGATAAAGGACATTTCATATTAGTTACAGGAAAAATCCATCAAAAGGAAACCTTATTTCTGAACATCAATGCCACCAAAAAAAGGACACCCTCATATGTAAAAGAAACATTACTAGAGCTTAAAGCACATCTTAAGCCCCACACATTAATAGTGGGAGACTTCAACACCCCACTCTCACCACTGGACAGGACTGCCAGACAGAAACCTAACAGAGAAATAAAGGAACTGACAGATGTTATGACTCAAATGGACCTAACAGACGTCTGTAGAACATTCCAGTGCCTCATGGAACTTTCTCAAAAATTGATCACAATCTCAGTAACAAAGCAAACCTCAACAGATTAAAAAAAATGGAATAAGCCCCTGTATCTTATCGGATCACCATGACTTAAAGTTAGAATTCAACAGCAACACTAATCTCAGAAAGCCCACAAAATTATGGAAATTGAAAAAAATACTCAACTGAATCACCACTTGGTCAAGGAAGACATAAAAAGAGAAATTCAAGACTTTCTAAAATTCAATGAAAATGACCGCACAATATACCCAAACTTATGGGACACAATGAAAGCAGTGATAAGAGGAATGTTTGTAGCACTAAATACCTACATAAAGAAGCTGGAAAAATTAATTTGCCACATTGGCAAATTAACAGAATACCTGAAAGCTCTAGAACAAAAAGAAGCAAACTCACCCAGAAGAAGTACACAGCAGGAAATAATGAAATTTGAGGGCTCAACTCAATAAAATAGAAACAAAAAATAAATAAAAAAGAGTCAATGAGACAAAGAGTTGGTTTTTTTGACAAACCTTTATTCAAACTAACCAAAAGGCAGAGAGAGAATATCCAAATTAACAAAGTCAGAAATGAAAAAGTGAACATAAGGACAGACATGAAGGAAATCCAGAGAATCATCAGGTCATACATACTTTAAAAACCTATACTCCACAAAATTGGAAAATTTAAAGGAAATGATACCACATACCAAAATAAATCAAGACAATATAAACAAATTAAATAGACCTATAACCCATAAAGAAATACAAACAGTCATCAAAAGCCTCTGAAGGAAAAAAATGTCTAGGGACAGATGTTTTCAGTGCAGAATTCTACCAGAATTTCAAAAAAGAGCTAATTCCAATACTCCTCAAATTGTTCCACAAAATAGAAGCAGAAGGAACATTGATTGCTAAGCTCTATTACAAGGCTGCAGTTACCCAGATACCCAGACGAAAGACACAACTAAGAAAGAATTACAGACCAATCAGACACCGATCAGAATGGTTAAGATCAAAACCACTGATGGCAGCTTATGCTGGAGAGGATGTGGAGTAAGGAGAACACTCCTCCATTTCTGGTAGGAGTGAAAATTTGTATAGCCACTGGGGAAATCATTTTTGGCAATTTCTAGAAAATTAGGGATCAAACTACTCCAAGGTCCAGCAATACCACTTTTGAGCACGTACCCAAAGGAGGCACACCTACACCACAAGAATATTTGTTCAACTATGTTCATAGCAACATTATTAGTAATACCCAGAACATGGAAACAACCTAGATGCCCCTCAACCAAAAAATGGATAAAGAAAAGCCTGGGATAAAACCGGACTCGCTGAACATAGCAGACAATGAGGACTACTGAGAACTCAAGAACAATGGCAATAGGTTTTTGATCCTACTGCACGTACTGGCTTTGTGGGAGCCTAGGCAGTTTGGATGCTCACCTTACTAGACCTGGATGGAGGTGGGTGGTCCTTTGACTTCCCACAGGGCAGGGAACCCTGATTGCTCTTTGGGCTGACAAGGGAGGGGACTTGATTCGGGGAGGGGGAGGGAAATGGGAGGCGGTGGCGGGGAAGGGACAGAAATCTTAAATAAATAAATAAATAAATAAATAAATAAATAAATAAATAAATAAATAAGAAAGCAGGCTGAGCAAGCATGAGGAACAAGCCCCCCCCCCCCCAAAAAAAAGAAGAAGAAGAAAAAAGAAAAAGAAAATGTGGTATATTTGCACAATGGAGTTCTACTCAGCGGTAAAAAACAATGACCTCTTTAAATTTGCAGGCAAATGGACAGTACTAGAAAAAACCCTCCTGAAAACCAGTCTACATCCCACAACCCCAGAGGAGCTAGAACCCTATTGCAGTAACATATGGAATCAGATTCAGTGATCCACAACCCACCACTGGGCTGAGTTCCTGGAGTACAAACGGAGTGAGGGAGGAGTTAAAATATGAGCAAAGGAGTTAAGACCATGATGGGGAAATATACAGAAATCAGCTGACCAAAGCTTGTGGGAGATCACTGACTCTGGGCTGACAAATGGGGAACCTGCGTAGGACTGAAGTAGGTCCCTGAATACAGGTGACAATGGTGTGACCTGGGCAATATATAGGGCCACTCGTAGTGGGACCAGGATCTACTCTGATGCAAGAACTGACTTTATGGGGTCCATTCTCTATGGAGAGATACCTTGCTCAGCCTAGGTACAGCGTGGGGGGCTTGGTCCTGCCTCAATGAGGTGATAAGTCAGACTTAGGTTGACTTCCCAGGGAGGCCTTACCCTCTCTAAGGAGCAAATAAGGGGTGGGATGGGAGGAGGGGGTGGAACTGGGATTGGTATGTAAAAAATAAGCAAAATTATTTTTAAAAAGAAAAAAGGTCAAATTAAATTAAATGCATAGTCATAAAAAGCTGCAGGAAATGGCAGGACTGTAGGATGAGCTCCAAGTACAGCAGCAGTTGTGCAGGGGAACTGACCCAAGCCTATGAGATGAACTGAGTGATACTGAGAGCAGAGCCAAAGAAGTGAAGCTGCCAAGGCCCTTGAGAGCTCAGAAAATCAGGAATGCATCCCAGGCACCAGACACTAAGTTATTTCTGTTGGTAATTGCTCCCTAGCTCTTCCCTCTTGGAACTATAATTTTAATTGTCAGCTGATTTCTTCAAATAATTAGAACTTCTGAATTGGTAGGTGGATGGGTCCCAGAATGAGACAAGGTTAAGTCTTGAGTCCTGGGCTTCCCCCTAGTGTATCAATGGGCTAATGAGCAGGAACCTACATGCCTTTTTTCTGCATCTGATTCTGTCTCCAGTATGTGTCTGATCACTAGATTATGTGAGGCTGGAGCATGGGCAAATGGGGTGTCCGATTTTTCTCAGAGCTAGTGTGATTTACTAAAGGAGGAATTGGGAGACGCTCAGAGATTGAGCCATGGGTAAACTGTGGAAATCCCACTACTTAGTAGGACCTTTCCAGAGGCAGCATAGACCACATCAGCTGCTCCTTGATGACAGACTGGACACGCCCATCCAAGTAGAAATGAAGGTAGGGAAAGGGCAACTCTTCAGAACTAAGACTTCTCTATCTTTCCTCCTATGTGATTTTGAGGATTCGGAATATAAAAAGGAGGGATCTGGGATATGGTAGAGGACTGGGCCATGGGTAAGGTATGGATAGCCAACTATCTAGTCTGGCCTCACCACAGGGAAGACTAGACCATACTCACTGCTGCATGCTGACAGACTACACATGGCCATTCAGGTGGATCAGGGAATCAGAGTGGAGACAAAACAATTCTGACCCAAGACTGCTCTCTCTCCCCTCTTTTATCTTTGTTATAGATGGGACAAATTGGTTCCAAAAAAGTCACCACTTAACTGCTTTCTCAAACACTGCAAAGAATTAGATCCTCAGACATTCAAATAAAAACCTGACTGTCTTTTGTAAGGAGGCATGACCCCAGTATTCCGTGGGTTGGTTTCTTGAAGGAATTCAGATCCACCTGTACTCACAGAGTTTTCTTGTTAGCACAGCCTTAAAGAAAAATCAAGGTTATTAAGTTCTTCAGGATATCTGACTCCATTTCCAGGCACTCACAAACTAGTTGTGGATACAGGCTTCCAAGTATTTGTTCACCTGAAATGTAGCCAGGATCTCAGGTTAGACATTGGTAAAGGCATATATTTCTGTCAGCTTGGTCCTACTTTTCATAGGTACTATCTGCCATTCACCTATGAACTTATAAAGTGTAAAGACTTGTTCCCAATGCCTGACCCAGTAGATAAGAATCATCTGGACAGATCTATATGGGTTATAAGGGTAGTGGTTGTTTTAGATTCAGTTAGTCATCACAGAACTCAACAGCAACTCTCTCATTCAGTGTTAACAACTAGGTTTGGTTTTATAGAATTTTATTAAATGCCTTTGGTGTATATATTAAATTTTATGTGCAGTTCAATCTCTCTGAGGTAGAATTTGGCCTTTCCACTTCAGACCAGAACATGTTTTGTCTCAAAATGTTCTTTAAATTCCCCTTTCGTGGGTCAGGCTGGCCCTCTGACTCTGTGACATGGAGAAAGAAGAAAAAGAAAGCAATCAAAAGTAAGGAACTGTGATTATCATTTATCTCATGATATAAAACTCTATTTCTGTTACTCATTAAAAGCCAAAAGAACGGTTACAGTAGATCACTTTATGTACTATATAAAGATAATCTTGTGCTTTCTATAAGGTTTACCTGGGAATTTTGCAAGTCCAATACTTTAACAGTATGTACACAGGTAGTATTAATTTATCATGTATGTATTTTGGGTTCAGCTCTCTCTTATTTTCTTTTCCTTTTGAGACAGGGTTTCTCTGTAGTTTTGAACCTGTCCTGGAACTCCCTCTGCAGACCAGACTGGCCTCAAACTCACAGAGATCTGCCTGCCTTGTCTCTGCCTCCTGAGTGATGGGATTAAAGGCATGTGCCACCATCGCCAGCTCAACACTCTCTTATTAAGGTAGTGGTAATGTTTTGCTGTTTCACAAGATGGCTAGATTTTTTTTTTCAAAATGGAAAACAAAGCTAGAAAACTTAAACAAGTTGCAAAGGTCTGAGCAACTTATATAAGATATACAAAAAGTCAAAGTTCAATATACTACTGATAATTCTCTGCTTAAACCAATGGAGTTATTGATCCTTCCTTCATAATAATTACAATGATTGGATTAACAAATAAAAACATAAGTGTAATCAAAGGTTATTTATTTAATTTTTGCCTAAGTAGTTAAAAGCACCAGACTGGTGCATACCTTCTGGTACACAGAATTACCTTCTGGATGTTTAATGTCCACATATAGAAGCTATACTAATATGGTCAGAGGGACTAAAATCGAGAATAGGTCCTCTCTTGCCTTTCAAGGTCAAGTAGGGTCTGGAGACATCTCTTTAAAAATATTCTGTACTTGTGAGAAATCACCTGTTTTCTTGTTCAGGGAAGCTATGGAGACTCCAGCTAGTGAGCTGTAACCAGTGTCCCGCCTACAAAAGAGGAGGGTTAATACAAAGGAAAAATTTCTTCCAGGCTTCCAAGTGAAGCTATGGTCAAGCAGTGTCTTTGAATTATCTTCAGATAGATATAACAACTGATAAAAAGGAAGGCTTGGGGAATCAGAGGTTTCTCTTAAACTTAAGTGCCCCCTAAGGACCAAATCCTAAAGTGACATTGACAGATTACTTTTGGCCACCTGCGTGGTCTTAAACACCCAACAGTAAAGTATGTCATAGAATAAAATTATTACTGTCTCTTTAATGGTTAAAGGAATCACATTCCCTGGACATTAAGCTTAAATCCATATGAGATGTTTTACACAACTACTTCTTTTTGATAAGAAAAACTCTGCCCAGATATAGGACCGCATGACCTCTCCTAAATTAAACATTGTAACACCTACCTGCAGTCAAGAGAAACAAGCATACTATTGTTTTAAACTAAAAATCAAATGGTGGTTAAATTTCTTTTCTCTCCCTCTCTATAATCAATATTGTGATAACTTCACACTGATTCTAGCCATTCCAACAGCTATCAAAGCCTTGGAACAACTGCTACAGTACAGGACTTTTCTGGGAATGGTGACCCTATGGATATAGTCTTGGATATAGTAAAGTGGCTTCTAGCATCGTCCTTTTCCTTCCTTCTTCCCCTCTGCTTCTGCAGATAGTCCTACAGATGGAGTACCAGGTGCACTGCTTGCCAAAATTTGGCCAGAGCACTCTGACAAAGCCCCAGGAGCCTGCCTCATTAGAGTCCTCTCTCTCTCTTGACTCCCTATCACCAAGAAGCAGCTAAAAGAGTCACTGCCCCCTTTTCCTGACAGCAGCCATTGTCAATTTTTGAGGGGGGGGGGGAATAAAGGAGAGTTAGAGAACATAGAAAGATTAGGAAAACAGAACAGGCTTCCTGAGATGGATGCTTCTTGTTCCCAAAATATATTGTCAGGAGAAACTACGGGAAGGCATGGGGGCAGATATCTAAAGAATAGTAATAGGGAACAGGAAAGGATCTGGAAGTCCTATAAAATACCCAAGCCACTGTCTGTTTAATGGAATTCCAGCCTTAGACTTCTCCCATCCTAAATGTATAAAAGTTTTTATTTCTGCTTTCTCCATCCGTTGGCCTTTTGTTTGTCCTGATCAATCAATTCTTTATTAATGCCGGGAAACAAACTCAGCAATCCCCTAGACAACTGCTGACACCTCTGTTTGATTACATAAGGGCTAAAAGAATACAACCTACCAAAACAACTTGACAGAGAATGCTGGAACAAGACTTTGAAATGAAGAGAGAACTAGGCATAGTCAGGAAGGTTGTAGAAAGAAAATAAATGGAGCTATAATTACTGCAACAAAAATAAGATTAAAGTACAAAGACATCAAAAAAGACTACAATCAACACACACTTTTCAATAATAACTTTAAATATTAATTGCCTCAACTCTTCAATCAAAAGATGCAATTTGGCTGAATGGAATATAAAATAAAACATGTCTTTCCATTGTTTATAATAAATTTACCTTAACTTTAAAGGTAGGGACTATTTTAAAGTAAGTATTCTAAGAAATTTATGACTGGGAAACAAACAAGCTTTGAAACCTTAATATCTGACAAAATAGACTTCAAACTAAACTAATCAAAAGAGATAAAGAAGGGTACTTCATTCTAAGCAAGGAAACAATCAAGAAGACATTATAATCCTAAACATATATACACTAAATGCTTGTGTACCCAATTTCATAAAAAGTGGACCACTGGAAATTACAACAGGGGTCCTCTGAAACATTGGATCATCCAGACCATCTGCTCCTATCAGAGATTTTTCAGAGGGCCCTCCTTGATCAAACCGTATTTTTCTTATCCAAGAATGAATCCACAGCCTCTCACTTCCTGTGGAAACAAAAGCAAAACCTCTTCTCCAAAATAGCATATCTTTTAATTTAAGTTTTGAAATCAAGGCATTTTCAAAATATATAGGTTGGATTAATCCAGCAGCATTCATAATCAAATGTCCTTTAGCAGCTGTTGTTCCTTCTTCATCAGTCAAACAATTCAAAGACAGCACAATAACATACAGTATCCAGATCTCTGTGTACTTTCCCTCTTGACATGGATGCTATGCCTGGGCAGATGGGAGCTGGGAGCACTAGTTTTTCTCCTGAACCAAGGTGGCTAGGTTTGTGTCCTTGTCTGGCCTGTGCCAGCAGCTAAAAAGCCTCAGGCAAATGATTTTTTTCATGAATTTGTATCCCAAAAGTTGGGTGACAGACGGAGCACAATTAATAAAAACTTAGAAACAGAAATTAGGGTTCAACCTGAAGGTCAGAAAAGCAAAAGAGCCAGACACTGGCTCTTACCTCTACCTCAGTCTGAAATGGTGATCCTGCCTCCCAGAATCACAGAATGAGACTGAGACTGAGAGCTGCCTCCTCTTATTTTGTAATTCTCTCTAGTTCTGGGATTAAGGGCATGTACCACTACCACCTGGTTTCTATGGCAAGCTAGTGTGACTACTGGGATTAAAGGTGTGTGTCATTGCTGCCTTGTCTGTAAGGCTGGCCAGTTTGGCTGTTTTACCTTTCTGATCCTCAGGCAAGCTTAATTAAGATACAAATGAAATGCCACTACAGGCTTGCATCCCCTGGCTTACTTAACCTACGTTCTTACAGAACCAAGGACCACCAGCTCAGGGGTGGCACCACCCACCATGGGCTGGGCTTTCCGTCATTGATCACTAACTGAGAAAATGCCTAACAACTGAATCCCATAGAGCCATTTTCTCAACTGCCTTTCTGTCTAATGATTCTAGCCTGTGTCAAGCTGACCTAAAACTAGTCAGCACATTCATCATCTATAAAATAGATGCAGTTAACAATGTTCTCAGGCTAGGTCACCTTAACCTGAGAACAGCTCCTAACATTTTTGTTGTTCAAATGTAGTTGAAGGGGTTATGCCATCTACTCCCAATCACCAAACCCTTGCCCTCCAGCTCCTGGGATTGTCCATGCCAGCAACAAGAGATAATAAAAATGTAACTACTGGATGGTTATTCAGCAATGATTTTTTAAAAATAAAAGGGAGGCATGTAGAAGAAATGTCAAAATAATCAGAATTAAAAACTGAAGTGACCTGCCAAAAAGTAAGTAAAGAAAGATGGTTGTGAAATAATAGATATCGCACTGTAAATCTGCACAGAGACCACTACAACCTTCTACAAAAAGTAGTTCCTGTGAGAATCCTTGCACAGCAATGATCTATTCAGTCTCAGACTAATGCTACTGTCTTTGGTAACCATTGCAGCCGCAATCAAGGCTACAGCTCTGGAGCTGCAAAGGGACAGCTCTGAAGGGAAAGGTATCCTGACTCGTTGAAAAGTCAGGCAATACCTGGAGCTGGGGTGTGGTGGGGAATGGTCTTTCTGTAAGATGCAGCAATCCTGCTCCTTTCCTAGAGAGAGCTGTTAGAGCTGAGCTCTGCTCTGTTCCCCTAAGGGAATGTCTCAGCAAAGGTTCTTTTCTCTGCTGGTGAAAGAAGATCTTCACCCAAAACTCTTTTGAGAAATAGATTTGGGAGGGAGGAGTACAGGAGAATGGCTGCCTCTACCAGGGTGGTGACAGACAGCTAGCAACAGAAAAAGCAAAGGGGCTTGTAAAGGTCTTCTTAGGGGTGGGGTTTTCTCAGAAGATTTTCTGCTCAGGGATTAGTTAGTTTTTCTGCTCAGGGATTGGTTAGTTTAGTTGGTCAGGGGCAGAGTTGGCTCTGGTTTCAGGGCCAAACTGTGTTTCTTTCACTGGCCTTTTTTAGCCTTTTGACTCAGTTTTCAGGGCTAAGGCATATTTCTTTCACTGGCTCTGGTTCCAGGACCAAAGTACTCAGGGGTTGGTTGGTTTCCTGCTCAGGGACTGACTGGTTTCCCTGCTCAGGGATTGGCTGGTTTCCCTGCTCAGGGATTGGCTGGTTTTGTGTCCAGTTGGTCAGGGACAGAGTTGGCTCTGGTTTCAGGACCAATCTGTGTTTCTTTCACTGGCCCTTATTTATTTATTTATTTATTTGTTTGTTTGGGATTTTCGGCTCTAGATTTGGAGCCAGGGCATATCTCTTTCACTGACTCTGGTTCCAGGGCCAAAGTGTGTTTCTTTGGCTCTGGTTTCACAGTCAGGGTGCTTTTCTTTAGCTCTGGGTTCAGAGCTAAAATGTTTCTTTCACTGGCTAGGGTTTCAGATCCAGGTTCTGGGTTTAAGGTCAGGGTGTTATATTTCATGCTCAGGGGTTGGTTGGTTTCCTGTTCAGGGATTGGTTGGTTTCTTTGGCTAGGCCTTTTACCCTACAGCAGGCAAGGATTGTTGTTCATAATATCTGATATAAATCTTATAATTTTCATCTTTACAAACTCCTTTTTGTCTATGTAGTCTTTTTTCATGTATTCTCCTTTTCATATTAAAACACAATATTTGTATATCATATAGGGTACATTACAGTATTATAGTACATGTATATTAACTAATATTTTAAATAAAATTGGTAAGCCTCTTCAAACACTAATCATTTTAATGTGTTGGAAATTTTGTAATCACTTTTAATTCATTTCATTTTTAGTACATTTTCAAATTTGAATATAATGACATCACTTCCCCCTTTCCTCTCTTTGTCCCTCATATGTCCCTACCCTCTAACCCCTGCCATGTTTTCCCTTCACTCTCGAATGATAGCCTCTTTCTCATACATATATGCAAGAATTCTGCCCATTATTCCATGATGTTTCCTGAGTCATAGATGCAGATCTTTTTATCTGTGGGTATTATAATAATAAGACTTACAATTTAGTTAGTTAATAATTTAGAATTTTGCTGGTCTAGCAAAATGAAGGTATTAATTTCTCTTCCAAGATCCATGACCTCACTAACCCCAGGTAGTTGACTAGGTTCTGTTACTAGGCATTGTTGACAGAGGTTTCTGTCCCACCCTGTCCTACAGCTGTTTAGTCCCAAATAAATCACACAGAGGTCTACATCAATTATAAACTGATTGGCCTAGTATCTCAGGCTCTTCTTATTAACTCTTTCTTACATCGTACATTAACCCATTATTCTTGTCTGTGCTAGCCATGTGGCTTGGTACCTTACTCAGCGATGCAGTCACATCTTGCTTCCTCTGCATCTAGGTCATGAGTGCAGACTGCAGAATCCTCTTCCCAGAATTCTCCTGTTCTCATTGCCCCATCTCTATTTCCTGCCTGGTCACCCTGCCTATACTTCCTGCCTGGCTACTGACCAATCAGCATTTTATTAAAAATAATACAAGTGACAAGATAAAAGACCATTGTCCCACAGCAAGGCATTTCTCTCCTGTTGAATGGAACCTTACCATAAGAGTCACTGTTACACCTTTAGAAATATCTTACCATGCTGGCCATTGTTGTTCTTCATAGGTGTATCTGGGTAGGACTATTAATTGCTTCCCTTACATGGCAGCTTGTACTATAGAAGCTAGACCACAGGAAAGAGGCTTTCAGGAGAGGTCCTGCTCAGTCTAAGACCCATGCCCTGTGTGGTGTGTGTGTGGTCTTCAAAAATAGGGGTTTATCTTCAACTTCCAATAAGCAACCAAGGATAACAGCACTAGCCTACATTGTTTAAATATAATGGCATTACTCCCCCTTTCCCTCCCTTCAGCTCCTTCCATGTCCCTGTCCTTCAATTCTACCCATGTACTCTCCTTACCCTCAAATTGATCTATCTATCTATCTATCTATCTATCTATCTATCTATCTATCTATCTATCTACCTACCTACCTACCTACCTACCTAGATATCAATCTATCTCTATATATGAAATATTTATGAGGGTATTGATATATATGCAATCATTTTTGTCTCTGTAATCCCAGCTTCCAGCCTCCATCTTTGGAGGGCCCCTTTTCTGAGCCCACCAAACCTTGACCTCTCCCCAGGAAAGGTCAAGATCACTCCCACAGTATATTTAAACTGCTCCCCAGAAAATAAACACATGGTCTTTGTTCTTCCTCTGTGGTGTCTTGTCGGCTTTCTGTTACCCCCTCAGGGCCACCCGAGAGCACAGGCATCCAATTAAACCTGGATATCTTTTAATTTGGTCGATTTGGTCTGATTGGGATTATTTGAGTTGGCAGAGAGGCTCATTTTTAGGAATATCCCTAACATTTTGAAGGTCCTGCAAGGAGAGGGTCCCATGGGTTCAAGGCCACACATGTTGGAAAGTGCCCTTATTGCCCATGTCTTCTGCCAGGCTCAAATTGGCTTCCAGGCTAGATCAGCTTCATCTTGGTGAGTCCCCCCCCCCTTTTTTGCTTATGCTACTAGGGTTTGGGGGACCCATTCGTGTTTACTTTTGTTGATTTTCGGGCTTTTTATTGAAGTTGTGATCACACGGTGAAAGTCCAGTTCAAGTGACTGAGCCAGGCTTAGCTGAGGTGAAATTGTGTGGCCAGAGATGCTTACCAGTCAATTTTCACAACCCCATTTTTGACTCAAGAGTTGTCCCAGTGGATGCACTGTGATAGACTTGAGCCCCACAATTGAGCATAGGCTACAGATGGGTTCATTCGAAGCCAGATTTGTTATCACCCCTGGGCTGCCTCCTACAAAATCTTTATAAATTGGGGCTGTCTGATACAATCTGTCCTGAAAGGCTACTTTCTCCATGCACTAAGATTTGTCCTCAATACGACCTTGACAATGGGATGGGATGGCCACCAGAGGGAACTCTTGAGTTTTTCATCTTCCAGGACCTAGAAAAATTTTGCCACTGTGGAGATAAAAGGACAGAACTCTCATATGCCCACGGTTTCTGGGCACTGCACCCTCGTCCCTCCCTCGGTAGCCAGTGTCTTACAGCATTGGTTTTGGTTGCCATGGTCACAGTGCCTCCAAATTCCCAGTCATCTGGAAATTGGGATCCTGATAGTTCTGCCATGACTGGGCATCCAGAGTCCCTGGCCCCTCCCCTACTCCCTCAAAGCCTTGCTATCCAACCCCCTCCTATGGAAAAACGTTCTCCACATTCCCCCCTTACCCACCCCTACCTACCCCCTCCCCAGCCAAACAGGAAGTTCAAGGTTAATTTTCTCCCTACCCACCTTCCTCCCCTCCCCTCCTTCCTACTGTTTTTCTCTACCCCCCTATGCCTCAACCTACTTCTTGGACCCACTCTACACACTGGACTAACCCCTCCTAATCCTCCCCCATCTTCTCCCTTACCAGATCTCATCATAACTGTAATTCTTTTAGCCACCCATAAGGCTGCACTTCCGGGTTCTAAAGCTGGCGCATGTACCCCCTGTGTGTGAATACGTGGGTTGCCCGCCATCTACATCATCAGCATCTGATGCAAAAGCCCCTGAATGCATGTGCAAGGCATAGCATCGCCCGTCATCAGCGTCTGACGTAGGCACGACTTTCCCCTCGCGCACATGTGCTAGGAAGCCTTTAAAAGCTGGGCATGCCATTTTTAACCCCCCCCCTTCTTTCCACACCATTTCCCTCGGCCTGTGAGCACAAACCCTCTTAATAAATTCCTATGTCAGTTTGTTTGCATCTCATGTCCTCTTTTCATTTCTGCCTGACATTTTTATCTGGTGCCAAGACTCGAGAGATTCGCCCTCCCTAGGCCCCTATCCCAGGGCCGGAATTTCCAGCCACTGGCCCCTGTCCTGGGGCCGGGACCTACCCTGGACTCCTGGGACCAGAATCACAACCAGGGATTTCTCAAAAACGACCCATGTGATCCATCTGCCTGAGCACGGCCCCTCCGAACAACACTGGTGAGTGTTCCCATTCCAGCCAGTTTAACCGTTTCTTTGAACCTAAGGAATTGACCATTGAGCTCCCGGCAACCCTCTGGTGTTCCTAGAGACATGGGGACTGCCCCCAACCACGGTCTTCAAGGCCTTGGTTGTTCCCTTCACTGGCACTCAACTTCAGCTCGCTTCCCTTAGTTAAGCTCATGTTTGGGATACCCCGGCCAACCCACCCGTGACTGAAGGCCCAGGGTCCTTCAGGTCTTCATCTTTTCTCTTTTTCTTCTCTTTTCTTTTTTCTTCCCTCATCGTAAATGCCGCTCGGAGTGGCCCTAGGCCTCTCTGATTTCTGAGTCACCCAACCAGATCCAGCTAGGCCATAACACCCCACTCGTGGTCAGAGGACGCTCGTCCATGAGTCCTGGGTGTTCGCACCGATTTGCACGCCCTATATAATTCTATCTAATAACCTACTTCCTGAAGAGAACAGGCGAGTTTGGGAGCAGGCCAGGCAACAAGCAGACGAGATTCACCAAACCCTTGCCTCCCACCCTCCCGGGGCAGAGGCAGTCCCAGAGCAAGAGCCACACTGGGATTAATTAATAATACTCCAGGTGGAATCGTAGCTAGGGACTGGTTTTTGACTTGTCTCCTGGCAGGTCTCCATAAGGCTGCCCTCAAGCCAGTAAATTACACTAAACTCTCAGAGATTATTCAGGATATGAAGGAAAATCCTTCCGCATTTTTGGAATGCCTCACAAAGGCTCTGTTACAGTATACCAACTTAGATCCAGAAACTATAGAAGGCAGGCAGACCTCATGACCCATTTTTTAAATCAGTGCTACTCTGACATTAGAGCTAAGCTTAGATGTTTGGAGAAAGACCCCTTGAAGGCAGGCAGAAGTCCTAGAGGTTGCTTTTAAGGTGTACGATGCGAGAAATGACAAAGCCTGCAATCACTGTCACGTGGTAGCCATGGCCTCCCGACCGGCCAAGGTGAAAGACCACCTGATCTGTGCTGTCCGTGCTGCTCCCTCACTCCCCTGGGGCGCGAGAACTGCCAGGTCCATGTTTCAAATGTGATAAAACCGGTCACTGGGCCTGAGCATGCCCTAATCCTCATCTTAGTCCTAGGAGACCTTGTCCAAGGTGTCACAGGGAAGGACATTGGGCAGTAGATTGTCCTCATGCACATAGTGGCATGGAGACATCGGACCCAGGAAATTCCCAAGTTGACCTTCTAGGTCTGGCCATGGATGAGTGAGGCTTCCTGGGCTCCTTTGACCCAACCACAACTGTCATCTGTAATAAGGAGCCATGGGTAATTATCACGGTATCGGGAAGGTCCATGTCCTTTCTCTTGGATACTGGAGCCACATACTCGATACTGAGGGAATTCTGGGGGCCTACCTCTCCTTCTAGTTTCCCTATTGTTGCAGTAGGGGGACAGCCTTATCTACCTCAACAGACTCCACCACTTACCTGTGTATTTAGAGACATTTATCTCACTCATTCATTTTTAGTTATGCCAACCTGTCCAGTGCCTCTCATGGGAAGGAATGTTTTAACAAAGGTAGGAGCCTCCATTTCTTTTGCTCCTCCCATTTACCTTACCCCAGACTCACCAGCAGTTCCACTCCTTTTTCTCCTAGCTCCCCAACCTTCCAAGCCTAATGCCTCTTTTCCTCTACCAGCCTCCCAGGTAGACCCCCATGTCTGGGACACCCAAAACTCCTCTGTTGCTAAACACCATTCCCCTATTGTTATCCAATTACAGGACCCTACTAAGTACATTACACAAGCTCAGTACCCTCTCTCTCTCTCCAGAGCCTTAAGGGACTTAAGTCTATTATCTCTGACCTTTTAAGAAAAAGCTACTTCGCCCAACCTCTTCTCCCTTCAACACCCTATACTTGCTGTTAAAAAATCTAATGGAACTTATCATCTGGTTCAAGACCTCTGGCTCATTAACTCCGCAGTGGTCCCTCCCCACCCAGTGGTCCCTAACCCTTACACACTTCTTTCCACTATTCCTCCAGGAACCTCCCACTTCTCAGTTCTAGATCTCAAGGATGCTTTTTTCTCTATTCCTCTCAGCCCTCAATCTTAAAACATCTTTGCCTTCACCTAGACTGACCCTGACACTCACCTCTCCACACAGCTCACCTGGACTGTCCTTCCCCAGGGATTCCGGGACAGCCCACAACTGTTTGGCCAGGCTTTAGCTTCTGACCTGCTCTCACTGTCTCTCCCTAAATCTAAGCTCATACAGTATGTGGACGATATTTTACTTTGCAGCCCATCATTGGAGATCAGCAAAACTGATACCTCCACCCTTTTAAATTTCCTGTCCAAAAGGGGCTATAGAGTCTCACCTTCTAAGGCCCAACTGTCTACTACTCAGGTTGTTTATTTGGGATTAACTATAACCCCAACCAGGCTATCACTCTAGACAGAAAAAAAACTAATTCAATCTCTTGCAGTTCCTTCCACCAAAGAAGAGGTTTTATCATTCCTAGGAGTGGCTGGCTTCCTGCATTCCTGGATCCCCTCTTTTTCTCCCCTTGCCCGCCCCTTATATGAAGCAGCTCTCGGCATGAGCCCCTTCTCCATCCTGTTACTAAACCCTTCCAGAGACTACAGCAGGCCCTTATCCAGGCCCCAGCTCTTCATCTTTCAAATTTAACTCGCCCCTTTTCTCTTTATGTAACAGAGAAGGAGGGATATGCCCTTGGGGTCCTAGGACATCAGCTGGGACCTTCTTTTGCACCTGTAACATACCTGTCAAAGAAGATGGACCTCACCACTCGGGGCTGGGCACCCTGCATACATGCCTTAGCGGATGCTGAGCTTCTTATTCGTGAGTCAAAAAAAGCTAACCTTTGGGTCACCCACCGATGTCTTCTCTCATCATACCCTGTCCCACCTCTTAACTTACAAAGGCTTTCAAACCCTACCCCCTTCCGGAGTTCTTTCCCTCCAGGTGGCACTGGTAGAAGATGTCACACTCACTTTCCAATGCTGCCCACCCCTTAATATCTCAAATCTCCTACCTCAACCTAATGTTAATGATTCCCCATCTCACTCCTGCATAGAGATCCTAGAGGATCTACTGCCTCACCCCTCACATATACAGGAGGGTAAACTGTCCCAGGCCACATATACCTGGTACACAGATGGCAGCTCCTTTTTATGTGATGGGACCCGTAGAGCAGGCTATGCCATAGTATCAGATACTGAGATAGTGGAGTCACAGGCACTCCCTGCCCATACCACTAACCAACAGGCTGAGTTGATAGCTCTTACCCATGCCTTTCAGTTAGCACAGGGACAATCTTTAAATGTTTACACAGACTCCATATATGCCTTTCATATCCTTTGTCCCACATGGCTATCTGGAAGGAGTGCAGGCTTCTTACAACAAAAGGAGGATCCATAACTAACTCAGGCTACATTATAAACCTGTTAAAAAGCCTCCCATATCCCCAAAGCTATAGGAATTATTCACTGTTGGTCTCATCAGACCGACAGTTCCATTATTTCCAAGGGAAATAATCGGGCTGACTGAGAAGCTAAAACAGAAGCATTCCAAAGCCCAAACCTTCCTCAATCACCTCAGGGGTTTCATACAGTACAGCCCACATTGTGTACATACAGTGTACATACAGTACACATTCTCACAGACACCTCCTGATACCCAGCAAATCCTGTCCTACCTACATCAGCTCTATCATCCTAATAACAAAGCTCTGCTTCATTTTTTCAAGGCTCACCTCCAACACACCCCTGAGGACTTAAAGTTTTTAAAAGCTATCACTGTCTCTTGTCAAATCTGTCAAAAGTCAGATCCCAAGACCAAATACTGTAGCTTCCCTATTCCCACCCACCACGCCAAGGGGCTCCCTTCCAGGAACTGACTGGCAGCTGGATTTTACTCATATGCCCACAGTCAGAAGAGTTAAATATCTCCTGGTCTTGGTGGATACAATGTCTGGGTGGGTTGAAGCGTTTCCCACCACTAACAAGAGGGCCCAGACAGTCTCTGATGTTCTTCTCCGAGAAATCATCCCCTGGTTTGGAATCCCAACTTCTCTTCAGTCAGATAAGGGCCCTGAGTTCACTTCCCAGATTTCCCAAAACTTGTCTAAGGCTCTTAACATCCCTTGGCATTTTCATATCCCATACCACCCTCAGTCTTCAGGGAAGGTAGAACGAACTAACCGTTCCTTAAAAAATGTTCTTGTTAAAAACAGGAACTTCACCTCAACTGGGTAAAACTCTTACCTCTGGCCCTACTAAGGCTTAGGGCCCTTCCCAAAGGCCCCCTTTTCATCTCACCCTTTGAATTCTTGTATGGGCGGCCAGTTTTAACCCCCAGCCTCTCACCTAAAACTTCTCCCCTTCCTGATTACCTGCTTACCCCCTGTTAACTCATCTGCGCTCCCTATTGTGGGATTTTACGGACCACTCATTCATTACCTCAACCATGTGCTAACCCATGCCCACCACTGATTAAAATAGGAGATCAGGTATTATTTTCTCCCCCAAGCCAACGTCCCTCACCCTTTTCCCTTAAATGGCAGGAACCTCTCAGAATAATTCTTTTGACTCCCACAGCTGCAAAGCTCAAGGGACTTCCTCATTGGTTTCACCTGTCACATCTTAAACCGTTTACTCCTCCAGCTCAAGATGACCTCTCATACAAAGTAACTCAGACAGGACCCTGTTCCCTTAGGTTCCAGAGGACACCAACTTCAGCCTCTCTTACTCCAGTTCAAAAAAAATAAATAAATAAAGGTTCCATCCTTATTCAACTCTCTTGTGCCAATATACTTTCCTTTCTCCTCTTTTTCCTATATACAACTTCTCCATATACCTCCAATGTCATGCTTAAATTTCCAAATAACCACTCAGCTGTTGTTATAGGGACCATCATCAAACATAGAGCTGGAGGTACAAGGACTATCAAAAGCCCAGGTGGTAATAAACAATAATAAATTTGTGGCCCCAAACTCCAAAAAAATCTTACAAAACAAACCTTAACAGGCTCATCACTGACTGCAACAGTGTCTCCTGGATATTGAGGTAATGCCATGATCATAATCATACGCTGTTAATATATCTAAAATCTATTTCTTTTCAAGACATTTTATAAGCTCCAGGGAGCCAGTTTGACCCACCTAAACGAGACCAGACTCACCTGGAATAAGTATTATTTAATTATTTTTTTGTCATTCCTGGTCTCGGGAACCCCTAACCCCCCTCTATCTTCCATTTTAAAAATAAGTATCATTTAATTCTTTCTTCATCATTTCTGGTCTCAGGAACCCCTAACCCCCCATCTTCCATCTTAAACCTCCCCTCTATTAATCACTAGCGTTGTAATAAGAGCAGTGGGGCTGCGTCCCCAGCACCCCGGCCGCCTGCTAGCTTATGCCTCGAAATAATTACACAGACACTGTATTCTTTTAAACACTGCTTGGCCCATTAACTCTAGCCCTTACAGGCTAATTCTCATATCCCGATCAACCCATCTCTAATAATCTGTGTAGCATCAGTCTTACCGGGAAAGATTCTAGCCTACGTCCATCCTGGGTCTGAGCTTCACGCGTCTGTCCGGGAGAGGGGAGCATGGCCTCTTAGCTCACTTCCTCTTCCTCCCAGCATTCTGTTCTGTTTACTCCTCCCACCTATGTTTTAACCTATGAGACCAAGCAGTTTCTTTATTACTTAACCAATGACCTTCCTCCATCACACTAGAATCTAAATTTTTTTCTCCCAAATGTAATTTTTGTTTTTCCAGCATCTTGCGAGGTCCAAGCTGCCAGATGACCCAGTTCCTCAGAGTCTGGAAAATAGTCTTAATCAGCCACCCCAGGATGCGATCAGACATCCCAAACTCCTCGACGCCCACAAAGTCAGCATGAAGCAGTTATGAAAGACCTTGCTGAGTCCCATTCCCACCCATTAAGATCCTCAACCCCCCCCCAAATTGTTATAATAAACGAAAGAGTGAAATGTAATTCTTTTAGCCATCCGTAAGGCTGCACTTCTGGGTTCTAAAGTTGGCGCATGTACCCCCTGCATGGGTCACCCACCATCTGCGTCATCAGCGTCTGATGTGCTCACACAAAAGCCCCTGAATGCATGTGCAAGGCATAGCATCGCCCGTCATCAGCGTCTGACGTAGGCATGACTTTCCCCTCGTGCACATGTGCTAGGAAGCCTTTAAAAGCTGGGCATGCCATTTTTACTCCCCCCCCCCTTCTTTCCACACCATTTCCCCGGGCCCATGAGCACAAACCCTCTTAATAAATTCCTAGGAGGGTTCGTTTGTCTCATGTCCTTTTCTCATTTCCGCCAGACATTTTTAATAACCCTGCCCTTCTCTGCCCTCTCCGGGAGGTAGAGGGAGCCATTGGCATTATTAAAGTCCATGTTCCCTTCTCTCTTCCAGATCTCAATCAAATAGAAAAGTAGTTGGGTTCCTTCTCTGCTAATCCTTCTGTTTATATTAAGGAGTTTCACTATCTGTCCCAGGCCTATGATCTAACCTGGTATGGCTTCTATGTCATCCAGGCTTCTATTCTGACTCCTGAAAAGGGAAGTAGAATTCAGGCAGCAGCTAGACAGTATGCAGACCAGACTCATCTAGTAGACAGTGCAGTCCCTGTGGGACTGCCACCCACAAAACCCTATTGGGATTATCAACCTGACCAAAGCAGTCAACAAAGGTGGGACATCATGGTTTGTTGCCTCCTTCAGGGTATGGAGATTGTCTCAGAAAAAGTAGTTAATTTTGATAACTTTGAGAGATCACACAGCTAGCTGAAAAAAACCCAACCATTTTTTAAACTGATTATAAGAGACCATGGTCCAATATACTAGACCGAACCCAGCCTCCCCAGCGGGAGCCACGGTCCTGGCTACCCATTCCATTTCTCAGTCAGCACCAGATATTAGAAAAAAGTTTTAAAAGGTTGAGGAGGGTCCCCAAACCCCTATACAGGAATTGGTGAGAATGGCCTTTAAAGTTTTTAGTGCCCGAGAAGAAATAGCTGAGTCCTCCTGACAGACAAGGCTGCAACAGATGGCAACACTCCAAGCGCTCAAGCCCTAGCAGCTGCCCTGAGGCTACCGGGACCCCCAGAAGGTGAACAAGGGAAGTCAACCATGAGACTTCATCCTGGAAGAGCTCAGCCTAAGTCAACCTCACCAGCAAGCTGCTTCAAATGTGGTCTAAATGGGCCTCCTATGAGGCCATGCCCCATCTGCCAGCAACCTGAACACTGAAAATCACAATGCCTCCATGCAGGCTCGTCTTCTATGCCATTCCACGGAGGTCTAGCCTCACCAACATCAGCGAGTGAGACTATGCCAGCCTTTGAACTTCTCAGCCTCAAGGAGGATTGATGCATCCCAGACTTGATGACTCCCATAGCCCTCTCCAAGCCTAGGGTAACACTGCAGGTAGCAGGTAAGTCTGTTGCTTTTCTTTTGGACACAGGAGCTACCTACTCTGTTTTAACATCTCACTTGGGCCTTACGTTCCCCTCACCAATTTCAGTCATGGAGGTAGACAGATCCTGCTATTCCCCACTTACAACTTTGCCACTGGCCCGCATTCTTGCAGGGCAATTCTTCTCTCATTCGTTCTTAGTTATACCTGCTTGCCCTGCACCTTTACTGGGTTGAGATATCCTTAGCCCCTTCAGGGCCACACTCACTTTGCCCCCCCACACACTCTCCTAAGTCACACTTTTTTCTCACTTTAACAGCCTCACATGTTTCTACCCCAGACTGTTCTGTCCCTACCCTCCCTGATCCAGTAGATCCCCAAGTATGGGGCACTTCCACTCCTGTGGTTGCTACTCACCACCAGCCAGTGCTAGTTCACCTTAAAGATCCTTTGTCCTTCCCTTCCAGACCCCAGTTTCCTATTTCTGAAACCCACCGCCAAAGCCTTAAGCCTATTATCACCTGTCTCCTGTCTCAAGGACTTCTGATTCCTATTGACTCACCCTGCAACACTCCAATCCTTCCCATGGGTAAGCCCTCTGGTGCTTACCACTTGGTTCAAGACCTCCGCCACATAAATGAGGCAATCATTCCAGTTCACCCACTAGTTAACAACCCATATAATCTCCTGTCTAACATTCCTCCTACCACCTCCTACTTTACTGTTCTGGACCTAAAATGCCTTCTTTATTGTCCCTTTACACCCTGACTCATACTTCCTCTCTGCCTTCACCTGGGAGGACCCTGACACCCAATCCTCCAGACAGCTTACATGTACTGTTCTCCCTCAGGGTTTTCTGGACAGCCCCCATTTCTTTGGCCAAGCTCTGGCTTGAGATCTCTCAAACGTGGACCCAGGTCCTAGACACTCCTCCAGTATGTTGATGATCTCCTTCTCTGCAGTCCTACATTGTCTTTGTCCCAACAGTCCACCTCTGCACTCCTGAATTTCCTCAGATCACTGAGATATTGAGTCTCACCAAGGTTCAGCTGTGCTCTCCTACAGTGGTATATTTGGGTGTTCAACTTAGCCCGGGGTCTAAGACTCTCATCTCTGACAGGGTCCAGGCCCTGTAGGATTTACAGCCCCCAACCACAGGGGCTCAAATTCTCTCATTTTTGGGCCTCCTAGGGTTCTTCCTCCATTGGATCCCTAACTTTGCCATTACAGCCAAGCCTCTGTACCAGGCAGCCAAAGAGACCTCCATGGGTCCTCTCACCCACCCGGACATTGTCTGCCGCCACTTCTCTCTACTGCAAGATGCCCTTATAAAAGACCCTGGATCTTGCCACGAAGCCTTACCATCTCTATACAGATGAGAGGTTAGGAGTGGCCTCAGGAGTTCTAACCCAACAGGCTGGGCCTTTTTATCCAATCAGCTGGACCTCACCGTATATAGATAGCAACTGTGCCTGAGAGCCCTGGCAGCAGCCGCTGAACTCACTCAGGAGGCTCTCAAGATCACCTTGTCCAAGCCAATTACAGTATATTCCACCCACCACCTCTCAGACCTTCTGAGACACTCCTCTCTCTCTCTTCTTGGGCTTTCATGAGTCCAGGTATTTTACTTACTGTTTCTAGAAAACCCCCAAGTTACTTTGGCCTCCAGTCCTGCCCTAAACTCCAGCAACTTTTCTTCTTGCTCCCTTCCACTCTGGCACCTCCTCTACTCTTGCCCAGAGGCTGTAATTAAAGGCTTTAACCTCACCTTGGCCAGGTCTTCTAGACCAGCCAATCACAGATCCCCAACTCACCCTGTTTGCTGATGGAAGTTCCCTTATAGATAAATCAGGAAACTGCCAGTGTAATGAACATGGAAACAGATCCTTCTGAATAAGTAAAAAACAGGTATCTGTAGTGTAGGCAATGTAGGAAAGCTATAAGGATGAGTATAATATAGAAAATAGGAAATTAAGAAAACTGTGCGAAGTAGAAAATTATTAAGGAGAAATATTAAGAGATCATTTTGCCCACTTGGAGGCTGCCACACCCATGTGGCTCTGCCAGAGGGGAAGGGTGCATCCAGTAAGTATCACCTCAGCTTCCTGTTACCCCTTATACAAAGAATCTGGAATGCAATCCCAGCCTCCAGCCTCCGTCTTTGGATGGCCCCTCCCCTGAGCCCCGACAAACCTTGACCCCTCCCCAGGAAAGGTCAAGACCACTTCCACAGTCTATTTAAAATAAACATGGGGTCTTCCCTCTTCCTCTTCGGTTTATGTACCAGCTTTCTGTTCCCCCCTTGAGCCCCCCGAGAACGCAGGCATCCAATTAAACTGAGATATCTTTTAATTTGGTCTGATTCAGTATGATTGGGATAATTTATGTCGGCAGAGAGGCTCGTTTTTAGGACTAATCCTAATAGTCTCTTCTTCTGTGATGTTTCCTGAGGGTCTTCAGGGTCTTTGATGTAGACTGGGCCTGGGAGCCTTAGGATCCATTGATCTGCGCATTGTGTCAGATTGTGGGTTTTTATGATGGTCTCCATTTGCTGTGTATTGTTTTGGGAATAACTTGGACTACTCTGACCAACCGGGTTTTTTCATGCCTGGTACTGGGGTTTTGGTTCATCTCCAGTTGTTTCAGGGAGCATTTTCAGCCCAAGTAGCATACCTTTATTTACATATGTGTATATACATGCACTTACATCTATCATATATAATTTTAAGTGAATATAAAATAATATGATTCCTTGAGGCTTTATCAAAAAACCTTGGTGTGATCTGTCCCTTTTCCCTCCTTTTTCTTTTACATTGGCAATCCTCCACCCTCCGCAGTTGAATACTTCACCTAAGTTTCCATTTCCCACTTCAAATCACCTGTATTCTGCCATTCTCTTCTAAAACCCCTATGGTTCCTTTGTAATTTGCTGATTTAGATAGTTATAACTCAAATCCGAAGATTTGGAGCTAGGAATCACAGAGAGATCACATACAGCATTTGTCTCTGTGTCTTGAGTATCTCATTTAATATAGTCTTTTCTAGTTCCATACATTTACCCTCAAATTTAATGATTTAATTTTTCTTCACAGATAAATAATATCCCACTGTGTATATGTACCACATTTTCATCAGTTGAAGGACATCAGGTTGCTTCCATTTCCATTGCATGGAGTAGCAATGAACAGGCTGAGCAAGTATCTGTGGAACAGTGTGTTGAGACCTTGGACATAGTCCAAGAAGTAATATAGCTGGATCATTTGGTAAATTTAGTTTAGTTTTTTGATACTTTTCATACTGAATTATGGAGTGGCTGTACAATTTTACAAACCTACTAATGGTAAGTAAGAGTTCCTCTTCTCCCCAAACCAGAATTTTCTGTCAGGTGTTTTGTTGGTCTTAGTTATTCTGACTAGGGTGAGATGAAATCTCAGAATTGTCTTAGCATTTCCCTAACTTCTAAGAATGATAAAAACTTTTTGAGCTATTTCTCAACCATTTTTATTTGTTCTATTAAGAATTCTGTTTAGATCCAGTACTGACTAGTTTTTTGACAACTTGATACAAACTAGAGTCCTTTTAGAAGAGGGAACCTCAATGGAGAAAATTCCTCCACCAAATTTGCATGTAGATTGATGATTGATATGGAAGGTCCCAATTCACTGTCATGGTGCTACTCATGTCAGTGGCCATGTCAGAGAAGCAGTAGGTGGCAATTGAAGTTCAAGGTGTCAGCCCACCAGGAAGAAACCTCCTGATGGATGAATCTCAATTAGGAAAGGCCCTGAGATCCCAGACCCCAGACCCCAGAATGTCTTTTGTTTCTGCTGTGCCTTTACACTGCTACTGGTATCTTTCTCTGGTATCTGACATGGTTGAACAGGTTTGGGGAGATTCCCATTGCCTGTACTGTAATACATTTATCTCCTGGAAACATCCCATTCTACTGGGCATTTTTACCTCTTTATTATTATAAGGATGATTCCTCCCTAAGCTGTACTAATTCATAATAAAAATGTTAGCTTCCGCAGAGTTTTGAAGAATAAAAGTAGCCTTAAGATGAAAAACCCCAGAAAACAATCTAAAGTTCACAAGACCACATAGTTGAAGTAAAAAATACAAAGCGGCCCAACTCCTGCTTGTTGTGAACTATTATTTTTAAGGTGTGGTACATTTCTTCCTACTGCTTTTGTTCACAATGCAAAAACATGTTCATTTGCTTGATTAAATAAAATTAACCTGTGGTCAGGAGACTGAGTCAGAAACTAGCTGATAGGAGGTGGTGGGGAGGAACCAGGTATAGAGAGTGTTCTGAAGTGGGAGCTGAGCAGAAGGTCTGGGGGTGTTTTCTGGAGACCTGAACAAGGAGAGAAGGTTAGCTACTTGCGATTCAGCCTCTCCGAGCTAGCATAATCTCACCTCAACCTTTGAATCCTGAGTTCTAGAGAGGGATATAGATCTAGATAAAGTTTCACCTAGTGGTTTTGAGAGGTCTGGTGAATGAGGGAACAGAGTTCCCACCAGCTGCAGCCCTTGCTGTCAAACCCCTGCTGGTAGCATCAGAGTTAAAGTTGTCGATGAGGACAGCGGTGCTTCAGGGACAGTCACTGACTTGAGTGGGAAAAAAACCAACTACTATTTTCTTACTAGGGTTGGTTGATGATCGCCTGTTAGGTAGCATGTATAGTCACTGGTCTCTGAGGGAAATATTCTGTACCTATCTACTAAGTCCATTTAATGGATATATCATTTAATTCTGATATCTTTCTGCTTATTTTTTGTACAGGTGATTTTAAGGAGTTGGAACCCACTCCCACCGCTCAGAGTTAGTACAGGACACCCGCAGACGCCAAGCTCTCAGCACACAGGACATTTATTACCTGGAGTGGCAAGGTGGGCATGGACACTGCCTCTGGATTGACCAGACAGCATCAAGCAGTAGCAACAGGTGGCTTTGGGTTTTTCTTTGTTTTCTTTTGTTTTTCGGTAGTGGGTTTTAAAGGAGACAAAAAGGGAGTCCTTCATTCCCACCTTTTTGTTTTATTATTGGGTTGTTAGGTGTCGAGTAATTGGGCATCTGTTAAGAGCTGGGGGACTTCAGCTCAAGGTTCTTTTTGAGTAATATCTATGAGGACTCTGTGCCCTTCTCCCCAGAGAGCAATGATTGACCAGACCAAGCAAGAGAATTGTTTTTATAATGATTCTTTACTAGCAACTTCAATATCCAATGCATCAATGGGGTTTACAATCTTAATAGGCATAGGGGATTGATAATGGTCAACACATAGGCAATTCAATATCACAATTATTAATCCTACTAAACCTAATACATAAAACCAATTCATAACCTTAATCTAACTTATCACTTATCCATAAGACACTTCTTAACCTTAATACAACTTATCCATTACTTTTTTTTTATTGATAAAAGGAGAAAAAAAAACAAGTTTCCACCTCCTCCCAGCCTCCCATTTCCCTCCCCCTCCTCCCACCCTTTTCCCCCTCCCCCCACTCCTTTCCCCCTCCCTCTCCAGTTCAAAGAGCAGTCAGGGTTCCCTGCCCTGTGTTAAGTCCTAGGTCCTCCCCCCTCCGTCCATATCTAGAAAGGTGAACATCCAAACTGGCTAGGCTCCCACAAAGCCAGCACATTAAGTAGGATCAAAACCATTGTCCTTGGCTTCTCATCAGCCCTCATTGTTCGCCATGTTCAGAGAGTCCGGTTTTATCCCATGCTTTTTCGGTCGCAGTCCAGCTGGCCTTGGTGAGCTCCCAGTAGATCAGCTCCACTGTCTCAGTGGGTGGGTGCACCCCTCGTGGTCCCGACATCTTTGCTCATGTTCTCCCTCCTTCTGCTCCTCATTGGGACCTTGGGAGCTCAGCCCAGTGCTCCAGTGTGGGTCTCTGTCTCTATCTCCATCCATCACCAGATGAAGGTTCTATGATGATATGCAAGATATTCGTCAGTATTGCTCTAGGATAGGGTCATTTCAGGTTCCCTATCCTCAGCTGCCCAAGGAACTAACTGGGGACCTCAGCTTGGGCACCTGGGAGCCCCTCTAGGGTCAAGTCTCTTGCCCACCCTAAAGTGGCTCCCTTAACTAAGAATTGTGCTTCCGTGCTCCCCTGTCCAACCTTCCTTTATCCCACTCCTCCTGTTTCCCCAAGTCCCCCCTCCTTCCCTTCTACCTTTTCTCTCCCCATCTCCCCTTACCCCCATCCCACCCCACCCCCAAGATCCCAATTTTCTCCCTGGCAATTTTGTCTACTTCCCTTAGCCAAGAGGATAACTATATGTTTTTCCTTGGGTTTACCTTCTTACTTAACTTCTTTAGGTTCACCTATTGTAGACTCCGTGACCCTTATTTATGGCTAGAAACCAATTATGAGTGAGTACATCCCATGTTCATCTTTTTGGGTCTGGGATACCTCACTCAGGATAGTGTATTCTATTTTCATCCATTTGCATGCAAAATTCGAGAAGTCATTGTTTTTTACCGCAGCGTAGTACTCTAATGTGTATATATTCCACACTCTCTTCATCCATTCTTCCATTGAAGGGCATCTAGGTTGTTTCAAGGTTCTGGCTATTACAAATAATACTGCTATGAACATAGTTGAACAAATGCTTTTGTCATATGATAGGGCATCTCTTGGGTATATTCCCAAGAGTGGTATTGCTGGGTCCAGGGGTAGGTTGATCCCGAATTTCCTGAGAAACCGAAACACTGACTTCCACAGTGGTTGCACAAGATTGCATTCCCACCAGCAATGGATGAGGGTACCCCTTCCTCCACAGCCTCTCCAGCAAAGGCTATCCTTGGTGTTTTTGACTTTAGCCATTCTGACAGGTGTAAGATGATATCTCAAAGTTGTTTTGATTTGCATTTCCCTGATTGCTAAGGAAGTTGAGCACGACCTTAAGTGTCTTTTGGCCATTTGAACTTCTTCTGTTGAGAATTCTCTGTTCAGTTCAGTGCCCCATTTTTTAATTGGGTTAATTAGCATTTTAAAGTCTAGTTTCTTGAGTTCTCTATATATTTTGGAGATCAGACCTTTGTCTGTTGTGGGGTTGGTGAAGATCTTCTCCCAGTCAATAGGTTGCCTTTTTGTCATAGTGACAGTGTCCTTTGCTTTACAGAAGCTTCTCAGTTTTAGTAGGTCCCATTTATTCAATGTTGCCCTTAATGTCTGTGCTTCTGGGATTATACCTAGGAAGCGTTCTCCTGTGCCCATCTGTTGTAGGGTATTTCCCACTTTCTCTTCTATCAGGTTCAGTGTGTTCTGACTGATATTGAGGTCTTTAATCCATTTGGACTTGAGTTTTGTGCACGGTGAGAGATATGGGTCTATTTTCATTCTTCTACAGGTTTACATCCAGTTGTGCCAGCACCATTTGTTGAAGATGCTTTCTTTCTTCCATTGTATACTTTTAGCTCCTTTATCGAAAATGAGGTGTTCAAAGGTTTGTGGGTTAAAATCTGGGTCTTCTATACGATTCCATTGTTCGACTTCTCTGTTTTTATGCCAGTACCACACTGTTTTCATTACTGTAGCTCTGTAATAGAGTTTGAAGTCAGGGATGGTAATGCCTCCAGAAGATCCTTTATTGTATAGGATTGTTTTGGCTATCCTGGGTTTTTTTGTTTTTCCATATAAAGTTGATTATTGTCCTCTCCAGATCTGTGAAGAATTTTGATGGGATCTTGATGGGGATTGCATTGAATCTGTAAATTGCCTTTGGTAGAATTGCCATTTTTACTATGTTGATCCTCCCAATCCAAGAGCAAGGGAGGTCCATCCATTTTTTGGTATCCTCTTCAATTTCTTTCTTCAATGCCTTAAAGTTCTTGTCAAATAGGTCTTTCACTTCCTTGGTTAGATTTACCCCAAGATATTTTATGCTGTTTGTGGCTATCGTGAATGGTGAAGCTTCTCTGATTTCCCTCTCTGCTTCCATATCCTTTGTGTATAAGAGGGCGACTGATTTTTTGGAGTTGATCTTGTATCCTGCCATATTACTAAAGCTGTTTATCAGCTGTAAAAGTTCTTTGGTGCAGTTTTGGGGGTCGCTTATGTACACTATCATATCATCTGCAAATAACGAAAGTTTCACTTCTTCCTTTCCAATTCGAATCCCCTTGATCCCATTATGTTGTCTTATTGCTATTGCTAGAACTTCAAGCACTATATTGAAGAGGTATGGCGAGAGTGGACAGCCTTGTCGTGTTCCTGAGTTAAGCGGGATGGCTTTGAGTTTCTCTCCGTTTAATTTGATGTTAGCTGTTGGCTTGCTGTATATAGCTTTTATTATATTTAGGTATGACCCTTGTATCCCTAATCTCTCCAAGACTTTTAACATAAATGGATGTTGAATTTTGTCAAATGCTTTTTCAGCATCTAATGAAATGATCATATGGTTTTTTTCTTTCAGTTTATTTATATGCTGGATTACATTGATAGCTTTTCGTATGTTGAACGAGCCCTGCATCTCAGGAATGAAGCCTACTTGATCATAATGGATAATTTTTCGGATTTGTTCTTGGATTCGGTTTGCCAGTATTTTGTTGAGGATTTTTGTGTCGATATTCATGAGTGAGATTGGCCTGTAATTCTCTTTCCTGGTTGAGTCTTTGTGTGGTTTTGGTATCAGAGTAACTGTAGCTTCATAAAAGGAATTTGGTAATGACCCTTCTGCTTCTATATTGTGGAATACATTAAGGAGTATAGGTATTAGGTCTTCTTGGAAGTTCTGGTAGAATTCCGCATTGAAACCATCTGGCCCTGGGCTTTTTTTTGGTAGGGAGGTTTTTGATAACAGCTTCTAATTCTTCGCGACTGACAGGTCTGTTTAGATTGTTCACCTGGTCCTGGTTTAATTTTGGTAAATCGTATTTATCTAAAAAAAAAAGTGTCCATTTCTTTTACATTTTCCAGTTTTGTGGCATACAGGCTTTTGTAGTAAGATCTAATGACTCTCTGAATTTCCTCTGTGTCTGTGGTTATGTCCCCCTTTTCATTTCTGATCTTATTAATTTGCGTGTTCTCTCTCTGCCGTTTGATTAGTTTGGATAGGGGTTTATCAATCTTGTTGATTTTCTCCAGGAACCAGCTTTTTGTTTCATTGATTCTTTGGATTGTTTTCTGTGTTTCTATTTTGTTGATTTCAGCCCTCAGTTTGATTATTTCCAGTCTTCTACTCCTCCTAGGTGAGTCTGCTTCTTTTTTTTCTAGAGCTTTCAGGTGGGCTGTTAAATCTCCAATATGTGCTTTTTCTGTTTTCTTTAAGTGGGCACTTAGTGCTGTGAACTTTCCTCTTAGGACTGCTTTCATAGTGTCCCATAAGTTCGAGTATGTTGTTTCTTTATTTTCATTGAATTCAAGGAAGACTTTAATTTTTTTCTTTATTTCTTCCTTAATCCAGGTATGGTTCAGTAGTTGACTGTTCAGTTTCCATGAGTTTGTAGGCTTTCTGGGGGTAGGATTGTTGTTGAATTCTAACTTTAATCCATGGTGATCTGAGTAGACACAGGTGGTTACTAATATTTTTTTGTAACTGTGTAAGTTAGCTTTGTTACCGAGTATGTGGTCAATTTTCGAGAAGGTTCCATGAGCTGCAGAGAAGAAGGTATATTCTTTCCTCTTTGGGTGGAATAATCTATAGATGTCTGTTAAGTCCATTTGCTTCATTACCTCCATTAATTCTCTAATTTCTCTGTTAGGTTTCTGTCTGATTGACCTGTCCATTGGTGAGAGAGGAGTGTTGAAGTCTCCTACTATTAGTGTGTGCGGTTTGATGGCTGCCTTGAGTTTTAGTAATGTTTCTTTTACGTACGTGGGTGCTTTTATATTAGGGGCATAGATATTCAGGATTGAGACTTCATCCTGATGAATTGTTCCTGTTATGAGTATAAAATGTCCCTCTCCATGTCTTCTGATTGATTTAAGTTTGAAGTCAACTTTGTTAGAAATTAGTATGGCCACACCTGCTTGTTTCTTAGGTCCATTTGCTTGATAAGCCTTTTCCCAGCCCTTTACTCTGAGTAGGTGCCTGTCTTTGTGGTTGAGGTGTGTTTCTTGTAAACAGCAGAATGTTGGATCCTGTTTTCGTATCCAATCTCTTAGCCTGTGCCTTTTTATAGGTGAGTTGAGCCCATTGACATTAAGTGATATTAATGACCAGTGGTTGTTAACTCCAGTCACTTTTTTAGTAGTAGGGTTTGTGTGTTTCCCTTCTTTGAGTTGCGCTGGTGAAGGGTCTCTAGATGTCTGAGTTATTGTGGTCATTGTTGGACTCCTTGGTTAGTGATTTTCCTTCTATTATTTTCTGTAAGGCTGGATTTGTGGCTACGTATTGTTTAAATTTGTTATTATCCTGGAAAATTTTGTTTTCTCCATTTATAGTGAACGAAAGCTTGGCTGGATATAGTAGTCTGGGCTTGCATCCATGATCTCTTAGTTTCTGCAGTACATCTATCCAGGACCTTCTGGCTTTCATGGTTTCCATAGAGAAGTCAGGTGTAAGTCTGGTAGGTTTACCTTTATAAGTAACTTGGCCTTTTTCCTTTGCGGCTCTTAATATTCTTTCTTTATTCTGTATATTTTGTGTTTTGATTATTATATGGCGAGTGGATGTTTTTTTTTTTTTTGATCCAGCCTATTTGGTGTTCTGTATGCTTCTTGAACCTTCATAGGTACCTCTTTCTTCAGGTTGGGAAAGTTTTCTTCTATAATTTTATTAAGTATATTTTCTGGACCGTTGAGTTGCCCTTCTTCTCCTTCTTCTACTCCAATTATTCTTAGGTTTGGTCTTTTTATTGTGTCCCATATTTCCTGAATGTTTTGTGATGAGAGTTTGTTGGACTTGCTGTTTTCTTTGATCAGTGCGTTTATTTTCTATATGTTATCCTCAGAATCTGAGATTCTTTCTTCTATCTCTTGTATTCTGCTGGTTATGCTTGTTTCTGTAGTCTCTATTCGTTTACCTAGATTTTCCATGTCCAGCCGGCCCTCTGTTTGTGTTTTCTTCTTTGCCTCCATTTCAGTTTTCAAGTCATGAACTGTTTCCTTTATCTGCTTGATTGTTTTTCCTTGGTTTCCTAGGGTATCATTCACTGATTTACTCAATTCCTCGAACTTTCTATTATACTTCTCATCCATTTCTATAAGGGCGTTTTTTATATGCTGCTTAAGGGTGTCAATCACTTTCATGAAGTCAGTTTTTTCTACTTCTTCTTGATTAAGGTGTTCATGTCCTCCTGTTGTGGGGTCGCTGGCTTCTGGTGTTTTCGTGTTGTTTTTCAGATTGTTGGGAGAATTCCTGCATTGGCGTCTGACCATCTCTTCCTCCCAATACTCCCCTATGGATCTTCTTTTACAGGATCAGGTCTTCTTGCCCACTGATGTACCTGCCCAGTGATGTCACTCCCCAGTGATGTTTCTCCTGGTGTCCAGATCGGATCTCCGTGCTGCTTGGTTAGCTCGCAAACAAAGGGCCCACCCTGCTTGCTGCAGGCAGGCTATGGAGACAAAGGAGCTACCGCCCTCCCCTTTGCCCTCCGCTTCGGGTTCGGTCCCAGCGCCCATGCAGGCTGAGCTGGGAGGTGCTATGCCGCCAAAGAAGAACTTATCCATTACTTATCTATGAAACATTTCTTAACCTTAATACAACTTATCCATTACTTATCTATAAAACACTTCTTAACCTTAACTTATCCATTAACATTTCCTAATATTATCAATTATCCATCAGATATCTTTCAACATTTCACACACTAAACATATGTATTAACACGTCTATGCTCTTCTCTTAACATCTCATACATGCATGAAATAGCATCATACGACCTGGTATTCTTCAGCTTAAAAAGGGCTTTTTGAATTTCTTCAGGCTGGACGCCTGACCACACTGGGGGCTCAATAGTGAGGCTCTACTCTTGACCCCGTATTCTACTCTCAGGAGATAAGGTTCGGATGTCCTGTTCCGGACTGGTATCAGGTGCTGGATCAATCCTTTACCGCGTAGTCTGTGGTCTATCTCAGAATGTAGGGCCTTTGGACTCAGCTTTTCAAGTGACTGAGTATCGGGAGACAAGGCTTTTAGCTCTCTACTCTCGAAGATGAAGCTTTGCTCTTGGGATGGCAAAGCGTTCTGTCTGCTTAGAAGATGAAGCTTTGCTCTCAGGATGGGAAAGCATTCTGAAAGGCAGAGTATCTTGTCTGTTCTCGGGAGACAGACCTTCAATGTCCACTCTCAGGGAATAAGGCTTTGCATTCGGGATGCAAGGTGTTAAATGTCTGCTTTTGAGAGATGAAGCTCTGTACTCGGGAGACAGAGCATTAAATGTTTAGGCAAGGTGTTTACTATTGCTGCTTTTCAGGAGACAGGCTTGGAGAATCTCTCCACGGAGGTCGGATACCCAAGCCATTGTGAGAAATGAGATAACCATCCTGCTTCAGCCCTCTCTTTTATGCCACTTCAAACTTCCCCTCGTTTGATCCTTCCGATAACCAGGTGTCCTAGGTTATCAGTATCGACTGGCCACAGAAGGGTGGGGGTCCCTCTTTTGTGGCAAGATTACTTTGTTACCAAGTTTGCTGGGTGCAGCCTCCCCATCGGCCAGATGGGTGTGGCAGCCTTTAAGCAGGCAAATGTTCTCTTAATATTTCACCTTAGTAATTTTCCACACCACACACTGTAGTAATAGGAGCGGCGGGGCTGCGTCTCCAGCACCCGGCTGCCCACATGGCTAGCTTAAGCTTATGCCCCGAAATAATTACACGGACACTGTATTCTTTTAAACACTGCTTGGCCCTTTAGCTCTAGCCCTTACTGGCTAATTCTGATATCCCGATCAACCCATCTCTAATAATCTGTGAGCACCGGTCTTACCGGGAAGATTCTAGCCTACATCCATCCTGGGTCGGAGCTTCATCGCATGTGTCTGCCCAGGAGCGGGGCATGGCATCTCTTCTGAGGCGTCTGCTCCCGAGAGGAGAGCTGTCGAGTCTCTGAGCTCACTTCCTCTTCCTCCCAGCATTCTGTTCTGTTTACTCCACCCACCTATGTTCTAAGCTATGAGCCCAAGCAGTTTGTTTATTACTTAGCCAATGAAATCAACAGATTGATATATGACACTCCCCCATCAACACACAAGAAGAAATGCTTTTACATTACACCAAGTTACATTCATTCTTATTCTATAAATTTCCTGCTCTATCTACACTACAGATTCCCCTTTTTTTATTCATTCAGAGGACTCTGTTTCCATGCTTATTACAGCATCATTCTTTCTGGCTCCTTCCTGTTGATATTGAGGTATTGTTGTTAGAGATCCAAGGAAGCTGGAATGTAGGTTAAGGTCGGGAATAGCAGGCTGTGTCAATGTCTAGGCTCTTTGGGACCATCTGGGAATAGAGAAGTGCAAGCAGCATTAGAATAGTTTGTAAAGATGGACCACATAGGACTAGTTGTTTGGAACTGTCTAGGATGCAGATTCTGAGGGAAAATTTGGGGCTGTCAAGTTTCTGTAGCAGTCTGTAGTTGACTTGAAATATGTTGGGATCAATAGTGTTAGCAATCAGGCATTTCCATCAACCTGCCCACAGAGACCAAGTGACAACAGGGATCAACCATCCCCGTGACACTGTTGCTACTGTTGCCACAAGGCACGCACTCTATGTGCATGTGTTATATCCTCTTATAAAAAGCAAGTGTCATATATCCCTGCTCTCTTTTCCTTCCACTCTCACTCAGAGGCAACCTCTGCACCAACTCCAATAAACCTCTCACATTGTGTGTGTGTGTGTGTGTGTGTGTGTGTGTGTGTGTGTGTGTATTAAAGCTGCACCTCAACGTTTTTATACTCAAAAATGTACCTGGCTATGACAGTTAGACTTTGTTAATATAAGAGTCGCCCAGATGATAATGATTATAACGACATAAAGGGATCATAGGAAACATCTGAGCATTACAAATGTATGGTAGGACTAGAGTCCCAAAGAATGTGCAGTTGCAAGGATGGACCTTAATAGTTTTAGAAATGCCAGTGCCAGGTGATAGTCACCAGAAATACCAGCTACAGTGAAATGGAGCAGGCTGAGATATAAAAGACAGGCTATGTGTATGCTGTCATGTGAGACCAAAGAAGTACTTCATTTTTGATATTGCAGGAAGACATTTAAGAGATTTTCATGTTTTAGAAAAAAAATAAATAATTTTTAAGGCTTTGGAACATTTGTGCTTATAAAATGTTTTATATTGTTAACATTTAAACTTAAAATAAAAGGCTAAAAATTAGGGTCAGAGCCACAAGCACCAAAAGCTAACCAAAAATGGAAATGTTCATTTCTTGTGATGCAGAAGACAATGACCTAAGCAGTTTGATAGAGGGCTTGGAATAGCATCCAAGCCTATGGATCTCCATCTTTTGGGAGTTGTTGTACAGGAGTAGTCTAGGACCACCTGCATGTCAGATGTTTAAATTAAAATTCATAACATAGGCAAAGCTGCAGTCATAAAATAACAATGGACAAATTTTATAATGGGGGATCACTATAATATGAAAAACTATATTAAAAGATCAAAGCATTAAAAATATTAACTAATGGTTTAAAATGTATTTCCTTGTTCAAGGTCTACTCAGGCTTAAAAAATGCGTGTTTAGCTTCCTTGTCTTTGCTAACTTGGTTGGGTTTAAGCTATTTAGATAAACTGAGTCATAAATCTGTGTATTAATACTAAGAGGTTTGGTCTTCCTCTTCTGGTAAAAAAAAATGTTGTTTCTATGTCGGTCACTCTGGGGTAATTAGAGATTCAATGGTCTTGTTAAGAAATAAATTAACAATAAAAAAATAAAATGCTCACGCTGAAGCTGGATGGTATAAAACTTGTTCAACTGGTCTCCTTGGTTAACCACCTTACTTTCAGCTCTCATTCCCTGCCTTATCAACAGACTGATGGCTTTTGTTTGAGAATGGGTCAATACTATTTGACTGATGGTATTGAGGTTCCAGTATCACCCCCTTGAGCCCATGGACAGATAAGACCCATGATTGCGTCCTGTCACCAGTACTTGTGAAGGGGAAAAAATATAGAGCCCAGGGCAGCTTTCCTAGGGCAACTTGGTACAGCCTGCCAAGATGGGTTTTATAGATCAGCAGGAAGGTAGACCTGAGTCTCAATTTGCCCTGGGGCAATGCTAAATCTTAGACTCCCTCCTGTTACCATTTCACCCTGGGACCTGTTCCTTGCCTTCACAGAAGACAGAATTGACAGCTAGATATAAACTTGTTCTGTGTTTACCCTCGGAATGACTAATTCAGTTTCTTTATTAGCTTCAATTCAAAATCATTACAAAATATAAAGTTTTAGTCTTATAAGAGCTGCTAACTTATTATAGACTGCTAGGAAATGCAAGTTAGTCAGTCATCCTTAAATTACTGATATAATTAATTACAGGAGTAAGCCTTATTTAGATCCTTGTACATGTTTTCAATGTCAAACCTAATACAAGTAACTAAAAACAAAGTCTGTCTAATCAGATATACCTAGGCAGCCCTCATACTTCAGAGATCTGCAGAATATGGCATTTAAAATAATGATTTAAAAGCTTATGATATTAAGCAGAGACTCAGATCCTAGCAGTAACCCAAGGTCTCCAAAAAGGATTATGGGACACCATGATGTCTCCACCTGGATTATAATTATGCTGACCACTGGGCGAGGAGCCCTAGTGCAACACCTGCTGCCAGGATCCAGTCCAGACTGTGGACAAACAGCAGGACATTAAAAAAAACTGATTACACCACTTTTGCATAGACAAAATAAGGTCAGTCTTTTCCATGTCCCTCTTCCACAGGAAAAAAATTTGCCTTATGGGCCTGGCTAAGACTGTAAGACTGCTGTTCTGGATACTTCTGCCTTCAGTGCTATGGAGACCTGGATATGACTAACTGTATATGGACTCTGGTCCCTGTCATTTTTAATAGATTCAGAAACTATTTGGTCTGTACTCAGATATACTTTATTTATCCTTCTGGGATCTCTGATAGTATTAATGACTAGAGCAGTTATAATGTCAGTTTAGTAGCAAAAGGTATCCAGATCCTTCCACAAAGCTACAGCCAGCTTGTTAGCTCATTCTAAAGCTACTAGGTCTCTTAAAAAAATGTTTTAAGTCTGAAGATATAAAAGTTAATAAGCTTTGAGGGTCCAAAAAATGACTTAAGATGTAATACAGGTTAATATATGGAAAATGTTTCTGATTTCTTCCCCCCCCCCCTCTATTGTATAGTTCTAATAAGCTTATAGAGTAATGACTACTTACTATTTGGGTCACAAGCTCAAGATTTTAGATTTATTCTCATTGCCATTTAAATATGAACTAAAAGGTATGTTGTAATATGAGTGGCGGGTCTGCATCCCCAGCACCCCGGCCGCCTGGCTAGCTTATGCCCCGAAATAACAACATACAAATTGTATTCTTTTAAATACTGCTTGGCCCATTTCTATCTAGCCTCTTCTGGCTAACTCTCATATCTTGCTTTAACCCATATCTAATAATATAAGTAGCACCAGTCTTACCAGGAAAGATTCTAGCCTACGTCCATCCTGGGTAGGAGCTTCATCGCATGTGTCTGCCCAGGAGCTGGGAGCATGGCGTCTCTCTCCAGAGAGCAGAGCTGTCGAGTCTGAGATCACTTCCTCTTCTTCCCAGCATTCTGTTCTGTTTACTCCTCCCATCTATGTTTTAACCTATGAGGCCAAGCAGTTTCTTTATTACTTAACCAATGACCTTCCTCCATCAAAGGTATTTCTCATCAGGCCAATGACATCTCTGTCCAAACCATACATGGTTCTCTGGACAGCAGAAAAATATACATGCTTCTAATCAAAATCTGTAGTTTTTGCTAGGACTCAAAGGTATGAGTCTATTCCTTCTGTTTACAGATACCCAGTATCTGCTTTTTTTCTACTATATGGATTTTTCTTTAAGTACGTAAATTCTGACTTCTGTTCCTAGTTTAAACTTATCTCAGTAGGCTTCCACTTGGCTGACAGATGCATCTAAGCATCCGTTGCTGACTACAACCTGCTCTGAATGGCAGAGAGCCCTGGACTTCCTAAAAGCTAATGTGGACCAGTCCAGCTGATATGAACGTTCTCTGTTCCTTCAACGGAGTCTGATGAGTGCCCCATTACCTGAATTTCCTCCCTACCTTTGACTAGCCTTTCAACCTGCTTGGGCCCTGATGACAACACCCCAATATGAGCTTAAAGTAGCTGTGGAAAGGAACATGCCGTCCCATGCTCCCTGCCCAGAACTGGTTAAAGTTTGAGACAAGGGGGATCTCCCTGGCATGGGGGACAAGATAACTACTTATAGTGCCTGTTGATATATTAAAAATAGGTCCAGAGTTGTCAATTAATAAATTTATTAACTAAAGTAGATGTTAGGTCCCAATAATACCTCCTTAAAACCATGACCAAGCAGCAGGACCCTGGGTCCTGTCATTGGTGCTTGTGAAGGGGAAATATAGGAGCCAGCCATGATAAGCTAAATAGAAACAGTCCACCCAAAGGAACTTCTTTTTTTTGTAGCCACAAATTCTAAAATTTATTGAACACTTTTAAAAATAATAATATTCTCCTATGTATCATCACAACAATTAAACAAGTTTCATATCCAGGGATAGATTCAATTTAATTTGGGTCATTTCTATAAAAATATTTTTATAACAAAATATACCATAAATTTAAAATATCTTTGAGTAAATTGTTTTTTTTTTAATCAGGTAAATGGATAGAGCTAGAAAACATCATATTGAGTAAGGTAACCCAGACCCAGAAAGACATTATCATGTGTACTCACTCATAAGTGATTTTAAAACATAAAGCAAAGAAAACCAGCCTACAAATCACAATCCCAGAGAACCTAGACAACAAAAAAGGACCCTGAGAGACTTACATGGATCTAATCTACAAGAGAAATAGAAAAAGACAAGATCTCCTGAGTAAATTGGGAGCATGGGGACCATGGGAGAGGGTTGAAGGGGAGAGAAGAGGAAGTGAGGGGAGCAGAGAAAAATGTAGAGCCCAAAGGAATTTCTTAACTTCCAGCCATTATCACCTGCCAGTGTAGGACTCAGCCATCAACAAATTTAACTGAGGCCCGAGTCTCAGTAGTTTTCCCTGAAGCAATACCTGATTGCAGGAAGAACCACAAACTGAGATTACCTGAGCATCACCCAAGAACAGTCCATCCAAAGAAAATGCCCAAAGTTCCAACCGTTGTAGATCGGATCACCTGCCAGCACACACTCACCAGGACACCCCTAGACAAATGTCAGCCAATGAGGGGTCCTGAACCTTAAAAATCCCTCACCCCCACCTTTACTACTTTAAAAACCCAACTCTAACTGAGCTCGTGGCGCTCCGATTATTCCAATATGTTGGACACACGGATACCGAGTTTACAAATTGTATAAAAATAATAAAGGCTCTTTTCTTTCACATACGGGACTCTGTCTCCTTGTTGGTTTTTAGGGGACTTCGCAAATCTGGGCATAACAATAACTTAGTGAGATAGGGAAAGGTGGAGTCATATAAAGGAGGTTGGGTTAGTTCACTGACATACATTGTAGATTTGGGGGTAGATTCTGTAAAAAGTCTTATCTGCTGTGGTGAGAGTCAGGTGTGTTTGGAGAGACAATAGAAGCAATTTAGTATTAGAGTAAATATTTGATGTGATTAACAAATACTGTCCTGTGTTGAAGGAAAGCTAGATATTTTGTTATTTGAGTTATGTAGTAGGTTGAGTTATGTAGTAGGGTTGAGTTGTAAGGGATGGAAGGGCAGCTTGATGGCCTCCCATGTTGGTGCAATTATTGCCTTTATTGACAGTGGAGGGATCAGTCTGATGTGCTTTGTAATGAATCAAGCCCTTTTGAGAGGGTAAAGAAGAGGCTTTAAGGAGGTTATGGATATTTGAAGAGTTAATAATTGAATTATATTTTGTGTCTGTAAATCCTCATTCCTTCCAAATGGCTGAATGTGTTAGCAAGATATGGAAAGCATATTTGGAGTCCATATACACCATTAATGATATATTTTCAGTGATTTGGAAGACTCTGGTGAGGGCTAGTAATTCTGTCTGTTGATTGGTGTGGGGGTGGTAAGGAGGTCCCCTCGATGATGGCATTATCTAAGACTGTTGCATATCCTGCAACATGGTGATCATCTGACAGGAAAGAGCTGCCATCTGTACAAAAAGTGTAGGCAGAAGTAGCTAGAGGACCCTCTTATTTGTGAGAGGGATGGCCAGGTCTTCAAGAGTCTCTGAACAGAAGTGAAGAGGGTCTGGAGAATGTTGGGGTAAAGGGTTAAATGTGCAGGCATTGAGGGGAGGGCAGGTAAGACATGTGAGTGATGAGTTTTTGGTAAGAGAAATTCATAGAATCTAAGACAGTGTGAGGGATTGGGGTTGAGAGGAGGAGGGAAGAGATTGTGAGGGGATCCCAGAGTTAATGTTTTAGATTTAGAGATGAGCAGAGAAGCTGTAGCAAGAATTTGTAGACACAACCATGGATACTGTCTAAAGTTTTGGAGAGGTAAGCGGGCAGGGTCAAAGGTCAAGATGGAGAGAGTGGATTCCTTTTGCTACTGGTGGCTGGGAACCAGAGTTGAGAGCTGAGGGTGTCCCCAGGGATCTCAAGTGGACAGGATATGGGTCTCTGGAAGGGAGAGATCATCACCCAACCCCCCACCAAGAGAGGAACAGGATTTTCAGAAGATTAAGAACAGGCGCCAGATTCCAGCAGAGAGGCCACCAAAAGCTAAAGGAAAACAAGCTGAACTGAATGGAAAGTACCTGACAGCTGTCTAAGGAAACTCACTATGGCCACTGAAGGCTGAGGCAGGGTGCATTCTCCCCTCCCCCAAGACAGAGGGAGATGGTGCCAGACACTCAGTGGTTATCACCCGGTGACTCGGGGAATGTTTAGGACAGGAAAAATCATCGATTAGACACTGCTGGGTGAAGTGAACAGGCACTGGCTAGTCGGGAAAGTGGAAGAACTGGCTCGGGGGTCCTATAGACAGATCTGAGTCATGGTCCAAGTCACAGCAGCAAGGTAGGGGGTTGGAACAGCCCTCCCTCCCCCTAACAGAACAGGATACACCCAGACACCAAGTCCCAATTGAGCACATTAACTGAATAATGAATTTTGATTGTTGGACCTTGGTGTTTAGTCTCAGGAATGAGTCAGTGGCCAGATAAGGGAATAGACCTTGGGGACTAGTTTTAGGAATGTAATCTAATGATTAGGAAGGGAGAGAACAGGGTAAAAGTCAAAATCTGTCAGTGAAATGTTTGCCATCTTTGAGCCTATTAGAGATCCCTTAGTGACCTGTATATTAGACTAAGTAGGTGTATTGAACTCACTTGCTATTAGTGGGTTGATGTTTATCTGTGTCTTTAATTCCAGTAGTATACTTTTCAGATATAGTGTGCACTATAGTTTGGTACATAAATGTTTAGGATTGTAGTGTCTTCATGGCTAGTTGTTCCCTTGATTATAATGAAGTGTTATTCTTTATTTCTTCTGATTATTTCGATTCTGAGGTCTGTCTTATCAGATATTAGGATAACAATGGCTGCTTGCTTCCAAGTCCATTTTGACTGAAGTACTTTTTCAAACATCCTTTCACTCTAAGGAAGTGCCTATCTTTAAAGGTAAGAGGAGTTTCTTGTAGACAAGAGATAGATGGATTTTATTCTTGATCAATTAAACTATCATAGAGGCCATTGATCATTAAAGTTATTAAAAGTGTTTTTATTGTAAACATTCTGTTGTTTCGTGGTGGCCTCTTATCATTTGGCAATTTAGCTTTGTTTCTTTTTTCTCTAGAGTCCCTTGGCTAAGATTATTCCTCTCTTCATCCTCAAGTACTGCTCCCTGGATTTTGTTTAGCTTTGGTCTATTAGATATAATTTTTTAGGTTATTTGTGTTTGTGAGAATTATTCTCTTTCAATCATGGAAAATGTTTTTGCTTGGTTCAATAGTCTAGGTTGTTAGTCCTGGTTTTTAGAACTTGGAATGGAATACATAGACTTTTCTGGCTTTCCTTAAGTTTTCATTGAGAAATCAGCTGTTATTTTGATAGGATTTCCTTTTATGTGACTTGCATTTTTTTTCTCCTGAAGTTCTCAATAATATTTCTTTTTATGCATGATAGTTTAACTATAATATATCTTTTAGTTTCTTGTGTATTTGTTGTTTTAAATGCCTTTTTTAAGCTACATGCATAAGTCTTTCCTTAATTTGTGGAAGTGTTCTTCATGATCTTGTTGACTTGGGATTCTTTAATCTCTTCTATTCTTATGGTTTGAAAGTTTGGACTTTTCATGGTGTCCTACATTTCCTGCACAATTATTTTCTTGTGTTTCTATTTCTCTCATATTCTTTGCTTATTTAGTCTAGTTGTGTATTTTTGAGTTCTGATATTCTATCTTCTGTTTGATTTACTCTTTTTGTAAGCCTTTACCTTGAGTTTTTTAGTTGGATTATTGATTTTTTTTTCAATTTCATCTCCATTTCAGCTTGAGTTCTTTTCAGTATTTCTATCTCTTTTTTGAATTCTGTTTTCAAACCCTGAATTGTCTCTATCATGTCATTTCCAATGAAATGAAATCAGGCAGAAATGGGGCTGGGTTTGGAGTGCACCATGTGCATCTTAATTCAAACATGGAGTTTAGGGGTATATCTGGCATTTTGAGATGGTGTATGGAAGGGAGAGTCAGGTAGAGTCATCTGCCTAGGGATCTATCTAGGCAGAAAGGTTGGATGGGTATACAAAGAGCCTTTTAGACTATGGGCAGACAGCATGGGTAATGGCCAAAACCTGTAGGTTGCAGGCAGTGCAAGAAGAGGTGGTCAATCTAATATGGGCTATTAGGTGTGGGACCCAGGTTAGATCTTTGGATTGGGAGTGGATTTATGAAGGAAAGATTAAGCAGACTCTTCCAGAAAGGTTATGGGACAAGAGTTACAGGATCTGGCTGGGCAGAGAGATTTAATGTGGCATGCAAGGGGCTTATTGATTGTGGGTGGGAAGCATAGGTCATGTCTGGAGCCTGGAAGTTGGGGATAACATAAAACAGCAGTGGCCAGACTAGGCTTTGACACTGGTTGTTGGGTCCAAGCTAGATATGGGATCTGGACAGAGTGGAGGGGAGGACCAGACAGACTCACCTAGACAGATGTTGAAGCAAGATATGAAGAATCTGGCTGGGCAAATAGGTGGGATATGGCACACAAGGACCCTGTAGATGAGCAGGTTGTGTGGGTACTGCCTGAAGCCTAAAAGTTGAAAGTTGCATTAGCAGGGGTGAACATAATAGGCTGGAGCCTCAACTATCTTTCTTTTACACCTCAGGCATAACTAACTGACTGCCCAGGGAGGCCCTCTCCTACATCAATCCATCAATCATTAATTAGAAGACCACCCACAGACACACCCACAGGTCAATATAATGAAGGCAATTCCTCAGCTGAGGATCCCTCTTCCCAGGTGACTCTATACAAGGACTACCTAGGTAGCTCAGAAGTTAGGAGCCCTTACTGAGCAATCATGAAGACTGGAGTCTGGATCTCAGCACTCATCTAACAAGTCAATCATGCAGTGTGTGCCTATAATGCCAGAATTAAAACAGACAGACTAATTAGCTTTTAGACTAGCTGAGAAAATATGAGCTGTGGGTTTGGGAGGGACTCATCCTCCAAATAATAGGTGGTGAGTGATAGAAGAGGATATTCTGACTTCCACATAAACATTTGCACACAAATGCACATGCACACACATGCACACACACACACACACACACATGAATACAAATAAATGGAAAAAAATTAAAATCATGTATCATAAACTAATGAGATTCATTCCTATAAAGGTGATTCAATATGTAATGATTAAGCAACATAAGATATCAGATGAACAGTGAAAGACAAAAGTCACATCATCTCAGTAGAAGCAGAAAGAGTCCTTCACAAAACTCAACCCATTTTCATAATGAAAATACCCAATAAAGTAGGATAGAAACTAATATGAGTATGTTAAGTATATTATGAAAGCATACAGCTAACATGCTCAATAGTGAGAGATGACAAGGTTTTCCTCTAATACCAGGAAGTATAGTTATGTTAGTTACTTTTACCACTTTAAGTCAACATGTTATTAGGATTTTAGTTAAAATAGTTAGGGAGATCATTAGAGAAGCTTCCTCCTACAGCAGATGGGAACAAATACAGAGACCCATAGCCAGACATAATGCAGAGAGAGACAGAGAGATAGAGATTCCTAAATGGGATGTTTCCATCAAACCCCACCCCTCAGGGCTCAGGAAACCCCAGAGAAGAGGAGGCAGAAAGAATATAAGAGCCAGAGGAGGTGGAGGGTATCAAGAAAACAAGGCCCTCTAAAACAACTAAGCAAAGCCCATATGAACTCACTGAGGCTGAAGCAGCAAACACAGGGCTTTCGTGGGTTTGCACGAAGTCCTCTGTGCAAATATTATATCTCCCAATTGAGTGTTTTTATGGGATTCCTGAATGTGCAAAGGAGTGTGTGTCTGATTATTGTGCCTTCTCTTGAGCTCTTTTTCTTCCGTTGGTTTGTCCTGTTCCTATATAACTTCAATATAATGATAGTTTTTCTCTCGTTATATTTTATTTTGTTATAATATTTTAATATTATGCCTTAGAGCCCTGTTCTTTTCTCATGGGAGACAGAAAGGAGGTGAATCTGGATAAGAGGAGAGGTGGGGCGAATCTTGGGTGAGTAGAAGGAGGAGAAACTGTAATCAGGATATATTTTGTGAGAGAAGAATCTATTTTCAATAAAAGGGGGAAAATAAAATAACAAAAAAATGAGAAAAATAATTATAAAAAAACTGAAACTGATGGTGTCCATATTGAAAAGGAAAATGTAAGGGCTGCTGAGAAGCCAAGGACAATGGCACTGGGTTTTGATCCTACTTCATTGTTCTGGCTTTGTGGGAGCCTAGCCAGTTTGGATGTTCATCTTCCTAGACCAGGATGGAGGGGGGAGGACTTTGGACTTTCCACAGGGCAGGGAACCCTGACTGCTCTTCAGACTGGAGAGGGAGGGGGAGAGGAGTGGGGGGAGGAGGAGAGGAGGGAGAGGAGGGGGAGGGAAATGGGAGGCTGGGAGGAGGCAGAAATTTTTTTTTCAATAAAAAAAAGAAAAAAAAGGAAAAAAAACTTTTAAAATGAAAAGGAAAATGTAAATGTATAAATGACATAATATATAGGGAAACTCCTAAATATTACATAAAATATTACAGAATTAATAATAGAATTCAGTAAAGTTCTAATGTATAACCAAATGGCTGCATTTCTGTGCACTAACAATGAAAGATCAAAAAAGGAAATTAACAAAAGCAATTCCACAGCTCAATTTATATTGGCATTAGAAAGAACAAAATATTTGAGAGTTAATTTAACTAACAAAGCAATGCTGTGGGAACTCCTTCAGTCAATAGCCTTTAAGATACCAGCCCACTTTGGACATGGTCTCATGTATTATAAATGCAGATGAAAAGACTGTGTGGTTCTCTTGGTGGCTGAATTCGGTTCTAGATCCCAGCACATGCAGAGGACTTCAGATTGCTACTCTTTCTGTGAGTTTATCCCCACCCAAAATAAACCTTTGTTATAATGCATTTTGGGCTGTTGTGGAACTCTTTTGTACACCAACAAAGTTAAACACTGTGAACTGGAAAACAGTACTGAAGGAAAGTCAGTGAGACATAAATGGTGACATACCATGTTCATGACCTGGAAGATCCTGTATTGTAAAAAGACAGTGCTACCAAAATCAATCTAGTAAATAAATTAAATTGCTATAAAAAATTTCATGGATGATTATACAGAAATAGAAAAAGAACTTAAAAATTCACATGAAGTTTCAAAGGCCACCTAAATAGGGAAATAATCTTGAAAATTAAAGCAAAATTATATGACTTACACTTCCTAATGTCAGACTTATAGCCTAATGGAGTCTAATATAGGGACCAGAAAAAAATGCACATGTGTAGTCAAAGCTTTCATAACCACTCAAGGTATGAAAGATAATCTTCTTAATAATGATGCCAGAAAAAATTAAATACAAATGAGAAAGGCCAAAAGTGGGCCAAATCTATATATACCCATTCTAACACTGAAATGTTCTATAAACACCATATTAATTTATAGTAAGAATATGGAAGTTTAATGCTTGAACATGAAATGTAAATATTTTGGATTGGCTAATATGGGTCTTAGTAATGAAAAACGATTCAGTTCCTCTAATATGTGCAGTAAAAGGCACTTTGTCCTAGTAAGAAATGCATCATTCTTCCCTTAGCTACAGGATTCTTGGTAAAGGTTAGGCAATATTTGCAATAACAAAATTTATCTCATTATTCCCATGTGTTACTGGTGTATTCACCAATGAAATAATCACATTCACACAGATGCAAACATGTACGCATATGCAAAACACATTTTGTTGCTTCTGTATACCTTAAGAGCTGAGGGAGAAATATTAAATGTCAATACACTCATTGATATTGGCTTCTGAGAATCTATGAGCTTCTCATTCTGGATCATCCAGATGTGTATGTGTGGAGTGGGTAGCAGAGAAAGAATGTGATTATGTGAAAGCATGTTAAATTTGAAATATGAAATTTAATGAATACATAGTTACTTGTCCTGATTAATTCCAACTATCAACTAGATACAACCTAGCATCAGATTGGCCTATGGCCATTTCTGTGAGAGATTGTCTTGATTGATGATTAATATGGGAAGGCCCAGCTCACTGTGGGTGGGTGGCACCAGGCCTAGTCAAGTAGTCCTGGGATATATAAGAAGGCTACCTAAATGTGAGTCAAGGAGTAAGACAAAATGCAGTTCAGAGAGCAAGTCAGTGATCAGATTCCTTCATAGTTTCTGCCTCAGTTTTTGTTTGAGTTGCTGCCCTGACTTCCCTCAATGATGGACTTGTACATGTAAGTCAAATAAACCCTTTCTTTCTATAAGTTGCTTTTTTAAAAAATAAGTGGTTTATCCCAGCAACAAAATGAAACTAGAACAGAAATTGTTATTGGGAGCGTAGTGTTGTTGTAATAGACCTGCCCATATGTTTAAGGGGAAAGATTGTGGAAACTTTCAGAACTTTAAACTAGTTTAAAGTGAGTACTCAGAGCTTACTAGACTTCTATGTGAACTTGTAGGAGTAGGGTGGAGGGAAATGCAGTAATGGAGGCCTGGATTAGTGCATTTCCCTCCACTCTACAGCTGATTCTGTGATTAATAAGAGGTCAGCATCATTAGGATGAAACCTAGGCAGTATTTTCTCAGGTCAGCATATAGAAGCTGTGATCTAAGGGAGGTAAGGTTATACATTAAGGCAGCAGAAAGAACTTGTCTCCATTGTAGTACTAGTAGGTTTTGCTTGCTTGTTTCTTTGTTTGTTTGTTTTACATCCTGACTGCAGTTTCCATTTCCTCCTCTTCTCCCAGTTCCTCCTCACCACCTCCCCTTTGCCTCATCCCCCATCCAGTCCTCCTATTCAGAAAAGGGAAGGCCTCCCATGAATATTGACAAATCACGGTATATCAAGTTGTACTAAGATTAAGCACCTCCCCTCATATTAAGACTGAACAGACAACCCAGCAAAAGAGTCAGAGACAGCCCCTGCTTCCACTATTACGAGTCCCACAAGAAGAGTAAGCCACACAACTATCATATATATGCAGAGGGCCTAGGTTGGTTTCATATAGGCTCCCTGGTTGTCAGTTTAGTCTCTATGAGCCCATGTTGGTTAATTCTGTGGGTCTTCTTGTGATGCCCTTGACCCTCTGGCTCCTACAATCTTTCCTCCTCCCTCTTCTGTAGGATTTCCTGAGTTCAAACTAATGCTTGACTGTGGGTCTTTGCTTCTGTTGCCACTAGTTGCTGGATGAATCCTCTCTGATGACTATTAGGCTAGGCACAAATCTCTGAGTATAGCTGAATATCATTAAGCATCATTACATTGAGGTTTTTTGCCACTCATGTTTGGTTCTATCCTAGGTCTCTGGGCCATCCAACCTTTCAGTCCTGGTGCTCCAGGCAATGTCAGGCTCACTTTCGTGGTATGGGTCTCAGGTTGGACCAGTTGTTGGTTGGCCACTCCCATAGTCTCTGTGCCACCCTTACCCCAGTACATCCCATAGGCAGGACAGACTGTAGGTCAAAGGTTATGTGACTGGGTTGGTGTTCCACTCCGTCCACTGGAAGTCTTGCCTGGTCACAAGAGATGAGCAGTTCAGGCTAAATATCCACAATAGCTAGGAGTCTTAGCTTGGGTTATCCTTATAGATTTCTGGGAGTTTCCCTTGCGCCAGGTTTCTACCTGACCCTGAAATGCCGCCCCTCTTTCCAGTCGGCTCTTTCAGTACTCCCCTGCCTGCATACCCCCACACACTTGATCTCTCCTGTTCTCAACCCCACCTGCCCCCTGTCCACCCACAAAATCAATTCCATTTCCCCCTCCCAGGGAGATCCAAGTGCCCTCACTACTTGGGCCTTCCTTGTTACCTAGCCTCTCTGCTGTGGATTGTAATATCGTTACCCTTTACTTTACAGCTAATATACACTTTTAAGTGAGTACATACCATGTGTATCTTTCTGGGTCTGGGTTACCTCACTCAGGATGATTTTTTTCTAGTTTTATCCATACGCTTGTAAATTTCATGATTTCATTGTTTTTTAATGACTGAGTAGTACTTCATTGTGTAAATATACCACATTTTCTTTATCAATTCTTCTGTTGAGGGATGTATAGGTTGTTTCCAGGTTCTCGCTATTATGAACAAAGCGGCTATGAGCATAGTTGAGCAAGTGTCCTTGTGATATGATTGAGTGGTTCTAGTTTTGAAGGCATGAAGGAGTCATAAAGAGCAGCTGAGGCTTGGCATTTTTTTGGCAGAGCTGGAATCCATGCAGAGAAGCCTCATTCACATTGAAGAGCCCCTAGTTGTTCGCCAAGGACAGTGGCAGATATGGGGTTGTGCCAACATGAGCTTGTGTTTAAAACAAGCTATATATGCTACAGATGGCAGAGCATGCTTAATGCTTTAGAACCCAGATGGCCATGAATGATTTCCAGATATAAGATACTGCACTGAAGGATTTTATTTACACTGCAGGATTTTGGGGGCTGCTTTGATCTGATTGTAACTACAAGCTGTTTTTCCCTTTGGGGATAATAAAATATTTAACATTTTTATTTTACAGTATTACACACTTAACAGACTTTGATATCTAAACAGACCTTGGACTTTTAAAATGTTGAAATTCTTAGACTGTGAGACTTATAAAATTTGGACTGTTGGGGACTAGAGAGATGGCTTGGGGATTAAGAGAACTTGTTGTTCTTGCAGATGACCTGAGATCATTTCCCAGCATCCACATAGTGGTGCACAACCATCATACCCAGGCATGCATGTGATACACACACAAGTAAAAAAGATCAAACATAAAGTTAAAATCTAAAAGTTGAACTGTGGTTTATATTGTGGTATTAACATGAAATCTTGGAGACAAGAATTGGAAGATTGTGGCTGTAACTGATGTATTTGTATGTTAAGCTCACAAGTGATAGGAAATCCTAGGTAGTAGCTTCAGTTATCAGCCTGAAACAGCCTAGAGTCCTCTGAGTGAGTCTCAGTTGTGAGGTTGCCTGGATAAGATTGGGCTATGGGCATGTCTATGAGAAATTAGGAATTATCGTGATTAATGACTGATTGATGTGACGGGGTCCAGCTCACTGTTGGCAGCACTTTGCCTATGGACCTGGATTGGATCCCAAAGCTGGCGATAATGAGCCAGATAATGAGCCAGAGTGCAATCCAGAGGGTGAACCGGTTATTCAGTTCCTGATTGAGTTCCTATGCTGAATTCCGTCAATGATGGACTTTTGTCAGAACATGGTCCAAGAATGAAGTCATGGGAGAATTCTGAGTCCTTGTGAGGAAACTTCAGGAAAACAAGACAAGAGTCTTGTAACCTCAGTTTCTTCAAAACCACGGATTTGTCTTTAGAATGTGCTCTCATGCCCGTCCCAGGTATAGTGGACAGGAGTAAGTTTACTTCAGATTATTCATCACAACTAGCTATTTTTATTTGTTTATATGCCTCTATGGAAAACATGGATTTGCTATGTGCAGCTTGTCTGCCACATGAGGCTTGTCCTTGTGATTCTATACTGTACTCACATGAAACCCTCATAGTATAAATTGCCTGATACTCTGAATAAAGTTGATTATTGCATGAGACTTCAGTCTGTCTCATTTATTGGCTCTGTTCTCCCATATCTTACCACCTTTAGAGTGATAGACTGTGACTTGGATATGTAAGTGAAGCAAACTTTGTAGTTAACATTTCTCTTTCACCTGCCTGTTCCCAAATACCTGGCAGTCGCTTCCCAAATAATTGGCTGAGAGGCTTAATATAAATTAGAAATGTGCAGCCAACATCTCAGGCTTATTACTGTCACTTACATTTTAAGCTAATCCATATTCATATTTATACTCTGCCATGTGGTAGTACCTTTATTAGCATGGTATGTTTATCTCCTGCTCTCTCTCTTGTATAAAAGAAAGACTGCACTTTCATTCCTTGGCCACCCAGACCTGAATAATCACACAGAAACTATATTAATTGCAACACTGTTTGACCAATGACTGAGGCATATTCCTAGCTCTCACACCTTAAATCAACCCATTTCTATTATTTTATATTTTGCCATGAGGTTCATGGTTTGTTACCTCATATCTTGCTTCTTGGGCGGCTACTTTAATGTCTGCCTGACTCTGCCTTCTTACTCCCTGCATTCAGTTTAGTTTTCCCACCTAGCTATATTCTTCTACCCTACCATAGGCCAAAGTAGCTTCTTTATTAACCAATGGTAATAAAATATATTCAGAGTATACAGACGGGAATACCACATCATCTCTCCTTTTCTGTCTAAATAAAAAGGAAGGTTTTAACTTTAACATAGTAAAATTGCATACAATAATACAGGTATCAAGCAAGAATTACAGTTATAATATTTAGTCTATTTATCATTGTGAATCTAAAGTTTTATATCTAATTTATCTTTTATCATAACTAAGGAAATTATAACTATCTGTCTTCAACTCCAGCAAAGAACCCAGAAGGATATAATATTACCTAAGTAAACAGGAAGTGCATTGTAAGCAACTTCCACAACTCTAGAACTGACAGATATATCTTCTGCCTGGACAGTCACCCAAAGTTCTTCCATATCATTGGAGCATCCATCTTTAGCCTACAGGCCCATAGTATCTGGCAAACACTTCAGTGAAGCAGAAAATTTGAAGATCTGTTCTGCCTTGTTATTACAAAGTTTATCAGTTGCTTTCTTCTGTGTCCTGCAAAATGACTAGCACTTTCTTTTGTGAAGCAGGCACCCTGGAGGACCATCCTATATTTTGGAAAGTTCAGCAGTCACTTTTCTGTATGTCTTGCATGTCCATTTTATACAGCATACTATCAAGCAGTCCAGACAAGAGCAGTTTCTTGTCCAAATAACTATTTTTGTCATGTTGAAGACAAATTCCACAATGAATTTCAATACCTCTCTGAAGTAATTGGTGCTGCCAGAAACAGACATGTCTCACCAATGAGAAAAGTCTAAGTTCTTAAAACCTTTTAAATGCCATATTTTGTAGGTCTTTGAAGTGTTGAAGATTAACTATCTAATTGAAATGTATTTCTAGAAAACCTAACAAGTTTGACTATCATAAATGACTATTAATCTGTGTTTTTAAATTATACATATTTTTAAATGAACCATATAAACATAATATCTTTAAAAAGAGTAGAAATATACATGTAACAATATTGACCTTAAATTTGTATCAATAAACCAAAGCCCATAGCAACATATTCATTTCTATATCAGATACCCCCTTTTTAGAATGAGATTGGCTTTAACTATTAACCATTTATAATTAACCCCCTTTAAATGAAAACAAGCATTTATAAACAATCATTTTGGGGAATTTTGGCATTGTTTTCTCTAAACAGCTTCCAGATGTTTTTGGGTGAAGTATTTTTAGAGTTCATGGAGACCTTTTGAGGGGTCTTTTCCCATCAAACCACAGCAGCCTGGAAGGAATCCTCAGATTCTTATCTTCTGTGGAAACAAAAACAGAACCTCTTTTCCAAAGTAACATATCCTTAGACTCAAGTTTTGAAGTCAAGTTACCTTATATATATATATATATATATATATATGTGTGTGTGTGTGTGTGTGTGTGTGTGTGTGTGTGTGTGTGTGTGTGTGTTTAGTTTAGCAGACCCCAGAATCAAATGTCTCTCTGCAGTCAAAAAATTAAAAGAATACACAATAATTCAGACTCTCTGTATATTTTCCATCATTATGTGGCTTAATATGCATATATTGTATTACTCTATTTTTTTAAGAATTTTTAAATCATTATTTTAATCTGTAACTGTTTCTACTCTTTTTTCTTTCCCAAGACTATGCACATTTATCAGTCATACTGTGGTCCATTCAGAGGTCTTTTTTGTCTGAATCTATGTTTACTGGGTATCTGTATTTCTTTTCTAACCAGGAGTACTTTTTAAATGCCAAGAGGCTTGGCTAAACTTAATGCTATGGCTTTGCCTTTTTACTCCACCTTGTTCAACATGGCAGGGGTATGTTAACCACCAGTTCTGCGAGCCACACTCACCACCCCAGATCCAGGGATGCAGAGGTCTATTTCACCATTAAGCAACTTGTAGCACTCTTCTCACAAACCCCATTTAAATGCTTTGTAGCAGGACCTCCCAAAAGAGCCAGAGCCATTTGTGCTACCAGTATGAACCAGGAAGCCATCTCTCAAAGAAGCTGCACCTCTACTTGTGGCCAGCAAACAGAATCTATCTGAAAAGATGCAGCTATTAAGAAGCTCCAATTGACTCCCATTTTGTGAGTCTAGAAGCCCTTTTTTGAAGCTTTCTTAGGCTTTTTGTGGATTGTGTTGCCAACTGTTGGGCACCATTATATAGAAGGAGACTGTGCTTTTGTTTCCCGGCCACCCAGACCTGAATTATCACACAGAAACTATATATTAATTGCAACACTGTTTGGCCAACAGTTCAGGTGTATTCGAAGCTAGCTCTTACATTTTAAATTAACCAATTTCTATTATTTTATATTTTACCACGAGGCTCATGGTTTGTTATCTCACATCTTGCTTCTAGGGCAGCTACATGATGTCTGCATGATTCCACCTTCTTTATCCCTGCATTCAGTTTAGTTTTCCCACCTAGCTATATTGTGCCCAACCATAGGCCAAGTAGCTTCTTTATTAACCAATGGTAATAAAGCATATTAATAGCATACAGAGAGGAATACCACATCACCTCTGAATCTGGTGACTCCAGATTCCACCCTTCTCTTTCCCATCATCCTTAGTTTGGACACCCTGCCTGGCTACAGGTCAATCAGTGTTTTATTAAACCAATTCAAGTGACAAATCTTTACAGTGTAAAAGAAGATTATTCCACAGTGGAACTTCCTTCTCCAATTTGCTTTTGGTAAACATGGTTTAACACAACAGTAAATTAATAATAAAGTATGACTTTTATCATTTTCATGAAGTTGACTTATGAAATTATTTTGACACTAATTTTTCCAAACACAAATGCCTTAACAGCTTCTTTTTAGGCCAAGTAATACACTACATAGAGGTATAGAACATTTGGTACAAGGTTTAAATTAATAGATACATAGCTCTATTTTACTGTGCTAGTGAAATATAACTAGATAATTACATATTACCTATCTTTTCTTCTAAATGCACCTTCAGGAGGAATGACATTGAATGAAGTGCTCAGCAGGCATCACAAACAGTAATTCTTTTTATGTACCATTTCTTGTGTATGTGTACATACTTGCTGTACATCCGAGCTCCCATTCTGTCCTAGGACCAAAACACAATTATATTACATTAATCAAAAGAATAGTTATTTTGTGGGTACTTGAGATCTGAGTCACATCAAAACTTAAGTAATCCAAAACTTCTTACATTACCCATTGCTAAGACATTCCACTTAAATTTTTATTTCCTTCTAGGTTGTCACCTTTAGTTCTCCACTTAAATTTAGTCAAAAGCCAAGAAATGATTGTCGATACTTCTTTTCACTACCTAAAGAGAAGATTTTAGGTTTCAAAGTGAAAAAAAAAACATGTACACATTTCCCAATTTCTGCAAAACCCTTTAAGGCACCTGCTTATACAGTACTATCTTTTTTTTCTCACCCACCATAGACCACACTGTATCCTTACACATAAAACATAATTTTATAAGGCACCTGGGTCTGAACAGTAATGCTTCACTTATTCTTTTTGGCTAGTATGTATGTGCTTCCAAATACTCAATGGCATACTCACAGATATGCCTCCATGACTTCACAGTCATAGACCAAAAGTCAGGCTAAACTAGTCTTCCTCTCCCCTCATTCTCTCTGTCCATGCAAACACTCACTCCCAAAAGAGTAAAACCACAAAAGGGCTGGGATCCTTTATGAGGAGTGGTCATGAGCCTCCTCACACCCCCCTATCATATTTAATGTTCCATCTCAAATTCATCTGTGCACACACAGAAAAATGGGCAGACACACAAAAACCCATGAATGCAGAGTCAGTGGGAGGTGTGACAGTGTATGTATGAGCAAGCAGATTATGGAAGAAGTAGGTTACGTATTGTCTGTTTGAACTCCTGTTTTATTGTCTTAGAACACATAGACCAATAGATAATTAATAGTGTTTATTTTAAAATGGCAGACAGAAACTACTTCAATTTGAACATTTGTTTCTCTTTTTAAAATGTGTTATTTTACAAATAATTTGAAGAAAATATATCTCACAGATGTGTTATGTTTCTTTTTAGAAGATATTCTGCTTTATAAATAACAGAGTTCATATTGCATATATTTGTATGCTAACTGAAAGCTCAAATGTTATATACCTATGATTTCCATACAGTTTCACATAATTTTATTTTCTATATTTTGTTTATCTCTGAGTACCACATATTTAAAATGAGATTCATGATATGTTTATTGGCTACTGTCTTTGTCAGTGTTCTGCCATGACCATGGAAACTATTATAAAAGAAAGCATTTAATCAAGGCTTGCTTACAGTTTCAGAGGTTTAGTCCACTATCATCATGGTTGGGAGTATGGCAGCATGCAGGCAGACATGGTGCTGGAGAAGTAGCTAAGAGTTCCACATCTGTATCTGCAGGGCAGGCAGAGGAAGAAAGGGACACTGGGCCTGGCTTGTATCTTTGAAACCTCAAAACCTATCCCCCATGAGACACTTCTTTAAACAAGTCCACACCTCCTAATCCTTCTCAAGTAATGCTACTCCCTAATGACTAAGCATTCAAATATATGAGCCTATGCAAGGATTCTTATTCAAACTACCACAACCACTGAGCAAATGACCTGAAATGAATATTGAGCTAAATTAACACAAATTAAAAGCTATAAATATACTTGGCAATGTGGAAATACATCAATAGTAATTTATCTTAATTTTTATGAGCCAAGTATGATGATTTGAATGAGAAGTGTCTTCCATAGACTCAGGTATTTGAAAACTTGCTCACCAGTTGGTGTCAGTATTTTGGAATAGTTATAGGAAGGTGCAGTCTTGCTGAAGGAAGTAAATCGTTGGAGTGGGCTTTAAAAGTTTATAGCATAGCTTCCCTTCCAGTTATCTCTCTCTACTTCCTGCTTGCAGTTAAGTATGTAAACTCTCAGTATCATGCTTCTGCCATCATGCCTGTTGCTTGCTTCCAGGCTACCCTGCCACGATGGACTCTTATCCCTCTGGAATCATAAGCCAAAATAAAGTCTTTCATCAATTGTTTTGGGTTATGGTGTACTGTCTCAACAAAAGAAAGTAACTAATAAACCAGTCTTGTGAATAATTTAAGACTTGCTGCTCAACTTGCCACTTAGTCTGTCTTAGTATTTGCAGATATCTTGGAGGTTGTTATTAAAATGCAAAGTATATACTTTTACTTTGTTTACATTGGAAAGCAATTAGGAGAATAATTATTAATAATTAATAACTTAATAATGTGTGGTTTTGAATTTTTCACAAATGCAAACATTAATTAATAACAAAGATAAATACATATAGTATTTATGCACCTGGTTATTCTGCTAATAAATCACAGAGCTGGGATTGGAATTCAGATAGCCTGACCTTAAAGACCCAGTACCTTAATGCATTTATTATCATGTATTAAAAATGAAATTGTATTTTTTGTTTTTCAGACTATTCCCTAAAAAGACAAAAACTCTCAGAAGTCGTTCCTAACTAACATTTTCTACAAATAACCTTCTGGAGTCCAGAATCACATGAATAATTCACTTTTTTTTTTTTTGGTTTTTTGAGACAGGGTTTCTCTGTGGTTTTGGAGCCTGTCCTGGAACTAGCTCTTGTAGACCAGGCTGATCTCGAACTCACAGAGATCCGCCTACCTCTGCCTCCCAAGTGCTGGGATTAAAGGCTTTTTTAAAAATATTTATTTATTATGTATACAATATTCTGTCTGTGTGTATCCCTGCAGACCAGAAGAGGGCACCAGAGCCCATTACAGATGGTTGTGAGCCACCATGTGGTTGCTGGGAATTGAACTCAGGACCTTTGGAAGAGCAGGCAATGCTCTTAACCTCTGAGCCATCTCTCCAGCCCAATAATTCACTTTTAAATGCAAGCATAATCGAGCATGGTGGTGCCCACCTTTAATCCTAACACTCGGGAGACACAAGCAGGCACATCTCTGTGAGTTTGGGGCCAGCCTGGTCTAGAAAGCAAGTTCCAGGACTGCTAGGGCTATTGCACATAGAAACTCTGCCTCAAAAAAACAAACAAAAAATAACAAAAAAGCAAGTATAAAGATAATCAAGGTGAAATCATAATTTTAGGTTGTTTTTATGTTTTAATTATTTGTCTATTTTTATTTTATATGTGTGGGTGTTTTGCATGCATGTATGTCTATGTGCTGTATGTGCAATACCCATGGAGACCAGAAGAGGGTGATGGATTCCCCCTGGAACTGGAGTTACAGGCAGTAGTAAGCCACTTGATGTGGGTGCTGGGAACTGAATCTAGGTCCTCTGCAAGAGCAGGAAGTGCTCTTAACCACAGAGTAGTCTTTCTACCACAATTCAAAAAGAAATGTAAGTGTGTGAGAGTATATTTGTCTGTGTCTATGTATGGGTATGGGTATGCATGAGGGAAGGTGTATTTGTAAGTCAGAAGTGGGAGTCAGATCCCCTGGAGCCAGAGTACAGACAGTTGAGAACTGCCTGATGTGGAGGATGGAAATTGAACCTAGGTCCTCTGCAAGAATCTTATTACCTGATGAGTCATCTCTCCAGCTTCTAAATCCTATTTTTCATTTTTTATTTTTTTTTTATTTTCGAGACAGTGTTTCTCCGTAGCTTTTTGGTCCTGTCCTGGAACTAGCTCTTCTAGACCAGACTGGCCTCGAACTCACAGAGATCCGCATGCCTCTGCCTCCAGAGTGCTGGGATTAAAGGCATGCGCCACCACCGCCCGGCTTAAATCCTATTTTTTAAAACATGGTTCGGACCTAAACTCTGGTGCAGGACTATGGGATGGCCTAAGACTGATAGCCCAACCTCATGGCTTGAAAGATCCTTACACTAAAGATAAATCTAAACGAACCTCCCTCCTACCCCAAACTAGGGGAGCAATGGAGCCTCAAATTGTCTCCCTGAGAAAAAGATTAAAGAAAAAGGAAAAAGAAAAGCAATCCCTGACATCAAGAAACTGGCCTTGTTCATACTTGTAGGCCCTGTTATTCTGTTGTTGGACATAAGTCATTTTGTAGAATAACAACCTCACACAAGATTACTTGGGGAATGTAATAAAATGAGACAAAGCTAGGTCACTGAATTGTCTAAGCATATGCAAAATAAAAGGTCACTATGCTACGCTCCTGAATGTCAAATACCCCCATAGAGATGCTATGCACCTTTTTTTACATTGTGTGCACCTTTTTTTACATTGTGTGCGTGTGTGTGTCCACACACGCACACACACACACACATACCTGTGGAGGTCAGAGCACAACTTGCAAGAGTACATTATCTCCTTGCTTGTGTGGATTCTGAGGATCAAACTCAGATCATCAAGCTGAGTGGCAAGTGTCTTTCCGTGCTATCTTGCCAGACTTCAACTGCTTTACCAAGTATAACTCTATTATTTTCCTATTCTTCCCAGATACAGCATGATTAAGATTTATTGAAATACAACTCATAAATAGATCCAATTTTTTTGCCAGTGTCCAATCTAGAGCAACCCCCTACTTCCTTATATATGCCATCAAAGTACACAAAGACCAAATTCTGCATGGTGTTCTAACACTTATGCATCCATTCTATGGTCCTCTGTAATATGTGCTTGCTTTCTCTGCAGTGAGGACTAAAAAAGGCTTGGTGAACACTAGGTGCATTCCTTGCGTACATTTGACAGAAGGCACTGACAGGAAAATTATAGCAATGGGATCCTGGCCTGCTAATTGCCTGTTTATTTCTAGGCAAATACAGAAAAAGCACATTTACCATTCTAGCTCATGGAGACAACAGAAAAGGCCATGGGAAGCTGCAAGATGATAAGCATTTTCTTCGAAACAACAGGAGTCATCCATGTTTCTGATATTTATTATCTATTTATTTTTGCAACAGTGTCTCACATAGCCCAAGCAGATGTTAAACACCTTATATAGCTGAAGCTGGCCTTGAACTCTTTATCCTCCTGCCTCCACCTCCCAAGTGCTTGGATTACAGGTGTGCACCACCACCCTCAGCTTTAAAAATATTTTTTGTGTTCCTGATTTTTTTTAGTGCATAGAAGCAGTAACACGATAAAAAAAAGAAGCACTATTTGCAGCATGAGTTTGGGAGTATTAGTAAATTTCAAAGGTCAATATTAATTGTAGTAAAAGTGAACAGCTGTCTGCATTTACAAGATGCACAGTGGCAAAAAATCCTTTGTTTCTTTATGTGACAGGTTGTCTGTGTCCCTGCAGACTTCCACTTAATGCAATTTTAAAGAAAATCACCAGAGCATCTATTGTCATATTGGGGACAACTTGACTTTGAAGGTCCTGCTTGAAATGGAATAAAAAGGGCAAAGCTCCTATTTTCTTCCCCAGTTGAATCAGGCAGAAGCAAGAAAAATGGGTGTGCTGGAAACTTACCTCTCTGGGCCTCAGTCTGAAGGAGGAGGCATGTTCAATAGTGAACAGTGGAAGAATAAATCATACCAAAGCTTTTGTCCCACTTGGGTTATAATTCAGTGAAATCACAAACATGTGGGATGGAAGTGTAGGTAGGCAGCGATAACAAAAACAAGTTAGCATTTCCTCACTACTCACAACTTATATGTGACACAAAAGTGACCAAGAAGGCCCCTTATCCTGGAGGATGGATGTGATTCTTCAGAGCTTATCATAGGGAGAAGTCAAACATCTGAGTTTCCCCAAGGGACAAAGGCAAACTCAGCTCTGGATGGTCTGACTGTCTGTGTCCCACTGTTCCCAGTCAATGCTCCCTCCAGTGTCATAAGGTAATACATACAAATGATACTGCAAAAAGATAGATAAGAAATTTAAACTACAGGCTAGCATTTAGGAACCTGATATTTATAAAGAGTACTTACATTAATAAACAGCAATGAATTTACTGGATTGATTAAAATTAAGATTTTTGTTTCCCAGAAACCCAATCTAGATTAAAATTAGATCAATTATAAATAATTTTAGAATATATATGTTAGTGTGGGTAAATTTGCATTCAAGTATAAACACATACAAAAATAACTGTAGAAAAATCAAAATGTTAAGTGTTTATCTTTGATGGATGCTTTTGATTTTAATTAATGTATATTTTCAATATTTTGTATGTGTCCTCCAATGAACATACTTACTGCCTTTAAAATTCAAATGTTCAATTTTTAAAACATGAAACACCATGAAATTTTTATTTATTTTATTTTTCAGTGAAGGAACAGAATATGAACTATATTTTCAGAAATGGTCATGTCTATTTCACAAATGACTCAATATACTAAAAAAGAAAATTATACACTGTAATCACAATTTGCACAATTACACAGAACAATATTTGCAACTTTTGAAAATACTGTAACTCACACTTCAATGATGAACAGTAATTTCAATACAACTGAGTTTTAATATTTATCACAGTTACATACAATACAAGAGCCTGTGCACAAGCTATTTATTATCAATAATAAATGTGATTTTTGCCAGAAATTCTCAACCATATGCAGGCCTCTTATGCATTAAAGCTTTAAATTCTACTGTATATTTACTGCAAAAAGATACAGGCACAATAAAATTAAGCCCATTGATTAAAGCACTAAGAAATCAAGGGACAAAATAGCAAAACACTCGTAGGGGGATTACCAATATTTTCTTTGTAAATAAATAGCCTCATTTATCACTTCTAATAATATTCACAGCCACAGATAAATAGCTACATGGCACAAGGACTTCAGGAGAATTGCACTACACACTATATTAATGTCTTTAATCATTTGCCACAGTCTACATATTTTGAAAACATCATACCACTACAATGCAAGGTCAGATTAATTAGTATTTGAATTTTTAAACTGGCATGACAGGAAAAATACAGAACACAAGACTATAATTAACTGCTTATGTCTTCAGTAACTGCATGTAGGACAGCTAATTTCAGAAGCATCTACTCTGCTTTAGCGATCAATGTCTTCTACCAATGCCTCGAGATTTTTGCAACAAGCTTTAACCTCCTCAATTGCAGCCATCCAATCATCATAAATAATTTTGTCATAAATTTCATCATTTACTTCCCTAACTACACCCTCCTGCTGAGATTCAAGTGCATCACCTGAGAAAAATAACACTGATCTTGGAATTATGTAAGTACGTAAATTATGACCAAGTAAAAAATCATCATTTTCATCCCCTCCATTTAAGTTGATCCCATGAGGAGAGAAGAAATTGAAGAAAGATTCCTTCGGAAAATCTTCGGTCACAGTTCGGACTGTGCCCCAGATGCGATGTCTCTGTTTCTTCTTGATGGTCCTCAAAGTGACATTCTTTCCTTCATTCCAATCTATGTCGCAGCCGGTGGCATACTCAATGGCAGTTCCCCTGTAGGGGTGAGGATCATAGCATGAAAGCTTTGACTTAAGGACATAAGTCTTTGTCAACACCACATTCTTGAAATATTCATTGGGTTTGAAGTGGAATTCGAGTGTGAAGCTGAGCGGCTCCCCGGGTTCCGAAAGCTTCACTTTAATATCTGTCAGCAGCTTCAGAATAGGCTCGTCATACTTCTTAATCAAAGGAGTGATTGCTTCAACGTTTTTTAAAACAGTCAACCAAAAGTCCGGAATCCCCTTAGGATCCTCTTCGTTGCTCTCTTCTCCTCCGGTGGCCCCGGTGCTCTCATCTTCCTCCTCTTCCTCGTCGTCGTCATCATAGTCATAATAACAGTCCTCATAACCATCATCTTCATCCACATATTCATGCACCATGCCCTCTTCATTGCCGTTAGTCTCTTCCTCCTCATCCATCGCCTCCTCAAAATAGTCCTCACAGTCTGATTTATATGCACATTCCTCTTCTGTGGGTTCATAGACTGCATTGATGATCTGACGTCTTTTTTCCAGTAAAGGTTGATACATTTCAGCGAACTTCCTTTCAATGTCATGAAATTCCCTCAGGAATTTGGATTCCAAATGGGCAGCTCTTGTTTGAAGCTTTTTAAGAGCTAACACACGGTACTTAACTTTCACCGGGAGACTTTCAACAAAATCGGTATCTAAAAGATAACCGATAAGTCCTTTTGGACGATCTGCGTCAGAGTTCTCATCAGCATCCTCGCATTTCGCCGCACCTTCCCCGGACCCTGCAGCAGCTTCGTCACCTTTTCCCTCTTCCCCGATTCCAGCAGCAGCGGATTCTTCACCGCGTTCCCCGCCTTCTCCATGCTCAGCAGAGGCACCTTCACTGCGGTCCTGACATTCCCCCTGCCCCTCCGCCATTACCTGGCTACCAAGCTCTTCCTGGTTGGATTCAGACAGTTCCTTATGATCGGCTGACTCGGCCATTGTTTTCAAAAGATCACCTGCACTTATGATGGCTAAGCCCGCAGATCAGGAGACCTGACCTCTGCAGGAAGACTCACCAATTATAGCAGATGCGCGGTGGCCGGGCGGAGATGGACCAAGCAGTGGTAGCCGGAGTGCTGGAGTGATGACAAGCAGCGAGCAGTGGGGATAAAAGGCGGTGCTGAAGCTGGGATAGCAGGATTGAAGCCTGGTGGTCTGGGTGGAGACGCAGGGTTGCCTACGGCTGCTCCGATGGCTACTGAAGAAGCAGACAGACTGCAGAGAGCCGCAGTGGGCAGACCTGCGCAAACTGTCTCTCCAGCCACGCAGGGGCTGCAGGGATTGGGAGGGGGAGGTCGGACCCGGACCTGGTGCCGCAGTGTGATTATGCAATTGTCTGGGCTTTTTTTTTTTTTTTTCAAGTGTATGCAGTTTGCTGCGTCACCCCTTCCCTCCCACGACTCTTCTCTAATCTTATTTGCCAGGCTGTAGTGATTGACAAATCCTGAGCCAGTAAATTAGTAGATGAATCAAGTTTTCAACTCCACTTGCCTTCCCAGGTTCTCTAATATGGCTGATTCGTCCACCTATGACTCATCTTCCATCCCCTACCCTGTGGAATTTTGTCGAAATGCAGTGTCATTCATTCAGTTTCAACTGAAATTATGTTTTCATAATTTTAAAAGGCCTATAAGGAAACAGTGACTACAGCATCAGGGCATGAAAAATGAGCAAGGCATGCATTCATCTTCCGTCTGTCACTTTGGTTATAAGCTGAGGCTCTGGGGAAGAGAGGAGGGGGATGGAGAACCTTTGAGTTCTAAAAATACCAAAAATGAGCATAGGTGGTCTTTGGATGATGTAATTGGCTGTGCTTCAAACGTTCTGTATCCTGGTTTTCTGTGTTTTTCACAGCCTGTATGATTTTAAACTGGAAATTTTTCATAATATTTCCTGATGAAGGAGAAATGACAGATGAGTAGAAGTGAAATTTGGCGCTCTCTCTCTTTCTCTCTCTCTCTCTCTCTCTCTCTCTCTCTCTCTCTCTCTCTCTCTCTCTCTCTCTCTTTCTGTGTGTGTGTGTGTGTGTGTGTGTGTGTGAGAGAGAGAGAGAGAGAGAGAGAGAGAGAGAGAGAGAGAGAGAGAGAGAGAGAGACCTGTGTAAAAGAGCTATATGACTAGTGAGCATAGGAGAACAATAGCCCCAGTCCTAAACTGACTTTCCACTTTCCCTTTTGTGATGTTGCCTTAGCCTGTAATCACAGCACTGAGAAGGAAAACATGTTCAGGACCAGCCTACACATATAGCAGTTCTAGGTCAGCTTGGGCTCTCTCTCTCTCTCTCTCTCTCTCTCTCTCTCTCTCTCTCTCTCTCTCTCTCTCACACACACACACACACACACACACACACACACACACACACACCATATGATCAAGCAATTCTACCTCTGGATATATGTTTTGAGAGTTGAAAACAATCTCAGATGTTTGCACATCATGTCCGCAGCAGCACTTAACATTAGCAAAACGTTGGAAACAAAGCTGGAGAGATGGCTTTGCAATTAAGAGCACTTGCTGCTCTTCCAAAGGAACCAGGTGTGGTTCCCAGCATCACATGGTGGACCACAACTATGCTTCAGGTGATCTGATGTTCTCCTCTGACTGCTGCATGCACCACACACACGTTACATACATACATGCAAAAAACTTTTAAAGCTGGAAATAGCTACAACGTCCACTGATGGATCAATGGAGAAAAAATGTTGGATGGTAATTTCTATCAGTATGTTGCATATCTTTTAATACCTAATAGAATAGTGTTTTTGAAATACTTTTGAATCTTGATGATTCAATTTTGTGTGTGCATGTGTGTATATGCCTACATATACATGAGTGCATATGTATGTGGAGACCAGAAATAGATGTCAGATGCCTCCCTCAATCACTTGCCACTTAGTCTTTGAGACAGAGTCTCTCATTGATCCTAGAGCTCACTGATTCAGGTAGATTGACTGGCCAACAAACTCCAGGGATCCTTTTGTCTCTTGTACCCCACCAGTACTGAGATTATAAGTGCACTGCAGCAGCTGACTTTCATGTGGATAAATGAAGATACGAACTTAGGTCCTCTTGTTTGAAGAGCAAGTTCTTTACTGGATGCATCATCTCCCCAGCCCAATTTTATTTTTAGTAGACCATGTTTGATGTCATAAGTAATCTCCATGTAATCGAAGGTATCAGAGACTTCCTCCTGTGTTGTTCTTAAATATTTTTTCATGAGTAAGAAATCTCTTTGTAATCTAAGGTATCGGAGACTTCCTTCTGTGTTGTTCTTAAATATTTAAATATCTTCAGTGTAGTTCTGTAGATCTCTTTATGGATCTCTCTTTGAGTTAATTTGTGTATGTTGTGTTATTAGCTCTGGCTTAGTTTCCTGCAGGAAAAGATCCATTTGTCTCAGACAGTCTAAAAAGTTTTCTTCATACCTTAATGAATTATCTTGAAACTTTTATCATAAAATTAGTTGATCGTGTTATATTAGTGAGTCAAGCATAACCCCTATTTGTTTACTTCTTCAAAGCAAGTTCAGACTATTAGCTCAAAGCATGTCAGCATCAAACTCAAATTCTTATACAACTTTTACTATAGCAAAAATAATTATATTGGTGTTTTTATAGCCCATCAGTTACTCAAAAAAAAAGCATCTAACATCTGTTAGTCATAGATTAAACAAAGCTCTAACCAGAAGAGAGTCCAAAACCTCTACCTTTTAGAAGTCTGTGACCAAGGAATTCCTCATCTCACTGAAGAGCATCACCTATCCAGAAGCCAGCACTGCTTCACCTCTCCAAGAAAATGTTCTTATCCACTTCACCTTCTGAATCGTGTCCCTGTGGTATAATTTGGAAGAAGAAGGTCTCCTGTGGTCAGGGACATACCCTCTCAGTAAATTCTGTCCAAGCCTCACCCCACAAAACTTATTGTGCTGCAAAAACCTGTACCCATTTCTTTTTCCCTTGATTTGCCCAGATATCTTCCAACTCACCAGATCCCTAAATGTAAAGATTCCTTCTAGACTTTCAATTCTGTTTCATCAGTCTGCATATGCCTGTCCTTATTACCATGTCATCATGATGTCTTGATTGCTGCATCATGAATTAACTTTTACTGAAAAGTGCAAGTCCTTCTTAATTTTTTCAAAATAACTTTGACTTTTATGAGACTTTTGCAGTTCTATACATATTTTATTTATTTGTTTGATTTCTAAGACCAGGGTACACTATATAGCCCAGGCTGGCTTTGAACTATATATAGAAGCCAGGACGAAATCAAATTTGCAGCACTTCTGCTGAGTGCTGAGATTACAAGATCAACATATCTAGCTCACCATATATATTTATGTTCAGCTCCTCAGTTTTTTAGGGGGAGTCTAAAAATTTTGATGATGTTATATTGTATCAATAGATACATTTAGAAAGAATAGGTATTTTAACAATATAAAGTTGTACGTGAACTAAAGTAAATTCTTTCAGTCTGTTTTAATTTCTCTAAATCTGGAATTTCTCTAAAGCACCGTGTCCTGAAGTGAAGGCGTAAGTCACAAACAATGCCACACCAATTCGGGGTTATGATTATTAGGGTGGTATTTATTTAAAGGGGAAAAAACTTACAGATCACTGTCCCAGGCAACAGCCCTCTACGCAACCAGGAAAGGAGTCTAGTCGCCGGCGGAGCAGGAAGTGAAGAGAGAGAGGAGAGGGAAGTGGCCGCTTTTTTAAAGGGAGAGAAACCACGCCCCAATGGGCTGGTACCTCAGCAGTGATAGGCTGGAGGAGTGGGAGGACCTCCCGCAACACCTCCCCCTTTTGTTTAAATAAGAGAGTTCTAAACCTACTATTAAATTATATACAATAAGTACAAATATCCTATTCTAACTAGCTTAGGTCTTGTATAATAAATAACTTGGCCAAGTCATGAGAGAAAGTAACTACATTTATATAGTCTTCAACCCCATCGAAGATCTGAGAAGGGAAATAATGTTACTTGGGTAATTAGGAAGTTCAGTAAAACAACTTCCAAAACATGCAACAAATTACAGAGACAACTAGCTACCTGGGCAATCACCCAAAGTCACATTAGCAGCGTTGAAGCAACCAACTTTGGCTAAGGCCTAACATAACTGACATACCATTTTCTAAGGCAAGCAACTTTTCAAAACTATCTTACCCTGTCTTGGCAGGATATGAAAGTCCTGTTTTATCCATTGATGCATGCTCTGTATCTTTGTCAGTTGTTGAGGTATGGGCATTTCTTTGCCCAAACGCCAGTTCTGCCAAAAAGAAAGGCTCCAGGTGGAGTGTCTTTGGTGCTCAACATTCTCTCGGGAATAGAGTGGTGTTGCCAGGAGCAATTGTGTCTCACTACCACAAAACTCTGAGTTAGATTAAAGGCCATTTTCTACAGCTCTTCGAAGAAGTTGAAGATTATCTATCTATACTGAGTATAATCTCTATATATCTAAAGAACCTGATTAGTCTATTATAAATGACAAACTTAGATGACTATTGGTCTATATAATTCTCAATATCTATCTAACTTAAAGACTAAGACAATAAACGACTGTGAAACAAATGAGGACAATGACCTCCAAATATAAACAATGTACAAATATACATTGCAGTAGGTAAATATATATCAATACACAATCATTATATAAGTATCTTAATCAGAGGTAGAAATGTACACTGCAATATGGTAAATATATACTATATATATATATATATATCAATACAATATATGTCAATACATAAAAAAAATGTTTTAAACAGAGGTAGAAACATGCATGCGTACAATAGTCAATATAATTTAACTTTGTATCAATATACAAGAATCTATACCAATGTATTTGTCTAAAAACAGTAACTCACAATTACAAATCTATTATCCCATCATCCCTCTTTTTTTTTTTCCAAAATGATCCCTGAGCGTATAAAATTCCTCCCCCAACCCTCAATCGTATACTAATTATAATCAACCCCTAAATGATGTCCCTAAACCCAAGGGCAAGTTTTACTGGGAAAGGGGACGTCGTCCTCTAGAATTACTTCCAGCTGTCATGGGGGCGACGTTCTTTCTGGGGGATCCTGTGAAAGTAAAATGATGGTTAAATTTCAAGATCAATGTCTTTTAAAATTGCCAATAGTCTCTGATTATTTTGTGCAGGTCTGGCCAAAATGTTGTATAAGATGTGCACCATTTCAGCTAACCAAGTTGGAACTGTCTTGTGCAGCTGGTACCAAAAGCAAGTCTTGTAGTAGCGCTATCAGTATCATGACGTCATATCAACCAGGTGGAGTTGTTGTTATGGGGCCCCATCTTCTTCCTGGAAACTTCAAATGTCACTTCAGGAAAAACTCATTGTTCATTATGAAAAATGTAAACATTAATCATATAGACATATATAGACATATATATATATATATTCAATGAAAGACATGATAGATATATTCAATGAAAAGTATGATAGATATGAAGAAAAGCAAAGATGTTTTCTAAACTCATATTTCTTTCTGTCCCACATCATGGCTCTTGACATGAGACAGAAACTCCAGAAACTCTGGGTTTTTCTCTTACTAACAGGCTTGGAATTGGAGAGGGACTGAGCCAGAGTCCAACTTCAAAACCAGCTTTATAAATTTAGAAATATGGTTTAATATTACTTACACAACCGATTCAGTTGTCTTGATATTTCCTATTGGGCAGGTATTTTTCCATCTGTCAGTATCCAAACATCCAGGGTCCCTTGAATTTCTCAAAAATGAGTGTTTTCCTGTGGAGATAAGAACAGAACCCTGCCCCCATTCTATATGTTTTTCTTACCACCTGTATGAATATCATCATTGTGGATGAGTTGTCATTTCTCCTTTCCAAGAGGTTTCTCCTCTTCAAATCGAAACTTTATTAATTTTGATGGTATCCATAATTTTTCTTCTCCTGTGGAAACAAGAGCAAAACCCCTTCCCCAACGTAGCACATCTCCTGGCTTCCACTGAGAGGTCAGCACATCTTTGAAATAAATCGGTTGATTTAGTTCAGCAGACTTTTCCATTATCCAATGTCTTTCTGCTGCTGTCGTTCCTTTCTCATTAGCGTTAAGAAAATTCAAGGTTAATAAAGCATTATGTAATCTATTTCTGGGGGTATTTTCAGTCCCTTTCTGTTTCTTCAGCATATCCTTTATAGTACGATTTGATCTTTCTATAACTGCCTGACCTGTAGGATTATTTGGTATACCTGTAATGTGTTTTATATTATAATAATCAAAAAAGCGTTTCATTTTCTTAGATACATATGCTGGACCATTATCTGTCTTTATTTGCGCAGGTATACCCATGATGGCCATAACTTCCAATAAATGTGTGATTACTGAATCAGCCTTTTCTGAGCTCAGGGCTGTAGCCCATTGAAAACCTGAATACGTGTCTATGGTGTGGTGTACATATTTTAATTTACCAAATTCCATAAAGTGGAACACATCCATCTGCCAGATTTCATTTCTCTTAGTACCCTTTGGGTTACTCCCTGCAGGCAACGGTGTTTGATTATAGAAAGAACAAGTAGGACATCTCTTTATAATGTCCTTAGCTTGTTGCCAAGTAATGGAAAATTCTTTCTTTAGGCCTTTACTATTGACATGATGCTTCTTATGAAATTCCGAGGCCTGCAACACACTTCCAATCAATAATTGATCAATCTCAGCATTGCCTTGGGCTAGAGGACCAGGCAGACCTGTATGGGACCGGATGTGTGTTATGTACATCGGACAAAGCCTGTTCCTGATTATGTCTTGTACCTGGATAAACAATGAAGTCAACTCTGTGTCATCTGGTATAAATTCAGCGGTTTCAATATGCAAGATAACTCTTTCTGCATATTGTGAATCTGTAACTATATTAAGAGGTTCTTTAAAATCCCTTAGCACCATAAGAATGGCATATAATTCTGCCTTCTGGACAGAATTATAAGGGCTTTGTTCCACCTTACTCAATTCATCTGACTTGTAACCTGCTTTCCCTGATTTATTTGCATCAGTATAGAACGTACGGGCTCCAGTTATTGGAGCATCACGTACAATTCTAGGAAGAATCCAAGAAGTTCTTTTTATGAGATTAAGTCTATCACTTTTGGGATAGTTGCTATTAATTTCTCCCAAAAAGTTAGCACAAGCTCTTTGCCACGGTTCATTGTCTTCCCATAACTTTTTTATTTCTTCAGTAGTAAAAGGCACTATAATTTCTGCTGGGTCTATACCTGCTAGTTGACGAAGTCTCAGCTTACCTTTTATAATTAATTCAGAGACCTTTTCCACATACGTTTTTAATTTTTTACTTGGTTTATTAGGTATAAATATCCACTCTAAAATAATATCTTCCCTCTGCATTAGAATCCCTGTAGGAGAAATTCTGGAAGGCAATATGACTAGGATGCAGCTAAGATTTGGGTTCACCCTATCCACATTTGCCTCCTGTAATTTTTCCTCAATCATTGTCAGTTCCTTTTCTGCTTCAGCTGTCAGTTCTCTTGGACTATTCAAATCTTTATCACCATCTAAGGTTTTGTTTAAATGAACTATTAGATCAGGTGTTATCCCAACAGCTGGTCGTAGACTGGAAATGTCTCCTAACAATCTTTGGAAGTCATTAAGAGTCTTTAACCGGTCTCTCCTAATTTGTGCCTTTTGCGTTTTAATTTTCTCTAACCCTATTCTGTAACCTAGGTAATTAATAGAATTTCCTCTTTGAATCTTTTCAGGGGCAATTTGTAATCCCCACCTAGGCAAGACTTTCTTTACTTCTTCAAACATCCTTTCTAAAGTATCTTTATTTGAATCAGATAATAAGATGTCATCCATGTAATGATAAATGATGGACTTGGGGAATTGTTTACGAATTATTTCCAATGGCTTACTTACAAAATATTGGCACAGTGTAGGACTATTGAGCATACCCTGTGGGAGGACAGTCCATTGATATCTCCTATTAGGCTAAGAATAATTGTAAGTAGGCACTGTGAAGGCAAATTTTTCTCTATCCTTTTTTTGTAACGGTATAGTGAAAAAACAATCTTTCAAATCAATAACTATAAGAGGCCATCCTTTTGGTAACAGAGAAGGCAAAGGAAATCCAGATTGTAGTGGGCCCATAGGTTGAATTACTTTGTTGACAGCTCTTAGATCTGTCACCATTCTCCATTTACCAGATTTCTTTTTTACAACAAACACAGGAGAATTCCAAGGGCTGGTTGATTCTTCAATATGGTGAGCATCTAGTTGCTCTTGCACCAGCTGTTCCAATGCCTGTAGTTTATCTTTAGCTAGAGGCCATTGTTTGGTCCATATTGGCTTCTCAGTTAGCCATTTTAAAGGTAGGGCCGTTGGTACCTCTAAAGGTTTGGTATTTGCTGTATGTTCTTGTACAGCCTGAATGGCTGGTGACCTTTTTCCATAATACCTCATCATATCCTTCCCAGAATTATGAGTTCCTGGAAATACAGGAATGTTAATCTGGGTATTCCATTGCTGCAGCAGGTCACGGCCCCATAAATTTATGGCAATATTGGCTATATATGGCCTTAGTCTTCCTATTTGCCCTTCAGGCCCTATGCATTCAACCCATCTTGTGCTTTGTTTTACACGAGATAGGGTTCCAATTCCCAGGAATTGAACATCTACCTCTTGAAGAGGCCAATTCGGATGCCAAGGTTCTGGGGTAATGATACTTACATCCGCACCTGTGTCTAATAAGCCTTCAATAAAAGTGCCATTTATACAGACTCTTAGCTTTGGTCTTTGATCATTAATAGAAGTCTGCCAAAATATACGTTTACTCTGTCCTATTGGGTTTTTTGACTCATCCTCCACACGTAATTCTTCATTTAGACCAGTATTACTTTTTACAGCAGAAATTGGAGCTTTTAATTTTCTTGGTGAGGCACGTTCTCCACTGTGACTGGGAATGACTGGGCCACTGTTGGCATGGGGGCCTGCGAGAGGCCCCCCAAGGAGTTTCCCGATGATATCGGATTGCCCCGTCTGTCTGTTGTTGACCTACATTCGTTGGACCAATGCCTGCCTTTACCGCATCTCCTACATATACCTGAAGGCCGAGGTCTCCTATTTTTGTCATTCCCAGAAGAGATATTATTCCTAGAAATTCTTTGCCTGCAATTCCTTTGCAAATGTCCTAATTTACCACAATTAAAACACCTGGCAGTTTGATGTCTCCTCATTGCTTTGGAAATCGCTTCTCCTACCCAAGATTCATCATTATAGCTAAACGTCTCAACATTCATCGTATGCTGAATCCATTCATCCATAGGTGCTGATCTAGACTTTAAAGGCCCAATTATCTTTTTGCATTCTATGTTTGCATTCTCAAAAGCTAGAGATTCAAGAAGTATTCGTCTAGCTTCTGAGTCTGTTACCCCTATGTCCAGAGCCTTAATTAATCTTTGCAAAAAGTCAATAAAGGGTTCTCTCTGTCCCTGCCTAATTCTGGTATATGATTCAACCCTTTTTGCTGGATCTTGTATCCTATTCCAAGCATTTAAAGCTGCTTGGTGGCATAGACACAGTACTTCATCGTCATAAAGAGCTTGGACCTGTGGATCAGCATATTCTCCTGCACCAAGAATTTGATCTTGGGAAACCTCAATACCTTTTGCTCTTCCTTGCTGTTCCATATGTTTGGATTCTTCTCTGAAATAAATTCCGAACATCAAGGAAGGTCCATTATCTAAAACTGCAGACACTAACTGATGGAAATCATGGGGAGTAGCTCTAGCATTAGAAGCCCAAGTCCTTATCATTTCCTTTACATATGCATTGTGCAAGCCAAAATTAACAACAGCTTGCTTAATTTCTTTCAGATCATTCATTGCTATTGGCGTCCATCTAGCTTCTCTGACTCCCTTTGAGCCTTTAGAAGTTGATGCTTTTTCAGAATTAAGTATAGGGTATGTCGCTAGAACCCTGGGTAAGCCAGTTCTAATAGCTGGTGGAGGCCTTATATCCTGTCCTTGTGTCTCCTTACTCTGTTCACCAGCTGTAATAATTTCCCCAATCTTTTCAAATCTTTTTATCATTGTCTCTCTTAAATCCTGAATCTCCTGACCTGTATATATTTCCAGTGATTTCACTGAGGTATCAATTTTTTGGTCCCCATTCTGCACCTGTGATTCCAAAGCTTTAATTTTTTCCTTCAAAGATAACATGTCCTCCTTAAACTTTTCTTGTATATCATGTAGATTCCCATCTTGGAGGTACATTCTGTCTGTTACCTTATCAAAACTTTGTGATAAAGTCTGAACGTCAAATTCAACAGCCTGAACCCTTTCAGGTAACTTTCTAATACCCTTGGATATGGAATCAATTTTGTCTGTCATAGTATCCACTTGTTCAGATAACCTCTGATTTTCAATAATTTTAATCCTGTCAATTAGTTGTTCATTATTAGTTCGTAAAGATTCTATCATTCTTAGGAGTGCCATATTCTTCTGTTCATTATTAGTACGTAAAGATTCAATCGTTCTTAGGAGTGCCATATTCTTCCTTAATGATAGAATATGGAAAAGAAAACTGAAGGCTAGTAACAAGCAAATTAAGGTATCCCCATAATCATATAAACCTTGTATGATGTAATTCATTGTATTAGTAAATATAAATTTACTAATCCATTGTATTAGTGAAAACAAAGCAGTAAAATTTGCGTTAGAAACAAAAACTGCAATATTACCTATTATCCAGAAGGTGGCGCTGTTGCAGAGTCGCGGTGAAAACATGGTCCTGTTTCAGTGCCTTAGTAGATGTTAAAAACTGGAAAATGCAAGTTTCTCAACAAAATAAATCTAATTAAATCAATTCCTGAGACGGAACAAGTCACCCTGAGGGGTTGCAGCTTTCAGCAACCACATGCTCTGGTTCGTGCCACTTAAGAGCTGTACTTGCAAGGGAGATTTAAAAATGACTCAGAAAAGAGCAAACCAGGCGGCCAGAGACTACACGGGCCTGTGGAGTTTAAATCCAAGTGGGGAGTCCAAGGCCTCTGGCGGCTGAGGAAGGAGGGGCTCCCGCCAAGCCGAACTAGAGCCCGCCAAGCCCGCGGCCGCCAAGCTGAACTTGTGCCCGCCAAGCCCGCAGCCGCCAAGCCGAACTTGGGGCCGCCGCGGCTGGGAGTGGGGAAAGGAGAGGTTCTAAAACCAAACGTTGGGCGCCAAAATGAAGGCGTAAGTCACAAACAATGCCACACCAATTCGGGGTTATGATTATTAGGGTGGTATTTATTTAAAGGGGAAAAAACTTACAGATCACTGTCCCAGGCAACAGCCCTCTACGCAACCAGGAAAGGAGTCTAGTCGCAGGCGGAGCAGGAAGTGAAGAGAGAGAGGAGAGGGAAGTGGCCGCTTTTTTAAAGGGAGAGAAACCACGCCCCAATGGGCTGGTACCTCAGCGGTGATAGGCTGGAGGAGTGGGAGGACCTCCCGCAACAGCTACCCACACCCAAAATAATCACACAGAAACTGTATTAATTACAACAACGCTTAGCCAATCACTTAAGTGTTTTGATAGCTAGCTTTTATATCTTAAATTAACCCATTTCTATTATTTTATGTTTTACCTCATGGCTCATGGTTTACCAGTACTGGCGCATGGGTGTTTTTCTCCTCTGGTGGCTACGTGGTGTCTCTCTGACTCTGCCTTCTTTCCTCCTCTATCTGCTTGGAATTCCTGCCTTTCTCTGTTCTGCTAAGCCACTGGCCAAAATATACTTATTCATTAACCAATAAAAGCAACACATATGTAGAAGAATTTCCTACATCATATATGGCCATTTCTCAGAAAATTGGAAGTCAATCTATCTCAAGACCCAGCTATACTGTAACTCTTGGGCATATACCCGAAGGACACTCAATCATACCAAAGGACACTTGCCCAACTATGTTCATAGTTGCTTTATTTGTAGTACCCAGAACCTCTCATTCTTGGCCTGCTTTCCATAAGCAATTCTGTGCTGGGTGCACAGGGGCTGTTTGAGCAGGGAGCAGACTGTGTAAGAAGGGAGAGAGAAGTTACTAAGTCATTTGCTGCCTGGTTCTATTTAAGTGGACAAGTAAAATTAAACTCCTGGGACTGGTTTTGAGGATGAAACACAATGCTGTACAAATAGATATATTCAAGAAGTAAAATGGGACACTTGGCCAAGATCCTAGCAAGAATCTGTCTCCCTACTTTGCCGCAGGCTCAGTCCATAGAAACATGTTGTTTCTTGTAATATGCACCCCGAAACTTCTGCTTTCCTTATTTCCCTGACCTTTTGCAAGACCAAGTGTCCTTTGGCAGCCATATTTCTGCACTTCTAACATGCTAGCTGTTGTTGCCCTTAATATTCTTAATATATGATTAAGGTCTTCATTCTTCAATATAAACTATGCTGTTTCTTGTAAACTATTTCATATGCTGCTTGTTTGTGAAATGAAACCTCAGACAAGCTCAAAATGGAAAGATGTATAGGGTAGGATCTTGAAAAGATGGTTGCTCTCCCATTCTCATGCAATGTTGTTTACAACAGACATGGAGCAACCTCAGTGTTTTTTTTAAACAGGTGAACATTAAAGAAATCTAGGTATGTACATACAATGGAATGTATTTTTAGCTTTAAAATTGAAGAAAACACTGCTGTTTGTGATGGCAGGAATGAACGAACCTTCAGTGTTGCGGGAGGTCCTCCCACTCCTCCAGCCTATCACCGCTGAGGTACCAGCCCACTGGGGCGTGGTTTCTCTCCCTTTAAAAAAGCGGCCACTTCCCTCTTCTCTCTCTCTTCACTTCCTGCTCCGCCTGCGACTAGACTCCTTTCCTGGTTGCGTAGAGGGCTGTTGCCTGGGACAGTGATCTGTAAGTTTTTTCCCCTTTAAATAAATACCGCCCTAATAATCATAACCCCGAATTGGTGTGGCATTGTTTGTGACTTACGCCTTCAGGTAGCTGAAAACAAATGAGTGGGCTCTGCCTACACATATAGATTTCCAAAGTGGCTGTACAAGTTTATATTCCCACAAACAGTGGAGGAGTGCTCCCCTTGCTCCACATCCTCTCCAGCATGAACTGTCACTTGTGGTTTGTGTGTGTGTGTGTGTGTGTGTGTGTGTGTATTTCAAATTTTATTAAACTTATTTACCTGAAATTTGTTTACAGAGAGGAAAAACAGATACAGGACTTCGAGTAGCTTATGGGACAGTCATTATCTTTTAAAAATATTCTTCTTTCTTCTACACACACAATCTTTCCTTTTTACAGAATAAAAGCTAGATGCAAACTTTTGATGTAAACTTATCTCATTGTTAACTCTGTTGATGAAGATGGGAGACAAACTTGTTCATAGTTCAGTTAAATGACACAAACAAAAGCTGTTCCCGCAGACACAAACATGCCCATGTCTCAGTAGGACTGTGTGCTTTGCCTTCACACCGCTTCACTTCTTCTTCCCTTTTCCCTTTTTACTGTCCGCTCCTTGCTGAAGACTTGGGTCAGCACCTCCTGTTTTTTGTGTCCTTGTTTTTAGCTTAGTTATCATTTCTGCTACACACAGCATCACTGACTTACGTGACAAGAACTGGACAAGACGGAGGCTTCCTGTTTGAGCTGAACCTGGACTCTGCCTCTGTACTGAACATCACGGTTCCATTCTCTGGAGTACATTTTGTTTTCCTCCTGAAATACGTTCAGTCCGACTGCTGAGCATACATCCTGAATCTCAGTAGGTAGGGTTTTCTACAGCCTTACTTATGGAAATCTGCCTCCCCTCCACTGTGGTCTTCTTAGTATTTAAATAAGTGGAGTAGATACAAATAAACCTGTCCTGGTTGGCTGGGGACCGCCTGGCTGCGCAAGCCATCTCCACAGGCATCCCCATAGCCCTGCCAGCCCACCAGCCCGAAAACCAGATCCACTTCTCTTTTATGACCTTAGCCATTCTGACAAGTGTAAGATGGAATCTCAGAGTTGTTTTGATTTGTATTTTCCTGAGGGCTAAGGATGTTGAACATTTCTTTAAGTGTTTCTCAGCCATTTGATATTCTACTACTGAGAATTATCTATTTATATCTTATTTATTGGATTATTAATATTGTTAAATCATTATTAATTGGATTATTTGGGGGTTTTGATGTCTAGTTTCTTGACTTGTTAATATATTTTGGAGATTTGCCCTTTGTCAGATATGAGGATAGTGAAGATCTTTTCCCATCCTGTAGGCTGCTGGCAATTTTGTCCTATTAACAGTGTCCTTTGCCTTATAAAAAACTTTCAGTTTCATGAGGTCTCATTTATTAATTGTCAATCTTAGTGTCTGTGCTACTAGCTCTCTATTCAGGAAGTTGTCTCTTGTGCCAATGCATTTAAGGCTATTCCCCACTTTCTCTTATATCAGGTTCAGTGTGCCTAGATTTATATTGAGGTCTTTGATCCACTTAGGCTTGAGTTTTGTGCAGGGCAATAGATATGGATCCACTTGCATTCTTCTACATGGAGACATCCAGTTATATCATCACCATTTGTTGAAGATGATTTCTTTTTTTCCATTGTACACTTCTGGCTTCTTTGGCAAAAACAGGTGCCTGTAGGTGTATGGGTTTATGTCTGGGCCTTTGATTTGATTCCACTGATGTGCCTGTCTGTGGATTCACCTGTTTATTTATACCAATACCATGTTGTTTTTATTAATATAAGCATTATAGTAGAGTTTGAGATCGGGGACGGTGATACCTCTGAAAGTTCTTTTATTGTGTAGGATTGTTTTAACTATAGTGGGTCTTTTGTTTTTCCATATGAAGTTGAGTGTTGTTCTTTCAAGGTCTGTACAAAATTGTGTTGAAATTTTGATGGGGATTTCGTTGAATCTGGGGATTGCTTTTGGTGAGATGGCTGTTTTTACTGTTAATCCTGCTGATCCATGAGCATGGGAGGGCTTTCCATTTTCTGATATGTTCTCCAATTTCTTTTTTCAAAGATTTGAAGTTCTTTTTTTGCTTTTTTTATTTATTAAAAATTTCTTCCTCTTCCCATCCCTCCATTTCCATCCCACTCCCCCACTATCCCTCCCCCTCCCTCTCCAGTCCTAAGAGAAGTCAAGGTGCCCTGCCCTGTGGGAAGTCCAAGGCACTCCCCCCTCCATCCAGATCTAGGAAGGTGTGCATCCAAACAAGGACTTGAAGTTCTTATCATACAGATCTTTCATTTACTTACTTACTTACTTACTCAATAAAGTTACCCCAAGATATTTCATATTGTTTATGAATATTGTGAAGGATGTTGTTTCCCTGAATTTTTCTCAAAAATTTTATCTTTTGAATATAAGAAGCTTATTGATATTATAGTTAATCTTGTATTCAGTCACATGACTAAAGGTGTTTATCAGTTATAGGAGTTCCCTGGAAGAGTTTTTGGGGTCATTTATGTACACTATCATATCATCTGCAAATAGCAATACTTTGACTTCTTTCTTTTCAATTTGTATCAGTTGATCTCCCTTGGATGTCTTATTGCTCTAACTAGAACTTCAAGTGCTATATTAATAGATAGAGAAAGAGTAGACAACATTGTCTTGTTCTTGATTTTAGTAGAATTGCTTTGAGTTTCTCTCCATTTAACTTGATGTTGGCAATCAACTTGCTGTATATAGTCTTTATTATGTTTAGGTATGTTCCTTGTATTCCTGACCTCTCAAAGATTTTTGTCATGAAGGGGTGTTAGATTTTGTAAAGGACTTTTTCAGCATCTAATGAGATGATAATGTGGATTTTTTCCCCAATTTCCCTATATGGTGGATTATATTGACTGATTTTTGTATGTTGAACCATTCCTACATCTCTGGGATGAAGCCCACTTGATGGTGGTAGATGATCTTCTTGGTGTGTTCTGAGATTTGGTTTGCATGTTTTTTGTTTACGTTTGCATCTATGTTCTTGAGTGAAATTGACCTTAATTCTTATTCTTTGTTGAATTTTTGTGTGGATTGGTTATCAGAGTGATTGTTGGCCTCATAAAATGAATTTGGCAATGTTAGTTTTGTTTCTATTTTGTAGCATAATTTGAAGTATATTGACATTAGCCCTTTTGGAAAGTCTGGTCAAATGTTGCTCTAAAACAGTCTTGCCCTTTGCTTTTTTTGGTTGAGAGACTTTTAATGACTTTTTCTATTTCCATGGGGGTTAAAGGTATATTTAAATGGCTTATCTCATCTTGATTTAACATTGTTAAGTGGTATATATACATAAAATTATCCATTTCTTTTAGATTTTCTAATTTTGTGGAGTATAGGATTTTGAAATATAACATCATGATTCTTTGGATTTTTTTGGTATCTGTTGTTATGTCCCTTTTTTGATTTCTGATTTTCTTAATTTGAACATTTTCTTGTAGAAGGAGTGGCGGGCTGTGTTCCCACCCAGCTCCTGCATGGCTAGCTTTATCCAAAATAATTACACAGTAACTGTATTCTTTTAAACATTGCTTTTGGCCCATTAGCTCTAACGTCTTATTGGCTAGCTCTTACACATTGATTCAACCCATTTCTATTAATGTGTATTGCCACTTGACTGTGGCTTACCAGGACGAGTCTAAGTGGTGTCCATCTTGGAGAGGAGAGCTATGGCGACTACCTCACTTCCCTTCTTCCTAGCATTCTGTTCTGTCTACTCCACCTATGTAAATTCTGTCCTAGTAAAAGGCCAAGGCAGTTTCTTTAGTAACCAATGAAAGCAACACATAGAAAGAAGACCCACCTACATCATTTCTCCTTTTTCTGTTAAAAAAAAAGAAAGGCTTTTACTTTGACATAGTAAAATTGCATATAACAAAACAGTTATCAAGCAAGAATTACAATTACAATATTTATATCTATTTTATCTTTTACCATAACAAAGGAAAACTATAACTAACCGTTCTTCAACTCCATCAAAGACTCCTGAAGGATATAATATTACCTAAGTAAACAAGAGGTAAGCAACTTCCAAAACTCTAGAAATGACAGAAACCTCTCGTTGCCTGTACAGTCACTCAAAGTTCATTTGTACCATTGGGGCATCCATCTTCAGCCTTCAGGTCCATAGTATCCAGCAGACTTTTCCACGAAGCAGGAAATTTCAAAGTCAGTTCAGTCGCTATCTGCTGTGTCCTGCGGAATGTCTAGCAGACTCTTTCATGAGTCCGGAACCCCAAAAGGCCATCTCACCTTTAGGCAAGTTCAGCAGTCTCTCTCTGCGGGTTCTCTGTGTCCAGTTTATGCAACAGTCCAGGCAAGAGCAGTTTCTTGCCCAAATGGCTAACCAACTCCATAAAAAGGATCTTTGATGCCCATCTTCCTCTTGAAGTAGATTGGTGCTGCCAGGAGCAGACGAGTCTCATTGTCATGAAAAACCCTAAATTATTATTTTTTTTACATTTGAATATTTTTTATTGAGAAAAGGAGAAGAAAAAAAACAACTTTCCACCTCCTCCCAGCCTCCCATTTCCCTCCCCCTCCTCCCACCCTTCTCCCCTTCCTCCCACCCTTCTCCCCCTCCCCCCACTCCTTTCCCCCTCCCTCTCCAGTCCAAAGAGCTGTCAGGGTTTTCTGCCCTGTGGTAAGTCCTAGGTCCTCCCCCCTCCGTCCATATCTAAGAAGGTGAACATCCAAACTGGCTATGCTCCCACAAAGCCAGCACATTAAGCCGGATCAAAACCCCGTGCCATTGTCCTTTGCATCTCATCAGCCCCCTAAATTATTAAAACATTTAAAATGCCATATTCTGTAGTCTTTGAAAGATATGAAGAATGCCTATCTGAAATATATCTCTACCTGTCTAGAAAATCTAACATGACTACAAGCTTGACTATTATTGATGATTATTCATTAATAACCTATATTTCCTGATTATACATTACATTTTTAAATGAACTACACAATCACAATACCTTAATCAACATCAGAAATACATATACATATAATAAAACTGACCTTAAAATCCATACCAATGCAAATTATTCATATCTATATCATATCCCCCTTTAAATGTAAAAGAACATCTGTAAACAATATCTGGGAATATGGACATAGTTGTTTCTCTCCAAACTGCTTCGTGCTGAATGGGGGCGCTGTTAATCAGATCTTTCGTGGTGTAACCTGTGTGCCAGGTTCATCTCAGTCGGCAGCTGAGTGAAGTAATTTTTTGAGGGTATTCACAGCAACCTTTCAGGAGGGTGTGGTCTATCATACCATATTGAGATAGAAGCAATCCACAGGGTCTCATCCTCTGTGAAAACAAAAGAAGAATCTCTTTTCCAAAGTATCATATCCTTAGATCCAAATTCTAAAGTCATAATACCCTTATGATATCCATTCTGGTTTAGCTTGGCAGCCCATATAGTAAAATGTCTCTCTGTACTTAGCTCCTTTACAGTCAAAAACTTTAAAGAAAACACAATAATACAAAGAATCCAGACTCTGTGAATTTTCCATTTTTACGTGGCTTGTTTTTACTCTATCACTTTACTTTATTCTGTCTCTTTAAAGACTTTACCCTTTTTTATGACATTAACTTTATTTTCTATATTCTTTTTCTTCTCTCTCCCTTCCGGCTGTTACTATTCACTGTTTGAGCAGAGTATTATGATCTGTGAGTCTACTCCTAAATAAATAACCGTCTATTATATTCAATTCTGAACTAGTGTGGGCTATCTTTTAAGCGTTCTTCTTCAGTGATGTTTCTCTGATTTCTTTCTCAGCCCATTTATAATCTGTGTAAAGGAGAGCTGCTGATTTTTTTTAGTTAATCTTGTATCATGCTACATTACTGAAAGTGTTTACAAGTTGTAGAAGTTCCTTGGTAGAATCTTTGGGGTCACTTGTGTATACTATCATATCATTAGCAAATAGTGAGAGTTTGACCTCTTCTTTTCTGATTTGTATCCTCTTGATCTCCTTTTGTTGTCTTTCTAGCTAGGACCTCAAGAACTATATTAAATAGATAAGGAGAGGCTGGACAACCTTGTCTTGTTCCTGATTTCAGTGGGATCAGTTGGATGTTGGCTGTTTGCTTACTGTATATTGTCTTTATTATGTTGAGGTATGTTCTTTGTATCCCTGCTCTCTTTGAGAGCTTTATCATGAAGGGATGCTGTATTTTTGCCGAAAGCTTTTTAGCATCTGATGAGATGATCATGTGGTTTTTATTTTTCAGCTTGTTTATATGGTGGATTGCGTTGACAGATTTTCATATGTTGAACTATCCTGGCATCTCTGGGATGAAGCCGCCTTGATTATGGTGCAAGATGGTTCTGTTGTGTTCTTGAATTCAATTTTCCAGTATTTTATTTAGTATTCTTTGCATTAATGTTCATGAGTGAGATTGGTATGTAACTCTCTTTCTTAGTAATGTCATTCTGTGGTTTGGGTATCAGGGTAATTGTAACCTCATAAAAAGAGTTTGGCAATGTTCTTTCTGTTTCTATTGTGGAACAATTTGAGGAATATTGTTGTTAGTTCTTTGAAAGTTTTGTAGAATTCTGAGCTGAAACCATTTGGTCCTGGGATTTTGGGGGGGGGGGCAGGGGGAGACTTTTGATGACTGTTTCTATTTCTTCAGCAGTTATAGGTCTGTTTAATTTGCTTATCTGGCCTTGATTTAATTTTGGTAAGTGATATTTATCCAAAAAGTTGTCCATTTCCTTTAAGTTTTCCAATTTTGTGGAGTATAGGTTTTTAAAGTATGACCTGAGGATTCTCTGTATTTCCTCTGTACCTGTTGTTATTGTCCTCATTTTCACTTCTGATTTTGTTAATTTGGATATTCTCTCTGTGTCTTTTGATTAGTTTGGATAAAGGTTTGTCTAATTTGTTGATTTTCTCGAAGAACCAACTTCTTGTCTCATTGATTCTTTGTGTTGTTTCTATTTTGTTGATTTCAGCTCTCAATTTGATTATTTCCTGCCATCTATTTCTCTTGAGTGAGTTTGCTTCTTTTTGTTCTAAAATTTTCAATCATTCTGTTAATTCACTAGTGTGGGATTTTTCCAGCTTCTTTATGTAGGCATTTAGTGCTATGAACTTTCCTCTTAACACTGCTTTCATTGTGTCCCATAAATTTGGGTATGTTGTGTGAACATTTTCATTTAATTTTAGGAAGTCTTTAATTTCTCCCTTTATTTCTTTTTTGATCCATTGATGATTCAGATGTGCGTTGTTTAATTTCCACGTGTTTGTGGGCTTTCTGGAATTAGTGTTGCTGTTGAATTCTAGTTTTAAACCACGGTGATCCATAAGATACATGGAGTTATTCCAATTTTTTGTATGTCTTGTGGTTTACTTTGTTATCGAGCATATGGTCAACTTTTGAGAACGTTCCATAAGGTGCTGAGAAGAAGGTATATTCTTTTATGTTTGGAAGGAATATTCTATAGATGTCTGTTAAGTCCATTTGAATCATAACATTTGTTAGTTCCCTTATTTCTCTGTTCATTTTTTGTCTGACTGACCTGTCCAGTGGTGAGAGTAGAGCGTTGAAGTCTCCCACTATTAGTTTGTGGGGTTTAATGTATGATTAAAGCTTTATAAGTGTTTCTTTTACATATAAGAGTGCCCTTGTATTTGCGGCATAGATGTTCACTATTGAGATTTCCTCTTGATGAATTTTTCCTGTGACTAATATGAAATGTTTTTCTTTATCTCTCTTGATTGATTTTAGTTTCAAGTCTATTTTGTTAGATATTAAGATAGCTACACCAGCTTGTTTCTTAGATCCATTTTATTGGAAAAATTTTTTCTCAACCCTTTACTCTGAGGTGATGTCTGTCTTTGAGGTTGAGGTGTGTTTCTTGTATGCAGCAGAAGGATGGATTTTGTTTTCATATCCAATCTGTTATCCTGTGTCTTTTTATAGGCGAGTTGAGTTCATTTATATTAATGGGTATTAATGACCAATGCTTGCTAGTCCCTGTTATTTTAGTTTTTTGTTGGTGATGTTGTGTGCACTTTTCCTTTTGGGGGATTTTGCTCCTATGAGATCATCTGTTGTCTATGTTCTTGTGGGCTTAGCTGACTTCTTTGGGTTGGGGTTTTCCTTCTAGTACTTTGTGTAGGGAAGGATTTGTGGATAGGTGTTGTTTATATCTGGTTCTGTTGTGGATTATCTTGCTTTTTCTGTCTGTGGTAATTGAAAGTTTTGCTGGGTATAGTAGTCTGGGCTGGCATCTATGGTTTCTTAATGTCTACATAACACTTGAACAGGACCTTCTGGCTTTCATCTTTCCATTGAGAAGTCAGGTGTTATTCTCATAGGTCTGCCTTTATATGTTACTTGACCTTTTCCCATTGCAGCTCTTAATATTCTTTTTTTTTCAAAAAGTAAATGAAGTTTATTTAAGGAAGCAAGATCTCCTTGGACTTGGGTTCTATGTCTCCTAAGTTTCCCTAACTTAATTATCCCGATTCTTCTCTCATACCCTTGATCCTCTTTACCAGTTGTCTAGAGTCTCAAAAATACACAGCAGGGTCTCACTACATTCCAGTCTACTTCTTGAAACACCTCCTTGAAGTTGAGACCCATGCCCTGCAGACTAACAGCCACCTTATATGTTTTTTTATATATAGCTAAATATATATTTATTTTTATTTAGATATATATATATAGCTAAAATAGTTATGACTGTGTAATATAAATGTATATTTATATACACATATTTCATGTAGTTCAAGTAATAAATGTGTTAAATAAGTAAAATAATAATTGGAATAACCTATAAAAGCCTACCACTTTAACCTTGATTGTGTCACATTCCAGTCCATCCTGGTATTATTTTCAGGCTCTCTTCTCACTCTGATTTAAAGTGGGTGGTTATGTTTAGTGTTTTGATTATTATGTGGCAAGGGGACTTTTTTTGATCCAGTCTGTTTGGTGTTCTGTAAGCTTGTATCTTCATAGGCATATCTTTTTTTAGGTTGGGAAAGTTTTCCTCTATAATTTTGTTAAATATATTTTCTGTGCTTTTGAGTTGGACTTCTCCTTCTTCTATACCTATTATTCTTAGTTTTTATCTTTTCATGGTGTCCCATATTTCCTGGATATTTGGGGTTAAGCTTTTGTTAGAATTAACGTTTTCTTTGACTGATGAGTTTATTTCCTCTACTGTATCTTCAGCGCTTGAGATTCTCTCTTCCATCTCTTGTATTCTGCTGTTCATGCTTATATTTGTCGTTCCTGCTCATTTTCTCATAATTTCTGTTTCTATAATTTCCTCGGCTTGTGTTTTCTTTATCGTCTTTATTTCAGTTTTTAAGTCTTGAATAGTTTCTTTCATATGTTTGATTGTTTTTTTCTTGGTTTTCTTTAAAGGATTTGTTGATGTCTTCAAATTTTTGTTTGTCTTTTCCTCCATTTCTTTGAATGGATTGCTCATTTCCTCTTTAAGGGTCTCAAACATTCTTCTAAAGTTATTTTTAGGTCATTTTCTTCTGCTTCATCTATATTTGGTTGTTCAAGTCTTGCTGTTGTAGGGTCTTTAGATTTTACTGGTGTTGTGTTGCTCTTTGTACTGTTGCTTGCATGTGTTCTTACCTTGTCTACCCATCTTTTCCTCTAATTGGTGTAGTTGGGGCTGTCTGTTACTCTGGTGATCAATCTTCCAGGTGCCAGTGGATCCAAGGCTCAGATAGTTGTTCCTCATGGTGCGGTCAGTGCCACAGTTCCAGTCACCCAGTTGGTCACTCCGTGTTCCTGGAGGTTGCTCAATGCTCCCAGGCTTTGCTCCACTCCTTTGGAGTTTGCTGTCTCAGGTCTCTTCTAACTTTGGTTGTTGGCGCAGACCTGTTTCTGTAAATGTCCTTGATCTGGATCCATTCCTGCAGAGGTCCCTGGCTTGGGGTTGGTCCTGTAAAGGTCTCTGACTCTGATATACTCCCTCAGGGGTCCCAGACTTGGGTGCACCTAGATCCACAGACATCCTGGCTCAGGCCTACTCCCTCAGAGGCCCCGGACTCATGCCCAGACCCACAGAGATCTCTGCTTCCTGCCTACACCCTCATAGGTCCCCACAGAGGTCTCTGGCTCTGGCCCACTCCCTCAGCGGTTGCTCTCCTGTACCTGGTCCTGTGGAATTCTGTCTCAGGTCTTCTCTGGCCTAGGTCGGTGGCTCACTCCTATTTCCATAAATGTTCCTGGTCTGGATCTGCTCCCACTCACGTGGAGCTTGTCATCTAGGCCTGCTTCGGCCATGTTACATTCTTTTATGCTGTGGAATATTTGTTTAATGATGCAAAGATATGTTGCATTCTTTATGTTGCATTTGTTAACTCTGTAAATATGTGTTACTTTGCCTGTCTAAAACACCTGATTGGTTTAATAAAGAGCTGAATAGCCAGTAACTAGACAGGGGAGAAGAATAGGTGAGGCTGGCATGCAGAGAGAATAAATAGGAAAAGGAGAAGAGCAAGAGCTAGAAAAAGAGAAGGGGACACCAGGGGCCAGTCACCCAATCACATAGTCAGCCATGGAGTAAGAAGAAATGAAAGAGTTATAGACTGGAGAAAGGAAAAAGCCCAGAGACAACTTGCTAGAAACAAGCCAAGCTAAGGCTGGGCATTCTTAAGTAAGACTAAGTCTCCAGGTACTTATTTGGGAGCTGGGTGGAGGGCCCCCAAAAGAGTTTTAAAAAAACCTATACCCAGAATAGCTAAAAATAATTCTGAACAATAAAAGAACTACTGGAGGCCTCACTATTCCCAATTTCCAGTTGTACTACAAAGCTATTAATATTATAATAAAACCAGCATGGTATTAGAATAAACAAAAAGATATGGCCATTGAAAAGAGAAAGACAACCTAAGTATAGGGTAAAGGGTACTGGAGCAGGAAATCAATCTCTGAACACCCTGACTCTGAAGCCAGAGTCAGTGAAAGAAACACATCCTGGATCCGAGAGACCCGAGCCAGGGGAAGAAACATCTTTATCCCTGAACCCAGAATCAAAGAAACATGCCCTGACTCTGAAGCCAGTGCCAAAGCATAATTTGTCCCTAGAATCAGAGTCTGTGAAAGAAATATACCCTGGTCTTAAGATTAGAGTCAAAAAGCTAAAAAGAACCAATGAAAGAAACACAATTTTACCTTGAAATCAGAGCCATCTCTGCCCCTTCCCAACTGCCCAACTGAACCACCCAGTCCCCAGGCAGGAAACCAACCAATCACTGAGCACTCTGACTCTGAACCCAGAGCCAGTGACAGAAACACTCTGGATCTGAGACCTGAGTCAGAGAAAGAAACATCTTTATCCCTGAACCCAGAACCAGAGGAACATGCCCTGGCTCTGAAACTAGTGTCAAAGAAACACACTTTGTCCCTAGAATCAGAGTCAGTGAAAGAAATATTCTCTAGTCCTAAGATTAGAGTCAAAAGGCTAGAAAGGAACAGTGAAAGGAACCCAGTTTGACCCTGAGATCAGAGCCATTTCTGCCTTTGACCAACTAAACTAACCAATCCCTGAGCAAGGAAAACTAACCAATAACTCTTCTCCCTGGGAAAACTCTGCCCCTAAGAAGCCTTATATAAGCCTCTCTGCCTGTTCAGTTGGAAGCTGTCTTTATCCCTCCCCCCTCCCCACACAGAGGCAACCACTCTCCTGGACTCTTCCTTCCCAAATAAATCTCTTTCTCAACAGAATCTTGAGTGACAGTCTTCATTCGCCAGTGCAGAATAAAAGACCCTGGCTGGGATGTCCCTTAGGGGACTGAGCTGAAAAACCTTGCTGAGATGCTCTCTTGGTGTGTGTGTGGGGGGGGGGGTGGCATAAGGATGAGCAAAACAGAAAACCTTGCTGGGACGCTTCCTAAGCAGGGCTGAGCAAGGCTGAGCAGAAAAAGTAACAACTTTTCGCTGGAGCCAGAAGTGATTGCTACATTTCTGCAGGGGCTTCCCCTTTAGTGGGGTGTTAGCAAAAGAAATAACATCTTAGGCCTGAGAAGTAGCAGATAGCTCTGCTAGAAAGTTACTTCCCTTAGGGGAACAAAGCAGAGCTCAGCTTTAGCGGCTCTCCAGGAGAGGAACAGCATTGTTGTAGCATGCAGGGACATCCCTGCACCCCATCTTCAGGTAGCCTGACTTCCCAACAAGTCAGGACACGTCACCCCCAAGGCAGAGCTGTCTTATTGCAGCTCCAGACTCCAGAGCTATTTTTACTGTGGCTCTATACCTCCAGGACTGAGCTGTCCTACTGTGGCTCCAGCCTCCAGAGTTGTCCTATTGCAGCTTTCTGCCCCTCCAGAGCTGTCCTATTGTGGCTCTAAATGTAGCCAGGCTTCCGGATAAGTCAGGATATCTTTGCAGCTCTAGAGGTTTAATACTCACACTCCCCTACACTAAGACTTGAAAACTGATTTTGTTTTTCCAAATTCAACTTTTTATTGGTTCTTTGTGGATTTCACATCATGCATCACAATCCCACTTATCTTCCTGGCCCTTCCCATATGCCCTCTACCCTTGCAACCTCCCCAGGATAAAACAAGATAAAATTTAAAAACAAAGAGAAAAAAGGGAAAAAAAGAAAAATCTCGTTGTGAAAGCTTAGTGTGACACAGTGAGTCATCCTGTATGCCCTTCAGTCCATATAGTATTACTTCCAAGTGTTCATTGCAATGAGTCACTGGTCCAGTTCAAGGTGTCTGGTTTTTACTACATCATCAATACTGAACCCTTACTGGGGTTCCTCTTGGATCTCTTGTTGTTGTTCTGTGTCACAGAGATTGTACTTCTTTGGGCCTGCAGGGTTGATCTCATCACGTGCTCCAGCAGGTCTTAGATGGGGTGGATGATGGGATGGATCAACTCATAGCTCTGGTTTTGGGTCTGGGTGATTGATGGGTTGGTCAGCCCACCAGCTCTCTTTTGTCCTCAATACCAGGTGAGCTCTCCAGCACCACCCCAACTAACTCACCCTATGTAGTAAGCACCAAAGGTCAATTCTCTTGATCTTGTGTTCTTAAGATTGGCTCACCCACATCTATACCACTAGGGCCAGCTCTACTGTGTTACCTAGTGGAGGTTTAGGGGCCACTATGCCCATTGCTGCAGCTGGTGGGATTCAGGGCCAGCTCTCTCACTCTAGAGACCCCAGGAATGGCTCTTCTACCTGTTGTAGGCCTAAAAGAGCATGAGGGGACTTCTCTCACTTGCCCGTGCCACCGTATGGTAGCTAAGGGGTAGGGCTTGATCTCTCGTGCTCATGTTCTTGGGGCCAGCTTACCCACACCTCCATCAATGGGGTAAGCTCTACTGTGTTGTCCAGGCAAGGTACAGGGCCTACTCTCTCTAGTGATGCATCTGGTAAGGGCCAGGGTCAGCTCTCTCATTCTGATGTAGATGGCAAGGGGCATCAGGGAGGTCATCTTTTTGTCTCCCTTACCACATGTCAGACAAGGGGCTCAGGGTTAGCTCTCCCACACTTGCAACCTTAGAGCAGACTCAACCATGTCCCTGCCTGCAGGGTTGGCACTACTGTGGTGCCCAGGTGAGATCTTCTCTCCTAAGTGCTGTAGGCAGTGAGGGGCAAGGGGCAAAAGCCCATGCCACATTACAGACAAGAAGTGGGGCTATGTCTCCCTTGTTTATGTCCTCAGCGTTGACTCACCTGGTCATCTCTGTTGTATTGTCCAGGTGAACTTCAGGGCCTGTTCTCTCTAGTGCTGAAGCCAGTGAGATGCTGGGCCAGCTCACTGGTTCTCGTGACCTCAGACCCAGATTTCTCACCTGTCACAAGTGGTGAGGGGTCGGGGGAACACCTTCCCTTGTTCATGCCACTGTATGGCAGATGAGGAGTGAGATCATACCTCCCATACTCATGTTCTTGGAGTCAGCTCACCTTATCCCTGTCAACAGAGTCAGCTCCATTGTGCTGCCCAGGTGAGGTGCTAGATCAGCTCTCCTGCCTGCCACAGGTGGTGAGGGGCTAAGGGGGTTTGAATACAGAATTTAATCAGGAAAATTAATTAAGAATTAATCAATCTCTGGGGACAGAATGGGGGACAGAGTGAGGAGAGAGGCAGAGTACCCTAAGGACCATTGGAGGTGATAAAATGACTGGACAATATAAAATGATCAGACATTTAAAAATTAAGACTGAAAAAGAATGTCTTACCCTGTCCCTCTCGTAAGCCAAAACAGGTGTGTTTGGAAACTTTAAATATGTTAAATATTAAAATTATAGCTTTTTTCCTTTAAAAAATATCTTGGGAAAAGCAGTTTTTCATATTTTAAATTAAAATCTAGCTAGACCATAATATTTGAAGCTGTACACTAAGAGGTTGCTGGGTTGGCAGGGTGCTAATGCAGTTCTTAGGTCTATCACACCAACAGAGGCGCTAAGGGTGGAATCCTGGGTAAGCCTGGCAGCTGGGAGCTTTCCTCTTGTAGTTCATCAGCTTCATCAAGGTTCCCTCCCTTCCCCTCCTTCCAGGGCACCTAACTGCCTGGGAGCAACTCCCCCACAAAAATATTTTTGATTCTCTCTTTCTTAATAGTTTCTATGTAGTTAATGGAATTATATTTACAAGATTTTTGGGTTTTGTTTTTTAGAATTCACAATTTCAAAAATACCTTATAATATGACCTCTTTGAACAGAAAAAAAGCACTCACAGAAAAGGAAGGTGCTCAAAACATGGCTGCCCTTATCTTATTGCTGAAAATAGATAAACTTAGGTTAACAAAGAGACGTCACAAAAATGAACTGTCAGTCTGTTAAGCAGCCAACTGCATGCCACTTCTACAATGCAACATAGAGAGTCTATGCCCACCTCCTGCTCCACACATCACAACTTTGCTTCAGTGTGTGCCAAAGTCCCAGATGAAAATTCTTACAGTCTCAGGATTGATACCAAAAATGGAGAGTAACATCACCATCTCAGCATCCTTTAAAAGTAAGAACAGAATCAAAACAACAAAATAAAGCAAAATTGTTTTTTCTTAAAAAAAAATTCTTTAATATACAACAAGTATACTAAGGTTAGCTTTCAACTAGATATTAAGCTAAGGTGATACAAGACTAAGTCAAAAATCACTACCAAATGTGATTCAGAGAGACTGAAAAGGAGAAAGGAAAAGGGGGAGGGAAAGGGAGACCACCAAAGGAAAACAAACAGACCAAACCAAAATCATGGATTGAGATGAGATGTGGCCAACCCTCAATCTAAAGTGTGCCATCACTGGTTGGGATGAGGAGTGAGGCTGGTGGGGACTTCGCCCAGTCTTGCCTGGACATCCAGGTATGCTCTCAGAGTGAGATGGCAATGGAAGCACCTATTCAATGGTATCCATTTGTAAAAGCCATTGCAATCAAAGGGCTGTGGCCGAAGCCTGAGTCAGGCTGTGAGCTGGCTGCACTTATGTAATTCCCCACTCCGGAGTCCTAGCTGGAAGGGCCATAGAGATTGGTGACAAGTCCTGGGCTGTTGGCCCTGGGACACCTCTGGGCCACACCTGGTTGGAACCTGCCTGGGAAGCAGGTGCACCAAAATTAGGTTGAGCAATGTGGCTATTTGGGACTGATCCTCGAGCCGCTGCCACTGCTGCCACCACTGGTCCATAAGTTGCTGCTGGGAAGCCTAGGAATAGGTAGCCATAGTTAGGAACGAATCTAGGGTAGCCTTGGCCATAGGTTCCCACAAAGTTCAGGTAGCCCAACATCTTAATGCCAAGCATGAACGCATTCATGTTGTAGGGCAGCCTCTGGACCCAGTGTCTTGTTCCAGTTGGGAACAAGAGTTCTTTCAGCTGAGCCTTCTTACATTCTACCATTTTATTATTGATTTTGTGGAAATGAATCTCACAGACTTTCTGCACAACATCTTCATTCTCAAAAGTGACAAAGCCAAACCCTCTGTACCTGTTGGTGGTTTTGTCAAACATCAGCAATGCATCCTCCACCTTGCCAAACTGCTCGAAATACAGCTTTACATCTTTCATTACAGTGTTCACAGATAATCCTGCTACAAATTTTTTTGTTCTTGTGACCATCATCTAACGGCCTCTCGGTGCCCCATGTGAGTCAAGTCGAGATTTTTGCATCCCGTGTACACCCTCCACCATTGCATTGGGCTACCCACAACGAGAAAATGCAACTTTGGGGTCAATTGTCTTGGAATCTAACTCATTGTGGAGCTGACCTAATACTTTATCTACACTTGCTGGGTCTGCAAAGGTGACGAAACCAAAGCCTCTGGAGTGTTTTATAGTGGGATCTCTCATGACTGATGTGGGAGTGTCATATATCAATCTGTTGATTTCATTGGTTAAGCAATAAAGGAACTGCTAGGCCCATTTGATAGGCCCACTCTTGGGTAGGTGGAGTAAACAGAACAGAAGGCTGGGAGAAAGAAGCTGAGTCAGTGAGTCGCCATGATTCTCACACTCCAGACAGAGGCAGGTTAAGATCATTCCTGGTAAGCCAGCTTGTGGGCTACAGCAGATTATTAGAAATGGGCTAGTCCAGGTGCGAGAGCTAGCCTAAAAGAGGCTAGATAGAAATGGGCCAAGTGGTGTTTAAAAGAATACAGTTTCCGTGTAATCATTTCAAGTAAAGCTAGCCGTGGGGGCGGCAGGGTGCTGGGGACTCAGCCCGTGGCTCCTATTTCAACAGAGTGGCGCCCAGACGTGATGGGCTAAATCCACTTAAAAAACCTGAGAAGGCTTAAAAATAAGGGAGAGAGAGTTTAACACAGATTTTTGCTGTTTGTTGGTGGCATGCTGTAGAGAGATTTCCTGATTCAGCAACAGCAGCAGAAAAAAAGCTGCGTCATTTTAAAGTGCGGCTTCTTGGGACTGTGCCTCCAATGCAAACTCTGGCTTTAAAGCATTTCAATGGACTTTATGGGACTGGATGTTTGTGTTCCCGCTTGGAATCAAGGAGAGTGCTCTCAGCGCTCCCCCCGGGCGGCAGAATCAGGCTTAGGCAGGCAGAAGGGCATGGCGGAAGAGACGTGTTTTCAGACTGCGCTGTGCTCTGCGTGTCAGATTTGGTTGTAACTTGGATAAAAAGAGCTTCTGTGCTGCATGCTCAGTCTCAGAATTAAACTGCTGTCTGTGGCTCCAATGTGGACTTGCTGTGTGACTGGAACTGTGCTCAGCTCAGGGGCACCAATGGATCTGAGACAGGAGCTGCTCCATGCTGAACTGTGCTGACCTCAGGCAGGAACTGCCGTAATTACCATAATAACAGCACAGTTAAGGTTTAGATTGGCAGTAAACAGGCAGTACCGTATTACCCCTACATGGTGCAACTTAAGTTTTTAAGAAATGGCTTTGTGGGAGCCTAGGCAGTTTGGATGCTCAACTTACTAGACCTGGATGGAGGTGGGGGTTCCTTGGACTTCCCACAGGACAGGGAACCCTGATTGCTTTTCGGGCTGAGGGGGGGGGGATTAATTGGGGGAGGGGGAGGGAAATGGGAGGCGGTGGCTGGGAAGAGACAGAAATCTTTTATTTTTTTTTTACTGCGAAAAGAAGAAAAAAAAACATAAACAAAAAACAAGTTTCCACCGCCTCCCAGCCTCCCATTTCCCTTCCCCTCCTCCCACCCTTCTCCCCCTCCTCCCACCCTTCTCCCTCTCCTCCCACCCTTTTCCCCCTCCCCCCACTCCTCTCCCCCTCCCTCTCCAGTCCACAGAGCAGTCCAGGTTCCCTGCCCTGTGTTAAGTCCTAGGTCCTCCCCCCTCCGTCCATATCTAGGAAGGTGAACATCCAAACTGGCTAGGCTCCCACAAAGCCAGCACATTAAGTAGGATCAAAACCCCCTGCCATTGTCCTTGGTGTCTCATCAGCCCTCATTGTTCGCCATGTTCAGAGAGTCCGGTTTTATCCCATGCTTTTTCGGTCACAGTCCAGCTGGCCTTGGTGAGCTCCCCGTAGATCAGCTCCACTGTCTCAGTGGGTGGATGCACGCCTCGTGGTCCCGAATTCTTTGCTCATGTTCTCCCTCCTTCTGCTCCTCCTTGGGACCTTGGGAGCTCAGTCCAGTGCTCCTGTGTGGGTCTCTGTCTCTATCTCTATCCATCACCAGATGAAGATTCTATGATGATATGCAAGATATTCATCAGTATTGCTCTAGGATAGGGTCATTTCAGGTTCCCAATCCTCAGCTGCCCAAGGAACTAACTGGGAACCTCATCTTGGGCACTAGGGAGCCCCTCTAGGGGCAAGTTTCTTGCCCACCCTAACGTGGCTCCCTTAACTAAGAATTGTGGTTCCGTGCTCCCCTATCCACCTTTCCTTTATCCCAATTCTCCTGTTTCCCAGGTCCCCCCTCCTTCCCTTCTACCTTTTCTCTCCCCATCTCCCCTTACCCCCATCCCACCCCACCCCCAAGATCCCATTTTCTCCCCGGAAATTTGGTCTACTTCCCTTAGCCAAGAGGACAACTATATGTTTTTCCTTGGGTTCACCTTCTTCCTTAGCTTCTTTAGGTTCACCTATTGTAGACTCCGTGGTCCTTATTTATGGCTAGAAACCAATTATGAGTGAGTACATCCCATATTCATCTTTTTGGGTCTGGGACACCTCACTCAGGATAGTGTTTTCTATTTCCATCCATTTGCATGCAAAATTCGAGAAGTCATTGTTTTTTACCGCAGCGTAGTACTCTAGCATGTATATATTCCATAATTTCTTCATCCATTCTTCCATTGAAGGGCATCTAGGTTGTTTCCAGGTTCTGGCTATTACAAATAATACTGCTATGAACATAGTTGAACAAATGCTTTTGTCATTTGATAGAGCATCTCTTGGGTATATTCCCAAGAGTGGTATTGCTGGGTCCAGGGGTAAGTTGATCCCGAATTTCCTGAGAAACCGAAACACTGACTTCCACAGTGGTTGCACAAGATTGCATTCCCACCAGCAATGGATGAGGGTACCCATTCTTCCACAGCCTCTCCAGCAAAGGTTATCCTTGGTGTTTTTGACTTTAGCCATTCTGACAGGTGTAAGATGATATCTCAAAGTTGTTTTGATTTGCATTTCCCTGATTGCTAAGGAAGTTGAGCACGACCTTAAGTGTCTTTTGGCCATTTGAACTTCTTCTGTTGAGAATTCTCTGTTCAGTTCAGTGCCCCATTTTTTAATTGGGTTAATTAGCATTTTAAAGTCTAGTTTCTTGAGTTCTCTATATATTTTGGAGATCAGACCTTTATCTGTTGCGGGGTTGGTGAAGATCTTCTCCCAGTCAGTAGGTTGCCTTTGTGTCTTAGTGACCATGTCCTTTGCTTTACAGAAGCTTCTCAGTTTAAGTAGGTCCCATTTATTCAATGTTGCCCTTAATGTCTGTGCTTCTGGGGTTATACATAGGAAGCGATCTCCTGTGCCCATCTGTTGTAGGGTATTTCCCACTTTCTCTTCTATCAGGTTCAGTGTGTTCTGACTGATATTGAGGTCTTTAATCCATTTGGACTTGAGTTTTGTGCACGGTGAGAGATATGGGTCTATTTTCATTCTTCTACAGGTTGACATCCAGTTGTGCCAGCACCATTTGTTGAAGATGCTTTCTTTCTTCCATTGTATACTTTTAGCTCCTTTATCGAAAATGAGGTGTTCATAGGTTTGTGGGATAAAATCTGGGTCTTCTATACGATTCCATTGGTCAACTCCTCTGTTTTTATGCCAGTACCACACTGTTTTCATTACTGTAGCTCTGTAATAGAGTTTGAAGTCAGGGATGGTAATGCCTCCAGAAGATCCTTTATTGTATAGGATTGTTTTGGCTATCCTGGGTTTTTTGTTTTTCCATATAAAGTTGATTATTGTCCTCTCCAGATCTGTGAAGAATTTTGATGGGATCTTGATGGGGATTGCATTGAATCTATAAATTGCCTTTGGTAGAATTGCCATTTTTACTATGTTGATCCTCCCAATCCAAGAGCAAGGGAGGTCCATCCATTTTTTGGTATCCTCTTCAATTTCTTTCTTCAATGCCTTAAAGTTCTTGTCAAATAGATCTTTCACTTCCTTGGTTAGATTTACCCCAAGATATTTTATGCTGTTTGTGGCTATCGTGAATGGTGAAGCTTCTCTGATTTCCCTCTCTGCTTCCATATCCTTTGTGTATAAGAGGGCGACTGATTTTTTGGAGTTGATCTTGTATCCTGCCACATTACTAAAGGTGTTTATCAGCTGTAAAAGTTCTTTGGTGGAGTTTTGGGGGTCGCTTATGTACACTATCATATCATCTGCAAATAACGAAAGTTTAACTTCTTCCTTTCCAATTCGAATCCCTTTGATCCCCTTATGTTGTCTTATTGCTATTGCTAGAACTTCAAGTACTATATTGAAGAGGTATGGCGAGAGTGGACAGCCTTGTCGTGTTCCTGAGTTTAGTGGGATGGCTTTAAGTTTCTCTCCATTTAATTTAATGTTAGCTGTCGGCTTGCTGTATATAGCTTTTATTATATTTAGGTATGACCCTTGTATCCCTAATCTCTCCAAGACTTTTAACATAAATGGATGTTGAATTTTGTCAAATGCTTTTTCAGCATCTAATGAAATGATCATATGGTTTTTTTCTTTCAGTTTATTTATATGCTGGATTACATTGATAGATTTTCGTATGTTGAACCAGCCCTGCATCTGAGGAATGAAGCCTACTTGATCATAATGGATAATTTTTCGGATGTGTTCTTGGATTCGATTTGCCAGTATTTTGTTGAGGATTTTTGCGTCGATATTCATGAGTGAGATTGGCCTGTAGTTCTCTTTCCTGGTTGAGTCTTTGAGTGGTTTTGGTATCAGAGTAATTGTGGCTTCATAAAAGGAATTTGGTAATGACCCTTCTGTTTCTATATTGTGGAATACATTAAGGAGTATAGGTATTAGGTCTTCTTGGAAGTTCTGGTAGAATTCTGCATTGAAACCATCTGGTCCTGGGCTTTTTTTGGTAGGGAGGTTTTTGATAACCTCTTCTAATTCTTCGCGACTTACAGGTCTGTTCAGATTGTTCACCTGGTCCTGGTTTAGTTTTGGTAAATGGTATTTATCTAAAAAAGCGTCCATTTCTTTTACATTTTCCAGTTTTGTGGCATACAGGCTTTTGTAGTAAGATCTAATGACTCTCTGAATTTCCTCTGTGTCTGTGGTTATGTCCCCCGTTTCATTTCTGATCTTATTAATTTGCGTGTTCTCTCTCTGCCGTTTGATTAGTTTGGATAGGGGTTTATCAATCTTGTTGATTTTCTCCAGGAACCAGCTTTTTGTTTCATTGATTCTTTGGATTGTTTTCTGCGTTTCTATTTTGTTGATTTCAGCCATCAATTTGATTATTTCCAGTCTTCTACTCCTCCTAGGTGAGTCTGCTTCTTTTTTTTCTAGAGCTTTCAAGTGGGCTGTTAAGTCTCCAATATGTGCTTTCTCTGTTTTCTTTAGGTGGGCACTTAGTGCTATGAACTTTCCTCTCAGTACTGCTTTCATAGTGTCCCATAAGTTTGAGTATGTTGTTTCTTTATTTTCATTGAATTCAAGGAAGACTTTAATTTCTTTCTTTATTTCTTCCTTAATCCAGGTATGGTTCAGTAGTTGACTGTTCAGTTTCCATGAGTTTGTAGGCTTTTTGGGGGTAGCATTGTTGTTGAATTCTAACTTTAATCCATGGTGATCTGATAAGACACAGGTGGTTACTAATATTTTTTTGTAACTCTGTAAGTTCGCTTTGTTACCAAGTATGTGGTCAATTTTCGAGAAGGTTCCATGAGCTGCAGAGAAGAAGGTATATTCTTTCCTCTTTGGGTGGAATAATCTATAGATGTCTGTTAAGTCCATTTGCTTCATTACCTCCATTAATTCTCTAATTTCTCTGTTAGGTTTCTGTCTGATTGACCTGTCCATTGGTGAAAGAGGAGTGTTGAAGTCTCCTACTATTAGTGTGTGCGGTTTGATGGCTGCCTTGAGTTTTAGTAATGTTTCTTTTACGTACGTGGGTGCTTTTATATTAGGGGCATAGATATTCAGGATTGAGACTTCTTCCTGATGAATTGTTCCTGTTATGAGTATAAAATGTCCCTCTCCATCTCTTCTGATTGATTTAAGTTTGAAGTCAACTTTGTTAGAAATTAGTATGGCCACACCTGCTTGTTTCTTAGGTCCATTTGCTTGATAAGCCTTTTCCCAGCCCTTTACTCTGAGTAGGTGCCTGTCTTTGTGGTTGAGGTGTGTTTCTTGTAGACAGCAGAATGTTGGATCCTGTTTTCTTATCCAATCTCTTAGCCTGTGCCTTTTTATAGGTGAGTTGAGCCCATTGATATTAAGTGATATTAATGACCAGTGGTTGTTAACTCCGGTCACTTTTTAAGTAGTAGGGTTTGTGTGTTTCCCTTCTTTGAGTTGCGCTGGTGAAGGGTCTCTAGATGTCTGAGTTATTGTGATCATTGTTGGACTCCTTGGTTAGTGATTTTCCTTCTATTATTTTCTGTAAGGCTGGATTTGTGGCTATGTATTGTTTAAATTTGTTTTTATCCTGGAAAATTTTGTTTTCTCCATTTATAGTGAATGAAAGTTTGGCTGGATATAGTAGTCTGGGCTTGCATCCGTGGTCTCTGAGTTTTTGGAGAACATCTATCCAGGACCTTCTGGCTTTCATGGTTTCCATGGAGAAGTCAGGTGTAAGTCTGATAGGTTTACCTTTATAAGTAACTTGGCCTTTTTCCTTTGCGGCTCTTAATATTCTTTCTTTATTCTGTATATTTTGTGTTTTGATTATTATATGGCGAGGGGATGTTTTCTTTTGATCCAGCCTATTTGGTGTTCTGTATGCTTCTTGAACCTTCATAGGTACATCTGTCTTCAGGTTGGGAAAGTTTTCTTCTATAATTTTATTAAGTATATTTTCTGTACCGTTGAGCTGCACTTCTTCTCCTTCTTCTACTCCAATTATTCTTAGGTTTGGTCTTTTTATTGTGTCCCATATTTCCTGAATGTTTTGTGATGAGAGTTTGTTGGACTTGCTGTTTTCTTTGATCAGAGTGTTTATTTTCTCTATGTTATCCTCAGAATCTGAGATTCTTTCTTCTATCTCTTGTATTCTGCTGGTTATACTTGATTCTGTAGTCTCTATTCGTTTACCTAGATTTTCCATGTCCAGTCGGCCCTCTGTTTGTGTTTTCTTCTTTGCCTCCATTTCAGTTTTCAAGTCATGAACTGTTTCCTTTATCTGCTTGATTGTTTTTCCTTGGTTTCCTAGGGTATCATTCACTGATTTACTCAATTCCTCGAACTTTCTATTATACTTCTCATCCATTTCTATAAGGGCGTTTTTTATATGCTGCTTAAGGGTGTCAATCACTTTCATGAAGTCAGTTTTTTCTACTTCTTCTTGATTAAGGTGTTCATGTCCTCCTGTTGTGGGGTCACTGGCTTCTGGTGGTTTCGTGTTGTTTTTCAGATTGTTGGGAGAATTCCTGCATTGGCGTCTGCCCATCTCTTTTTCCCAATACTCCCCTTTGGATCTTCTTTTATAGGATCAGGTCTTCTTGCCCACTGATGTACCTTCCCAGTGATGTCACTCCCCAGAGATGTTTCTCCACAATGAGGTTTCACTCGGTGCCCAGATCGAAACTCCGCGCTGCTTGGTTAGCTCGCGAACAAAGGGCCCACCCTGCTTGCTGCGGGCAGGCTATGGGAACAAAGGAGCTACCGGCCACCCCTTTGTCCTCCTGGTTCGGGTTCTGTCCCAGCACCCTATCAGGCTGAGCAGGGAGGCGCTATGCCCCAAAGAAGGGAGGGAGGGAGGAAGACAGGGGGCGTGGGGATCTGGATGTAAGCTGAATGGGATAGGAAGAGAGAGGCGGTTTGGGCAGTATAGCCCCTGTAGGATGGCCAGGAAGTGTGGGCGGGCTGAGGTATGATCCCAGCTGCCGCAGCACTCACTCACCACAATGATGTTTCACTCGGTGCCCGGATCAAAACTGCGCTGCTTGGTTAGCTCGCGAACAAAGGGCCCACCCCGCTCGCTGCGGGCAGGCTATGGGAACAAAAAGCCAGAAATCTTTAATAAATAAATAAATTAAAAAATTAGAAAAAAAGAAAAGAAATGCTTAACATTTTAAGAAATGCTCCTGGATAGTAAAAAAAATGTTACAGATTCACAATAAAACAGATTCAGACATAAAAGACCACACTGTTGGATGAATGTATGTAGGCTTGAGAGAGAGAAGAAAAAGAATATAGAAAATAAAGTTAATGGTTTAAAAAAAAGGGTAAGGCCTGATCTCTAGGCGCTAGGAGACCCAGCATTGGGGTGAGTTTCTGACCCTGCGGCGCCAGCCCGGGAAGGGGAGTTCAGAGGTTCCTTGGCCCCCTGTCCTTCTTGAGCTCTCGGCAGGGCCCCCACTCCCTGCATACCTCCTCTTTCTTCCTAGCCCACCCAGCTTCCATCCAGAACCCTCCCCACTTTGCCCCACCGCCTTCTTTCTGCACATAACATCACCCAGCCCAGGCAGTCTGGGCACTAGGTCCGAATCATCGGGGCACCCAAGCGGGTGGGAGTCTCTTTGTTTCTATGGCCTGCCTGCACCAAGTAGGGTAGGCGCTTTGTTTGCGACCTGCCCACCAGCACGGAGGCCTGATCTCTAGGCGCCAGGAGACCCAGCATTGGGGTGAGTTTCTGACCCTGCGGCGCCAGCCCGGGAAGGGGAGTTCAGAGGTTCCTTGGCCCTCTATCCTTCTTGAGCTCTCGGCAGGGCCCCCACTCCCTGCATACCTCCTCTTTCTTCCTAGCCCACCCAGCTTCCATCCAGAACCCTCCCCACTTTGCCCCACCGCCCTCTTTCTGCACATAACATCACCCAGCCCAGCCTGTCTGGGCACTGGGTCCGAATCCTCGGGGCACCCAAGCAGGCGGGAGTTCCTTTGTTTCTTTGGCCTGCCTGCACCAAGCAGGGTAGGCACTTTGTTTGCCACCTGCCCATCAGCACGGAGGCCTGATCTCTCGGCGCCAGGAGACCCAGCCTTGAGGAGACCCAGCGTTGGGGAGAGACAACGTTGGGGAGATCCAGCATTGGGTAGGCAAGGAGACCTGATCCAGTAAAGAAGATCCATAAGGGAGCATTTGGAAGAAGAGATGGGTAGACGCCAAGGCAAGAATTCGCCCAACAAGCTGAAAAGCAACATGAAGCCACCAGAAACCAGCGACCTCACAACAGGAGGACATGAACACCTTAATCAAGAAGAAGTAGATAAGGTTGACTTCATGAAAGTGATTGACGCTCTTAAACAGCATGTAAAAAATGCCCTTATAGAAATGGATGAGAAATATAACAGAAAGTTTGAAGAACTGAATAAATCAGTGAATGATACCCTAGAAAACCAAGGAAAAACAATCAAACAGATAATGGAAACGGTGCAAGACTTGAAAACTGAAATGGAGGCAAAGAAGAAAACACAAACAGAGGGCCGGCTGGACATGGAAAATTTAAGTAAACAAACAGAGTCTACAGAAACAAGCATAACCAACAGAATACAAGAGATAGAAGAAAGAATCTCAGATTCTGAAGATACCATAGAGAAAATAAACACTCTGATCAAAGAAAACAGCAAGTCCAACAAACTCTCATCACAAAATATTCAGGAAATATGGGACACAATAAAAAGACCAAACCTAAGAATAATAGGAGTAGAAGAAGGAGAAGAAGTGCAGCTCAATGGTCCAGAAAATATATTTAATAAAATTATAGAAGAAAACTTTTCCAACCTAAAGAAAGATATACCTATGAAGGTTCAAGAAGCATACAGAACACCGAATAGACTGGATCAAAAAAGAACATCCCCTCGCCATATAATTATCAAAACACAAAGCATACAGAATAAGGAAAGAATATTAAGAGCTGCAAAGGAAAAAGGCCAAATTACTTATAAAGGTAAACCTATCAGACTTACACCTGACTTCTCCATGGAAACCATGAAAGCCAGAAGGTCCTGGATAGATGTACTTCAGAAACTAAGAGACCATGGATGCAAGCCCAGATTACTATACCCAGCCAAGCTTTCGTTCACTATAAATGGAGAAAATAAAATTTTCCAGGATAAAAACAAATTTAAACAATACGCAGCCACAAATCCAGCCTTACAGAAAGTAATAGAAGGAAAATCACTAACCAAGGAGTCCAACAATGACCACAATAACTCAGACATCTAGAGACCCTTCATCAACACAAATCAAAGAAGGGAAACACACAAACTCTACGACTAAAAAAATGACCGGAGTTAACATCCACTGGTCATTAATATCACTTAATGTCAATGGACTCAACTCACCTATTAAAAGGCACAGGCTAAGAGATTGGATAAGAAAACAGGATCCAACATTCTGCTGTTTACAAGAAACACACCTCAACCACAAAGACAGGCACCTACTCAGAGTAAAGGGCTGGGAAAAGGCTTATCAAGCAAATGGACCTAAGAAACAAGCAGGTGTGGCCATACTAATCTCTAACAAAGTTGACTTCAAACTTAAATCAATCAGAAGAGATGGAGAGGGGCATTTTATACTCATAACAGGAACAGTTCATCAGGATGAAGTCTCAATTCTGAACATCTATGCCCCTAATCTAAAAGCACCCACGTACATAAAAGAAACATTGCTAAAACTCAAGGCAGCCATCAAACCGCACACACTAATAGTAGGAGACTTCAACACTCCTCTCTCACCAATGGACAGGTCAATCAGACAGAAACCTAACAGAGAAATAAGAGAATTAATGGAGGTAATGAATCAAATGGACTTAACAGACATCTATAGAACATTCCACCCAAATAGGAGATAATATACCTTCTTCTCTGCAGCTCATGGAACCTTCTCAAAAATCGACCACATAGTCGGTAACAAAGCAAACATCCACAGTTACAAAAAAATATTAGTAACCACCTGTGTCTTATCAGATCACCATGGATTAAAGTTAGAATTCAACAACAATGCTACCCCCAGAAAGCCTACAAACTCATGGAAACTGAACAGTCAACTACTGAACCATACCTGGATTAAGGAAGAAATTAAGAAAGAAATTAAAGTCTTCCTGGAATTCAATGAAAATAAAGAAACAACATACTTAAACTTATGGGACACTATGAAAGCAGTCCTAAGAGGAAAGTTCATAGCACTAAGTGCCCACTTAAAGAAAACTGAGAAAGCTCACATTGGAGACTGAACAGCCCAACTGAAAGCTCTAGAAAAAAAAAGAAGCAGACTCACCTAGGAGGAGTAGAAGACTGGAAATAATCAAACTGAGGGCTGAAATCAACAAAATAGAAACACAGAAAACAATCCAAAGAATCAATGAAACAAAAAGCTGATTTCTGGAGAAAATCAACAAGATTGACAAACCCCTATCCAAACTAATCAAACGGCAGAGAGAGAATTTGCAAATTAATAAGATCAGAAATGAAAAGGGGGACATAACCACAGACACAGAGGAAATTCATAGAATCATTAGATCTTACTGCAAAAGCCTATATGCCACAAAACTGGAAAATGTAAAGGAAATGGACACTTTTTTAGATAAATACCATATACCAAAGTTAAACCAGGACCAGGTGAACAATCTAAATAGACCTGTTAGTCGCGAAGAATTAGAAGAGGTTATCAAAAACCTCCCTACCAAAAAAAGCCCAGGACCAGATGGTTTCAATGCGGAATTCTACCAGAACTTCCAAGAAGACCTAATACCTATACTCCTTAATGTATTTCACAATATAGAAACAGAAGAGTCATTGCCAAATTCCTTTTATGAAGCTACAGTTACTCTGATACCAAAACCGCACAAAGACTCAACCAAGAAAGAAAATTATAGACCAATCTCACTCATGAACATCGATGCAAAAATCCTCAACAAAATAGTGGCAAACCGAATCCAAGAACACATTAGGAAAATTATCCATTATGATCAAGTAGGCTTCATCCCAGGGATGCAGGGCTGGTTCAACATACGAAAATCTATCAATGTAATCCAGCATATAAATAAACTGAAAGAAAAAATCCATATGATCATTTCATTAGATGCTGAAAAAGCATTTGACAAAATTCAACACCCCTTTATGATAAAAGTATTGGAGAGATTAGGGATACAAGGGTCATACCTAAATATAATAAAAGCTATATACAGCAAGCCGACAGCTAACATTAAATTAAATGGAGAGAAACTTAAAGCCATCCCACTAAACTCAGGAACACGACAAGGCTGTCCACTCTTGCCATACCTCTTCAATATAGTACTTGAAGTTCTAGCAATAGCAATAAGACAACATAAGGGGATCAAAGGGATTCGAATTGGAAAGGAAGAAGTTAAACTTTCGTTATTTGCAGATGATATGATAGTGTACATAAGCGACCCCAAAAACTCCACCAAAGAACTTTTACAGCTGATAAACACCTTTAGTAATGTGGCAGGATACAAGATCAACTCCAAAAAATCAGTCGCCCTCTTATACACAAAGGATATGGAAGCAGAGAGGGAAATCAGAGAAGCTTCACCTTTCACAATAGCCACAAACAGCATAAAATATCTTGGGGTAACTCTAACCAAGGAAGTGAAAGATCTATTTGACAAGAACTTTAAGGCATTGAAGAAAGAAATTGAGGAGTATACCAGAAAATGGAAGGACCTTCCTTGCTCTTGGATTGGGAGGATCAACATAGTAAAAATGGCAATTCTACCAAAGGCAATTTATAGATTCAATGCAATCCCCATCAAGATCCCATCAAAATTCTTCACAGATCTGGAGAGGACAATAATCAACTTTATATGGAAAAACAAAAAACCCAGGATAGCCAAAACAATCCTATACAATAAAGGATTGTCTGGAGGCATTACCATCCCTGACTTCAAACTCTATTACAGAGCTACAGTGATGAAAACAGTGTGGTACTGGCATAAAAACAGAGGAGTTGACCAATGGAATCGTATAGAAGACCCGAATTTTAACCCACAAACCTATGAACACCTCATTTTTGATAAAGGAGCCAAAAGTATACAATGGAAGAAAGAAAGCATTTTTAACAAATGGTGCTGGCATAACTGGATGTCAACCTGTAGAAGAATGAAAATAGACCCATATCTATCACCATGCACAAAACTCAAGTCCAAATGGATTAAAGACCTCACTATCAGTCAGAACACAGTGAACCTGATAGAAGAGAAAGTGGGAAGTACCCTACAGGAGATGGGCACAGGAGATCGCTTCCTATGTGTAACCCCAACAGCACAGACTTTAAGGGCAACATTGAATAAATGGGACCTACTAAAACTGAGAAGCTTCTGTAAAGCAAAGGACACTGTCACCAAGACAAAAAGGCAACCTACTGACTGGGAGAAGATCTTCACCAACCCTGCAACAGACAAAGGTCTGATCTCCAAAATATATAGAGAACTCAAGAAACTAGACTTTAAAATGCTAATTAACCCAATTAAAAAATGGGGCACTGAACTGAACAGAGAATTCTCAGCAGAGGAAGTTCAAATGGCCAAAAGACACTTAAGGTCATGCTCAACCTCCTTAGCAATCAGGGAAATGCAAATCAAATCAACTTTGAGATATCATCTTACACCTGTCAGAATGGCTAAAATAAAAAACTCCAATGATAGCCTTTGCTGGAGAGGCTGTGGAGGAAGGGGAACACTCATCCATTGCTGGTGGGAATGCAATCTTGTGCAACCACTTTGGAAATCGGTGTTTCGGTTTCTCAGGAAATTCGGGATCAACTTACCCCTGGACCCAACAATACCACTCCTGGGAATATACCCAAGAGATGCCCTATCACATGACAAGAGCATTTGTTCAACTATGTTCATAGCAGTATTATTTGTAATAGCCAGAACCTGGAAACAACCTAGATGCCCTTCAATGGAAGAATGGATGAAGAAAGTGTGGAATATCTACACATTAGAGTACTATGCTGCGTTAAAAAACAATGACTTCTCAAATTTTGCATGCAAATGGATGGAAATAGAAAACACTATCCTGAGTGAGGTATCCCAGACCCAAAAAGATGAACATGGGATGTACTCACTCATAATTGGTTTCTAGCCATAAACAAGGGTCACGGAGTCTACACTTGGTGATCCCAAAGAAGCTAAGTAAGAAGGTGAACCAAAGGAAAAGCATATAGTTGTCCTCTTGGCTATGGGAAGTAGACAAAATTGCCGGGGAGAAAATTGAGATCTTGGGGGTGGGGTGGGATGGGGGTAAGGGGAGATGGGGAGAGAGGGGGGAGAGGGGGAGAATGGGGGGAGCTTGGGGAAGGGGGAGGATTGGGATGAAGGATGGTTGGATGGGGGAGCACGGAAGCACGGTTCTTAGTTAAGGGAGCCACTTTAGGGTGGGCAAGAGTCTTGACCCTAGAGGGGCTCCCTAGTGCCCAAGATGAGGTTCCCAGTTAGTTCCTTGGGCAGCTGAGGATTGGGAACCTGAAATGACCCTATCCTAGAGCAATACTGACGAATATCTTGCATATCATCATAGAATCTTCATCTGGTGATGGATAGAGATAGAGACAGAGACCCACACAGGAGCACTGGACTGAGCTCCCAAGGTCCCAAGGAGGAGCAGAAGGAGGGAGAACATGAGCAAAGAATTCGGGACCACGAGGCGTGCATCCACCCACTGAGACAGTGGAGCTGATCTACGGGGAGCTCACCAAGGCCAGCTGGACTGTGACCGAAAAAGCATGGGATAAAACCGGACTCTCTGAACATGGCGAACAATGAGGGCTGATGAGACACCAAGGACAATGGCAGGGGGTTTTGATCCTACTTAATGTGCTGGCTTTGTGGGAGCCTAGCCAGTTTGGATGTTCACCTTCCTAGATATGGACGGAGGGGGGAGGACCTAGGACTTAACACAGGGCAGGGAACCCGGACTGCTCTGTGGACTGGAGAGGGAGGGGGAGAGGAGTGGGGGGAGGGGGAGAAGGGTGGGAGGAGGGGGAGAAGGGTGGGAGGAGGGGAAGGGAAATGGGAGGCTGGGAGGAGGTGGAAACTTGTTTTTTGTTTATGTTTTTTTTCTTCTTTTCGCAATAAAAAAAATAAAAAAAATAGCTAAATATAAAAAAAGGGTAAAGTCTTTAAAGAGACAGAGTACAGATAGTTGTAGATTAAAAGAAATAAAGAAAAATAAGCCACGTAAAAATGGAAAATTCACAGAGAGTCTGGATTATGTACATTGTGTTTTCTTTAAAATTTTTGACTGTGAAGGAGCTAAGTACAGAGAGACATTTCATTACATGGGCTGCCAAGCTAAACCAGAATGGATATGAGGGTATTACGATTTCAAATTTTGGGTCTAAGAATATGATGCTTTGGAGAGGGTCTTCTTTTGTTTTCACAGAGGACCAGACCCTGTGGATTTCTTCTATTCCAATTTGGTATGATAGACCACGCCCTCCTGAAAGGTTGTTGTGAACATCTTCAGAAAATTGCTTCGCTCAACTGCCAACTGAGATGAAACTAGCATGAAAGACCTAATTAATGACGCCCCCACTCAGCAGGAAGCAGTTTGGAGAGAAAAAACTGCGCCCATGTTCCCAAAATATTGTTTATAAATGTTCTTTTACTTTTAAAGGGGGATATGATATAGATATGAATAATTTGCATTAGTATAGATTTTGCTTTATTGATAGAGATTTGAGGTCAATTTTGTTATATGTATATGTAATTCTGCTCTTGATTAAGGTATTGTGATTGTGTAGTTCATTTAAAATATAATGTATAATAGAAAATAGAGGTTGCTAATGGATCATCATCGATGATAGTAAAGTTTGTAGTCATGTTACTTAGATTTTCTAGATATATATAGATATATTTCAGATAGGCTTTCTTCATATCTTTCAAAGACTGCAGAATATGGCATTTTAAATGTTTTAATAACTTAGGACTTTTCATGACAATGAGACACTCTGCTCCTGGCAGCACCAATCTACTTCAAGAAGAAGATGGGCATCGAAGAGGATCCTTATAGAGTTTGATAGTCATTTGGGCAAGAAACTGTTCTTGCCTGGACTGTTGCATAAACTGGACAAAGAGAACCCACAGAGAGAGGACTGCTGAACTTGCCTAAAGGTGAGATGGTCTTTCAGGTTCCTGACTCATGAAAGAGTCTGCGAGACATTCTGCAGGATACAGCAGAAAATGACTAAACTGTCTTTGGAATTTCCTGCTTGATGAAAATGTCTGCTGGATACTTTGGGCCTGAAGGCTGAAGATGGATGCCCCAATGGTACAAAAGAACTTTGGGTGACTGTCCAGGCAGCGAGATGTCTCTGTCATTTCTAGAGTTTTCTTATTTCTTGTTTACTTAGGTAGTATTATATCTTTCTGGAGTCTTTGATGGAGTTGAAGAATGAATAGATAGTTATAGTTTTCCTTAGTTATGATAAAAGATAAAATAGATATAAATATTGTAACTGTAATTCTTGCTTTATAACTGTTTTGTTATATGTAATTTTGCTATGTTAAAGTTAAAGCCTTCCTTTTTTTGTTTAAACAGAAAAAGGGGAAGTGATGGGGGAGTGTCATATATCAATCTGTTGATTTCATTGGTTAAGCAATAAAGGAACTGCTAGGCCCATTTGATAGGCCCTCTCTTGGGTAGGTGGAGTAAACAGAACAGAAGGCTGGGAGAAAGAAGCTGAGTCAGTGAGTCGCCATGGTTCTCCCACTCCAGGCAGATGCAGGTTAAGATCATTCCTGGTAAGCCAGCTCGTGGGCTACAGCAGATTATTAGAAATGGGCTAGTCCAGGTGCGAGAGCTAGCCTAAAAGAGGCTAGATAGAAATGGGCCAAGCGGTGTTTAAAAGAATACAGTTTCCGTGTAATTATTTCTGGTAAAGCTAGCCGTGGGGGCGGCCGGGTGCCGGGGACGCAGCCTGCTGCTCCTATTTCAACACATGACCATACATTCTCTGATGTCTCCAAATTTGCTAAAATAGTCTCTAAGGCTTTCTGGTAAGGTCTTCCAGCTCAGTCCACCAATAAACAATTTACTGGGGTCAGGCTGGGAGTCGCTGGTGCTGCCCAAGGTGCCTGAGCTCCCATTTGCCTCCATAGTGGAACACCCCCATCCCCCACCCCCTACACACTGAGTCCAACATCTAAGCAGAGCACAGTGGCAGCCAGTTCCTAGCCCCAGATTTCTGTCCCTCCTCCCCTGCCTCCCCCAATCCCCCTGCCTGCCTCCACCTCTGCCTCTTCCCCCTTCCCCCTCCTAGGATACATCTAATAGAGTTGTTGTTCAAGGGAGTCACATGGAAATCCCCAAGAAACCCAGGCTATTGCCAAGACAATAGGTTGCTCTCCACAAAGTGACATCAAGGCCATCAACTACACAACTCATTGAACATGGAGAGGTCAAGCTAGTGCTATATAGAACCTTCACTCTCGTGTCTCAGTGTCTTTGGTATGGGAAGTACTCTGAGGGTTATCTAACGTGAACTGTAAACACCAATCCAGCCACAAGCCCTTTGATCTACATTCTGACCTACCTGTAAAATATGCTAGGGCGATGATGGCACAAAGTTTGTGGGAGTAACCAACCAATGTTTGATTTGACTTAAGGCCTTCTCCATGAGATGTAACCACACACTGCTTGGGCAACCAAGAATGAGAGACTAAATAACCCAGAGACCTAGGGTTAAACCAAATAATTCTGTTCTTAAAAAAATAGAGAGTAAAAATAAAGTGACTCCTAATGATATTCTGCTATACTTATAGATCAGAGCCTTATTCAGTCATCATCAGAGAGGCTTCCTCCTGCAGCAGAAGGGAACAAATGTAGTGGCCGTAGCCAGATATATTGCAGAGAGAGAGACCTTGGCACACTCAGCTCTAATTGGGATGTCTCCATCAAATGCCTTTCCTTAGAGCTCAAGGAATAAACCCTTTGAAAGAGGAGGCAGGGGTATGGGAAACAGAGGGGATGGAGGAAAGCAGGAGAACAAGTCCCTCTAATCAATTAAGCAAAGTTCATATGAACTCACAGAGACTGAAGCAGCAAGCACAGGTCCTACGTGGTTCTGTCCCAAGTCCTCTGTGTATATATTATAGCTTTCAGCTTAATGCTTTTATGGGATTTCTGAATGTGTGAATGACTGGGTCTGTGATTCTTGTACCTTCTTTTGGTGCTTTATGCTTTCTGTTGGTTTGCCTTGTCCAACTTCAATGTGACGCAACCATTCTGTTAGTCTGTGTCTTTTTACTGGGTAATTGATACCATTGATACCGAAAGATATCAATGATTCTTAATTTCTGTTATTTTTTGTAGTTGTTGGTGATGGTGGTTGTGTGTGTGTGTGTGTGTGTGTGTGTGTGTGTGTGTGTGTGTGTGTGTGTGTGATGTGTTTCCTGTCTTTGGGTTTTGCTGGTTTGAGATTACTTATTGCCTGTGATTTTGTGGGTATAGTTAACCTCTTTGGGTTAAAGTTTTCCTTCTAATGCCATTAGGAGACTTAAGGTAAAATTGAAAGACCCAGTAACTCAACTAGAAAACTCAAAAGAAAACTTTACAAGTAGAATTAATCAAGCAGAAGATAAAATATCAAGACTAGAAGATAAAGTGGAGGTATTAGAACAAAAGAAAAGAAAAATAAAAAACAAATGAAACAAACTAAGAAAATGTGGGACACCATGAAAACAAACAAACCTTTGAATTATAGGTATACAGTTTCACTTGCCAATGGTGATGAGGCCGGATTTCCATGGCTTGGCATAGAGGACAAGCCTGCATGGGGGCATTGTGATTTCCAGTGTCTAGGTTGCTGGTAGATAGAGCAGGTGTAGTGCAATATCGTACGTGACCATTTAGGCCACACTTGATTGAGCCCTGTGGTTGGCTTCCCTTGTTCCCCTTCCTGTGACCTTAGGGCAGCTGCTAAGGCCTATAGATTGTTGTAACTTTGTCTATTGGGAAGACTCAGCTGATTCCTCTCTCACATTAAAAACTTTAAAGGCCATTTTCACCAATTACCATATAGGAGTTTGGGGACTATCATCAACCTTTTTTTTTAAACTCTTTCCTAATATCTAGTACTGACTGAGGAAGCAGAATAATTAGTAGAAAAGGAACCTAGCTGCTTTTCTACCTGAGAGAGATTTGGAAGAGAAAAGGGAGCATGGGAGGGGATAACCCAGTGTGCAGAGGGGGTCCAGGAGTGGAACAGTGAGGTAGGAGGGGGAGGGGAAGGTGGAAGTTGACCTTGAACCTCCGAATTGGGAAAGGGAGGGAAAAGAATGTTGTTACACAGGAGGGGGTTGGGAAGTATGGACTGGAGGGAGTGGGGGAGAGGCCAGTGCCTCTGGTGCTGTGAGACACTGGCTAGTAAGTGGGGGGCTAGTAAGTGGGAGGCAAGAGCACAGAGCCCAAAAGCCATGGACATATATATGTAAGCTCTGTTTATTTGTATCAGACAGGATCAATTTTAAAAGATTTTTGTAAGAGGCTTACATGGGCAACAGCAGACATGGCTTTGAACTGTAAGTGCCCATTTTAGAGTCTATGTCCAATCACAAGGCCTAAGTCCATTTCAGGGCATCCTCCAAAATGGCTTTTAAGTCCAAAAGGGGCCATAGAGATTGGATGCCCGGTGTCCCAGGACAAACAGATCTCCGCCTCAGCCAAGCCTGATTCCATGGGACTGACCGCACCCTGGGACTCGAATTCCCGACGTGAGCTCACAACTTCAGCAGGAATCCAAAAACGACAAAAATAAGTACAAATGGGTAACCCCCAAACCCTATAGCATAGCCAAGAAAAGGGACTCACCAAGACGCAGCTGCTGTAGCCCAGAAGCCAGTTTTAAGTGTGGCATAGAGACCTCAAAGTGTAGACTAGGGGCCTTTCAACACGTGGCCTGACACATGGAAAGGGCCTGCCCTATCTCGGTGGAACTTACAAAATTTTAGGAATATTTCCTAACATGAGCTCCCTGCCGACACAAAATTCCCAATCAAGCCAAATCAAAACAAGCGAAATTAAGAAATATCCAGGTTTAATGGGAGATCTGTGCTCTCAGGCGGCCCCAAGGGGGAACTGGGAAGCTGTGGAAACGTGACCCCCAGGAGGAAGAAAGGAAGACCATGCGTTCTTTTTTTGGGAGATCACTTAAGTACCCTGGGGAGTGGTCCTAACCCCTCCCTGGGATTTGGAGTCCAGACCAGGCCTGGGGGCTGGGATAGATGTGAAGGGCAGAGGCCTAGGCTCCCAACTTGACATATAGGCATAGATGAATCCCAAGTTAGTGGCATAGATCATAGCTTCAACATGATCATGGAAAAAACATTCAGCAAACTAGTGAAAGGCACATCCATACAAATACAAGAAGCACACAAAACACAAAATAGACTGTAGGGATGAGTCCCGCCCCTTAAGGGGCGTGTTTGCCTCAGGCTAATGTTTACCTATAAATCTGGCGAACATGCTCGCAGCACTTGCTTCTGCTTTCCTGGTCTCCGCCGGAACGGTGGTTCTGTAAGTCTATTCCTCCATTAAAGCTGTATATATTTTTACAATCTGTCTGAATTCGTTTACACCATTACAATAGACAACATCAAAAAGGAAAATCCCCACAACATATAATAGCTAAATCACTAAGTATATATAACAAATAAAATGTACTAAAATCTGTAAGAGAAAAAGCACAAGTCACATATAAAGGAAAACCCATCAGAATAGCAGCTGTTTTCTCAATGGGAAATTTGACAGTCAGAGGATCTCAAAGCAATTGTTAAATGTCATAAAAGGTAATAGTCATAAAAAAATGTGACAGCCAACATAGATTAATATACACAGTGAAATTATCTGTGTGGTTGAAGGAGAAAGAGAAAGTTTCTACAACATAAACAACCTAAAAAAGTTTATATCCAACAAATCAAGCCTACATAAAATACATAGAATCAGTCATCAAAAGCCTTCCAACCAAAAAAACCCAGGGCTGGATGGTTTCTGTAGTCAGAGCCTGCTTGTTCATTTCTCATCCTTCCAGACCCAGAATAATGGCACAGAAATTATATTAATTAAAGCACTGCTTGATAAATCACTTAGGTATATTTCTAGCTAGTTCTTATATCTTAAATCAATCCATTTCTATTATTTTACATTTTACCATGAGGCTCATGGTTTACTGGTACTGGGATGCGAGCATCTTTTCCCTCTAGCATCTACATGGCATCACCTTGACTCCACCTACTCTCTTGCTACAACTCTGTTTGGATTTTCTACCTGGTTTTACTCTGTTAAACCATTGGTCAAAGCAGCTTCTTTATTAACCAATGGCAATAAAACATATTCACAGCATATATCACCTCCTATATCATCTCTTCTTTTTTTTGTCTAAATAAAAAGGAAGGCTTTAACTTTAACATAGTAAAGTTGCATATAACAAAATAGGTATCAAGCAAGAATTACAGTCACAATATTTATATCTACTTAATCTTTTATCATAACTAAGGAAAATTATAATTATAACTGTCTATTCTTCAACTCCATAAAGACTCCAGAAGGATATGCTATTACCTACGTAAACAGTAAGCAACTTCTAAAATTCTAGAATTGACAGAGACATCTTGCTTCCTGAACTGTCACTCAAAGTTCTTTTGTAACTTTGGGGCTACTGGACTGTCACCCAAAATTCTTTTGTAATATTGGGACACCCATATTCAGCATACAGGTCCATAGTATATGGAAGACTTTTCCATAAAGCAGGAAATTTCAAAGACAGTTCCACCTATATTGGCAGTTTGTAAGTCATTTTCTTCTGTGTCCTGCAGAATGTTTGGCAGACTCTTTCATGAAGAAGAAACCCTGAAGGACAGTCTTACTTTTGGTGTAGGAGGCCCTTCTGTATTTGTGTTGCTTTCATTGGTTATCAAAGAAACTGCCTTGGCCTAGTTGATAGGGCAGAACTCAGGTAGGCGGGGAAGACAGAACAGAATTCTAGGAGGAAGAAAGCAGAGACAGGCAGACACCATGATTCTCCTGCCCAAGACAGACACTGGTTAGACTCATGCCAGTAAGCCACAGTCAAGTGGCGATACACATTAATGGAGATGGGTTAAACTAATATGTGAGAGTTAGCCAATAAGGGGCTGGAGATAATGGGCCAGGCAGTAATTAACTGAATACAGTTTCTGTGTGGTTATTTCAGGGCTAAGATAGCCAGTCAGCAGGACACAGCCTGCTCCTTCTACAACGGAGTGGTGCCCACGTGGACAACTGCATCCACATAAAGCCTGACAGAGTGTGGGAAGTAATTCTGGGCAGAAAAGAATAGAGTAAAGCATGGCTTCTTGGGAGCAGCAATTTCTTGGGTCTGCTCTGCTTGCTAGAGGCAAGCACTCTCATTTAAGAGAGGCTTCCTGACTCAGCATTAGCTGCAAAACCTTGCAGCTCCTTTAAGAGGTCCTTCCACGAAACACTTACATAGTGTTGATGAAAAGCTGACCACATGCTTTTTGGTTTTCAGCCATACCAGGAAAAAAGCCACACTGTTTTAAAATGCCAGCTTTCTGGGCCGTCCAGCCAGGGCAAACTCTGACTCTTTCAGGCAGGCAATCTGACTACAGAGCATTTGAGTGTGGTTTGTGAGCACACTGCTGCAGCTTGCTTGCTGGCAGGGACCTTGAAACGCTATAGGGCTGTGGCAGTAAACATGGCTACAGCCAGTACCTCTGCCATGAGGCTGGAATCGCAGAAAGGGGCTGGATCCAGCAGTCAAAGCCATGGCTTTAAGCCTACCCATATTGCTTGGTAAATCAAAGACTCGCCGGGCGATGGTGGCGCACGCCTTTAATTCCAGCACTCGGGAGGCAGAGGCAGGCGGATCTCTGTGAGTTCGAGGCCAGCCTGGTCTACAAGAGCTAATTCCAGGACAGGCTCCAAAACCACAGAGAAACCCTGTCTCGAAAAACCAAAAAAAAAAAAAAAAGTAAATCAAAGACTCATGTAATCAGAAAAAGAGAGATATACAGTAAAGAGAGATTCAAAGAAAAACACCTCTAAATGGTTTACTGTATGTTAAAAATAAATGCAGGATTGGAAGAAAAAAAGGTTAAAATCCTTAAAATAAAAAAGAAAGAGAGTAGTTGGGTGTGGTGGTACACACCTTTAATCCCAATGCTTGGGAGGCAGAGGCAGACAGATCTCTGTGAGTTCAAGGTGTGGTAGCACACACCTTTAATCCCAACACTTGGGAGGGAGAGGCAGGTGGATCTCTGTGAGTTCAAAGACAGCCTGGTCTACAGAGGGAGTTCCAGGACAGCCAACAGAGAACCTATCTCAAAAATAAAAGTAAAATAAAAGAAACAGAGTTTAAAATAAAGCCACATAAAGATGAAAAATACACAGAGAATCTTGATACTGTATGTTATTATGCTGTCTTTGAATTGTTTGAATGCTGAGAAAGGAGCAACAACTGCTAAAAGATATTTTCTTTTAAATGCTGCTGGATTAATTCACAATGGGTATTTTGAAAATACCTTGACTTCAAAATTGAAGTCAAAAGGTATGTTACTTTGAAGAAGAGGATTTGCTTTTGTTTCCACAGGAAATGAGAGGCTGTGCATTCATTCTGGGTTAATAAAAATCAGGATTGATCAAGGAAGACTACCTGAGAAATCTCTGGTAGGAACTGATGGCCCAGATGTCTGAGTTCTACATCCAGAACAGATTCAAGACTGCTGCCTGAGGTGATCAAGACTCACAGGATACTCCAGTCAGTATTTGAAATCATAATTCTAAATTTTCTTTAGGTCCCCATAAGATTATCAGCACCCTGAACCAGCCAGAAGTAGCCTGGAAAACTATGCCCACATTCCAAAGAAAATGGATTACAGATGATCTTTTTTATATAAAAAAGGGGGGAATAGTTTGGAACAATTCTGTATTCTGTCAATTATGTTTTAAATACACAGATTGGCTGGTAGCCAGGCAGGAAGTATAGGCAGGAAAACCAGACAGGAAGTAGAGGTGGGGCAACGAGAACAGGAGTATTCTGGGAAGAAGGAAGCTCTCTCCCCAGTCCTGCCCAGACCACGAAAGAAGCAAGATGTGACCTATCCCACTGAAAAAGGTACTAAGCCATGTGGCTAACATAGATAAGAATAATGGGCTAATATAAGTTATAAGAGCTAATACAAAGCCTGACCTAATGGGCCAATTAGTTTATAACATATGTAGATTTCTGTGTGATTTTCTTTGGGACCTAAAGACTGTAGGAAATGGACAGGACAGAAACCCCACCAAGCAGGCCCTCATGTTACAAATTTTAGGCAAGTTCAATCATTATTTTTCTGTGGGTCCTGCATGTCCAGTTCATACAGCATAACATCAAGCAGTCCAGGCAAGAGAATTTTCTTTCCCAAATGGCTAACAAACTCCATAAGGAGTCTCTCCGATGACCATCATCCTCTTGAAGAAATTTGTGCTGCCAGGAGCATATGTGTCTCAATGTCATGAAAATTCCTAAGTTCTTAAACATTCTAAATGCCATATTCTGTATGTCCTTGAAAGGTTTGAAGAATGCCTATCCATCTGAAATATTTATCTATACATCTAGAAAACCTAATTGACATGACTACAAACTTGACTATTATAGATGGCTGATGACATAAGTCACAAAACAATCCCACACCAGTTCAGAATTATGAATAATAAAGGGTTATTTATTTAAGGGAAAACTTACAGATCACTGTCTTAGACAACAGTCCTCTGCACAAACAGGAACAGAATCTAACAGCTGGAAGCGGGAGCCGTAAACAAGAGAGAGGGCACATGTTTACTGCTGCTTTTACCACATCTAAGTGGGCTGGTACCTTAAAGGCTATTGGCTGAAGGAGCAGAATGTGCTCACACAGCACCTCCCCCTTTCGTTTAAATAAGAGAGTTCCAGACCCATTACAACACGATATACACTAGGAACAGATATCAAGTATATTTAGAATTACAACCAGTACAAACAATAGTAAGCAAGGAACATATGCTAAATGTTTTAATAAACATTCTATCCTAGGGAGTCTAAGTCTTGTATTAGAAATGGCTTGGCTAGATCATAAGAGGACAGTAACTACAACTACCTAATCTTCAACCCCATTGAAGGCCTGAGAAGGGAGATAATATTACTTGAACAGGTAGGAAGTACAATCAAGTAGCTTCCAAAGCCAGCAATATATGACAGAGACAATTAGCTCCCTGAGCAATCACCCAAAGTTTCATTTTGCAACGTTGAAGTAACCAACTTTGGCTAAAGCCTAGTGTAACTGAGAGACCATTTTTAGAGGCAGGAAATTTTTCGAAACCATCTTATCCTATCTTGGCAAGATTTGACAGTCCTGTTTATTCATTTCCAGATACCATGTAACTTGTTAGTGGTTGAGGTATTGTCAGTTCCTTGCCCAAAGGCCAGTTTTGTCAAGAAGAAAACAAACTCCAAGTGGAGTGTCTTTGGTGCTCAACACTCTCTCAGGAATAGATTGGTGTGGTCAAAAGCAATCATGTCTCATGTCAACAAAACCCTAAATTATTTAAATGCCATGTTCCACATATCCTTGAAGTGGTTGAAAATTACCTATCTAGACATAAAACAATTTCTTTGTATCTAAAGACCCTAACTGACTTGACTGTATGTACAACAAACATGAACAACTATTGACCTATAATAATTAATACCTGTATAACTTAAAGACTATAACTTCATGTCAGAATATTAAATAATCTGTAAACAAATATGCAACAAATGAGGACAGTGACCTCAAAATGTAAACAATATATAAGTATCTTAATCAGAGGTAGGAGTAATATTTAATGCAACATGAAAAGTTGCATCAATATACAAAATGTCCTAAACAGAGATGAAATCATGCATATATACAATCTGACAGAATAACTTTGCATAGGTGTACAAATAATGTAAACAAAAATAAGAAATATCATTTGAACTTGTATCAATATACAAAAACTATACCAATGTAAATTATCCATGAATAATAATAGCTCACAAGTATTCACTCTATTACTCACTATTATTATACCTTTTTTTGAACAAATATAGTTTTCACCCCAACCCTCTAGTACAAGAAATAATCAACAATACCTAAACAGTTGCATCCTCCTTCAGATTTCCTACCTCTTTTTCAAGAAGTTTGGTACCAGTCTATACCATTTCTAAAAATACCTCAGTTAACTAAGTTTTGTTAGTTTAAGTGGTCATATCCTTCTTCAGATTTCCAACCTGTCTCTTGAGAAGCCTGGTATCAGTCTGGAAAGACTGTACCATTTCTAAACATTCTTCATTCCTAGCCCTATTGTCAAACCATACTTTTAATAAAAAAAATATTGAGGACAAGACTAATCCCCAGAATCAAAAATAGTGATGTAGAAGGGACATCATATAAGTCTTGTAAAACCTCGCACATGGTATAAGTAAAGAGGCTATTAAAACCTTGGACAGTTAGGTTGTCTGACATATTTCCCTTTTAAATTAGCAACTTATGATATATTTTGGATATTAAATCTTACCTGTGGTTTAATTAGCTGGATTAGATGGAAAAACCATTACCTGCCAGTAGGTGTCATGGGCCACCTACAAAATGAACCCAGCTGGGCCCAGCAGCATACCTGAAGTCATGTGACTGGTCTGAATCTGAATTTAGTGTGAAATGCTGAAAAATATGCTTAGATCAAAAATATATATTAATAGAAATCACAGACTGTGTGTACCACGGAGGGCCCTGATCAGTCAACAGCTGCAGGAGCACAGGAATAACAAGATAACAGCAGGCACCCAGGAAAGCTTGTATCCCCTCTGAATTTCTGCACAGTGTGCAGTGGTGGGACACAGACACTGGGGCTAGCATGCAGGAACTGGAAGCCACTCTTAGGCGAGTAATGAGATAATATAAAGAACCGTGGCCAAACTGCAGCAAGAAAAGCTGCAGATTCACAAGAATTCTATAACCAAATGAACTGCTGGCTCCATGCACAGGCTGCAGCCAACTGAGGGAGGAATCGCGCCAAATCGGGCACACTCCAAGCCAGTGGCATGCAGCAGGGCTGAGGGGTTCTAAAACCAAACATTCAGGTGCCGGGTGATGATGTAAGTCACAAAACAATCTCATACCAGTTCAGAATTATGAATAATAAAAGGGTTATTTGTTTATGGGGAAAGCTTACATGTTACTGTCCTAGACAACAGTCCTCTGCACAAACAGGAACAGAGTCTAACAGCCAGAAGCAGGAGCCACATTAGTCTGGAAGGGATCTACTGGTTCTCATCCTCTGTGGAAACAAAAGCAGAGCTTCTTTTCCAAAGCAATATATCCTTTCACCACAGTTTTGAAGTCAAGATATCTTTAAAATATATATGTTGGTTTACCTTATCACCCTATAAAATAAAATATCTCTCTGTACTTAGCTCATTCACTCGAAAATTCAAAAAAACCACAATAATATACATAATCCAGACTCTCTGTGTATATTCTATTCTTACATGGCTTATTTTTCTTTATTCCTTTAATCTATGACTATCTGTACTCTGTCTCTTTAAAGACTTTGTTTTATTTTTTAAACCATTTACTTGCTTTACATCTGTCTATATTATTTCTCTTCTCTCTCCCAAGCCTATGTACATTTATCCAACACTGTGACCCATTAAGGGGTCTTTTTCATCTGAATCCGCCTTTATTGTGTATCTGTAATAATTTTCTGACCAGGAACACTTTTAAAATGATAATCAGCTTGGTCACAGTGACCCTAGATGCTGATTCTGCCTGCCTCAGGCTTTTAATATATCAGAGGTAGTTCATCATCAGCTCTGAGACTGCCAGGTAGGAGCTGTCCTCACCACCTCAACTCTGGGTGGCACTGTGTAGCATACAAACACTTTATCTGAGTAAAAGCTAAATCAGCCATGTAGCACTTTGTATTGCCTGAAAATATCTCTGTGTGTGGCGGAGTGGGGTGCCTTGCTCTCCTGCCTGTGCACTCCTAGCAAACCTGATCCCACAACCTGACCAGGCAGGGAATACTAAGCCATGCTGTTTTCCTCCTAACCCCAAGCAGGTATACAAGTACCCAAACCTAAAGTGTGTGGTTTGCCATGCAGCTAGCCCTAGTTGTTTGGGCGCCATTCTGTAGTCAGAGGCTGATTGCTCATTTCCCAGGCACCCAGACCCTAAATGATCACACAGAAACTATATTAATTGCAACACCACTTGGCCAATCACTTAAGTGTATTGCTAACTAGCTCTTATATCTTAACCCATCTCTATTAATCTGTGCATCACCACAAGGTCGGGGCACACCAGCAAGGTACCAGTAGGCTCCCACAAACATCTTTCTCCTTCAATGGCTACATGGTTTCTCCTTGACTCTGCCTACTCTCTCTACATCTCTGTTTCTATTTCCTGCCTGGTTTTTTTCCATAAGTCATTGACTAAAAGCAGCTTCTTTATTAACCAATGGCAACAAAACATATTCACAGCATACATCACTTCCCACATCAGGTTTCAGTAGAGAATTCTACCAAAACTTCAAAGAAGAGCTAATACCTATATTCTACAAATTGTTCCACATAATAGAAACAGAAGGAACATTGCCAAACTCTTTTTATGAGTCTGAGGTTATGCTGATACTGAAAGTACACAAAGACTCCACCAAGAAAGAGAATTACAGACCAATCTCCCTCATGAACATTGATGCAAAAATACTCAATAAAATACTGGCAAACCGAATCTAAGAATATATCAAAAAAAATCATCCTCCATGATCAAGTCAGCTTCATTCCAGAGATGCAGGGACGGTTCAACATGTAAAAATCTATCATTGTAACTCATATAAATAAACTGAAAGAAAAAACATACAATCATCTCACTAGATGCTGAAAAAGCATTCACCGAAATCCAACACTCCTTCATGATAAAGGTCTTGGAGAGATTGGGGATACAAAGAATGTATTTATACATAATAAAAGCAATATACAGCAAGTTCACAGCCAACATCAAATTAAATGGAGAGAAACTCAAAGCAATTCCACTAAAATCAGGAACAAGACAAGGCTGTCCACTCTCTCCATATCTATTCAACATAGTTCTGAAGTTCTAGCTAGGGCAATAAGACAACAAAAGAAGATCAAGGGGATACAAATTGAAAGGGAAGAAGTAAAACTTTCAGTATCTGCAGATGATATGATAGCATACATAAATGACCCCAAAAACTCTACCAGAGAACTCCTACAACTGATAAGTACCCTCAGTAATACAGCAGGATACAAGATCAACTCAAAAAATCAGTAACCCTCCTATATACAAATGATAAAGAACCCGAGAATGAAATCAGAGAAGCAGCGCCTTTAACAATAGCCACAAATAACATAACATATCTTCGAGTAACACTAACTAAAGAAGTGAAAGACCTGTATTACAAGAAATTTAAGTCTTTGAAAAAAGAAATTGAAGAAGGTACCAGAAAATGGAAAGTTCTCCTATGCTTTTGCATAGGTGGGATCAACATGATAAAAATGGCAATCTTACCAAAAGCAATCTATAGATTCAATGCACTCCCCCATCAAAATCCCAACACAATTCTTCATAGACCTTGAAAAAACAATACTCAACTTCATATGGAAGAACAAAAAACCCAGGATAGCCAAAACAATACTGTACTATTGCTGGGTTCTAACATCTTCCTTGGGGGAAGAGGGTGAAAAAGTGCAACACCAATGAACATAGATGCCAGGAATCAGGCAGAAGACTTGCTGCAGGCTCATTTATTTAACAGTGTGAAAACACTTATATACCCAGGCTGGGAGACAATTGATAGCTGACATCTCATGCTTATCTCTCATTGGCTAGGCACCATCAGGACCTCTGACAGCACCTGTCACTAGGCACTCAGGAAACACTGTTTGGTAACTCCTTATTGGCTAGGCACAGACAGGATCTTTGACACCTCCAGGCAGACTCTAGGTTGCCTCCTTTTGGTCCAGTAGGCCTTATCTTCCTACATATCCACCCTTTTTCTTTATTACATAGGATGTTCTGTGGGAGCCAGAGTTCTTTGTTTAGACCTTGTTGACCGCACCTCAGGGAGGCTCAGCAACTTGACTGTGTCTGTCTTAGGTTGGCCTGCCAAATAAGCTCATGCCCACCTCTGACCACCAGCCCTCCAAGAGCATTCATTCCTGGAGAACTGCCAAGGTGTGGGGTACTAGATAATAATAGCATTTTGAATTACAAATAACTAGGCACGCATAAGCTCCTGTGGAGGACTGTCAGAAGGATGCCTAAAAGCCATTAACACCTGGAGTCACCTTAGTTACTGTCTACTGGTATTGGATTTACTGCATGAGGCATTTAAGGAGAATAAGAGTTAAAAAAAAAACACCACCAATTAATACATACATGAACATCCAGGAGGATCAATATCCTTTTTTATATTATGCCAAACTTTTTTTAAATGAATCATCAAAGGCCATAACCTCTGCTCTTAATAAACCAATTTGTTGGGGATGAGTAATGAGAGCAAGAAAGGGGAGTATGTACATTGCCCATCCTGGTTTATTCCCTCCTTGGTGGAAGCAGCCTGATCCATGGCTAAATGTACATCTCTTACTGGGACCCATATTGGTGTTGTGGCATTCTGAGAAAAAACACAAGCATACCCTCTCCCAAGGGTTAGCAGGGTGCTGGAGGCTGCCACTGGAGGGAGATAGGATCTCTGCATATCACCAGGGCAAAGATGCCCAGTGCTTGTAAACTGGGCTGAGCCCCTTGTCATCAAAACTGAGAAAGTCATATGGAAAAGAACCTCTGTTAAGGCCAGATGAGGATCTCTCCTAGCCTCTGGCAAGACAGTCCTGGCCAACAGCTCCTTAAGAGGACTGTTGGTTCTTTCCACAATGCCTTGTCTCTGTGGGTTGTAGAGGATGACAGTAGTGCAGAAAATCCTTCAGGTCCCCAGAAAATCATTGAATTGTTGAGAGGCATAGGCAGGGCCATACAGGAAAAAAATAGACATACATACACTCACAAATAATTACAAGTAAGATAAATATGTTTAAAAGTAATGCTATTCCACTGAGTATATGTCACATCTATTATCATCTGTCTATCACTTATCTATCCTCTATCATCTATGTATCTATCGATCTATTTTTCTATCATCTATTTTCTATTTATCATCTATATATCTCTATTTTTCTACCAATCTATTTATTTTATTTATCAGTTTATCAATATATACTTAAGCTACTTAGCCAAAGAAAGGTACTAAAGAGTCAAAAATAAGTAAGGGGAGAAATAGAATTTTGGGGAGATAACAGAGTTTTGACAATAGTTCCTAGATTTTTGGTTTTCTTCTGTCCTATACCAGGTGGCTCTTCTGATGTGAGACAGAAACTCTGATTTTTTTCTTCCAACAACATGCTTGTGTTTAGAGAAGGAAACAGCCACATTCCAACTCCAAAGTTATCTTTAATTTTTAATTGAATTGGGACTACAACTTTTCTGAGAAGTAAAGAGATATAGATGTTTAGGTAGTGGGATCTAATGTGACAGGTACCAGCACTCAGTCCCCTGAGTTTTCACTGGAATCAGAAAAGACCAGTGTGATGTGAGGGGTGGAAGTGGAGGCAGGGACTGCATGGGGCTGTATCTAGGGATGGAGTGGAGGCGGGGGACTGCATGGAGCTGTATCTAGGGATGGAGTGGAGGAGGGGACTGCATGGGGCTGTATCTAGGGATGGAGTGGAGGAGGGGACTGCATGGGGCTGTAACTAGGGATGGAGTGGAGGAGGGGGCTGCATGGGGCTGTATCTAGGGATGGAGTGGAGGAGGGGGCTGCATGGGGCTTTATCTAGGGATGGAGTGGAGGCAGGGACTGCATGGGGCTGTATCTAAGGATGGAGTGGAGGAGGGGGCTGCATGGGGCTGTATCTAGGGATGGAGTGGAGGAGGGGGCTGCATGGGGCTGTATCTAGGGATGGAGTGGAGGAGGGGACTGCATGGGGCTGTATCTAGGGATGGAGTGGAGGAGGGGACTGCATGGGGCTATATCTTTATTGGAAGCGTAGGGAGCCCAGCTAGGATCTTGTTTTTTGGCAAATGATTGACAGTTGTATCCAAAATGATAGTATTTGATAAGCCTTTCAGTCCAGGGATGTCCAGGAGATTAGTCAGTCCTGTCCAGTTAATCCCTAAAAGTGGTTTCCTAAGGAAGAAGATGGACAATGTTCCAGCTAAAGGCATGTCATCAGTCAAGGGCTCCAGGATCGTCCACATTGTCCCACGAATCTGAATACTTTTCACACCAGCTCCACAAAAAAATTGATCTCCAAATCAATCTCACAATTTTCTGCAAAACTAATCCAAAGGGGCCCCGGAGCTGCGGGACAAATTGCGGCCGCCCGGCGCCCCCCCCCCCCCGCAGCCGCCGGAACTGGGGGGCAGCCTGCCTCCCCCCCCCCACCGCAACTGACGTGATGTTTCCGCAAAGCCGGCACTCAGGCTCCTACCACCTCCCCCAGCAGCTCAAGTTCACCACCTCCGACTCCTGTGACCGCATCAAAGATGAGTTCCAGTTGCTGCAAGCACAGTACCACCGCCTCAAGCTGGAGTGTGACAAGCTGGCCAGCGAGAAATCAGAGATGCAGCAGCGGCATTACGTCATATACTATGAGATGTCCTATGGATTGAACATGGAGATGCATAAACAGGCTGAAATCGTGAAGAGGCTGAATGGGATTTGCGCCCAGGTTCTGCCCTGTTTGTCACAGGAGCATCAGCAACAGGTTCTGGGAGCTATCGAGAGAGCCAAGCAGGTCACGGTTCCTGAGCTGAACTCCATCATCCGACAGCAGCTCCAGGCTCACCAGCTGTCCCAGCTGCTGGCGCTGGCCCTGCCCCTGACACCGCTGCTCGTGGGGCTCCAGCCGCCATCACTCCCTGCAGTCAGCGCGGGCACCGGCCTGCTGTCTCTTTCGGCTCTGGGCTCTCAGGCACACCTCTCTAAGGAGGACAAGAATGGACATGATGGGGACACCCACCAGGAGGATGACGGCAAGAAGTCGGATTAGCTCCTGGGGAGGAGGGAGGGGGAGGGGGGACACAGGGGAGACAGGCACAGAGAGGGAGCAGTGTTCCTAGGGCCACACAACACAGAGCTCAGCCACTGCCCAAGCTTCCACCCCCAGTCCAGGTTCCAGCCGTCTTGCCCTGCACCCTGGACCTAGGGGACCTCAGACGGACACCCCAGGTTACAGAGGGCAGCAAGAAATCCCCCACCTGCGACATTTATCCGGGTCACCGCCACCAGTCGTGGCCCACAATGTACACAATGCAACTCTAGCTGCCCCTTTCCGCCCTGTGCGCCCCGAGTCCTCCCCGTGCCCCGGCTCTGCTTCCCCACACTGTACACTTGCTAGGTCCAGACCCCCCCCAACTCACCCAGTCCAGTTCCCTCGCCCACCAAGGAGGGGACAGAGGAAGTGACATGAAGACTAGGGACTGCAGTGGGGGTGGGCACCCACAAACCTCCCTTCCTCCCCTTTCCCAAATAAACATGAGGGTTCTGAATTTGGTTTGTTTATTTTTTTTTTTGCCCTAGTATTCTATAGCTTGTCTTCTAAGAAAGGGGATTTAAAGAAAGAAAAAGAGGAAAGAGATAAAAGACCGAAGCACCACGCATGTCTGTGTATATAGTTAGCTTTGGTGTGTCCTCTTGGTCTCCCCATGAAGGAGGATTGCTGTACTGAGGGTGGGGTCTAGCTGTGCCTTTAAAATAAAAACATGAAAAGGTTAAAAAAACTAATCTGAAGGGCCAGAATAATTTGTCTTTTGTTTACATTTTCAGTATAAACCTTAACATCATTGACTCTAAGGGGTTGCTGACCCACATTTACTTTTGAAAAAATGAAAATGCTGAGGTGGGCGTTTGTTCAGCACACAGCCAGTTCTATGATTTCTTGAACGAGTTTTTCTATAAATTGACAAATAAAGGGCCACATGTGCCTTACCATCTTATTTAGCCATTCTACCTTTTTGGTGTCTGGAAAATGAACCCAGGCAGGCAGATTACAGGCGTGTACCCCCAGGTGCACAGCTCGCCCCTTGTCCTCAAACAACACCAGCACATGACACAGGCAGCTAGCCTCAAAGCCACGGCTCAAGCAGCACCAGGCAAGAAGCCCAAGCGCCAGCAGCACCCAACTGAAGATCAGTCCAGGTAGCCAAAGGCATACACTGACAGCAGCAACATGAAGCTGTGGTCACTGCTTCATCCACACACCAGCTGCTAAGAGTCAAAGGGAATCAGGAGCTGTGAGGACACACCAGAGCGACCAGTTAACACCCTCACTCTGCAGGGCAGGCCCAAGCTCCCACTGCTTGGACCACCCACCAAAGTCCCAGCAGGTGCCGCAGAAGCAGCAAGCGTCCGAAGGCTCTGGCGGACTTGGACAACTTGGGCAGACCAGGCCGCGGGATATAGACACTCTGCAGTTCCTGGACAGGCTGCCGAAGACCAAGGCGGACCACAGGCCACCCTCCATGCACTACTGCAAGGTCTGCGGTGTCAGTTGCATAGGACCGCAGACCTATCGCGACCACCTGGAAGGACAGACGCGAATGATGAAGCTTAGATGACAGGTACACAGACAGTGGAGGTCCGTGAGGGGCCCATAGCCTTCACTGAGGCCTAGTTGCACACCAGGCTAGGGAAGCCTTTTTCCTCTGAGCCCACACCTCAGAGTTTCACCTACACCCGAGGCTCGGTCAGCACCCTGAGACCTCAATCAAGTAGGAAGCTCACACCAGTCACAACTCACACCCTTCAGGCCTGACCAACACAGGCCTTCGGGTCCTCATCTCCCATGCCTCCATGCAGTTCACTTCTCTCTGCTGAGGCAAAAGCGGCACTCCATACCCTTCCTGTCAGTACCCCTCTGAGGTGGACAGCAGGAGATCAATGGTCAATAGGGGTGGGAAATTGTATTGGACCCTGTTGACATCATAGCTGGTCTAACTTGAGACCCATACAGCAAGAGGAAGTTCATACCTGGCACTGCCTAGTGTGCCAGGAACCAGAAGCTGGATAGCCCAGAGACCCAGAATAGAAGAAAAAAAAAAACATGACTGGCAAAAAAAAGTCAATGAAATGATTCCTACCAATACTTTTCTGTACTTGTAGACTAACACCTGGCACAACTGTCCTCAGAGAGGTTTCATCCAGCAGCTGATAGAAACAAATGGAGAAATCCACAGCTAAATATTAGGCAGAGCTCAGGGAATCCTCTGGAAAGGGGAGAGGAAGGATTTATGAGCCAGAAGTTCAAGGACACTACAAGAACCGGCCCACAAAATCAACTAACCTAGGTTCATAGGGGTTCACAGAGACTGAAGTGACAATCAGGGAACCTGTATGGATCTGACCTAGGTCCTCTGCATTTATATTACAGTTATGTAACTTGGTCTTCTCATTAGACTTCGAAAAGTAGGAGTTGGGAATGTCTCTGACTCTTTTGCCTGCCCTTGGGACCCTTTTTCTCCTGCTAGATTGCCTCATCCTGCCTTAATATGAAGGGATATGTCTGGTCTTATTGTAACTTGTTATGTCATGTTTGGTTGATATCCCTAGAAGGTGTACTCTTTTCTTAAGGAAAACAGAGGAAGGGTGGATCTGGATGGGTGACTGGGAAAAAAGGAGGAAGAGGAAACTATATTCAGGATACAATATTTGAGAAAAATAAAAGTCAAAACTATTTTTAAAGGCAAAAAAAATGACATTATAGATCAAATGGACTTAACAGATATCTACAAAATGTTCCACAAAATACCAAAGAACACACATACTACTCAGCAACACACAAAAGCTTTTCTAAAATAGACATCTTAGAACACACATAAAAAGAATCTTTACAAATTCAAAAATATTGGAATCATTTTTATATCCTAGTTAACCATAAAAAATTAAAATTGACACCAACCAAGTCTCTAGTAAATACACAAACTCATGGAGATTAAACAATTCATTACTAAATGAACAAAATCAAAGACCCAAACAAATGTAACTCCAGTCACTTAATATTTGACAACAATGCCCAGAACCTATGCTGGAGGAAGGAAAGAATCTCCAACAAATGTTGCTAGGAAAACTGGATGCCTACATGCAAGAGAATGGCATTAGAGCTGTATTTATCACCTTGCACAAAAACTGACTCAAAATCTATCAATGACTTAAGCCTAAATCCTCAAATACTGAAACTGCTAAAAGACAGCAGAGGCAGTGCCCTGTATGATTAAGGTGTAGGAAGAAACTTCCTGAATAGGACTCCATTGACTCAAGAATTAAGGCCAACAATTGTCAAGTAGGACTTAATGAAACTAAAAAAAAAAAAAAAGAACAATGACCTAGAGGAAGGGAAAGCCCACAGAATGGGAGAGAATCTTTGCTGGCTATACACTTGATAAAGATTTAATATTCAAAATATACAAAGAACTTAAAAATTAAAGGGCCAAAAGAGTGACCCCTTTCAAAAATGGGCCTGGAGCCTGAATAGAAAGTTCTCAAAAACAAAACAAAGAAAGTTTAAAAAAAAAAAGACAAAGCAAAACAAATTGGCTAAGAAATATCTTTTTAAAAAAACACATCATGGATTGCAACTAGGGAAATGCAAGTCAAAGTAACTTTGAGATTTCATCTAACCAGAGTCAGAATGGCTAAGATCAGTGGAACAACTGGCCACAAATGCTGGAGAGGATGTAGGAAAAAGAGAAACCTCACTCGTTGGTAGATTGCAAACTTGGTCAGAAACTATGGAAATCAGGAGCAATATAGCTGCCCTTTGGTAGATTTCTATTTGCTTTTTGATAATTCTCCATCCAACAGGCTCTCCTGAACATGAGCTAAACAAAGATAACACCAGTAGGCATGCCTCTGGATAAGGAAAAGCCTAAAAGGCCTCAACCCTAAACAAAGAACTACAAGCAACTAAAGAATGCTGGAAGTAAGAGAAATCGTCTTCCCCAGGGAAGAGCACACCAAGGGGTTATCCAATCCCAAATGGTCAGTCCTGAAAACATACACACAAGTAATACTATAAGATTAAGTAGGCTCTATATAGGAATAAATGTATCTGTACATATATGCATGCAATAAGAGCTAGTGAAAAAAGAGCCTATGAATTTGACAGAGAGAGTGGAAGGATGTATGAGAGGATTTGAAGTATAGAAAGGAAAAAAGAGAAATTAAATTATATTATAATCTCAAAAAAATTAAAATTGAAAAATACATTTCTAGTAACCATATTTGATCTTTAAATCTTCTTTGCGTGATGTTACAAAACATATTCTAGCTCTATTGTGTTTTTTTGTGGTATACCATTTTTCATTTTCAACATATTTGTATCTTTGAAACTAAAGTTTATCTTATAGGTGCAGTGGTTGTGCTTTTCTTTTTAAAGTTCTTCCAGTCTTTCCCTCTTAACTAGATAATTTACTTGATTTTAATGTAATGCGTAACAAGTAGGAACTTTGACAATTTGCCATTCTTATGACTCATTTCTTAGACTTTGTCTCGGTTGTGCTAGATATTTCCTATCTTGCCAATTTACTAACCTTAACATTTCTTTCCATATGTAATTTGGGTTATTTTTTCCTTAGCAATTAGGCAATTTCTTACAAGAGTAAATTTATCATTGTTTTATTATTGCCATATGACTCAAATTTCAGTCTTGGATTTTCCCAGGGGAAAAAGTTATATTTACGCATAATCCTGTGAATGAATTTTTAGCAGTTAAGCACATACAAGCAAGAACTTGGCATAAATTTTTTTATCTATTCAACAACTGACTTTAACTAAACACACTATATATAATATATATGTATATATCTGTTGGAGGAAGGTCATTGGTTAAAAAAAATAAAGAAACTGCTTGGCTGGCCCTCATAGGTTAAAACATAGATGGGAGGAGTAAACAGAACAGAATGCTGGGAGGAAGAGGAAGTGAGCTCAGACTTGACAGCTCTGCTCTCTGGAGCAGAGACACAATGCTCCCCTCGCCCGGCCAGACACACGCAATGAAGCTCCTACCCAGGATGGACGTAGGCTAGAATCTTCCTGGTAAGCGCACCTAGCGGTGCTATGAAGATGATTAGAAATGGGCTAAATTAATATGTGAGAATTAGCCTAGAAGAGGCTAGACAGAAATGGGCCAAGCAGTGTTTAAAAGAATACAGTTTTCGTGTAATTATTTCTGGTAAAGCTAGCCGTGGGGGTGGCCGGGTGGCGGGACACAGCCCCGCCGCTCTTACTACAACATATATCTATGCCATGTATTACTATAAAATAAAATGTTTTAAAACCCTATTCTATTGCTGTGACAAGATACTATGGCCAACCAAAGCAACTCTTATAAAAGAAAGCATTTAATTGGGGGCTTGCTTAAAGTTTCAGAGGCTTAAATCTTTATCATTATGGCAGAGAGCATGGAAGTACACAAGCAGACACAGTATAGGAGAAATAACTGAAAGTTCTACACCCCGATCTCCCTGCAGGCAACAGGGAGAGAGATTGGATTTAGCATCAGATTTTGAGACCCCAGTGACACACTTCCTCCAACAAGGCCACACCTCCTAATCCTTCTAATCCCATCAAAGAATTCCACTCTTGGTGACTAAACATTCAAATATATGAATTATATATTCTTATTCAAATCACCACACCCTCTTTTCAGATATATTACTTAACAGAATCGTCATAGGGTTGTAGCCATATCCTGGTTGTTATCTATGTTATAATATTACAAAGTATTACTATTGAGGGAAAGTGAAGAAACTGCTCAAGGTATCTCTATTGTTTTTATAATTGCATATAAACCTTATTAGATAAATTGAAATTCCAATATGTAATCACTGGGTGTGATGGTTAGTGTTAGTTGTCAACTTGACAGAATCTGAAATCACCTGGGAAATGGGCATCTAGGCATGCCAGTGGGAGAATAGTTTGATTGTATTAATTGTTGTGGGAAAAAACATCTAAATTGTGGGGTGAGACTATTCCCTGGCAAGAGATCCTGGATTGTAAACAATGGAGAAAAGGAGCTGAGCACCAGTATGCATTGTTCCTGATTGTGGATGTGATATGACCATATGACCACTTTCTTCAAGATCCTACAGCTCTGACTTTACCACAATGAACTCTAATCTGAACTATGAGCCAGAAGGAACCATTCTCTCTTAAGTTGTTCTTGTCAGAATGTTTTTATCACAACTACAGAAAAAGAAACTAAGATGAGTTAGCCAGGAACTTTGATCTTAGAAAAAACAAGTTTTATGTTCACACAAATACTACATATTGATGTCCATAGAAAACATTTGTAACAATAAAAAACAAAAATAGTCCAGATACCTTCAGTGTATGAGTGGATAGAGAAACAGTGATACATCCACACCTTCAAACATAATCACATGATTTAAAATAATTACTAGTACAAGCATTAACTTAAACAGTAAGAAAGTTACGTTGAATAAAAAAGTCAGCTATTAAAGATTATGTAGCATATGATTCCTATCATAACATTCTCAAAATGATAGTTCTTGTGCTAGAGAACATATTAATGCCTACTAAGGATTAGTGGCAAGGTTCTTGTGAGAAGGCAGTAGATATGACTAGAAATTGGTAGCATGAGGAATCTCCATGGTAATAGGACTATTATACCTCATGGGGATGTATGCATGAAACTATTATACATCAGAAATCGCATAACAAACATATACAATTGAGTATAAATAAAACATAAAACTTAGGCATTAAGGTGGATTCATTGTATCTGTGCTAATATTGTTATTATGATGTTGTTCTATAGCTTTTCAAAATTCTTACAATTTAGAAGAAATGTAGCACCAGTAACTTCTTTTTACAGTGTTTTTAAACAGTGAGACTATTCAGTTATCTTGGAATAATTTTTCAACATGTAAGCCTTCAAAACATCAAGTTGATTCACATGTTAAAAAGACTAATCCTTAAAATTACTCCAGCACAAAACAAGATTTAATTAACAAGAAAGGTATTTGCTTTTGTTTTATTCTTATTTTAACATTTTGAAAAGAGATGAATGTTACACAATTTTTCATTAGTACAACTGACATTTCAAGTGTCATTCAAAGGCCACAAATTGATCCAAGGGAGTAAAGGTAACTTGTCTCATTAAGCATATAAGATTCAGTATAGACTTCAGATGTAGTCCGGCTCCCTCAGAGTCAGCTTTCAATTAGGGTTGAACTTCAACAGTAGGCTGTATTATGGCCTTAAGTAAAGACTGACCTCCTTGTGATGGTGGTGTATTGTATGGAATTTCATATGGAGGGTTTTTAGTCTCAAGATCAATAGGTAAAGGTGTACTGGTAATCACTTTAGAAGTTGAAGGCGTACCTATGTTGACCATAGGTACAGGCTGTAGTCTATCTGAATCAGACTCAGGATGATTCTGAGCTCTTAGTAAATCAAGAACTGATTGATCTTGAGAGCTTGCATTATAATCAGAGGAAGAACCCCAGGGCTCAACTGTACCACTTGGCTGGGGAATCCTTATGCTTTCAACGGGGGGTGGTGGAGGCTCCAAGGGCAGACCTGTTTTGGTAAAAACTCTGCCTGAATTAAAGTATTCCCAGGGTCCCCCAGAAAAAGAAAGTTCTGGTGCTAAGTTGGTCTGAGTCGTATATTGATTCTGAGATCCATTTGTTATGGCTTTAAAAAGGTTTTTGTACTCTTCTAAATTAGTACTATTGTCTGTCCAAGAGTCATCAGTTGTATTAGCATTGAGGGAATTTGCAGGCTCCACACCGTCATCTACAAATGGACTCCATTGTTGAATTATATCTGCCATGATTTTATCGAAAGACTCATCGGAAGTCTCTGCTGCAAAATGCCAGGGTTTAGCACTATTAGTCTTCGGAGAGGTGTATGGCATGGCTGTGTCAGAAAAAAGATGGGATAATGGATTCTTATGCAAATTCCCTGCATTAGGTGAAGGGGTAACCTGATGATACTGAACTAAATTCTGTTCAGAATGTTGTGGAAGCCTGGCAACAGGCAATGATTTCACTTGCTTGGGTAGAAAACTAGCAGCTTGTGAGGTCTGGCTTTTTTTGAGTAACAATTTATAACCATCAGTAAAAGAATTCATATGACTATAATTAAAGATCGTTGGGACATCTTTGATATGTTTGGTTTGTGGAGAAATGCCTATGTTTCCTTGCAAAAACCTTGAAGTGGAGTCAGGTGAGCCCAGGGTTGAGATATTATTATGGCTGTGTCTTATTTGAGGAACATGCTCATTTTCCTGCAATTTCCTACAGTGTAAGGAGGAAGTAGGATTCAGTAGTTTTTTAGATGCCTTGATGAATTGTTTCATCCAGGCAAAGTAGGGAGCTATTCTAATGATGACTGTGGGATTTTGACATATTCTTGAAGTCTTCTGTATGAGGCCCACCAGTTCCCAGCGGTTCTTTAGGAGACATAGAACAGGACTGGCTCTCTGTACCTGAATAAAGAAACCAAGAAATATGTGTCACTTATGCAGTCTACTGTGCACAAAATTCATATACCATGTAAGGAAGAGGGAGAAATTCAAATAATAATCATTATCAAGCAGCCTCCAGAAATTACCAATGTATATGATAAGAGAATATAACAACTGTTGCTACTAACTACAAATTTATGGACTCCTACAACCAACCACTTTATCAGTACTGAATTTGGATTTCTAAACTTTATACCAAACTTAATGTGAAAACAGAAAAGGACCAACTATCTTCTGCATACAAAAATCTTCCCTTCTTTCTGTTTTCCTAGTAACACAACACTCTTTCAAAAGTTCAAGTTTTAAAATTTAAAAACCTTGAAATCATTCTCAGTACCTCTCCTTCTTCCACATCTATTACCAGTCTATCAACAAATAATGATCTGACACTTTAAATAATTTCCAAAAAAGTATTTTAGTAATAATTAAATGATTTTCTTATCTAGGAATGCTCCTATTAATGATAAAACTTGTGCTGTCCTTATGAAAAGGCACACTTTGTCCTTCTTACTTCTAATTTTAATACAGCATCCAAATTTATCCACTTAAAATCTAAGAAAGACTGCTACATCTTTCTGATTAAAAACCTTTCAGTGTTTCCAAGTCTTAACAATGTCAAAAAGCTAACTTTTATAATTGCTTATAAGACCTTTGAAACCCTTGTTACCACCTTGATATCCCCTACTGCTGTTAGCTTGGCTAGGATAGTATAGCTACCTGGCTTCTCCTACCTGTTACATATTTCTACATCAAAATCTTTGTATTGGCTTTTCCTTTACCCTATACTTGTAACAGGGCTCTGATATCCAAATGACTTCTTTCATAATTTCTTCCACAACTCCATTCATACACTTTTATTTTTTACACATGTCTTTCCTGATTACCTAATCCTATTGAACAAAATTATATAAACAAAAACTCTTACATCTATTTTGTGTTGCAAATATTTTAGGTTAATACTGTCTTTAGAGTCCAGTTGTTCCAGACTGCATACAGAATTCAAGGTTATAATAAACACTGTTTTATGTTTGTCCTGGTGTATTTTACTCAAAATATTTAAATAGTACTTGTATTATTTACTTATTCTTGATCACCTTTCAAAAATACATAAAGTCATGAGACCATGAACAGCTCTACATTACCCTAGTTCAGATAAGGTTATTAATGTAAGAATGAAGAATGCATAAATAGTCTCTCATAAAACTGTTGTTTTGCATTTCTTCAACGTCTTCCCTTTTAGGGCATTTTCACATCCACTATAAGTAAACTTCAGAATATAAACTTTGCCATGCCATTTCTCTTGTTAAAATCTTTGCATGGCCCCCCATTCTTTTAATAATACAGTTTGTTTATGATAATAAGGTGATAACATATTTATAATCTGTCCCATAATTATTTGTCTCTCACTTCTCTCCTCCCTCCTACTCTACTTTTCCCCAAAAATCAATGCGCTTTTACATCTTCTAGACTTGTCTTAGTCTGCCTCCTATGACCTGAATGCCATCACTTCATCTTATATTTAATATTCTATTTGGTAAATGGCTTTTAATCTTTAAGTTGTAGTTGAAGTATTAACTTCAACACACTTCAAATTAACCTTCCTTTTACTTTCAGTGCTAATTTTATACTGTTATTGTACTATTGATATCTATTGTATTTACTTTTCCTCCTGGGCTACTATTCTCTGTCTTCTGTATAAGAACGTGAGCTCTGGGTGCTGGGACTAGGATGATTTTTCTAGCACCTCCATACTACTGTAAACCATCTGATGTTTGTGAGTACTCTGGCTCCTCTTCTCCCTTATCAGGCCGACATTCTAAGGACTGATCTCAGTTGTTTCTTCTCTATCTCACCAAATACACAAGAGTCCCCTAAGTGCTTACTTGAAGTTCTTTTGCAACTATGTGTTTCTAGAAACTAACATAAGGCCTGATATTTGATATATATTTCCAGAAATAGTACTGGTATTAATCTCATTCCTTGCAATTATCCACTACAAAACCTAGCTACTAACTCTATAACTTTACATGTGTTATTTCCTCATCTCAATCTGAAACAGTTTTGAACAGTGTTCCATCTGTTCTTGCTTAATTATTTGTCATATCTCAAAATTTAGCATCCATGGCTGGTCATACCATTCAGTAACTCAGTCCAGATCTCCACAGTTCAAGTCAATGCTTCCCTTGAAGTCTAGTCACTAGTATTTGTGTATGTGATTTCAAGTTGTCCAAGATACGTTGGTACCTAAAATTTTTCCTGCATGGGGCTTTGCTTTCTATAGCTTTACTACATGAATGGGTGGACTGGGTTGCATCTGTACCTTTTAAATCTCTCCACAGCTAAGTTTAAGCCATATTGTGTTCATTATCGTACCTACTGAGAAACTATAATAAAATTAGAAGCAGAAAGATTATTGTATTTTGTGTCTATTGATTATTTTATGTATTTCTCATTTGTATCTAAAGCATTCCTTGTGGTAAACTCTATGTCTCTCAAATATCCAATGGAACTTTCCAATTTTTCATATTTGCCTGGCGCCAACTTCTTTGTGTCCTGTTATCTATCTAACATTTGTTTGCTTGCATATTTATAGAATCTACATTTTTATATTTCCTTCCTGTTATTAATATTTCTTTGGTGTGTGATTACCCAGCAGTCTTCTCGTGGTTGACTCTGAATACACAAGCCCTCAGTCTTCTCTAGATAGGAATGTTGATGGTAGCATGTTGAGAAATCTAGCAGCTGCACGTCTATCTTCTTTACTCTTGTGGTTCCAAGCTTCTTGCTACCTGAAGGTGTACATAATGGATGATGCTGAGACCCAAAACACCCAATATCTGACTTTAGTTTGTCACCACCCTCAATTCAATCACATAATCGTCCTAAGATATTCTCCTTTCCCTTCCTTTTCTTCCCCCTACTTTTTCCTTTCCTTTCTCTCCTCTCTTTAGACATCTCCTTATTTAGGACTGTCTGAACCAGTCACACCTTCCTTGACCTACTGTGATGCTTAGTATTGACCATCAACTTGATTGGATTAAGAAATACCTTGGACTGCAGGATGTGCTGGCACAAACCTTTAATCTTAGCCCTCAGGAGGCAGAGGCAAGCACGTCTCTGTGAGTTAGAGACCAAGCCTAGTCTCCAAAATGTGTTCCAGGACAGCCAGGGCTTCTGCACATTACACATCTGTTTTCCAAGAACGCCTATCTCATAAAAGTAGCAATGAAAGAAACACCTTGGAGTACCTTTGCAAAACTCTGGGCATGTCTTGTAGCATTTTCAAAGAGCTAGCTCATGACCACTCTTAACAAAACAATGAAATAATCACTTGAATATGATAACAGCATTGAGCTATGGTTAAAGGTATGAAGTGCATCCTAGTTGGAGAGGTAGTCAACTGGAGGCATGCCTTTCTTTGTGCCTTCCTATACTCCTCTCTTCTACTTCCTGACCACCAAGAAGTGAAGACCAGCCTCCACCACAAATTCCAAGTGTTCCACCCAGTAGACCGGGACAAGCAGCCATATTTGGAACTTTCTGAAACCATGAGTCAAAATAAATCTATCCTGTCTCAAATATTCTCTGTTAGATCTTTCATCATGACAACAAGAAAAGTAGTTAAACTACCTGGGTATAGAAAGAGTTCTGTAGCAAGAGTTGCGACTTAAACCCAGACATATCCCATTCCTTCCTTATGCTTCAGCTTATCTCCCAGTAGACTGAGGTGATAGAGACTTAATGACCTCCAATATGTCTTCTACATTATTCTTCCCACTTCAAAGACTGAATTTCTTTAGAAAATGAGTCATATGACCACAACCAAAAATCACAAAATAGTTTAACTTGAGTCCTTTAACTTACTCTGATATTCATACACATCACAGCTTCTGTATTGGCACTTAGAACAACTTTTCAAGGTTATATTTGGGGACTGAGATAGTGGAATTTCATCCCCGTAGATAGGCTCTTCCAAAATGAACAGGCCAATATCTGCTTTCACTGGATCATTTTCATCTTGAGGATCAAAGTTGGGATGGAGGCAAATTCTTTGTCCATGTGGAATGCTTTCTGGGTTATTTACTCCTGAAATGTCCAGGTGTAATAGTTTCCTAAGGTAAGAGAAGGATGTACAAAAATCTAATTGATGACAATAAATGATTATCCATATAATTTCTTATGAAAGACATCGTTTGGCAGCATACATAAAATTAAGTTATAAAATAACTCAGTTTTTCATTTATATGATATTATCTTATTCCAAGTCATACTGTGGTTATGTAAGGTCTTCTATTGGTCTTTGGTTTCTTCTCGTTTCTACAGCTCTACCAATTATCTGATTCTCAAAAAATTGTTATGCATGCTGGGATCTTAGTGAATTCCATAGAATGGAGATTCAAACTCCATTTCAGATTTAACCATTCTCTAAGTTGAAAAATAAGCACAGACTCTCTGCCAGGGATCCCCAGTGTTCACAAGAGTCTGAGATTCAGGTAGGTAGTTTCCACTCTCCTTTCTGTCCTTACAATCTCTCCAGTCTCATCCCTAATCCTGTAACACCCTGCTTGTATGTGCCTCTTCTCCCACCCTACCTTCAATCTCTGGGGACTCCGCTGGACTTGTTCTGAACCCAGCCTTCCGTCAGTCACTGATACTTATGCACTTTCTGCCTGGGGCCCCCAGTGGACACACTGGTCCTGCATACAGGCAGGTGATTTGTTTTCCTCTCCTTCCTGTCTTCCGTTAAAATCTCTCCATTCTCATCCTCATCCCTGTAGCAGCACGTTTGCAGGGGCCTATCCTCCTACCATCCCTCCATTCCCCGGGGACTCCACCAAACCTTGGTGTGAACAGAGACTTCCTCATTTCTGTGCTCTCTCTCTACACTCTCCACCCACCTCTATCTCCATTCCTTTATTTATTCCTCTGATGCCTCAAAACAATTTCTACCTAGGACACCTAGTACCAAACCTGGCAGGGACTCGGGTAAGTTATTCACACTATCCTTCCTTTTCTCCATTATGACTTCTCCATTCTCACTCTGAGCCTGGTAACAACTTGCTTACAGGTGCCTCTTTTCCCTCCTCAACTCTAGTCACTGGAGAGTCCAACTCCTGGTTCAGAACATAAGTCCCCTTAGCCTATTCAACCTTGTCTCTCCAAATTATTCTTTCTCTTACTGCACCTTACTTGCAAAATCCCCTTTTTTCACCACACCTGCAATTTCCAGGGACCCTGCCTCTCAGTGCAGACAGGATCCTCTTATCTCTTTCCCAAAACCACTCTACGCATTTCCTCTATGCCCACCTCTACTCCTTTGTGCCACCAACTGACAAAAAGAAGCACTTTCTACCATGGAAGCCACAGTCACTGCACTTCCCTAAGATCTAGAGACAACAGCAGAAACCAATGAATAGAGCACCACCCAACAAAGACAAGACCAGATATCAACACCTAGAATCACGTCATTCATCCCAACCCCAGATGCCCAGAAACCAGCACAAAAATGCAAACCCTAACAGCTAAGACATTATGTCTCCACCAGAACACAGTAACTCTACTCTAAGCCTTGAGAAGTGCAATATAGCTGAATCACATGACAAGGTCTTCAAAATACCAATTGAGATATATCCAATGACCTTAACTAAGGTATGAAGAAAACCCTTCATGAAGTCTGTGAAAACACAAACAGTGGAGCAGAATAATGAAAATAGTTCAAGACATGAAAATAAAAATAGAAACACTAAAGAAAACCCAAACTAAGATAAAACTGTGTTGCAGAATAATCTTTTTGTACACTCTGAGTTTGTGTCACTTTGATTGGTTTAATAAAAAGCTGAATGGCCAATAGGTAGGCAGGATTTCCAGGCACAGAGGATGCTGGGAAAAAGAAGTGTAGAGATGAGGAGACACAGAAGAAGCAGCATATGGCAATACAGAGTAAAGGTAACCAAGCCACATAAAATAACATAGATTAAAAGATACAAATTAATTTAAGTTATAAGAACTAGAGACAAACCTAAGCTATCGGCCAAGCTTTCATAATTAATAGTGTCTCCGTGTAATTATTGGAAAACTAACAGACCCAGCAAAAAAGTCCAACTACAAATGGTGCCCAACATAGGGGCACATATTTACACATAAGACCTAAGAAAGCTTTCAAAAAGGTTCCAAACACACAAAAATGGGACCAAACACAGCTTCCTAGTCCCATAGTCTCACATGCTGGCTACCAAAGACACATCTCCTGGCCACTGCCTGAAGGCTTGAGCCACCAGTGCACCACGACTGGGAGAGACCTCCTAAGTATCTTGGCTACAGACAAGGTGAGGAAGCTAATAAAGACTACAGGACAGGTGATCTGTAAGCTGATCCCTTTGCATGGGAACAATCCAGAGACAAGATGGGATGTGATAAACTTGTAGGCTATGGAGTCACCATAACTATTGTTACATGTCATCCTTTCATATTACATGAATAAAAATGTATATTACAGTTTTGTTTTACAGTCCAAATGGACTTATAAAGTTAACAGGTGCCTTTTACCTGATCAACTAGTCCTTCAAAATTCCTGCTTCACAGAAAAGACTGTCAGATATTCTAGTCCTATGGGTTGAAGATGGATGCCCTAGTGTTACAGAGGACTGTCCTACTGTAGGTGAAATTTTCTGTCCCACCCAGTCCTACAGCCATTCATTCCCAAAGAAACACACAGAGGCTTATATTAATTATAGACTGTTTGGCCTATTTGCTCTGGCTTATTATTAACTAGCTCTTGAAACTTAAATTAACCCATAATTCTTATCTATATTTAGCCACATGGATTGGTATTTCTCTCAGTAAGGCATTCTCATTTTGTTTCTTCTGTGTCTGTCTGGTGACTGTGTCTCTGCAGCAAACACAAGGGCAACAAAATTTATAAAAGAAGCAGTTTCAGCTAAAATCACATTTTGACCCTCACACAGGAATAGTGGGTGACTTCAGCACACCACTTTCACTAATCAATAGATCATCCAGACAAAAACTAAAAGGAGGAATGCTGGAGCTAACTGACATTTTAAACCAAATGGACCTAATATATATTACAGAACATTTTACCTAACTACAAAAGGAAATGCATTCTTCTTAGTAGGTAATAGAACTTTCTTCAAAATTGATCATGTATTTGGACACAAAACAAGTCTCAATATATTTAAGAAAATTGAAATAGGAGCCTACATTCTCTCTGATTACCACGGATTAAAACTGAATATCAGCAATACAAACAAAAGAAAGGACACAAACTCATGGAAACTGAACAAGTCACTGAGTCACTGCTGAATTGAAAAATGGATCAAGACAGATAACAAGAAGAGAATAAAAACTTTTTATAACTGAAGGAGAATGACTACACAACATACCCAAACCTGTATATACAATGAAGACAGTTCTAGGAGACAAATTCACAGTATTAAGTGCCTACATAAAAAAATTAAGAGAGCTCTCATATTAACAACTTACACACTTGAATGTCTAGAAGAAAAAGAAAAAATCACACCAAGAGGAGTAGATAGCAGGAAATAATAAAACTGAGGGTTAAAATCAAATCAAAAAAGAATAATACAAAGAATGGATGAAATGTGGAGTTTGTTCTTTGAAAAAAACAATAATATTGATGGTTAACTCTTAGAAAAATTAATAAAAAGATGGTGAAAGAAGATGTAAATTCATAAAATTAGAGACAAAAATGGGGACATCACAAAAAAACAGTGAGAAAATTCAGAGACTCATAAGAACACACTTTAAAATCTGTACTCCCCCAAACTAGAAAACCTGAAAGAACTGAATAAGTTTTATAAATTCAACCTAGAAAAGTTAAATCAAGATCAGATATCAATTTAAACTGATTCAAAACCCCTAATGCAACAGCAGCAGTGATTAAAGGCTTCCCAACCAAAGAAATTCCTATAGCCAAATGGATTCAGCACAGGATTCTGAGAGACTTTCAAAGAATTAATGCCAATTCTCTTCAAATTATTCTGCAAAATAGAAGCATAAGGAACATTGCCTAATTCTTCTTGTGAGAGAATAATAATCCTGATATCCAAACAGCATAAAGACTCAACAAAGAAAGAGAATTACAGCCCAATTTCCCCCATGAACACAGATGCAACAATAATCAATAAAATATTGGCAAATCAAATCCAAGAACACATCAAGAAGATCATCCACCATGATCAAGTAAGCTTTGTCCCAGAGATGCAGGGATGGTTCAACATATATAAATCGATCAATGTAATCTACCATATAAGCAGGCTGAAATATAAAAACCACATGATCATCTCATCTCACTAAAGGCATAAAATATCTTTGACAAAATCCAACATCCTTTAATGATAAAAGTCTTGGAGAGCTCAGGGATACAAAGGACATATATAAACATAATAAAGGCAAATTACAATAAGCCTATACCCAACATCAAATTAAATGGAGAGAAACTCAAAACAATTCCACCAAAATCAGGAACAAGACAAGGTTTTTCACTCTCTCCGTTACTATTCAATTTAGTATTTGATGTCTTAGTTGAAGCAATAAGACAAATGAAGGAGATTAAGGGATAAATTGGAAAGGAAGAAGTCAAAGTATTGCTATTTGCAGATGATGTGATAGTATAGTAAGTGACCTCAGAAATTCTACCAGGAAACTCCTACAACTGATAAACATTTTTGCAAAGTAGCAGAATATGAAACTAATGCATAAAAATCAGTAGCCTTTCTATATACAAATGGAAAAAAAAACCCAAGAAAGAAACCAGGATTGTAGTAGTTTGAACATATAAACTTATAGGAAGTGGCACTACTAGGAGGTGTGGCCTTGTTGGTGTAGGAGTGGCCTTGTTGGAGGAAGTGTGTCACCAAGGGGTAAGAAGGACTACTCTGGCCAGGTATGCCCATGACTCAATGTTATGATGATAACCAACTACTTTCTGATAATATTTAAAGCCTGTTCCATAAGATAGAATGTTGGAGGAAGGTCATTGGTTAATTAATAAAGAAACTGCCTTGGCCCATTTGATAGGCCAGCCCTTAGATGGGTGGAGTAAACAGAACAGAATGCTGGGAGGAAGAGGAAGTGAGGTAAGACGCCTGAGACAGATGCCATTCCTCCTCTCTGGGGCAGACGCAATGAAGCTCCAACCCAGGATGGGCATAGGCTAGAATCTTCCTGGTAAGCGCACCTTGTGGTGCTACACACATTAATAGAAATGGGCCAAACAGTGTTTATATGAATACAGTTTGTGTGTTGTTATTTTGGGGCATAAGCTAGCCAGGGGGCCGGGAGCTGGGAGGCAGGAAAGCAGGCCCACAGCTCCCTCAACAATAGAACCCATAACTGATACCACTAACAGGACCAAGAACCTGTGGCTAGATAAGTCATAGGCCCAAGGGAAGAACCTAGTACTATTATCCTTCTAAAATGGGCATAGTATTAAAACCACTCCTAGTCACTTATTGCCATACCCATACATCAGTGCATCTCTCAGCTCTCATCCAGAGAAGCTTCTTCTTGTGAAGATGGCATGTAACAGAGACTCACAACTGGTCAGCATGTAGAGTATGAGAGACTGCAGAGTGTTCAGCTGCTAATGTGACATCTATTTCATACCTCTATTCCAAAGGACAGAGATCTTCACAGAAGAGGAGGCAAAAAGATCATAAGAGACAGAGGTGGTGGGTGACATCAAAGAAATAGTGTTTTCCTGGTACCAGTGAAGTTGTGCATATAAACTCACAGCAATTGTGACAGCATGCATTTGCAAGAACGAGCTAGACAATAGTCCTAGCATGAAAGGGGGGAAAAGGGTTGTTATGATGTCTCACACCTAGCTCAAGAACTATTGATATTTGATAATTGCTAGAAGAAGAGTCAATTTTCTTAAATGGTAGGATGACCATATCCAGAGGGAGACCCCATACTTAGGAGTAGTTGAACAATACAATTTGGGCTACATGGACCTTACAAAGAAAGATAGAGAACACACATAAATTGGGGTGGGTAGGGAGGTAGGGGTGGACCTGGGTGTAGATAGGGTGATATAGTCGAAATATTGTGTATGAAATTTTCAAAAAAATAGCTAAAATATTATTTAAAAAAGAATATAGAGGATAGGGTCAAGAACAGCATTAAAATATTCCAGAATCAACATCATGAATATCTGAATTGAAACAATGACCATAGGGAATGAAGATAAAGGTCTGAATGACATGGCAACTGAATTGATATCAGAGCAAATCATTTTGAACAAATTCTGCTTATAACCTTAGTAATATTAATGATTTCTGTTTCTTGCTGCATTTGTGATAAAAATGCAATCTCTTCAGATGACACAAAAGACTTCAATCTTTATCTTTCATGAAAAACTAGCATGTCTTCAAGAATAGAGATAATATCTGCCCTTTAAAAAATTTGAGGAGCAAATCTAGTCCTGGGAGCCAACCCAGTTTTGGGACACTGGCAGACCTGGATTAAGCCAATGATCTGACTTAGAGTCTGCAATCTCCACTGGAACTGGAACCAGAGTGGGACTGAACCAGCTACCTAGGACAGAGAGAGAACAAGCCCCACCAGGAGCAGAAGCCGGGACCAAATCTAGTCCCAGGACACAGTCACATCAGGATTGAGCCAACGAGCAGATCCAGAGTCAATGATCTCCACCAGAACAGGTACAGGGGAGTAACCACTGAGTGAATGAGTCAGAGCCAGAGACTGCTGAGGGTCTGGACATGAATCTTGGACCTTCAAGGGAGTAGACCTAAGCCAACACCCAGGAACTAGGACCTCCCAGTAACTAGGCCTGATCCAGGACCTCTGCCAGCCTGGGTGTGGGTGAACTTGGGTCCTCCAAGGGAATAGGCAAAAACCAGATATCTCGGAAGGGCCAGGCATGAGTCTGGGACCTCAGATAAAGTAGGCCTGAGCCAGGACCTCTGTGGGTTTGGACATTGGTCTGGGACATCAAAGGGAATAGGCAGGAACCTGGAACCTCTGCAGGTCCTAAGCAGGTTCGGGCACACCTGAGCCTAGGTCCTCTGAGGTAGTAGATCAGAACCAGAAACCTTTCCAGGTCCAACTCCAACCCAGGGACTCTACAGGAGGGAATTCAGACCAGAATTTACAGACACAGGTCAAAGTCGGTAACCTAGGCCAAAGTTGTCCTGAGGCAAGGAACTCTGCGTTGGGCAACAAATTCCACAGGAGTGAGACTGAAATAGCTACCTATGACAGAGAGGGCCTGAGGAAACAAGCTCCACCAGGAGCAGAAGTCAGGAGCAAATCCAGTCCCAGAAGCCAACCCAGTCCTGGAACACTGGCAAATCAAGATTGAGCCAATGACCTGACTCAGAGTCTGCAACCTCTACTGGAACCAGAGTGAGACTGAACCAGCTACCTAGGACAGAGAGAGAACAAGCCCCACCAGGAGCAGAAGCCAAGAACAAATAGAGTCCCAGGACACGGTCACATCAGGATTGAGCCAGCTACCAGATCCAGAGTCAATGATCTCCACCAGAATATGTACAGGGGAGTAACTGCTGAGCGAGTGAGCCAGAGCCAGAGACTGCTGAGGATCCGGACATGAATCTGGGACCTTCAAGGGAGTAGACCTAAGCTAACACCCTGGTGGGTCTGGGCATGAGTCTAGGACCTCCCAGGAACTGGGCCTGAGCCAGAACCTCTGCCAGTCTGGGTGTGGGTGAACCTGGGTCCTCCAAGGGAAAAGGCAGGAACCTGATCCAGAGTCAGCGATCTCCACCAGAACAGGTCCAACTCCAAGGCAGGGACTTTTGCAGGATAGAATCCAGACCAGGATTTACAGAAACAGATCAGCAACCTAAGCCAAAGTAGGCCTGAAACAGAAAGCTCCAAGGGAGCAGAGCAAAGCACAGGAGCACTGAGCCATCTCTAGAAACAGAAGTAATCAATGGGGTAACTAGAACTGTGACACTGACTGTACCATGAGGAACAACCATCTGAGCTTTGGATTCATTGGCACCTAGAAGATTATTCAACAGAATCTCAGACAGCCCCAATCACACCTATTAGAGGAAAAGATGAATAGAAAAGGTAAGATCACATGCTATACCACAAAGAACAACACAATACCAGTAAACCTAAAGACCCTACAACAGCAAGGCCTGAACAACCAAATATGGATGAATCAAAAGAAAATAATCTAAAAAATACCCTCAAGAGAATGTTTGAAATTCTTAAAGATGAAATGAGAAATTCCCTTAAAGAAATTGAAGAAAAGACAAACAAAAAATTGGAAAATATCAGCAAATCACTTAAAGAAAACCAAGAAAAACAAACCAAACATATAAAAGAAGCTATCCAGGACTTGAAAACTGAAATAGAAACAATAAAGAAAACACAAGCCAAAGGAATTATAGAAATAGAAATCATGAGAAAAAGATCAAGAACCACAAACGCAAGAATGAACAGCAGAATACAAGAAATGGAACAGAGAATCTCAAGTGCTGAAGATACAATAGAGGAAATAGACTCATTAGTTAAAGGAAACATTAAATCTAAGAAAGGTTGCCAGGCGATGGTGGTGCACGCCTTTAATCCCAGCACTCGGGAGACAGAGGCAGGTGGATCTTTATGAGTTCGAGACCAGCCTGGTCTACAAGAGCTACTTCCAGGACAGGCTCCAAAGCCACAGAGAAACCCTGTCTCGAAAAACCAAAAAAAAATAAAAATCTAAGAAAGGCTTAACACTAAATATCCATGAAATATGGGACATCATGAAAAGGCCAAATCTTAGAATAATAGGTATTGAAGAAGAAGAAGTTCAACTCAAAGGCCCAGAAAATTTATTTAACAAAAATCATAGAATAAAACTTTCCCTACCTAAAGAATACCAAATTGACTGGATCAAAAAAAAGGCCTCTTGCCACATAATAATCAAAACAATAAACATACAGAGTAAAAAAAGAATATTAAGAGCTGCAAAGGGAAAAGGCCAAGTAACATATAAAGGTAGACCTATCAGAATTACACCTGACTTCTCGTTGGAGACAATGAAAACCAGAAGGTCATGGTCATGCATTATGCAGACAATAAGAGACCATGGATGCCAGCCCAGACTACTATACCCAGCAAAACTGTCCATCACCATAGAAGGACAAAACAAGATATTCCATGACAAATCTAGATTTCACCAATCCCCAGCCACAAACCCAGCCCTACACAAAATACTAGAAGGAAAACTCCAACCCAAGGAAGATGGCCACACCAACAAAAACACAGACAATTGATGATCTCATAACAGCAAATCCCAAAGAAGAAAAAAATGCCCAAATTATCATCACCAACAATGAAGACTAAATTAACAGGAGATAGAAATCACTGGTCATTAATATCCCTTAATGTAAATGGAGTCAACTCACCTATAAAAAAAAAACATGGGCTAACTGATTGGATATGAAAATCCATCCTTCTTCTGCATACAGGAAACACATCTCAACCTCAAAGACAGACATTGTCTCCGAGTAAAGGGTTGGGAAAAAAATATACCAATCAAATGGACCTAAGAAACAAGCCTGATATCTAACAAAATAGACTTCTAGCTATAATCAGCCAAAAGAGACAAAAAAGGTCATTTCATATTAGTCACAGGAAAAATCCATCAAGAGGAAATTTCAATAATAAACATCTATGCCCCAAAAACAAGGGCACTCTCTTATGTCAAAGAAACACTTCTAAAGCTTAAATCATACATTAAACCCCACACACTAATAGTGGGAGACTTCAACATTCCCCTCTCACCACTGGACAGGTCAATCAGACAAAAAAAATGAACAGAGAAATAAGAGAACTAACAGATGTTATGACTCAAATGGACTTAACAGACATCTATAGAATATTCCATCCAAACAGAAAAGAATATACCTTCTTCTCAGCACCTCATGGAACCTTCTAAAAAATTGGCCACATACTCAGTAACAAAACAAACCTCAACAAATACAAAAAAAATGGAATAACCCAATGTACCTTATCAATCATCATGGTTTAAAACTAGAATTCAACAGCAATACTAATTCCAGGAAACGCACAAACACATAGAAGTTAAACAATGCTCACCTGAATCATCAATGGATCAAAAAAGAAATAAAGGGAGAAATTAAAGACTTCCTAAAATTCAATGAAAATGACCACACTACATACCCAAATTTATGGGACACAATGAAAGCAGTGCTAATAGGAAAGTTCATAGCACTAAACGCCTACGTAAAGAAGCTGGAAAAATCCCACACTAGTGAATTAACAGAACATTTGAAAACTTTAGAACAAAAAGAAGCAAGCTCACCTAAGAGAACTAGATGGCAGGAAATAATCAAATTGAGAACTGAAATGAACAAAATAGAAACAAAGAAAACAATAAAGAATCAATGAGACAAAGAGTTGGTTCTTCGAGAAAATCAACAAAATAGACAAACCTTTATCCAAACTTACCAAAATGCAGAGAGAGAATATCCAAAATAACAAAATCAGAAATGAAAAGGGGGACATAAAAACAGAAACGGATGAAATACAGAGGATCATCAGGTCATATTTTGAAAACCTGTACTCCACAAAATTGGAAAACTTATAGGAAATGGACAACTTTCTGGATAAATATCACTTACCAAAATTAAATCAAGACCAGATAAGCAAATTAAACAGACCTATAACTGCTGAAAAAATAGAAACAGTCATCAAAAGTTTCCCAACCAAAAGCAGCCCAGAACCAGATGGTTTCTGCTCAGAATTCTAGAAGACTTTCAAAGAAGAACTAATACCAATACTCCTCAAATTATTCCACATAATAGAAACAGAAGGAACATTGCCAAACTCTTTTTATGAGACTACAATTACCCTGATACCCAAACCACAGAAAGACATTACTAAGAAAAAGAATTACAGACCAATCTCACTCATGAACATTGATGCAAAAATACTAAATAAAATACTGGCAAATCAAATCCAAGAACACATCAGAACCATCATCCACCATGATCAAGTCAGCTTCATCCCATGATGGAGGAAGGTCATTGGTTAGTTAATAAAGAAACTGCTTGGCCTGATAGGTTAGAACATAGGTGGGTGGAGTAAACAGAACAGAATGCTGGGAGGAAGAGGAAGTGAGCTCAGACGACATGCCGCCATGCCACTGCTCTCCAGGGCAGACGCGATGAAGCTCCGACCCAGGATGGACGTAGGCTAGAATCTTCCTGGTAAGCACACCTCGTGGTGCTACACACATTAATAGAAATGGGCCAAGCAGTGTTTATATGAATACAGTTTGTGTGTTGTTATTTTGGGGCATAAGCTAGCCAGGTGGCCGGGAGCTGCATGGCAGGAATGCAGCCCACCGCTCCCACTACAATCCCACAGATAAAGGGGATTGTATGTTCAACATACAAAAATCTGTCAACGTAATCCACTATATAAACAAGTGAAAAATAAAAACCACATTATCATCTCATTAGATGCCAAAAAAAGCTTTCGACAAAATATAACATCCCTTCATGATAAAGGTCTTGGAGAGAGCAGGGATACAAGGAATATACCTAAACATAATTAAGGTGATATAGAGCAATCCAACAGCCAACATCAAACTAAATGAAGAGAAACTTAACAAGACAAGGTTGTCCACTCTCTCCATATCTATTCAATATAGTTCTTGAGGTCTTACTTAGCTAGAGCAATAAGACTCCAAAGGGAGATCAAGGGGATACAAACTGGAAAAGAAGAAGTCAAGCTCTCACTGTTTGCTGATGATGTGATAGTTTACATAAGTGATCCCAAAAATTCTACCAAGGAACTTCTACAACTCATAAACACTTTCAGAAATGTAGCAAGATACAAGATTAACTCAAAAAAATCAGTAGCCCTCCTGTACACAGATGATAAAATGGCTGGGGAAGAAATCACAGAATCAACATCCTTCACAATAGCCACAAATAGCATAAAATATCTTGGAGTAAGTCTAACCAAACAAGTGGAAGACTTGTATGACAAGAACTTTAAATCTCTGAAGAAAAAATTGAAGAAGTCGCCAGAAAGTAGAAAGATATCCCATGCTCTTGGATAGACAGAATTAACATAGTAAAAATGGCAATCCTGCCAAAAGCAATCTACAGAATCAATGCAATGCCCATCAAAATCCCAGCAAAATTCTTCAAAGACCTTGAAAGAATGGTACTCAACTTCATATGTAAAAAAAAAAAAAAACAAAAAACAAAAAACAAAAAAACCCTCAGAATAGCCAAAACAATCCTGTACAATAAAAGAATTTCTGGAGGCATCACAATCCCTGACTTCAAACTCTACTACAGAGCTACAGTACTGAAAACAGCCTGGTATTGGCATAAAAACAGACAGGAGGACCAATGGAACCAAATAGAAGACCCAGATATCAATAAACACATCTTTGAACACCTGATCTTTGATAAAGAAGCAAAAAATATCAAATGGAAAAAATAAAGCATATTTGACAAGTGGTGCTGACATAACTGAATATCAACATGTAGAAGTATGAAAATAGATCCATATCTATCACCATGCACAAAACTCAAGTCCAAATGGATCAAAGACCCCAACATAAAGCCAGCCACACTGAACCTTATAGAAGAGAAAGTGGGAAGTTCACTCAAACGCATTGGCACAGGGAACCACTTCCTAAATAGAACCCCAGAAGCACAGACACTAAGAGAAACAATCAATAAATGGGACCTTCTGAAACCGAAAAGCTTCTGTAAAGCAAAGGATATGGTCAACAAGACAAAACAACAGCCTACAGAATGGGAAAAGATCTTCACTAACCCCACATCAGACAAAGGTCTGATCTCTAAAATATACAAAGAACTCAAGAAATTGGACACCAAAAGATCACATAATCCAACAGAAAAAAATGGAGCACAGACCTAAACAGAGAACTCCCGATAGAGGAATCTAAAATGGCTGAAAGATACTTAAGGAAATGTTCAACATCCTTAGTCATCAGAGAAATGCAAATCAAAACAACTCTGAGATTCCATCTTACATCTGTAAGAATGGTCAAGATCAAAAACACTGATGACAACTTATGCTGGAGAGGTTGTGGGGTAAAGGGAACACTTCTGCATTGTTGGTGGAAATGCAAGCTGGTATAGCCCCTTTGGATGTCAGTGTGGCGATTTCTCAGAAAATTAGGAAACAACCTTCCTCGAGACCCAGTAATACCACTTGTTGTTGGGGTTTTTTGTCCTGCCCAGTCCCACATTCGTTAAGTCCCAAATCACACAGTTTTACATTAACTATAAACCGATTGGCCCATTAGCTCAGGCTTCTTATTAACTCTTCTAACTTATATTAGCCCATTATTCTTGTCTATGTTAGCCACATGTCTTGGTACCTTTTTAGTGGAAGGACCTCTTAAAAGAGCTGCAAGGTTTTACTGCTAAAGATGAGTCAGGAAGACTCTCTTAAATGATGCACATTTGCCTCTAGCAAATAGAGCCCACCTGAGAAAATGCTGCTATCAGTAAGCCATTTTTAACTCTATTATTTTTGTCTAGAATTACTTCCCAAGATCACAGGCTTTATGTGGATGCAGTTGTCCATTTGGGTGCCATTTGTTGTCGATGTTTTTATCCTACCTGGTTCCTGCAATCTTTAAGTCCCCCAAAAAAATCACACAGAGTTTTATATTAACTGTAAACTGATTGGACCATTAGCTCAGGCTTCTTATTAACTCCTGTAACTTATATTAGCCCACTATTCTTGTCTATGTTAGCCACATGGCTTGGTACCTTTTTTAACGAGGCAGTCACATCTTGCTTTTTCTGTGTCTGGGACAGGACTGCATTCTCTTCCCAAAATTTTCCTGTTCTCCTTGACCCATCTCTACTTCCTGTCTGGTTGTCCTGCCTATACTTCCTGTCTGGCTACTGGCCAGTCAACATTTATTTAAAATATAATTGACAAATAATCCCACACCAACCACTTTTGTGTATATATTCAAAGAATGCTCAATTGTGCCACAAGGACATGTGCTCAACTATGTTCATAGCAGCTTTGCTTGTCATAGCCAGAGCCTGGAAACAACCTAAATGCCCCTCAATTGAAGAATGGATAAGAAAAAATATGGTACATTTACACAATGGCGTACTACACAGCAGAAAAAAATAACGGCAGCTTGAATTTTGCAGGAAAATGGACGGAACTAGAAAACATTATTTTGAGTGAGGTAACCCAGACACAGAAAGACAATTATCACATGTACTCACTCATAAGTGGTTTTTAAACATAAAGCAAAGAAAGCCAGCCTACAAACCAAAGTTCCCAGAGAACTTAGACAACAATGCGGACACTAAGAGAGACTTACATAGATCTAATCTACATGGGAAGTAGAAAGTAAAAAAAAAAGACAAGATCTCCTGAGTAAATTGGGAACATGGGGACCTTGGGGGAGGATTGAAGAGGGGAGGAGAGAGGTAGGGAGGGGAGCAGAGAAAAATGTAGAGCTCAATAAATATCAGCAAAAAAATTTCATTTCATGTTATTAATCTGTTTATTTTTATGTATGCCTGTGTATGCACATACTACAGCAAGTACATGGCACTCAGAGGACAACTTGCAGGAATCAAGCTCAGGTCATCAGGCTTTGTGACAGGCAAGTTGTAACCACTGAACCATCTCTCCTCCCCTAGATATTTTATCTTTCATCTATGACTCCTCAGAACTTAGTTTTGAGCATGACAACAATGAATATTCAATTAATTTTCAATAGAATCGGTGAGAGAAAAAGAAATGAAAAATAAACTGAGAGAAAACAGAAAAGAGATTGGCTAGGTAATTGTAACAAACTGGTTATCTGATTTCAGTACAAGAAAGTGATTCTTTTTTACAGTGATTCTTATCAGCATCTTCTTCATTGAGTTTCTCTGGAATCTCAGCAGGAGTCCTAAAAAGAAAAACTCATTTAACAGATCCAAGACCCAAGAACATTCTTTCTCCCCCTACTCACGTTTTTTTCAGACAGTTAGCTGTAGAGAGAATCAGCCATGGAGTCAGGACAATACCCTGACAATTTCCAGGTATAGCTACCAGCCATGGTATGTCAATGTGGGGTTCCACTGGTAGCAGACTTCCAATCAATGAGCTTGAACGCAGACTCTGTTTCGGCACTTGGGGCACTGAAAGGGGGTATGATAGAAATGAGGATGCTGAAGAACTTTCTATTTTTTTTTTAGTTAATCTACTCAAATTCAGCTGGAAAATTTCTGTTGCATATTCAGTTTGGCCTAACTTCCTTCACATATGTGGTTTCTTCTGTGTGAGTAGATGTGTGATATCCCCCACCATGACCATAACTCGATACTACATCTCTTCTCTATGCATTTAAACTAAATGAAAACAAAGTTTGTACAAGGAAAGGTAGGCAAAGATGTTCTATCTGATGCAGTGCCATTTAAAAGGTGGGGCAGAGCCGGGCAGTGGTGGTGCACACCTTTAATCCCAGCACTCGGGAGGCAGAGGTAGGCGGATCTCTGGGAGTTTGAGGCCAGCCTGGTCTACAAGAGCTAGTTCCAGGACAGGTTCCAAAGCTACAGAGAAACCCTGTCTCAAAAAACCAAAAAACAAAAAAAAAGGTGGGGCAGAAAGTAGAGATAGAGAGAAGAGAGTAAAAAGAATAAAGTGGATGTGTAAATGTAGATGAGGGATAAGAGAATGAGAGGAGGCACCGAAGAAGGAGGCTAAACTAGTTCGGAAAAGGATAAGAAATGAAATAGGGATGAGACAGACAGGAGAATGGTCTTTGGACATAGAAGGGAAAGAAAAATACATAAGGATATTCAGGTATCTATGACTTACCACCCCTGCAGTAGGAAACAAAATACAAAACACAGTAAAACCACAGTAGAGCCTTCATTTTGGCTCTACTGGCAAGAGCTGTGTTGTGGAGATCCTAAGGCAAGAGCAACTCTAACGGAATGAAGCAGAGTTCAGAGGTTACAGAATGTCTGACATCATAATACCTACTGTGAGATTCTTTCTCTTGTAGCCTTCTTAGTGCTGCTTAACATAGGGAACTGGAAATAGCAACAGTTTAAAATCAAGCATTATTTTATTTTTAAATTCTGGGTCTTATAGGGCTTTTTGGCTTAAATGAAATAGGAACTATATTACCTCATGCAATTGAAAACTCAAAGGATAATATTAGCTTCAGAAATAGTTGGGTATGGGTGGCCGAGGGTTGTCCCTTTTCACCTCTAGGCTCCACGCTCCCCTGATAACAGACTGTATGGTGACCCTGATAACACTGTGCTTTCATGGTGTTGAGGCTGGCACTTGCCAGCCACATTGGGATGAGAACCAATATTTTCAATAACTCCAGCCAATTCCCCCTTTCTCTGTTGGGGCATGCAGCCATTTCTCAAAGAGCCCAGCCAATAGATGCATTCATAGTTTACCTCCGGAGGCCATGCAAGTGGCCTAGTCCCATGCAGACACATAAGAAGATCAGGAAACAGAGTGAAGAAAGGAGAACAGGCAGGCAAATCAAGTCCCCAGCACGCTCTGGGGCTTGAGAAGCCTGTAACCTGGTGTTGTCCTTCCTGTACTCTCTTAGTCCTGCCCCTTCTTGCCCAGCTCCTTTACTTCCTTCACAATAAACACAGCATGTCCTTCCATCAACCTCTCAGGCTTCAAATTAATCACCTTCATTCCAAATTGTGTCTGGACCTTTGTCTAATGAAGTCCCCATGCCATACTCACATACTCACCCATCCCCTGACTGTGTAGACGTGGATGCTATTCAATCTGCTCCCAGCAACATTCTGCTAAATTTGCTTGTAGCTGGTTGGTTTGTTTTTATTTTTGGAGATGGGGTCTGGATAGGTAATCCTAGTTGGCTTCAAACTTGTAGCAATCCTGCTTCAGGCTCCTGCATGCTGGAATTGCACGTGTTGAGCCCACCATGACTAGCTACTCTGCAGTGTGAAGGGAGCCCAGTTCATAATATGGTTGTATAAATGCCATTGTGAGCCCTTTCTGTGTTTAAATAGGTTTCAACCTGTGTGTGTTAGATACACATGACACATGACAGTGTCAGGGCTGAACTGAATTGTAGGATACCCATTAGTGTGTACAGAGACCTGGAGACCTGTTTGGTGTGAAGCCCCTGGCATATTTAGTAGCCAGTAGTATTGGTATAGTTGAGGGAAAACTGTTTTTCTTTATTTGGGTAGAAAATACTTTCTTTTTCACTGTGCTGCTGAGAGCATTCTGCCTGCCTCAGTCATCTGAGGGTGGGTCTGAGACTGAGCACAGTCCAGGAACTAGATGTAGCACGATTAATAAAAAGTCAGAGACAGATATTTGGGTTCAACCTGAAGGTCAGAAAAACAAAACAGACAGACATTGACTCTTAATAAAATGTGGGACTATTAGTAACAACAGAAAGACAGATATTGGGGTTCAATTTGAAGGTCAGAAAAGCGAAACAACCAGTCACTGGTTCTTACCTCTACCTCAGTCCAAAATGGTGATCCTGCCTCCAGGAATCCTCAGAATGAGACTCAAAACTCTGTTTTGTTTTTGTTTTATTTTTTGAGTGGGTGGGTATAGCATAATTATTAGCTATTTTCTTTCTTTTTAAAAAGAGTTTTATTTAGTTGTATGGGTGTTTTGTCTGCATCTGTGTCTGTGCCCCACATGCATGCCTGGCATCCACAAAGGTCAGAAGAAGGCATGAGAACACCAGGAACTGGAGTTACAGACAGTTGTGAACTATGTGAGTGCTGGGAATTAAACACAGATCATCTTGGGCAAGTGCTCTTAACCCATGAGCCATCTCTCCAGTCCTACTGGCTATATTTTAGTTGCAGGAGCCACACCCCCAATCTGCTGGATACCAATGCACTTTCAAGTCTGTGTATTCACAGCAAAGCTGTGTTTACAGAAACTTTTCAAACTTCTGCACAACTGAGTCTGACTTCTTGCTACTCTCAATCCTCAGTGAGGGAAGAGTTCAGCTCCACAGTTTTCTCTTTCTCAAGGTTAGTCCTGCTCAACAGGACTGAATGTCTGATTTGGACACCATTATGTGTATGCTTATTAGTGTGCCCTCATGGGCATGTCCATTTAGAGCCAGCTCATATTTTCAAGCTCACCTTCTGCTGTGGAGGTGTCACTAATTAGGACTAGTGGCCACACGGGCTGTGACATGTTACAATTGCTGTTATATGAAGACTCAACCTAACCTCTGTCTGAAATGTAGGCCCCTCTGTCATTTCAAAAAATAAAGGTCCGGATACAGAAATACTTGCTCCAACCTAGCAAAATTATTCATGTACTTTCATTTTCCAATTTGGCAGACATGACACCTCTCACTGACACAGCTCCACCGCTCCTATCAATACAGAGTGGCGCCCAGCGTGATGAACTAAATCCACTTAAAAACCTGAGAGGGCTATAAAAAAAAAAAAGGGAGAGAGAGTTTAACACAGCTTTTGGCTGTTTCTGGGTGGCTTGCCGCAAAGAAATTTTCCTGACTCAGCAGCAGGAAAAAACTGGCTGTTTTAAAATGCCAGCATTCTGGGCTGTGCCGCCATTGCGATCTCTGTCTGACTCCTGCGGGAGACAGATCTTTTGAATGGAGCATTTGGAGTAAAGTGCTATGATTTGCTTGATGGCAATGTGGACTGCTGTATGCCTGGAACTGTGTGCGGCTCAGGGACATCAAATGGCTCTGAGGCAGGAGCAGCTCAGCTCTGCCATGCTGAACTGTGCTGACCTCAGGCAGGAACTACAGTAATTACCATAATAACAGCACAGTTAAAGTTTAGACTCTTCAGGAAACAGGCGGTACCGTATTACCCCTATGTGGCGCAACTTAAGTTTTTAAGAAGTGCTTAACATTTTAAGAAATGTTCCTGGAAAGTAAAAAAAATTACAGATTTACAATAGAACAGATTCAGACATAAAAGATTTGTAAATCGGTCACACTGTTGGATGAATGTATGTAGGCTTGGGAGAGAAAAGTAAAAGAATATAAAGAATAAAGTTAATGCCCTTAAAAAAGGGGGGTAAAGTCTTTAAAGAGACAGAGTACAGATAGTTATAGATTAAAACAAATAAAGGAAAATAAGCCACATTAAAATGAAAAATTCACAGAGAGTCTGGATTATGTACATTGTGTTTTCTTTAAAATTTTTGACTGTGAAGGAGCTAAGTACAGAGAGACATTTCATTATATGGGCTGCCAAGCTAAACCAGAATGGAAATAAGGGTATTATGATTTCAGAATTTGGGTCTAAGGATATGATGCTTTGGAGAGGGTCTTCTTTTATTTTCACAGAGGATGATACCCTGTGGATTGCTTCTATCCCAATATGGTATGATGGACCACGCCCTCCTGAAAGGTTGCTGTGAACACCCTCAAAAAATTACTTCACTCAACTGCCAACTGAGATGACCCTGGCACACAGGTTATACCATGAAAGACCTAATTAACGACGCCCCCATTCAGCAGGAAGCAGTTTGGGGAGAAATAACTGTGCCCATATTCCCAAATATTGTTTATAAATGTTCTTTTACACTTAAAGGGGGATATGATATAGGTATGAATAATTTGCATTGGTATGGACTTTAAGGTCAATTTTGTCACATGTATATGTATTTCTGATGTTGACTAAGGTATTGTGATTGTGTAGTTCATTTAAAATGTAATGTATAATTAGGAAATATAGGTTGCTAATGGATAATCATCTATAATAGTCAAATTTGTAGTTATGTTAGTTAGATTTTCTAGATATATAGAGATATATTTCAATTAGATAGGCATTCTTCATATCTTTCGAAGACTACAGAATATGGCATTTAATGTTTTAATAACTTAGGGTTTTTCATGGCAATGAGACACATCTGCTCCTGGCAGCACCAGCTACTTCAAGAGCAAGATGGGCATCGAAGAGGCTCCTTATGGAGTTTGATAGCCATTTGGGCAAGAAACTGCTCTTGCCTGAACTGATGCATAAACTGGACACAGAGAACCCACAGAGAGAGGACTGCTGAACTTGCCTAAAGGTGAGATGGTCTTTCGGGGTTCCTGACTCATGAAAGAGTCTGTGACACATTCTACAGGACACAGCAGAAAATGACTGAACTGTCTTTGAAATTTCCTGCTTCATGGAAATGTCTGCTGGATACTATGGGCCTGAAGGCTGAAGATGGATGCCCCAACGGTACAGAGGAACTTTGGATGACTGTCCAGGCAGCAAGATGTCTCTGTCATTTCTAGAATTTTGGATTTTTTGTTTGCTTAGGCAATATTATATCCTTCTGGAGTCTTTGATAGAGTTGAAGAATGGTTAGTTATAGTTATTGTTTTCCTTAGTTATGATAAAAGATAAAGTAGATATAAATATTGTAACTGTAATTCTTACTTGACAACTGTTTTGCTATATGTAATTTTACTATGTTAAAATGAAAGCCTTCTTTTTTGCTTAAACAGAAAAAGGGGAAATAATGTGGGAATGATTTCTTTCTGATCTGTTGCTTTCATTGGTTAATTAATAAAGAAACTGCCTTGGCCCATTTGATAGGCCAACCCTTAGGTGGGCAGGGTAGACAGAACAGAATGTTGGATGAAAGAAGCCAAGTCAGTGAGTCACCATGATTCTCCCACTCCAGACAGACACAGGTTAAGATCCTCCCTGGTAAGCCACCAGCTCGTGGGCTACACAGATTATTAGAAATGGGTTAGATCAATATGTAAGAGCTAGCCAATGAGAGGCTGGAACTAATGGTCCAGGCAGTGTTTAAAAGAATACAGTTTCCGTGTAATTATTTCGGGGCATAAGCTAGCCATGCGGGCAGCCAGGTGCTGGGGACGCAGCCCTGCCGCTCCTATCACTACCGGTGAGACCCTATTGCTGAAGATACCACACACTTGACTTATACTACAAAGAAAATCATGATACAATTGAGCCAGAAGTTTCCTCCTTGTTGACTAACCCTCATAATGCCAAAAGCTGCTATGTAGGTAACTATGCTACGCAGATATGGAGAAAATTTATCAGTGGCATTACTGTGGTGGTTTAAAAGAAAATGACCCTCATGGGCCCACAGGGAGTAACAGTACTAGAAGACATGGCCTTGTTGGAGTAGGTGTGGCCTTGTTGAAGGAAGTGTGTCACTGTAGGGATGGGCTTTGAGGACTCATATTCTCAAGTTACACCCAGTGTGGCCCACCATCTCCTTCTGCTGCCTGTGGATCAAGACGAAGAACTCTCAGCTCCTTCTCCAGCACCATGTCTGCCTGCACACTGCCATGTTTCCTAACGTAACGATAATGGACTAAACCTCTGAACTGTGAGCCAGCCCCAATTAAATGTTTTTCTTTGCAAGTGTTGCAATGGTCATAGTGTCTCTTCACAGCAATAGAAACCCTAACTAAAACAATTACCCATATGTGGATCATGGATGCTATTAGTACCAATTTATCAGGCAAGATATGTCCATTGGTACATTTAGTGGCATGATAGTTATGGTTATAACCAACTGCCTTCTGATTCTAAGGCCTACTCTGTGTTTATACCCATAGATGAGTACTGTTCTCAGCCTTGGTCAAAGCAATGAAAAGAGGTTCATGACAAGACTTGGCCCACAACACTCAGTTATGGCTGGAAAAGGCACTCACAGGGTGCAATCCATTCTTGAGGAGCTACTGAAAGTTTTAGTAAATGTGGAGAGAGAGTCGTTGCCTTCGGTGGTGTAGCCACCAGAAAGCTATTTATACTTTGGTGAACAGCTCCACACACATGCTCATGTGGGCAGCAAGTAGGCCACAACACAAAAACAAAGGAAAAAGATTTGGAAGTTGGAAGCAAAATCTATTGGGAGAAGTAGAAGGAGAATAGAGAGGTTGGAGTGAATGTGACTAGAATGTATTTACAGGTGTAAAATTCTCAAAGAATAAATTAAATTTTTCTTAGAAATGTAAATTACCAAGTTATAAGGATAAAACCAATAAAAACATATATAAGCCAAAAAAAAAATCTATCCCGAGATTGAGGATGAGGTGAATGGCCGAGCCCTCCACCACCCCCTTACCCACTGCCCCAGATACCTAATCCTGGTGCTAGAGGCAGCACTGGGGGGAGGGGAGATCTGCGACAGGCACACGAAGTCGGTGTGCTCAGAGTCCTGCACAGGGTCCCAGAGGACCATTTCAACAGTGGCATTGCCACTGTGCATCCATGGCCCTCCAGTGGACCCACCCCATCTCCAACCACTCCAGTATTGGCCATTTTCCTCTGCTCATCTTTACAACTGGAAAGCTAATCACCCTTCCTTTTCAGAGAATCCCACCAGCCTGACAGAAGTGGTGGCATCTTTGATGTCTTCCCACCAACCCACCTGGGATGACTGTCAGCAGCTTTTACACTACTGAAGAGAAAGAGAGGATCTTGTTGAAGGTCCAGAAAAATGTCCCCAGAGCAAATGGGGCACCAATCAATCTTCCGAATGAAATAGATGCCAGGTTTCCCCTTAACTGACCTGATTGAGACTTCAATACGGCAGCAAGTAGGGAGCGGCTGACAGTCTGTCACTAAGTTCTCATGGCAGGTCTCTGAGGGGCTGCAAGATGCCCTACTAATTTGGCCAAGGTAAGGGAGGTTCTTCAGGGGCCAGTTGAACTGCCATCTGTGTTTCTTGAATGTTTAATGGAGGCTTACAGGCATTATACTGCCTTTGACCCAACCTCTGAGGGTCAGCAAGCAGTGGTAGCTATGGCCTTCATAGGGCAGTCAGCATCAGATATTAAGAAAAAATTACAGCGGTTAGAAGGGTTGCAGGATTATACCTTGCAGGATTTGGTTAAGGAAGCAGAGAAAGTGTTTCATAAGCAAGAGACGGAGGAAGAGAAGTGAGAGAGAGAGAGAGAGAGAGAGAGAGAGAGAGAGAGAGAGAGAGAGAGAGAGGTGGGAGGCAGAGGAAAGAGAGGACTGGAGGGATCATAGACAAGAGAGAAATTTGACTAGAATTTTGGCCACAGTGGTAGGAGAGAAAGGAAAGACAGGACCTAGACAGATAGGGAACCTGGGCAACAGAAGACCAAAGATGAGTGAAGACAGACAGAAGCACCCCTTGGACAAAGATCAATGTGCTTATTGCAAAGGAAAAGGACATTGGGCAAGAGAATGCCCAAAGAAGAAAAGAAGGGCCTCTAAGGTACTGGCTCTAGAAGAAGATGATTAGAGGGGACAAGGTTCAGACCCCCTCCCCAAGCCTAGGGTAACCCTGACTGTGGAGGGGACCCCTATGGATTTTCTAGTGGACACAGGGGCTGAGCACTCTATGCTGAAACAACCACTGGAGAAGCTAAAGAATACAAAGAATATAGTAATTGGAGCAACTGGACAGAAACAATATCCGTGGACCACCTTATAATCTATAGATTTGGAGAGAGGACAAGTGACTCATTCCTTCCTGGTTATCCCTGAGTGTCCCATGCCTTTATTAGGAAGAGACTTGTTAACAAAGTTGAAGGCCCAGATCAGGTTTACTCGAACCGGGCTGGAGGTAACATGGGAGACTCCTACCTCCATGATATTGGCCCTGAGACTCAAAGGAGAGTATAGACTACATGAGCTCCTGAGTCAGGCAAAGACCCCTGACATTAAGGAATGGTTAGTGACATTTCCTAAGGCTTGGGCAGAGACTGGGGGTGTGGGAATGGCAATGAGAGTTCCCCCAGTAGTAGTGGGACTAAAGACTGATACCTCCCCCATATGAGTATGTCAGTACCTGATGAGCCAAGAGGCCAGAGAAAGAATTAGACCTCATATCCAGAGGCTTATACAACAAGGTATTTTGGTGCCTTGCCAGTCTTCCTGGAATACTCCCTTGTTGCCCATCAAAAAGCCTGGCACTAACTACTACAGACCAGCACAAGACCTAAGGGAAGTTAACAAGAGGGTCCAGGACATACACCCAGCTGTCCCCAACCCATACAACCTTCTCAGCTCACTCCCACCAGACAGGAAGTGGTACACTGTTCTAGATCTAAAATATGCTTTCTTTTGCCTGAGGTTACATCATTCCAGCCAACCTGTTTTTGCCTTTGAATGGAGAGACCCGGACACCAGACTGGTAGGGTCAATTGACCTGGACCAGACTACCCCAAAGGTTCAAAAATTCTCCCACTCTTTTTGATGAGGCCCTCCACTGGGACCTGGCCACCTTCAGAGCTGAAAACCCACAGGTAACCTTGCTTCAGTATGTTGATGATTTACTTTTGGCAGCAACTACTGAACTTGAGTGCAGACAAGGAACTGAAAAATTACTAATGGAATTAGGTGAGTTGGGGTACCAAGCCTCAGCTAAAAAGGCTCAGCTGTGTCAGACAGAGGTTACTTATTTGGGATATGCCCTCTGAGATGGGAAACGATAGCTAATGGAAGCCAGGAAAAGACTGTAACTCAGATCCCCACCCCACTACACCAAGGCAAGTAAGAGAATTCTTGGGCACTGCTGGATTCTGCAGGCTATGGATACCTGGGTTTGTGACCTTAGTTGCCCCATTGTTCCCCCTAACCAAAGAAGGGGGTGTTTGCATGGACCCTGAATCACCAGAAAGCCTTTGAAGAGATTAAAAGGGCCCTACTGATGGCCCCAGCCTTCGCCTTGCCTGACCTAACTAAATCTTTTACTCTCTACGTAGATGAGAGAGCAGGGGTTGCCAGAGGAGTCCTTACTCAGACTTTGGGACTTTGAAAGAGGCCAGTAGCTTACCTATCCAAAAAATTAGACCCTGTTACCAGCGTATGGCCTTCTTGCCTGAAAGCTATTGCTGCCATAGCTCTGCTCATCAAAGATGCTGATAAGCTCACTCTGGGACAACAGACAACTGTAGTGGCACCCCATGCTCTAGAAAGCATTATCTGACAGCCCCCTGACTGATGGATGACCAATGCTCATATGACACATTATCAAAGCCTCTTGTTGACTGAATGAGTGACCTTCACTCCCCCTGCTGTCCTCAATCCCACTACCCTACTGCCCAAGACTGATGACTCCTCACCTACCCATCACTGCACTGACATTCTGGCAGAAGAAGCTGGGACCTGAAATGATCTGAAGGATCAGCCTTGGTCTGGGAGTCCAAACTGGTATATGGATGGCAGCAGTTTCATGGTTGAAAGTGAGTGGAAGGCAGGGGCAGCAGTGGTGGATGGAAAGCAAGTGATCTGGGCCAGTAGCCTCCCTGAAGGGATATCAGCCCAGAAAGTCAAACATGTGGCTTTGATACAAGCTCTATGGATGGCAAGGGGAAGTCTATCAACATCTCACTGACAGCAGGTATGCTTTTGCCACTGCCCATATACACAGAGCAATATACAGACAAAGAGGACTGTTGACATCTGCAGGAAAAGACATAAAAAATAAAGAAGAAATTTTGAGCCTCCTCGAGGCCATACATTTGCCAAGGAAGGTAGCCATCATATATTGTCCAGGACACCAATAAGCTCAAGATGCTGTAGCTAAAGGAAATCAGATGGCAGACCTAACTGCTATGTTGTACAGCAGCTTTAAAGGCTTGGTACAGGATTCAGGAACTAGGAAAGAGAGTTGAATCACATCTTAGAGTTAAACAGGGTCAGAGAGAACCTTTTTGTGACTTTTTGCAAAGACTAACTAGGGCTGTACAAATAGGGGTAACTGACCCAGACGCTAGGCATATAATAATTGAATTTATGGCTTATGAGAATGCCAAAATTGAGTGCAAATGGATCCTTGGGCCTTTACAGATCAGATCAGTGCCCATGGATAAATGGGTTTTAAATACAATGAATGTTGAGACACTTGATTATGGTGCTGAATGGTGGGTAGGGGAAGCAATTTCCAATGGTAAGAGAATACATCAAAATACCAAATGTTTTAACGGTGGTAGAATGGGACATATGAGAAGGGATTGTAGACAATGGATTCCTAGGAATAATACCTCCTCTGGAAATGGCAGAAATAGGAAGACTCAGGGTTCAGGTGTATGTAGGAGGTGTGGAAAAGGCCAACATTGGACAAATGAATGCAGGTCAACAAAAGATAGACAAGGCAACCTGATACCATCAGGAAATGCTGTGGGGGGCCTCTTGCAGGCTCCCATGACAAATGTGATCCAGTCATTCCCAGTTACAGTAGAAAACATGTCTCACCAAAAAAATTAAAAATCCAAAGCCTGCTGTAAAAAGCAATACTGGTTTGAATAAAGGATTAAATATCAAAAACTCTAGTAGGACAAAGGAAATGTATATTTTGGCAGATTTCCATCAATGATCAAAGACCAAAACTAAGAGTTTGTATAAATGGTATTTTTATTGAAGGCTTATTAGACATGGGTAGGGGTGTAAGTATCATTACTCCAGAATCTTGGTATATGAATTGGCCTCTTCAAGAGGTAGATGTTCAGTTTCTGGGAATTGAAACCCTATATCAGGTAAAACAAAGCACGAGATGGGTTGACTACATAGGGCCTGAAGGGCAAATAGGAAGACTAAGGACATATATAGCCAATATTGTAGTGAATTTGTGGGGTCGTGACTTATTGCAGCAATGGAATACCCAAATTAACCTTCCTGCATCCCCCAAAACTTATGTTTCTGAAGAAAATATTAGAAGATATTATAGAGACACCACAGAGAGACCAGCGCGCAGACGCGGCGGAAAGACCGGGATCAACCTACCCCTGGACCCAGCAATACCACTCTTGGGAATATACCCAAGAAATGCCCTATCATACAACAAAAGTATATGCTCAACTATGTTCATCACAGCATTGTTTATAGCAGCATTATTTGTAATAGCCAGAACCTGGAAACAACCTAGATGCCCTTCACTGGAAGAATGGATGAAGAAAGTATGGAATATATACACTAAGGGTTACCAAAGGCTTGTTCACAGAAATAGAGAGTATTGGAGCATCTCCTCAGGGTCTCACTAGTCCTCAAAAGGAGAAGGGGTTCATTGCTTCACTAGGATGTCCAGGAACAAAGTCAAGGGTATTTTCCCTTTTTTTGGTTAATGGAGACAGGGTTTCTCTGTAACTTTGGATCCTGTCCTGGAACTAGCTCTTGTAGACCAGGTTGGCCTTGAACTCACAGAGATCCTCCTGCCTCTGCTTCCCGGGTGCTAAAATTAAAGGCATGTGCCACCACTGCCCGGCCATTTTTCCTTTTTTATGTTTAACCAAAGAGTAAAGTCTTTGGGGTGGAGACTAATATTCCCTCACAGAGGAGAGAGGGGCATTCTCTCTTCCAATGGTGTTTCACTTTTCAGATTAGACATGGCCCTGGGTGAAGCTTATCACCTAGGAGCTTTAGGCACTCTCAATGAAATGTCCTGACTGAGCACAGTAGCAGGAGACATTCTGAAGCTGGATTGGTTCCTTTAGACTGGACCAAATGGCCACTAGATGGCACTATAGGATTCCTGGAGTTTCATCCATAGCGAAATTGACATGTTATTGAAAATAACCTTCATAAAGTGGGACAAGAACTATGGGGTCTCTGGTCTAATTTTTGAAGCTTCTGTTTATCCAGAGAGGCTTGGATTATAAAAGGTAGAGCTCGTATAACTTGGCCTTCTTGAGTTTTACAGATGGTACATTTATTTGTTCATGGCTTCAACTAAACTAGACTAAATGAGAACCACATTCTCAAAATCCCCCTGTGTTACGTCTCACAACTGGCTACAGTTAAGAAGTATTGTCTGCCAACCCCAAAGGAAGGCCACACGCCTCAGATAGGAGAGCTTTATCTTGCCCCTAACAGGTCCAGTCAATATCTTGCTTTCCACAATGTTTGGAAGACTATTTATGGAAACTGGAGCAAAATCTATGAATGATGAACACTTCTTCATTCAACATCTTCTAATACCCCACCCAGACAAACCCAACTGTCCTTTCCACAGCCTCTTTTTCTCCTGATTCTGCCTCTCCATTACTAGTCTCTTCTCTTCCTAACTCCGTTTTTCCTTGAGCCATCACAAACTGCATCAGGATTCTAATGCAGGGAGGATTATAGTAGCTATTGCATTCTGGCAGCTATTCACTGTCATGGCTGGGGGCCATTATATTTGACATCCCTGGGATTTCCTTTCTAAAATGGATATTCCAGGAGCCAGAGGAAGCTTATTTTATTGTTTTCCCTTGGAGCCTTTTCTTCCAGGTGGCAAATATTTTGATGTGAGGGATAGTGTAGGCCTAGGCTCCCGCAAGCAAGGAGCCTCATGAGAGAAGGGGAGGGGAAATGTTAGTTGAGCCATGGGTAGGTGTTGAAGTCTCAATACTCAGTCCAGCATCTCCTGGGACAGACTAGACAACTTTAACTGATTCCCTTTGTACACTGGAGTTGGTCCTCCAGGATAGAGAACATGAGTGGAGAAGGGGCACCTCCATCTGAGGCTTCTCTATCTTTCCTCCTCCAAACTCTTAAAAGATTTTGATCTTTTTCTGCAATAGAGCTTGGAAGATCTCCCCAGGAAGATCTTATATCCATTTTTTTATTCCACCAATTGTTAGAACAAGCTCCTGTTAATGCCACTTTTTCTCTTCAAGATACATTATGTTTTGTTAAGGTAAGAAACACTCTTAAAATTCTTCATTCTTGCATCACTGTTAATACTCAGTAATGCTTCCATGGTTGATTTTAATCCAATTGCTACATCTAGCAAGGTTGTGGGACTAAGACATGTTTGGTATTCCATGAATACCAATACCAAGAAGGATTTAAAAAGTACTGTGACACATGATCATGGACCTAAGTGGTATTATTAACATGTGGTTGTACGGCCATAGGCCTGCTGACTTCAGAATAGTACTTTTGGGGAGGGAGATGTTGTTCTTGATTGTTCTTCCAGAGACTGTAGCCTGAGCAGTTGCAGGGATGGAAGCTCCTCAGCTGCCCTGTTAGCTTGTGTACCAGCAATCATTCCTTTGCCAGTCCGAGAGAAGGCCATTTGTGCAGAAGTGACCTTGTATCAAGAAAAATGTGATTTCGGAATAATAGTTGCTATGGTTGCGGTCATTACCGTCTCTGCTACTGCTGCAACAGTTGCTGGACTGGCAGTGGCCCAAACGTCTCTTGTGGCAGACACTATGGATAGATTGGCAGGACAAGTTAGTGAGGTCCTTTAAAGGCAAAATGCCTTGAATTCTCACATCAAATTTGAACTTTTAAATTTAAATCAGCAAACTGTCTTATTGCAAGAACAGGTCGACTCATTATGAATAATTCAACAAATGTCTTGATACGGTTTGTGTTACACCCTCTATTGTGACTAATGCTTCTGAAATTGCAAAATTCTACTTCCCTTAATTTTAAATAATACTCGAGTGCCCACTGTTCCAGCCAAAGGGTGGTGGAATGCTATGGCCCAGTTGGGAGGCTGGGTCCAACAGTGCTCAGGGACTCTCTTGCTGGCTATTCTGAGTTTCATAGCCATGGGCATTTGTCTCTGGATTCTGTGTAATCCATGAGATCACAAAACATGGTCATTCAGCAGGATCTTTTATGTCTGTCATCTGGAAATCCAGATGTGCCGCAAGTCTGGCTACAAATGCAGAAATGCTGAGGATACCTCCATAGATGGGCAACTTCTACAGGGGAGGGCCCGCCTAAGACAGGAAAAAGGCCTCCCAAGGATGGGTAAGGGACTGCTCTCCTGATATGACCTAAAACAGGAGGATCTTCCTTTTTAAAATAATTAGGGGAAGATGTTGGGAGTCCTGACCTTTCTTGCCCTTGTTGTACTGGGTTTCTGAGAAACTTGCAAGTTCCATGCTCTCAGAGTTGTTTACCAACCTTGCTTCCTGGGTATGCATTGCCTTGGCCCTAACCCGAGGATCCAGCGATGAGGTCTCCATCCTGTTGGCCCACCTGTCTGGGTTAGGCATAAAACCCCCTTGGTTATGTACAATAAAGGCATCTGATTCTGCAACATCCAAAGTGCGTATTTTATTAATCCTGACGTCCTTTGCTTGGACTTGGCTCTAGCTGCGCTGGCACAGCAGAAAGGAAGAAAGGAAGGAAGAAAGAAAGAAAGAAAGAAAGAAAGAAAGAAAGAAAGAAAGGAAGGAAGGAAGGAAGGAAGGAAGGAAGGAAGGAAGGAAGGAAGGAAGGAAGGAAGGAAGGAAGGAAGGAAGGAAGAAAAAGAAAGAAAGAAAGAAAGAAAGAAAGAAAGAAAGAAAGAAAGAAAGAAAGAAAGAAAGAAAGAAAGAAAGAAAAAAAGAAAGAAAGAAAGAATCCATTCCTGCTACTTACTGATGAGGAAAATCTTGAACTTAATTACTCTCCTCAACTTACTAATGGGGGAAATCTTGAATACTCATGTTACAAGGTCTTGCTAGAAACCTATGGTGCTAGACCTGCTCTTAGAAAACAAACCTTAAAAATTGCCAACCTCCAAGTTTTTACTGATGACTTTTCATTTGTACAGAATGGAACTCAAAAAGCTGATATGCACTGGTAAGCAAATTTGAGACTCTCAAGCCTAACCATCTCCAAGTTAACACCAGTGCTCAACTGGCAGACTTTATCATCCTAAAGGGAGTTTTGACCCTTAGAAAAGAAATATGAGAAAATACACAAATTCTAAATATGCATACTGGATGCTGCATGATCATGCAGCCATCTGGAAGGAGACCAAGTTACTGACCACCTTGGAGACACCTATCAAACACTCCAAGGAGATCTTGGACTTACTAGATGCAGTCCTGCTTCCCCAGGATATTGCAATCATTCACTGCTGAAGGCACCTGATGGAAGATGATCCGATAGTCTTGTGTAACCATCTAACAGATGCTGCTGTTGAAGCTGTAGCACATAGAAGAATGTAGCCCAGAGACAAAAGGTAGATGAAATCATTTAATCTAAGGCCAGTCATTTATAAGTAAGAATAAGCCTCCTTGTGTGATTTATTTCAGAGCCAGGTGGTGGGCCCCCAGAAGAGCAAAATAGTAAAAAGCAACCAACAGCAGACATGGTAAAGTGTAAATATCTGAAATGTCTCCTTTAATTAAAGCATTTCCCTGACTATATGTTTTACCACAGTCTGCAAGCTTGCACTGGTCACTACCATAGTTACCATAGCAGAGTGAGAAAGTCAAATGGGAATTTTGAGGGTCTAAGCAAACACTGCTACTACTTTTCCTTCCATGACCTCAACAAAAGCAGGAGGACATCTTTGCCGCTGGAGCCTCCTAAGGAAGGAGAACCTAGGTCACACTGTCTCTTAGGATTAGGGCCTGAGCACTCTGAGACTTATTCAGCAACTGCCAGAGTTAAACCCATCCACAGTAATGGTACCAAGATTACGAAGGTCCCTGAAAGTGTCTTAGTATTCCATTGCTATGAAGTTACACCATGATCACAGAAATGCTTATAAAAGAAAGAATTTAATTTGTGCTTGTTTAAATTTCATTCCATTATTATCATGGAGGGGAGCATAACAGCATGCAGGCAGACATGGTGCTGGAAAATGAACTGATAATTCTGCATCTGGATTGACAGGCAGTAAGAATATAGAGTTACATTGGGCCTGACTTGAGCATTTGAAACTTTAAAGCCCATACTCGGTGACAAACTTCCTCCAACAAGACCACACCTACTCTTAATCCTTCACAAGTATGGCCACTCTCAAATGACTAAGTATTCAAATACATGAGCTTATGGGGGCCATTCTTTTTCAAACCACCACAGAAAACCAATCTGCTTCTTATTTTGGTTTTTTGTCTAACTGTGACATTACAGAGATTTCTCCATCTTGTATCCTTGCAGAGGCCATTTTAGATTTGACTAGAATTTGATCTCCTTGATGGAAAGTTTTCTGGAAAATTACCCAACCCTATTCTAGTAACATAAGGTCAAGATACCCCAGTTAGCTTATCTTAGATTCTGTTAAACTGCCTGCTTGTGAAGACCTCCTCCTCCAGATAACTATTTTTCTTAGTTTCTGTTAAACTGCTTGCTTGATTGCTTGTTTGCTTGTTTATGGAGACCTCCACATTCAGCTACCTACTTACCTTGTCTTCTGTTAAACTTCTTGCTTGCATAAACCTACTCCTGCAGGTGCCAAGATATCTGGATGTGGTTTTTGCCTTCAAAAACCCCTTATCCTAAATACTTGGTGCTACACTTCAGTAACAATACCTAAGTGTAGTCCCAGCTGGCATGATGGTCATCTCTGGTGGGCTCCCACAACAAAGGTAGTAAAGGTGTCCAGCAACTTGAGAAAGAGGAATTTTTGTAAACCATAACACTTGTTGGAAGAGAAAAACCTCTACAAACCCTATTCTTAGTTATCCACTGACTTTCCTTCCTGTCGATAACATTATCTGCAGGGAATCATGGAGTTGGCTTGATCTAGCTGCCTTGAGAAGTATGCACCATAGGTTTTATAGGTTAGGGTCCATGGATTCTGAAGCACTGTGTGCCTTTCAATTCCTGAGAAACTGAGAGACTTCCTTGGGCAATGATGTATTCAGGCTGTTTATGTTTCTCTGTGTTCCCTAGAAGTCACCAAAGTATGTATGTATATATGTCAAAACAATTGTTCTTAGACATTAATCTTACATACCCTGTATAGCTTGCAAACTTTGTCACTGTATCCTGAAACCTACAATTGTGTTGATCCTGACAACCTCCATTATATTCTGTTTCTGATAAAGGCATAAAAAGTCTGATTACTTGCAATAAATTTGTCACAGCCTCAGTCTTGCTGTGACCCCTCCAATACATACCTGATGATATTCCCATCAACCATAATAAGGTGACTCTAGTTAAGTATGCACTGGCACTTACAAGTGGTATCCAAATGAGGATATAAAATATGTGAATTTAAGAGAAAGAAAAGGAAAAAATTAAGGTGAGGAATTCCTAGGTATTGGTATGCTCACAAGTATAATAAGGCAGGAGGTTAATCCACTGGAGGTACTGTAATTGTCTGTCCTGTCCCTTTAAGAGATAAGCCCTGCCCACTCCCTCCCCCATCCACTTCCAGCCTGAGCTCTCTCTTTTCTGTCTTTCTCCTGAAGAGGTAGCTTTTCCCCTCCTCTCCCCACCTCCTCTCCCCCCTCCTCTGTGTGTGTGTTTCTCTTTCTCTCTCTCTCTCTCTGCCTATTTCTCTGCTCTTCCCTTCCCCCCCATTTCCCTTTCCCCTCTATAACCCACTAAATAAATACCCACTTTCTCTGTATGGTGTGCCTTTCTGTCTCTATCTCTCACCCACTGTGGCTCCTCATAGGACTGGTCTCTCACTCACTGCCTCCCACCCACCCCAGACCCATAGAGGCCTCAGGTGGTGGGACCAGCTGCCCCTTGTGGCCCACTGTGCCCCTTGGGGAAATGCACTGCAGCATTTTACCATTACATTAGTGCTTGTGACTTGGTCAGGCTCTCTCCACACTCTCTCCCACCTGCAGGAGGGCTAGCTAAGGACACATGGAACCCTGGCCTCCGGAACCAGGTATCTGCCTGAGCACGTACCTCTACTGACACCAGTGGTTTTGGGGGTGAGTTTTCCCCTTCCAGCCAGCTTAACCATTTCTCCAAACCTAAGGAAATGACCATTGAGCTTCCACCAATCCTATGGTGTTTCTAGAAACAGGGGATTACCCCCAACCACAGTCTTTATGGATACGGTTGAGCCCTTCACTGACATTTATCTCTGATTGTTTCCCATAGCTAAAAACATGATCAGACAACCCAGGGTATTCCTCTTGTGCTAGTACTGCACACACTGAGAACTGCATTTGCTTTGGAGCCTGGGGTCCCTTGGGTATTTTTTCTCTTTTCTTTTTCTTTTCTTTTGGACAACTCATAATTGGTCCCCATTGTAAAAGATCATTCAGGATGGCCTCTAGCCTCTGGTTTCTGAGTCACACAGACTGGGGCCAGTTGGCTTCATTAATACCCTGCTTGTTCATTATATCTCATTTCAGACTACAAAAACAATAAGTTTCATGTTTTAAATTAGTATGTACTTTTAAGTATCTTAATCCAACCCTGCTTTACCTGTTAAGTTGAGAGCCAGTACAGTCAAGCTCAGACCCAGCTCTCAGGGCAGATTCTATACTATACTGTAGTTATAACTCATCTATACCCAGTAAACAGCCCTCAACTGCTCAGAGATCTGGGAAATATGGCATTTAAATATTTAACTATTAAAAGACTTTTTATAACAAAAAGAGACAGGTTGGCTTCTAGCAGCAGCACTCTACTTCCTCCAAAGAAGACAAATAGGCACAGAATAACATCCATCCTCAATTTGCTTCAACTGCCAGGTGCTGACCACTTGGAAAAACTGCCTTTCATCTAAACTGAAGGTCACCAGACCGTGGACAGAATCACTGGAATCGGCAGCCTAGCTGCTCGGGTCAAGGTAGGCTTGTCTTCCTACAGATTTCCTAACCCACAGGATCTTCTGGAGCCTAGCAGGCCCTGTGCTAAACAACAAAAGGCAAATACGATCCTCAGCAATTATGGAAGAACCTGAGGAGTAACTCTAGGTGCCAACCAAGTAAGTTCTCTGTCATTTTTTAATCAATAACTCAAGTAAAATATTATCTTTCTCAAAGATCTCTGATGCAGTTTGACAGTTGAGGGATTTTGTCATTTAAAAGGACAGCCTCACCAAACAAATTTGAACAAGTAAAAGTTATCAAATCTCTCTAATGTTGCCTTCCATAATCTTAAAAATGTTTTTCATTGTGCAAAAACATCTGCCACAATCTTTCTGCTGCTGTTTAAAACTTATGTTTTCACAAACCAAAAAAATTCTCGTGAGTTCCAGGGAGCTGAATTGAAGGATCCACCTTAAACAAATCAGATATACCCCTCTCAATTCCCTGGTCCTAAAAAATATTTTCCCTAAACTTAACTTTGTCCTCTGTTCTGCCAATACCTTAAACAAGTGTAAGAGACACCAGACATTTCCATACCACAAACACCAGAGAGGAGCAAAGAGACCAACTACCCCAGGATACAACCAGCACCCAGCTTTCTTAGATTCCCCCCTAAGAAGGAAGCAGTCTTGAGAATCTGCCATCCAAATTCCTTTAACCTATTGTGCCTAACCTCCCTTCTTTTTATTATAAGAGATGGGAACATAATGGTCTGTCCTGTCCCTTTAAGAGACAAGCCCCACCCACTCCCACTCCCCTTCTGCCAAGGCAAGTGGCTCTTCCTTCCACTTCCAGCCTGTGAGCTCTTTCTGCCCTGTCTCTCTTCGGAAAAGGTGGCTGCTGCTGTGGCTCCTCTCCTCCCCCATCTCTCTGTCTCTCTGTCTCTCTGCCTCTCTCTCTCCCCCCTTCCCTTTCCTCCCATAACCCACTAAATAAACTATACCCAAGCCCTCTCTCCACATGGCATGCCTATCAGTCTCTGCCTCTCACATGTCATGGCTCCTCGTGGGACTAGCTGCCCCACCAATGACCCATGGAGCTCTGTCACCCACCATGGTTTCCTCACCTGCCTGGGACCTACAGAGGCCTTGGGTGGTGGGACCAAGAGCAGTCAGTGCTCTTAATCTCTGAACCATCTCTCCAGTCCCAACTCTTCAGAGTCTTATGCAGGCTTACAGTCAATATGAACCAACTGTTCCTTTTACATTGTCTCTCCTTGATCTAGAGATATTTTACTTCCCTCTGACAGAGTTATTCTCAAAAGCTTTTCTCACTGGGGATGAAGGATTAATTATTCAGAAAAATATCAGGACAAAGTGTTCTTGTGGGACACCTAACAGTAGAAGCAGCGGCTGTCTCTGAATCTTTTTGGCTTGCCCTTTTCTGAAGGGAAATGGAGGAGGACTAGATCTGGGAGTGGGGAAGTAGAGGGAGGGACTGGAAGAAGAGGAGAGGAGGAAAATTGCAGTTGGGATATAATATATGAGAAAAGAATAAATTTTTTAAAAGAAATTAGCAAAATAATGTATCCATCAATTTTGAAATGCTAGCAGGAGAAGGCATATATAATGATGCTCAAGGACAGATTACATATCCTCCTGAGGCTTAAGAACTAACAAATGTTTTGGCCCTGTAAAGCATGGTTTAAGTTACCAGACTCTGAAAGAAAGACATTGAAACTTTCTAAAATTAGACAGGGGCTTGATGAGCCATATTGAGACTTTATTTCTTAACTGGGAATCAATCTACCTCAAGACCCAGAAATACCACTCATGGGCACATACCCAAATGATGCTCAATTATATGACAAGGACACCAGCTCAACTATGTTCATAGAAGCATTATTCATAATAGCCAGAATCTTGAAACAATCTAGATGCCCCTTGACTGAAGAATGGATAAAGAAAATGTGGTACATTTACTCTAAGGAGTATTATCCAGCAGTAAAAAACAATGACATAAGGAAATTTGCAGACTAATGGAAAAAAATCATTCTAAGTGAGGTAACCCAGACAAAGAAAAACAGACACAGTATGTATAGTATGTACTCATTCATAAGGGGATATTAAATATTAATGCAAAGGACTGGAATTAGGGGACATTTGGGGTAATGTGGAAACTTGGGGCAATAGTCACTCCAAGAATTCTGTGAGAGTGACCCTAGCAAGGACTCTTAGCAATGGTAAAAATGGAGCCTGAACTAACCATCTTCTGTAACCAAGCCGGGTTCTAGTATTGGACTGGGTCACCAATCCAGTCACAAAACTTTTAACCTACAATCTATCTTGCCTGCAAGATGAGGCAATGGAGGCATAGAACTTTTGAGAGTAGCCAATCACTGGCCTAGTTTCAGGCCCAAACCACAAGAGAGAGCCCATGGCCAACATGGCCTAGATGACCAGGAAGTCGGAACTAGATAGCTCAGAGACCTAGGATTAAAAAAAAATCAATAAAAAATTCCTAATGATATTCTACTATATTCATAGATCAGTGCCTGGTCAAATTATTGTCAGATAGACTTTCTCCAGCAGTTGATGGGAGCAGAAGCAGAGGCCCATGTTGCAAGGGGGGGGGGCACTTGTTCGTCCCAGCCACCTGGCTAGCTTAGCCTCAAAATAATCACACTGAAACTGTATTAATTAAATCACTGCTTGGCCCATTAGCTCTAGCCTCTTATTTGCTAGCTCTCACATCTTGATTTAACCCATTTCTATTAATCTGTGTATCACCACGTGGCAGTGGCTTACCGGGTAAAATTCCCAGCATCTGTCTCCAGCAGATTCATGACGTCCCTCCAACTCTGTTTTCTTTCTCCCAGAATTCAGTTCTGTCTTCTCCACCTGCCAAAGTTCTGCCCTATCAGGCCAAGGCAGTTTCTTTATTCATTAACCAATACAAGCAACACACAGAGGGGACTCCCACATCAGACCCATAGCCAGACATTAGGAGGGAAGAGAGCCCAAATTGGTAATCTCTACCAGGGTCCCTTCCGTTGGAGCTCAAAAACCCAACAGAAGAGGACAAAGGACTGTAGGAGTCAGAGAGGTCAAAGTTACTAGACCACAGGCCACCCAATCAACTAAGCAGGGCTCATAGAGGCTCACAGAGACTGAAAGGGCAATCACAGAGCCTGCATGGGTCTATACTAGGCCCTCTGCATATATGTGTTATGGTTGTTAGCTTGGTTTTTTTTCTGTGGAATTTCTATCAGTGGAAGTCGGGAAGATTTTTTTACCTGCTCTTGGGACCCTCTTTCTCCTACTGGGTTGCCTTGTCCAGCCTTGATATGATGGTATGTGCCTAATCTTATTGTATATTATTATGTCATGGTCTGTTGATATCTCTGGGAAGCCTGCTCTTTTCTGTAGGAAAACAGAGGACTGGATCTGGGAGAGAGGGAGTTTGGGAAGGACTAGGAGTTGTGGAGGGAAGGGAAGCTGTGATCAGGATGTATGGTATGAGAGAAGAATAAAAAAGAAAGAAAAGGAAAGAAAAAAACTGTTTGTATTAGTTACAGTTTCTATTGCTGTAAAGAGACACCATGGCCATGGGAACTCTTATAAAAGGAGAATTTAATTTGGGGGCTTACAGTTTCAAAGGTTTAGTCCATTATCATCATAGTGGGACATGGTGGCACACAGGCAGACATGGTGCTAGAGAAGAAGCTATGAGTTCTACATCTTGCAGACAACACAAAGCAAACTGTCCCAGTGGGTGTGGTTTGAGCATATATGAGACCTCAAAGCCCATTTCCACAGTGACATACTTCCTCCAACAAGATTACACCTACTCCAACAAAACCACACCTTCTAATACTGCCACTCCCTTTGGGGACCATTTTCTTTCAAATACCACATTGCTAGCCAGGCGGTGGTATCGCACACCTTTAATCCCAGCACTCGGGAGGCAAAGGCAGGAGGATCTCTGGGAGTTCGAGGCCAGCCTGGTCTACAAGAGCTAGTTCCAGGACAGGAACCAAAGCTACAGAGAAACCCTGTCTCGAAAACAAAAAAAAAAAAAAAAAAAAAAAAAAAAAACCACATTGCTAAAGGTACCCCCATCCCCAACATGAAGTTATACCACAGAGTTGTAGTAATAAACAGCATGATACTTTCACATAAACAGGCATATCAATCAATGGAATCAAATAGAAGCCCAGATATAAATCCACACACCTGTGGGCACCTGATTTTTTATAAAGAAGCCAGAAAACACACTGGAAGAAAAAGACAGTATCTTTAACAAATAGTGCTGGTCAAACTGGATATCAGCATGTAGAAGAATGCAAATATATCCATATTTATCACCCTAAACAAAACTCAAGTCCAAGTGAATGAAAGACCTCAAAAGGAATCCAGATACACTGAAACTGATAGAATAGAAACAAGGGAACAGCCTTGAACACACAGGAAATGACTTTCTGAACAGAACATTAATAGCATAAGCACTAAAAACACCAGTCAATAAATGGTATCTCATGAAACTGAAAAGCTCAGAAAAGCAAAGAATACCACCTACACAAATGAGAAAAGCTCTCCACCAACTCTACATCTGACAGAGGGTAATTTCCAAAATAAATAAATTAAATAAAGAATTCAAAAAAGAGATATTGAGAAAACAAATAACCCAATTAAATGGGATACAGACCTTATTAAAAATGTAATACAGATCTAAGTAGAGAATTTTGAACAGAGGAAACTGAAGTGACTGTTCAACAACCTTAGTCATCAGGGAAATGCAAATCAAAATTACTTGAGATTTCATCTTACACCTGTCAGAATGGTTAAGATCAAGTGACATCTTATGCTGGAGAGGATGTAGAATAAGGAGAACACCCCTTCATTGCTGATTGAATTCAAACTTATACAGCCATTATGAAAATCAATAGACAATTCCTTAGAAAGCTGGGAATTAATCTACCTCAGGATCCAGCTATACCACTCTTGGGCATATACCCAATAGATGCTTCATCCTACTATGGAGATACTTGCTCAATCAGGTTCATTGCTGATTTATTCATAATATCCCGCAAACAACCCAGATGTCGCTCAACAGATGGATAGATAAAGGAAACATGATCCATTTGCACAATAGAATACTAGTCAGCCATTAAACAAATGAAATCATGAAATTCACAGGTAAATGGAACTAGAAAAAAATCATTATGCGTGAGGTAATCCGGTCTAAGAAAGACAAATATGGTAAAAATTTGATTATATGTAGATATTATCTGTTAAGTCAATGATAATCCAACTACAACCCATAGAACTACAGAAGGTAGATATAGAGTAAGAGACTAGGGTAGAGGGAAGGATCTCCCTAGGAAAAGAGAATAGAATAGAAAGTTACAGATGAGTGGGAGTGGGGTTGGGATGAGAGGATTAAGTGAGGAGAAGAAAGGGAGATGAAGGAGGGAATATGAGGACAGACAACTAAAATTAAGGGTCATTTAAGGGGTAGCATGGTAACCTATTACAGTAGAAGCTTCCTAAAATAAATACATATGTAGGCAGAAGCTGCTCCTTCATTTCCTGGCTACCCAGACCAGAAATAATCACACAGAAACTATATTAATTGAAATACTGTTTGGCTAATAGCTTAAGCACATTTCTAGCTAGCTCTTACATCTTAAATTAACCCATTTTTATTATTTTATATCTTACCATGAGGCTCATGATTTACCAGTATGGTGAGCAAGTGTCTTTCTCCTCCAGCAACTACATGGCATCTTCCTGACTCCACGTTCTTTCCTCTTCTACCTCCTTGGAATTCCCTCCTTACTCAATTCTGTTCTGCTGTAGAACAAAGGAGCTTTATTCATTAGCCAATGGTATTCACAGCATACAGAGAGGAATTCTACATCATACATATATGAAGGAAATCTAAATAAAATCACCAAATAATGGGGAGACAGAACCCAGCTGCTATCTCTTGTCACCAAAAGAAGCTTCCAGTACCAGGAATAAGTTACATCTAATTGATATATTGGCCAAAGGGGTCCCATGAGAATCCCTAAACTACCCAGGATATTGCCAAGAATATAGGTTGTTCGACACAAATTGACAGCAAGGTCCTATTGCTGAAGACAACACCCACACAACTTATTAAATGTGGAGAAGTTGAGCTGGTGCCTACATAGAGCCTTGACCTCTACATTCTGTTATCTTTGGTACAGGAAGGTATTCTTCACACTACTAAAAGAGAAACACCAACCCAACCACAAGCCCTTTGATCTACAGTGGTGCCGTGCTTGCAAGATATTTTAGGGCAATGGTAGCACAAGCATTATGGGAATAACTAATCAATATCTGATTTGGAACCCACACCTGACACTGTTTAGGAGACCAAGAACCTGATACTAGATAGCCAGACACTTAGGATAGATAAAAGCAAATACAACTGTTCTGCTAAAAGAATGCAGCAATTAAATGATTCTGAATGGCATTCTGCTATACTCATAGATCAGTCATCATCAGAGAAGCTCTTAACAACAGTTAAAATACAGTTTTAATACAGACCCACAGGCAGACAATATGCAGAGAGTGAAAGATCTTGGAACACTCAGACCTAAATGGGAACCCTGTAGAAGAGGAAGCAGAAAGAGTTTCCTTTGCATGTATATTGTAGCTTCCAGTTTAGTGTTTTTATTGGATTCCTGAATGTACAAATGAGTAGATCTCTGTGTCTATATCTATTTCTTGTGCCTTTGGGGGGGGGGAGCTTTTTTCTTTCTTTTTGTTTGTTTTGTCCTATTCCAATGTGTTAGTTTTTGTTTTGTTTTATTATTATCCCTTAGAAGCCTGTTTGTTTTCTAATGAGAGACAGAGAAGGGATGGATGCAGGTATCAGAGAAGGTAGGGAGGATCTAGGAGGAATGGAAAGGGTAGAAACTATAATCAGGATATACTATGTGAGAAAACAATCTATTTTCAATCAAAGGAGAAAAACTAAATAAACAGAATCTGACCCTCAGTGACATGTTCTCCACAAAGACCACACCTACCAAGCCTACCCAACTGGACCATAAACTGGATACCAAGTATTCAAATACCCAAGAACATGGGTGACATCTCATTCAAACCACCACATTCCACTTTTTGGTCCCCATAATCTCATGGCCATATCATATTGTGTAGTAAGAGGCTGCTTCTTCATTCCTAGCTGTTCAGCCCCAAAATAACCACACAGAAACTGTATTAATTAAATCACTGCTTGGCCTATTAGCTCTAGCTTCTTATTGGTTAGCTCTTACATCTTAATTTAACTCATTTCTAGTCATCTGTGTATTGCCACGTGGCTGTGGCTTACCAGCAAGGTTCCATCCAGTATCTGTCTCTGGAGGAGCTACATGGCTTCTCACTGACTCTACCTTCTTTCTCCCAGAATTCAGTTTAGTTTTCCCTGCCTAGCTCTGTTCTGCCCTGCTATAGGCCCAAAGCAGTTTCTTTATTAATCAATGGTAATTATAGCATACAGAGAGGAATCCCACATCAAAACATAAAACTCATTTAGCCTGACCTCAAAATTCTCTATCGTCTTTCAGTCTCAAAACTGTTTAAAAGATCAAAGTCTCTTCTGAGTCTCAAAGCAATCGCTACCTATAAACACCTGTAAAATCAAAAACCAAATTACATCCTTCCAACATATAATGCCACAGAATATATATTGCCATTTCAAGGTGAGGAATCTGGACAGTGAGGAAAAGCTGGATGGATCAAAATGAGATCAAAATCCAGCAGAGCAAACTCCAAATCCTGTAGCCCCATATCTGATGTTAAAGGGCTTAGATGTCTCTACTGCAACTAGATTTGCTGCCTGTTTCTCTCTTCGGCTAGTTTTACTCCCCTGTGCAACTCTCCTTGGGAAATATCCCATGATCCTGGCATCTCCAAAATCTTGGGAGTCTCCCAAGGAACCCAGATTTTATTTACATGGCTTCAAGAAACAGCTTTTCGAAGTCTTCATGCAGAGGACTTCCCCTTCCACATACCTAGCCTCAGAAACTGTAAAGGAAGGTTTCCTCTTTACACATGTATCATTCATGATTCTAAAGCCAGAACCATGTGGATGACACAGCCAGGTTTGGATGCCAGCTTGGGATGATCCTTAACCTCCTTTGTTACTAGAATCTTTTTTGTTACTTTTGAGGAGAAGAAATTACTTGGGCCTCTTCCTTTCGTAAGTTTGAAGCTTTGCTAGGTGGGTCTTACCCTGAGGTTACATGTGGTGGTTTGAATGAAAATGGCCCACATAAGCACATATATTTGAATATTTGATTTCCAGTTAGTGGAACTGTTAGGGAAGAATTAGAAGATATGGCCTTGTTGAAGGAGGTGTGTCACTGGGAGTGGGATTTGAGGTTTCAAAAGCCCATGCCAAGCCTAGAGTCTTGCTTTCTGCCTGTTGCCTGCAGATTAGGAAGTGGAGTTCTCAGCTAAGGCTCCAGCACCATGCTTATCTGCTTCCCACCATGATGATTATGGACTAACCCTCTGAAACTATAAGCAAGCCTCTAATTAAATGTTTTCTTTTGTAATAGTTGCCTCGGTCATGATGTCTTTTCACAGACAGTACTAGTGCCTTTATTCTAGTGCAGAACTGACATCACCTTAACGCCATGATCTCTTTCAGCACAAGACTCAGCAGTAACAATCTTCTGGTGCTTGTTTTCTCTTCAAACTGTACATTTTGTGTTTCTTCACACACCTCTTTCACTATAGACCTGCAGAAGCACAATTCCTAGCAACAGTGTAACAGAGTCAATATTAGTCTGCCTCTAAATCCCCTCTTCCAAAGGAATTAATCCATTGTTTTTCAGTTTTGCCTCAGGCAAATTTTTAGGACTAGAGCAAGAAGCATCCATATTCTTTACGAAAATATCACAAGAATGGTTCTTGCTTAATTAATTTCTGGTATTGTTCCCTTCTGAAACCTCTTGGGCTGCCCACCACAATTCATATCACTCTCCACTCTTCAGTCTTTCAAGATTTTTCAGTTTCCCTTTAAGCTGATTCCAGCTCTGTTAGGACCATTTCAGGCCACCAGGTGGCAACTTCGGACAATCTGTTAGGAGACTGAAACCTGCAAACTTCCCAAGCAGGGCTCATTTCTCCAGTTCTAACCCGCTCCCGTTCAGGGATCTAATCAGGCCTATTTCTGCCTCCCTCCTGATGAAAACAGAGGCCAGATCTAAGCAGCTCTCCTATAGCCGCTCCCTTCATCAGGCAGCCTAACTCCAGTTCCAGACCAGTTTTTGTCTCCTGAAACTTTGACACAGCAGTAAAGTTTATTGGTGCTGGGGCCACCACAGCCAGTGCGGTTCATCCAAAGCTGCCTTTGACTACTCCACGCCTGCTTCATCTCTTGACTAGGCTAAGCTTTTTTTTTTTTTTTTTTTTTTTTTTTTACTAAGCACAGCTTTTCTATTTTAAAAGAAAAAACAAAACTGTTGTCTACCCTTGGTTCTAATTAGTAAAAGAAAACAATGTTTCGCTAGATTTAATGCAAGTCAAACTAAAAGAACAAATAATTAATTGTTGGGAGTTTTTTTTTGTTTGTTTGTTTGTTTTTGGAGACAGAGTTTCACTGTGTAGCCCCTGTAGCTCTGGCTGCCCTGGAACTCAATATGTAGACCAGGCTGGCCTTGAACTCAAGAGAGATCCACCTGCTTCTGCCTCCTGAGTGCTGAGATTAAAGACGTGTAACCAACATCCAGCTGCTTTTTTATATTTTAAGTAAAGGGAGATTTCTATCGCCAATATTGAAAAACTGTCACATCATCAGTCATATAGAATAGTTATACTCAAAATTGAAAATGCCAAGCCTTTTTGGCTACAAGATATGGAAGTTAGAGGAAGTATATGATAAGAGATACATACTTTAGGCAGGAGGTATGGGGGAGATTCTGGCTTGGGAACAAGTGCAGTGCAGGAATTACCCCAGCTTACTTCCACTCAGAATTCAGGTGCCACAAAATATGTGGATTCCGATTTATTTCATTATGGATCTAAATTCATCCTTCAACCTTTGTTTAAGGATGAGTTTAATAGAACAAGCACAGGCAATTTCCAATCCAACAGAATAGAAACACACACCCTTTTCCAACATACATGTATCTGACCCACAGCAGCCTTCACGGACTCTGTACAAAAAACATACATTTTCTTCCACAGGAAGGGCTCCTGCTTAGGGACACTGACAGGAGGGAAGCCTCTGTGAATGCCATCTGTTAGAAGACACCACCTGAGAGACACTGAGGTCTCTGAAAATCAACTGGTGCTACTGATTTCCAGACAAATATTTGAACTTTGTCTTTAGTAACAGGCATAATAAGTCTCGGTGCAGCTGCTCAGGACACTGCGAAAAGATCTCAAGTTTGAAATCAGAGCGATGCAAGGCCCGACTGGGTAACTTAGTGAAATGCTATCTGAAAATGAAAATAAAGAGCCAGGCATGTAGCACAACAGCAGAACATATAATCCCCAAAACTGCAAATAAATACAAATATGCATAAATACACCCATAATAAAATATTGCAGAGTCTGGGACAATCTCTCAGTCAACACAATGCTTGTTTTGCAAGCATGAGGACAAAAATTCAATCACCAGACCTCACATTAAAAAAATTTTAAAAGCCAGGAATGATCATGCACATATATAATTTCAACACTGGAAGGCAGACGTAGAGATCCCTGGGGCTCACTGGCCAGTCAGCCTAGCCTATTTGCCAAGTTCTGGTCAAGTAAGAGATCCTGTCTCCAAAAAGAGATGGACAAGACCTTAGGATACCTGAAGTTGTCCTCTAGCCTCCACACATATATATATATATATATATATATGCACAGGAACACACACACACACACACACACCATATTAACTTTAGGAAATCATGACTCACACAAATCTAGTAATAAAAAAAATGCAATAGTTGGGTACAATTCTGAATTTTAATCAGTCTCTCTTGGTAATAGATCTAAAGGAAAAGGGTTATATATAGATTTAAAACTTAAAAGTCTTGATGTATTTACACCATTGACTCAGGATGTACTAAAACACATTGCAAAAATAATCTTTACTTAAACATTAAAAAGCACAAGGCAATACATGTATGCATGCAATAACAATTAGTAGGGAAAGGGCCATGGATTTGAAGGAGAGCAGGAAATTTTTTTTTAAATATTTATTTATTTACTTGTTATGTATACAGTGTTCTGTCTGCTGTATGCCTGCAGGCCAGAAGAGGGCACCAGACCTCATTACAGATGGTTGTGAGCCACCATGTGGTTGCCGGGAATTGAACTCAGGACCTTTGGAAGAGCAAGCAATGCTCTTAACCGCTGAGCCATCTCTCCAGCCTCAAGAGAGCAGGAAATTTTATGCAGGAGGGTTTGAAGGGAAGAAAAGGAGAAATGTTGGATGTATATTATAATCTCAAAACTAAAAGAAAAAAGAGATGATATGCAGCAACTGTGATTGGTTGAACTACAAATATGTAATGTGGCACTAGAGAGTATTTAAAAATAAAAGTTTGCTTCTAAACGCAGAAAAACTGAAGAATAATGATAAAGTATAAAACTCTAAAACCATACCTTAAGACAAAAAGTTACCCAAAAGATATAAGCTTTTTATTTATGTATTTATTTATTAGGTATACAGTGTTCTGTCTGCAAGTATGCTTGCAGGCCAGAAGAGGGCACCAGATCTCATTACAGATGATTGTGAGCCACCATGCGGTTCCTGGGAATTGAACTCAGGACCTTTGGAAAAGTCAGTGCTCTCAATCTCTGAGCCATCTCTCCAGTCCAAGATATAAACTTTTTAAAAATTTATCTATCTAAATTTAAATAAGGCTTGGCATAACTTGTCACTTTTGCTATCCTCCGTGATGGCTACAGCTGGAACACAAATAGGGATGATGGGCTTCAGGCTATCTGTTGACCTAAGACTGAATAGATTTCTGGGAATTTCCAGTTCCAGGTGTGACCCCTGCATCTTGGCAACAAAATTTCTCTGCCTGGCACTCTTTCCTGGAAGTGAAGGCTTTGTCCTCCAATGGACAACACTGACTCCATTTGCACAAGCAGAATGTAGATCACCGCTGCTTTTCACTGGCTTGCTTGCTTCCATTGTTGCTTACTGGGCTGGGGGTGGAGGACGTTTATTTTCTTGTTTGGCTTTACTGTCATGACTGGCACGGAAGATGTGGAGAACAGTACCTGATAGCAGCACCTCAAACTTCCTTCTGCCTCGATGAGTCCATGTAAACACACAAGATTAACATCCTTGTGTTTCCATTGATATCAGAGCAGGAGAGAGACCCAGAGAGCTGACCTACACTGTTCTGCATGTCTCGGGCTGCCTCTTTGTGGGGTGATTATGGTGAACCTCATCTTCCACCTGGTTTTGTTGACGTTAGGTCTGTGCAAGAGCAAGTAACACCACCTCCTTAACCACGTTGTTGCTAGGTGAGGACAGAAGTTGGGAACTCTGTTGGGGATGCTACCCCTTCTGCCATGCCCCATTGTTGCCTCTTTGACACTTCTTTACCACTGGGCCAGGATATATGCTCTGCTGCCCCATTGAAGGGGAAGTGAAGTGCTAATGAGCTCTACTTTTTTTTTTTGCTCCACCGGTTGTTTCAGAAGGGAGCTTCTTGATGTGTCCAATTGAAACCAGGTGGGGGCAGCACCTTACTACTTAATGCTATCTTATTTTTGTTGGTGAGATGTAAGTTCAATTTCTTGCCAAAATGCACTTATACCATCTCTGTAGTTGCAGAGTTCTAACTCATATCACTGGTTACTTAGGAGGAGGTGGCAGCTGCACATTTCACTGGGCCTTACTAACACCAGATGTTGAGAAATTGGGACACTGGCTAGTTGCATCTCATGGCTGTTTCATGGGGATACACTCAGTTCCTAATTGGTTCCCACTGAAAACGGTAGGGATAGCAATGTACTGGCTGGCCCTGCCCCTCACTGCCCATCTTCTTTATTGTTGCTGAGTGAGAATGAAAGCCCTGATCACTGCTTGGCCCCACTATCAACCACACAGGTGGGGTAATAAAAAATAAAGTCTGTACTGCCTTAAATACACCGTTGATTGAAATTCAAGTGTTAATGATTCTGCTACTGTAAACATGGAAGTAGGGATGCTATGGGAAGAGAATATCATATTCAATTATGCCTAGGTCATCTGAAAAGACTATTACTAGAAATAGGGGAATGAAGGGCACCCTGTGAAGAAGGACAGAGACAGTAACTCAATTAAAATGGGCAAAAAATATTGTAACAGACCCTTCAGAAGAAGAATCTACAAGTGATCAATAAACATATCAAAAAACATTAATCACCTTTAGATATGGAAAAAATCCATAACTAAACCTCAGTATATTCGTGCACATGATTATATAAAGTTAGAAATATGAGAATCATAAATTTTGGCAAGTACGTGGAACTTGAATATTGGTGACAGAAACACAGATAGGTTGCCTTTGGAGATCTGATTTGCTATCTAGAAATATTCAACATAAATACTCAATTACTCTACAATTCCAGTGCTGTATACAGTCTCAAAAGAAATAAATCCACCACAAAATATTTATAAGAATTTTATAGAAGCTTTGTTATTAATAGCTGAAATCTGGAGAAAATTCATCAAAAGGAGAATTAATACCCTCATTTTGTATATTCATATAATGAAATAAAGCACATCAATAAATAGGAATCAATGATTATTCAACAAGACAGATGTATCTCAGAGATGTTATGCTGAACAAAATGAAGAATACCCAAATTTTATTTACTGCATGATTGCATTCTCAACATAACAGTAATGGCAAACTTTACCTATGATTATTTAATCTCCAGGATAAGTAATAAGTGTGTGTAGAAGCCATAGTTGTTATACTTGGTGCACACACAAATAAATAATTAAGATTTATGAACTTTATTTAATTTCATATCTTGATTTAAAACTCTATGTACTAAGAGAAGGTGTGGGGATAAGGGAGAAATTAGAAACATCCTTTCTAAGAAAATGTAGTACTCAGTCTGCATTCAGGTATACCAAATTGGAAAAATATGAGCACAGAATGTTCATCTCTTTCTAACTGAAATATTTCAGATACAATGTGTCACTAGCCTAGCTTTCAGGATACAACTGCAAACATTACAGCTGTTTCTGGATATTTTTCCTGGGGAACATAATTAGCAAACATTTTCCTAAAAAAACTTTTTCTTTCTTTCTTTCTTTCTTTCTCTTTCTTCCTTTCCTTCCTTACTTCTTTTCTTTCTTTTTTTTTTTTTTTGAGACAGGGTTTCTCTGTGTAACAGCCCTGACTGTCCTGTAACTCACTCTGTAGACCAGGCTGGCCTTGAACTCACAGAGATCTTCCTGCCCCTGATTCCCAGGGGCTGGGACTCAAGGCATGCACCACCACACCCTGCTGAAACCTTATTCTTAAGAATCTGTCTTGGAATTTTGACCATGAGATACTGTTCTTGAAAGTAGTGGTTCTGGGGCATTCCCAGAAACTTTAGTCTGAAACCATGTGGAACTTTATTGGTGGTGGTGTGGGGTCATGATGGTTGACCAAGAAAGGGGAAGTAGTGAAGAGAAAGCAAGGGTCAGGTGGAGCTTGCTTAAAAGGGACCCTTTGCACATTCAATACAGAGCCCTACATATTAAGTACGGCTGTAGGGTCTTGGGCTGACTAAGTATTTGCCTAAATACCCACAAGCTCATGCGTGGCTGTAAAATTCTGGGGCTGGCTAGGTATTTACCTGAGCTGACAGGTGCATCTTTCCAGGTGATAAGGGGCGGGCCAGCATAATGCCTGAAAGTTAAAACCATGAATATTGGTCCCTAGGGTTGCTGGTGCAGTAAATAATTTAGGGAACTTTCTTCCTGCTATTGTTGTGGATGGAATATGTTTGTTCAGATGAAATATATGATTGCTAGTTAAAAGTGAGATTTTCACAAGCAACATTTCCAAAACTATACCTTCACCAGCACAGAAATAGGAGACAAAACTTCCCGATCTGAGGGTTATACCCTATGTGACAGAAAGACTTCAGGGACATAAGCATAGCAAGCCCTAGATTATTTTGTTAGTTTTCGCCTTTTAATGCCAGAGATTCTGATTCATGGGTCTACAGTAGTGCCCCAGAAGGTAGGCTTTCAAAATTCCTCCAGTGTACTATGGAGTTTAGGAGCACCTACTTATCCTACAGTGTAGTACAGGAGTTGAGGATGTTGCTAAGTGATTATTTACCAACTATGTGCCAAGCCCTGGATTCACCCCCATTAGTGCCCCCTCTCTCATCACATATAAATTACCCAGTCTGAGCTGGGAATAGTGGTGCACACCTTTAGTTCCAGCATTCAGGAGACATAGGCAGGTGGATCTCTGTGCGTTTGAGGCCACTCTGGTCTACATAGTGAGTTCCAGGATACCCAAAGCTACATAGACCCTGTCCGGAAAATAAACGAAAGCTAAATTACCCAGCGAAGTAAGGCTTCTTTCTTTATGTATTTGAAAAAGGAACAAGTGCATTTAATAGCACACATAGCAAGAAATAATGGGGAAAATGTTTTTCCAGTCCTTATTAGATGTTTCTTTGAAAGACTCTGCACTATACTTCAATCTTTGCCAATGCTATTTTGATAAATCTCTACATATTTAAAGGCTGCTATTAACTCCCATCTCCTGCATTAATCATCCACTAATTCTCTGACAGCAAGTAATGTTTTAATCCCCCTATTTCTCAAAAGTAGTTCAAAAAAAGTATTTCAAAGAAAGTAATTGTTGGCTTAGTAATACAATGTTTTTAAAACATCCTTTCTCTGGCTATAACCTTTGGTATCTCATCTCAACTACATATTTGAAAGAATAGTCATATTTGCATTTCTAGCATATTCCATTTGATTTATCCTGATTTCTCATTTTCTTCACTTAGAGAACACCTAACTCAGAGTCACAGATTCATCCAATGTCCCTTGAGGTTCAACAACCTTGATTTATATGTAAGGAAACTAATTTCATCCCAGTGGTAATAGTTAGGCTGCACCTTTCTTGAGGTACTAGTGGGAAGTATGAAGGACTGAGCAGTGTTGTTAACGTAGAATTAAGGATAGTGGGTGATTAAAAAAAAAAAAGATGTGCTCACAAAATTTGTAGGAAAAAAATGAACTTAGAATTTATGTTAAGTGAAGTCACAAAATCTCAGAAAAAAAACTCTCATGCTCTTCCTCAAATTCAGAATCTATCCAATAATATATATAACAAAAGTACATATGAGTACCTTATAAAGAAAAAACAAGAAAGGCTAAATATTATGAAATGAGGAGAGACTGGATGCAGGTAATAGACAAGAGTTATGAAGGGGACATAGAGCTTATTGTTTTTCTAGTTCTAAATCCACCATGGGTTTTTTTTTGTTTTGGTGGTGAATATGTGCATAAAATATATTTAACAGTGAAAGTATAAAATGCAATATGAAGCTTCACAACTTCTGCTTGAAATGGTTGCTCTAACTGTACAGATGTTTGTGGAGTTCTGGGATCTGGCTCATTTCAGTGTGTAGCTTTTTATTTGCAATATTTTCATAATAAAATTTAAATACACACACGCACACCTACACACGCATACACACTTTTTAAAAGGATGCTCAAAGTAATAAAGGTGAGGGAAAAAAATAAACCGAATTCTGCATTAGACTATCACTTCCTTCTCCTTCCCACCGCAAGCAACTGATAGGTGAGTCTCTGATTACTAACAAAACAAGGCAAGAAATGTGCAGCATGAAATTTTATGTTACCATTTAGAACTGTTTAGCTAGCATATGGTCACTGGGGTTATTGTATTTCTTCTTTGGTTCCTTTTCTCTAAGCTTTTTGATCTTGGGAGGTGAATAGTCTTTATGGGTTTGCTTTGCTTTTAATAAGAAATCCTGAAGTTTCGCTTGAAATCTAATGTTCTCTCTCAATTTTAATGCTATTTGCACACATTTTAAAGCAAGGAAACTACTCGGGGAAAATTTTAAAATCCACTTACACAGGCGTACTTGATCAGTTTCAAGTCTCTCCTCAGTAAAGCACAGCCAGGGAATTGTGAGGAGTCTGGCCAACAACAGATAACAGCATTGCTGTTTTGTATCCCAGCTCTTTTTCTCACTGATCTAAGAAGCCCAGCAACCCATCCTCCATCCTTTCAGTGTTCTTCAGATAAAAAGAGAATCCTCTTCTCCTGGAAAGATTATGAGACCTTCCTCAATTATATATAACCGGAGGCCAGACTCAACTTGATGGGAGAAAGGAACTGGTAAGATTTATTCCAGTGTAACCAATGGGTCATAAACACCTCCCTTCTAAAAGTTCCCCCCCTAAAAACAATAAAGACTAGGATAACCCTTTTATTTGCTGTGAAAATCCTCACCTTTCCTTGCAATATAACCCTTGAAGAAAGGAGGGCTGGGGAGAAACCCTGCTGCATATCAAAGCCCTGTGAATTGTTAAAAGGGTCTGCTGCTCCAATATGACAGATAAGACCTCCAAACCCTAGACAAAGTAGGAAGCTCTCTTCTTAGACCTCAAAATTCCTAGACAGAAAGAAAGGCATCAGCATTCAAAAAAGTTAGTCTTGGGCTGCTCTCTTGGATCTCTTTCGTGGACATGGGTAAGAGTGTCACCTTCAGATTGATTATATGAGGAAATAAGAGGGGCAGGGTAATGAAGTGACATCCCAGTGGAGAGCGTACCTTCTCCCACCAGGAGGGCCACATGATGATCAACAAGTCTTCTTACATCAACTCCTGCAAAATGCAATGGAGAACACCATTTTGCTGATCATGAAGTTGAAGTACTTAATAGAGGTGACCTGCTGCTGGACAGTAAAAAATTTAAAACGCCAGGTTCTCCTAAATCTGAAACAACAGACCTGAGTCCTGTCTCTGGGAAACCCGCACAGGAGGGCTCAATCTTCCAAGACACCCCCCAGCTCAATATTGTCCCAAATCTTCTCGGAACTGAGGAAGGATCTCACAGACTCTTGGAATTAGTCAATGCCTTAAAATCACTCCATCTTGAAAGCTAAACTGCGGTTGCTGCTAATAAACCTTGGAGTTTATTAGTATTGCTTTGTATTGATTTGGGAGAGTGTGATTTGTACATAAAAAACAAGCAATCAACAGAATGAAGAGAATGCCTGGGCATAAAGTCATTATATAAAGAACAGAAACAATTCAACAGAAAAAACTGTGGTTTTGTAAGTGGTAAAAGAACCAATGACACACAAGCCAGGCAGAGTGGAGTATGCCTTTAACCCTGAAAGACCCTACAGACCCCCTCCTCAAAACCCGCAGCTAGCATGCTCCCGGGGGAACGTCCTGTTTGCTTTAAAAAAAAAATTCTCCGGATCAGCAGCCAGCCTGCTCTCGTAAGAACATCCCACGTGCTTGAGAGAACAGGATGTCTATGAGATAGAAAGACTGCAGGGCAGGATGTCAATAAGATAGGACATCAACAAAGCAGGTTGACTGCAAAACAGGATATCTATGAGATAGGAACAGTCATGCCCACCCGCCTCATTCCGATCGACCGATAACCACGCTTTTGCTTCTGTAAACTTGCTTTTTGCTCTTCCCTATAAAAAGCCCGCTCTCTAGTTGGCAGGTGCGCAAGTCCTCCGAAAGACTTTGCTGCCCGCAGGTACCTGTGTTTACTCAATAAACCTCTTGCTAATTGCATCCTGTGGTCTGGACTCAGAGTGTCCTGGTTCTGGGGACTTCATTGGAGGAAAAGGTCCTCCCTGAGGGTCACCCCAGCAGAAGATGGCAGAGCTCTGTAAGTTCAAGGCCATCCTGGTCTATGTCGTGAGTTCCAGGACAGCCAGGGCTACATGCCAGGACTAATCAGAGAAACTCTAACTTGAAAAACTTTTTTAAAAAGACACATAAATGAATAACAACTATATGAGAAGTACTTTACATCATTTTTCATGAGGAAGATAAAAGTGATAACCACAATGAAATATGACCTCACTTCTGGTAGGAGGCCTACTATCAAAAAGACAAAAGAGAACAAATAAGCCAAGAATGAAGAAAAAAGAGAACCTTTACATACTGTTCATGTGAATGTAAGCACAACCATTATGAAAACACTATTGAAGGGGCTGGAGAGATGGCTCAGCGGTTAAGAGCACTGACTGCTCTTCCAGAGGACCCGGGTTCGATTCCCAGCACCCACATGGCAGCTCACAACTGTCTGAAAATGCAGTTCCATGAGATCTGACACCTTCACACCAACAAACATAATAAAGTAAATAAATAAGTAAATAAATAAAAAAAAGTTTTTTTTAAAAAAGAAAACACTATTGAAGTTCCTTCCACAAAAAATAAAACAAAACTACCATATTCAAAGGACACAAAATCAGTATGTTAGAGAAACACTTGCATTCCTATGTATACCTAAAATTTTTTCTTTTATATGTAACTACTCAATACATATCAAGTTTGCATATTTGTAACTTTCAGTGTGATATTTCAACACAGAAACATAATCTGCTGTGATCAAACCCAGCCATTCTTTCCTCATCTTCTTCTCTTCATATTTTCCAACATCGAAGAGCACTAGTCTACATTTGGACTGACATTTTGGCTTTCACATATGAGAGAAAACATATGATACTTGTCTGTCTATGATAATCATATTTCAGATGATGAAGTGCCACTTATTCTAAACATTTTTCTGCAAAAAATCAAGGATTCCAACTTTGATTATGGCTGAATAATAATCACATAAATATATATAGTACATTTTATTCATTAATTCACTGAAGAACACACAAGTTGAATACATATATTAGCTATTACGAATTGCAATAAACTTGAATGTATCTATCATTTTGACACACTGATTTCATTGCTTTTGCATAGGTATCCAGAGATGGGATAGCTGGATCATATCATAGATACTTTTGAATTTTAGAGGAACTTCCGTAATAGTTTCTATAATAACTATAATTTGTGTTCCTACCAAAAGTGTATAAATTCTTTTTTATATCTTCAGTGTGTTTTGTTGTTTTGTTTTTCATTGTTAGTTCCTGCCACAGCAGCCAACCAACCTTGGCAGAGGCAGTAATATCATCACCTGCCACCAGGTGCCTTTCCACCATCAGTTATGCGACATGTGCAACCCTTAAAAGTGCCCCACTGGCACAATTTTGACTTGCTCTTGTTCCTCTTGTTTTCCTGTCTGTCTTTCTCATATCCCCACTCCAAGATGACCTTAGCTCTTTCACTCTCCTCCTCCCCAAGTAAGCCCTTGCATAAACTCTTGCAAGTCACATGTTCTCCTTGGGGCACACCTTGGCGGAGTCCGCCGAAGGTACCCTACTTAACTTTTGCTTATACTTTGTTGTTTATAATTTTTTCCTTTCAAGATATATATAGATATTGGTGTTTAACCTGCATACATGTCTTAGGTTGTCAGATCCCCTGAAACTGGAGTCATGGACATTTGTGAGCTACCTACCATGTGGGGGCTGGGAATTGAACCCTGGGTCCTCTAGAAGAGTAGCCAGTGCTCTTAACTCCTGAGTCATCCTTACACTTTTAACTGGGCAGCATGTTCTCTAATTGTAGTTTTAATTTAAATCTCCTCAGTACTAATGCTATTGAGCATTCTTTTCTTTAAAAAAGTTATTGTTGTTGTTGTGTGCATGTCTGTGTGAGCATGTGCCACATGAGTGTGGATGCTGGAGTTAAAAACAGTTGTAAACCTTCTAACACAGATGCTGGGAATTTAACTTGGACAGTACACACTCTTTTTAAGAATTAATTTTTGAAAATGATGTGTATGGCCAGGCGGTAGTGGCACACACCTTTAATCCCAGCACTCGAGAGGCAGAGGCAGGCGGATCTCTGTAAGTTCGAGACCAGCCTGGTCTACAGAGCTAGTTCCAGGACAGGCTCCAAAGCCACAGAGAAACCCTGTCTCGAAACAAAACAAAACAAAACAAAAAAAAAAAAAAGAAAAAAATCAAAAAAAAAAAAAAGAAAAGAAAATGATGTGTATGTGTGTATGGGTATGTATATGTGACTGCAGGTATTGATGGAGACATTGGATCCTTGGAGAGGGAATTACAGGAAGTCAGAAAGTCTCCACTGCCCAATATGGGGGTGAGGAACCAAACCCAAGTCCACTCTCTCTAAGAGCAGAAAGTGCTCTTAACCACTGAGCCATTTCTCCACAGATATATTTGGTTTGGTTTTCTTTTGGTTTTTTATTTGTTTGTTTGGGGTTTTTTTTGGGGGGGGGGGAGTGGTTTTTCAAGACAGGGTTTCTTTGTGTAACAAACAACTCTGGCTGCCATGGAACTCACTATGTATGTAGACCAGGCTGGCCTTGAACTCACAGAGATGCCCCTGCCTGTGCCTCCTAAGTGCTTGAGTTAAGGGCATGCGCCACCACTACCTGGTGATGTATTTGTGATAAAGAACATTCACTACAAAGCTCCAGCTAGCCTTCCTTAAATAGTGAGAACTTTGACTATTTCCTAGGTAATGCAGTAAGCTTTGACGAATGCTGGAAAAATAATCGATACTCTAGTTTGAACCTGTCAGAAACAATTTTCTCCTTGCCAGGCTTTCCATCAATTTAAGCCTTCAACTGAATGGATGAATTCAATCCATGCTACAGAAGGAAAAATACTCAGAATAACATTCTAACTTTTTGTATGGATGGAAGTGTTTTTTCCTCTGAGTATAAACAAGATGCTATGGTAATGGTAAAAGAGCTACTGACACATTCAGCAAGTTGCTTCCTTCCCAAGCTGCAGGTGATCTTGGAAGCCGCTGCACATCTTTGAAATCAAAGATGAATTCCAGCCAGAGCTCCACAATGGAGGGCGGCTGCATACTTCGCAATGAAGTAATATATGTTAACACACTTAAATTCAAAGATAAAGAGCCAATACTGTTTGGGGGTTGCTCAAGACAAGATTTCTCTGTATAGCCCTGGTCGTCCTGGAGTTCTCTCTGTAAACCAGGCTGAACTCGAACTCAGAGATTCACCTGTCTCTGCCTCCTGAGAGCTGGGTTTGTGCTACACCACTGCCCGGCTAGTCAATACCTCTTATGTTTCAAGACAAAGGGAATAAAAGATTAAAAAAAAGATGATAGACAAATAGATGTTAGAAATACAGATAAACAAAACAAGGAGAAATGTGTGTGTGTGTGTGTGTGTGTTTCTGTGTGTGTGTGTACGTGTGTGTGTGTGTGTGTGTGTGTTGGTGAGTATGAATGGGGAAAATGTATTTATTTGACCTTAAAATGAACCTGCTGCTAGATAATTCTCAAAAGAAGAAAAACAATTAGCTAATAAATATTTGAAAACTGTTCAACATCCTTGGTCATCAGGAAATTGTAAATTAAAGCTGCTTTGAGATGCCATTAGACTACAGTCAAGAAAACAAATGGCATGGCCTGAGGGTGTGCCCTGGTGGCAAAAGATTTGCCTAGCATGTGTGAGATCCTCAGTACAATCCTTGGTATTGCAAAGATAGATAGATAGATAGATAGATAGATAGATAGATAGATAGATAGATAGATAGATAGATAGATAGATAGAAAACAGAAGCTTCTCCTATCTGGTCCTTTGTCTTCCACTCTCTTTTCTTTTGATTTATTAATTTACTATGTATAAAGTGTTCTGCCTGCATACCAGAAGGGGGCGCCAGATCTCATTACAGATGCTTGTGAGCCGCCATGCGGGTGCTGGAACTGAACTCAGGACTTCTGGAAGAGCAGACAGTGCTCTTAACTGCTTTATTCCTAAAGGCTTTCTAATATAAGGAAGTTTCTCCACTTAAAAGGAAGGTGAAGAAGGAGGAAGAAGAAAAGAAATGACAACAAAAATGTCAGACGTGGGGGGGAAAGGATTCCTTACACACTGTCGGTAGGAATATAAACTGATGGCGACTGCTGTGACAGTGTGAAATTTCCTGAGGAAAAACTAAAGATAAAACTATCACATGAGTAAGCTATAATACTCCCGGGAATATACTTAAACAAATCTATATCCACCGTAGAGAAATTTACACATCAGTATTCATTGCTGCTCCATTTGCAGGAGCTAGGAAATGGAATCAACCTAGATGCCCATCAAAACATAAATGGATGAAAAAATGTGGTTTAAAATGGAATTTAATCAGCATTGGAAAAAATGAAATCATGACATTATCAGGAAAATGAATCAAATCATTGTGTAGGCAAAATAAACTATGTGCAGAAACACAAAAAAGAGAGTAATGGAATATATGTGAATGAAAGCAGAAGTGGCAACCATTTAGAGCGAGGTTAGAGACTAAGGAGAGGCGGGGGGTGGTAGCTATGGGGGGTAAATAAGAGCAAAGTATAATAACATATGTATAATAATGCCATAACAAAATTTTCTCTCTTTTTTTTTGTTTTTTGTTTTCTAGACAGGGTTTCTCTGGGTAGCCCTAGCTGTCCTGGAACTCACATTGTAGCCCATGCTGGTTTCAAACTTACATAGATCTTCCTGTCTCTGCCTTCCAAATGCTGGGATTAAAGGCATGGACCACCACTGCCCGGCTTGTAGAATTAATTTTTATTATGTGTGTTTGCTTTAAAAATAGAAAAGCATTCTTCTGGGGAAAGGGAGCAACAAAAATAACCCGTTTTTTTCAGACCTGTCTTAATGACCCAGCCTCAAACTTTTTTCTGATTTTAGATACTAGGCAGAGAAATTGAAACAGAAAATGCACTAGAGTCATTATAGTTTTAGTCCATGGAAAGTGAAGATTGCCTATTAACGTGATGGTAACAGCCACTGATAAAATTTATTGAAACAATTCTACTTCCCAGTAAGTGGGATTTTACTTTTCTTTTATATTAAGAGGGGATGTACATTTAGCCGGGAAAAGGCCATTTCTAGGCTTGGATATTAATAGCAACAATGAAGGTTTTGCTCTTCTGGTCTTTGTATTTCTTTTTCTTTAATATTTTCTTTTTTTTAATTTTTTTTTAATATTTATTTATTTTATTATGTATACAATATTCTGTCTGTATGCCTGAAGGCCAGAGGAGGGCGCCAGACCTCTTTACAGATGGTTGTGAGCCACCATGTGGTTGCTGGGAATTGAACTCAGGACCTTTGGAAGAGCAGGCAATGCTCTTAACCACTGAGCCATCTCTCCAGCCCCTCTTTAATATTTTCTTTACTTTTCTTTTATGTGTTTGGGTATTTTGCCTACATGTACATTGTTGTGTAATAGATGTGTCTGATACCTGTAGAGGCCAGAAGAGGGCACCAGATCCCACGAAACTAGAGTTACAAAGACTTGTGAACTGACATGCAGGTGCAGGGAATTGAACCCCAAGTCCTCTAAAACATCAGCCAGTGCCCTTAAACACTAAGTCATCTCTCCAGTGCCGATCTTTGTCTTAAGATTCATTTTATTGAATGGTCGGAGCGCTGGCTGAGAGGATGGGAGCTCCGCCTACAGAGCCCAAGGTTGCTGGTTCGAGTCCCAGGTAAGTCTGTACTGTGTGAATGTATCTGTGTATGAATGTCTCTGTGTCTGTGCTGACTGTGTGCTATGTAAGTGACGTGTGCATGCATAATTAATTGGGAAAAAAATTCCTTTTATTTATGTACGGGTATGATGTGCCTGTGTGAATGTATGCTCACATGTGTGCAGGTGTGTATGCCTATGCATGGGCAGAGATTATAAGAGGGCGTTGGACCTGGCTTTGTAGGTGTTTACAGAATGTCAGACTTGTTACACAAACTCCAGTCCTCATGATTGACCAGGAAGTGCTCCTAAACCCATAACCCTCTCTCCAGCTCCCTTCATGTATTTGTTCTTACAACTCATCATTATATTTCATCATATAAAGATTTAAATAGTAAATATGAGCTAGGTAGCCTAATAAAATCTGCACATAGTTAACATCTGCCTAGTTTTACTGGGTTAGTTGTTAATGGAATTCCCTGTTGACGCTGGTATTTCTAAAGCTTACTAACATGATTCTATCTATGTAGACAAGTCCTTTACATGTGTAACACATGCACTGTTTTCTGTCTTCTCAGATGTACTATATATATGACTCTTAGAGTACATAAAAATAAACACATGCTTTCCCTCCAGTTATAGCTTTATGTTTTTGCACACACACCCACACAACACAACAGAACACACATGTGGGCATATCTTTTTTGTTTTTCTTTTTTAAATTTGTTCATTTTTATTTTATGTGCATTGGTGTTTTGCCTGCATGTATGTCTGTATGAAGGCATCAGAAACTGGTGCTATAAATGGTTGTGAGCTGCCATGTGGATGCTGGAAATTGAACCTAGGTCCCCTAGAAGAGCACCCAGTGCTCTTAACCACTGAACCATCACTCCAGCCTTTTGCTTGTTTGTTTGTTTTTTCAAGACAGGATTTCTCTGTGTAACAGGGCTGGCTGTCCTGGAACTCACTCTGTAGACCAGGCTGTACTCAAACTCACAGAGCTCCACTCTTCCTCGACCTCCGGAATGCTGGGGTTAAAGGCGTGCACCATCACCACCCAGCTGAGGACATATCTTCTACAGAAGATTGCCGGCTGTGATTCACGTTATTCTACTAGGTAAACATAGGAGGAAAGCAGAATTCATTTCTTCCATGTGTCAATGATTCAGAACCATCTTTCCCTGTGGTAATAAAGTCCCAACCAAGTGTTCACTTTTGTTCATTCTCACAACTATTTGTTTGTTAAATGGTGAAAAAAAAAAAAAACCCAGATAGTACTCTCCTACTTAAAGTCTTTAAAAACCGTAGTCCAGCTTTCCGGACCAGGCCGTGCAGGAGGCGCCATCATGGGTGTTGACATCCGCCACAACAAGGACCAAAAGGTTTGGCGCAAGGAGCACAAGAGCCAGGACATCTACCTATGGCTGCTGGTCAAGCTGTACAGGTTTCTGGCCAGGCGAACCAACTCCACCTTCAATCAGGTTGTGCTGAAAAGGTTATTCATGAGTCGCACCAACCGGCCACCTCTGTCCCTATCCCGGATGATCCGAAAGATGAAGCTTCCTGGCCGAGAAAACAAGACGGCTGTGGTTGTGGGGACGGTCACAGATGACGTGAGGATTCTCGATGTGCCCAAACTGAAGGTGTGTGCACTGCCGGGCCTGAAGTCGCATCCTCAAGGCTGGGGGTAAGATCCTCACCTTTGACCAGCTGGCCTTGGAGTCTCCCAAGGGCCGTGGCACTGTGCTCCTGTCTGGACCTCGGAAGGGCCGAGAGGTGTACCGGCATTTTGGCAAGGCCCCAGGAACCCCACACAGCCATACCAAACCCTATGTCCGCTCCAAGGGCCGGAAGTTTGAACGTGCCAGAGGCAGAAGGGCCAGCCGCGGCTACAAAAACTAACCCTGGATCTTACTGTTATTAAAAAGTTTTGGATGTTGAAAAAAAAACTGTAGTCCAAAATTGAGGATCATAATTGGTTCCTTTTCAAGGTCAAGTTCCACTTCATCCAAATATCTATAGTCTGACATTATTTCCAGAACCCCAAAACTAACCCTGGATCTTACTGTTATTAAAAAGTTTTGGATGTTGAAAAAAAAACTGTAGTCCAAAATTGAGGATCATAATTGGTTCCTTTTCAAGGTCAAGTTCCACTTCATCCAAATATCTATAGTCTGACATTATTTCCAGAACCCCAAACTTTGACGTCAATGGCAAGCATTCAGGTAGTGATCATATGCCATTTTGTGAGCTCTTTTTGGTCTGTAATTTTCATAATTAAGTTATGAAGAGTAATTTGATAAGTCAGGTAAGATTCAAACAAACCATACTGAAGAGTCAGCTCTTGTTGCTTTTGCAGAATGCTGGGATTTGGATCCCAGCATGCACATAGTCCACAGCTTCCTGTAACTCTAGTCCCAGGATAATTAATGCCCTCTTCTGACCTCCTTAGGCACCAGGCACATATGTTGTACACATACATATATGCAGGCAAAAAACTTAAACACATAAAGCAAAAAGTATACAGTGTTCTGCCTGCACACCAGAAGAGGGCACCAGATCCTATTACAGGAAGAATTAGCACTCTTAACCACTGAGCCATCTCTCCAGCCCTTCTGAGCCATCTCTCCAGCCCATAAATCTTTTTTTAATGATTCAAACTGGATTACTATTCCAGATTTTTTAATTAAGCCATTTTCAGAAAAATGATAATGATAAATTGCTAATTGCCATTGCAATTTCTAGGATCAGGACCTAGGGGGATAGTTTTCTTTTTATGAAATAATCTGCTATTTTTAAACTATCTTCTAATATACAAAAAATGTTTATACTACAGTATCAGTTGTTTTTAGGAAGGATTTGTGCAAACATCAAGAAATACCACACAGGCTGCAGCTAAAATTACCACTGAGCAGGCTCTTGAAAGTCCACATATCATTCTACTGCCAAACCTCGGCTTTCTTTGGATTTCTGTAGAGATTGCCAACAAGCTTGCCCTCATCTTTAGACAATTCTGCTTAGATTTGTTTCTTTTTCTCCACACTGATAAGAATTACCACACAGTTCCTCCGCGGTTACCACAGTTTGCTTAGCTCCTGGGGCAAGCACTCCGGGAATGAAAGTGTCCCTGTCTCCTGAGTCTTTTCATACAGTCATGAGACAACCCTGATGTTCTTTTAGGACATTAAGACTGTGCCATCCACATGCCTATACATGTTTATCTCCATAGGTCTTTAACCTCTCTGAATTGCCAGCCAATCAGCAGACAAAAGCCCTAAAAGTCACGTGCTCTGGACCTCCTAGAGGGTAAGCCAGTCTGACCTACTCCTGTTCTAGTCACTTTCCAGTTCTGTCCACTGCCCAACTCAACAAGACATTTCCCCCATTGCAAATTAGGCCCATTCTTTGGTGAATTCTATTGAAAACAACTTCTAAGTCCATGTGACAGACCTCATCTGTCTTCAGCAACAAACAGAAGCTGGCGACTTCCACAATCCATCTACAGAAGCTCCGTAATTCTGCAGGAGCATTTCAGTGTCAACATCCACAAAAGCAATACCATTGAAGAGGCCTCTCTCCTTCACTAAGGCATGATGCTGACAGATTGTTAGAACAGTCATAAATGCCCAGTAAGAGAAAATCTCTGCTCTCGGTGGAGATGTAAAATCCCTCCTAGCCAAGGGGACACTCCTAGAAAGACAGGCTTACCTTAAGGCATGCTAAAGAAACAGGCTAAATAATTTTCCCTTTAATGAAATACTGTACTTTTTCTTCCCAGAATTTCCATCCCATTCCCTCAGAGTAATAACCCCTATGGGCCACCATGACATTCCACTGGGTCCTGCAACCTTTAGGTACAATCATCTCTGTTTTTCTTTTTCCTTTTTTTTTTGTTTGGGGGGGGGTTGAGATGCTGGCAAAAACATGAGTATGCTTTTTCTGACACCTTGTGCCTCCTCATTCTTTCTCGAAAGCTCCCCTGCCCAGCATGAGTCTGACCTCCATAACTACTTAATCCACACGGCTTTTCTCCTCCATCTTCCTTCTCGAGCAGCTGTGGGGGAGGGTTTACAGCTTGATCGCCTGGGGATTTTTTCCCTTTAAACTGTAATGAAGTAGTCCTTGGGCTTCCATTTGAGTCTATTCTTAAAATGCTTTTCTAAGTGGAGACTAAGAACCCCAAGAGAGGACCCTAATTTCCTCTATAATATTGCCCTATGTAATCTGCACGTCTCTAAAACCAAAAATGGAGGTTTTCATAACAAAGCATTGCCTTCCTGAATAATGTAGATAAAACTACCTGCAATTCTTTCCACACTTTCCAGAATTCATGAAGCACTGTACCTTTGTGAGTTGTAATGACTCTGAGAACTCCCCACAATCATTCACTGACATTTTGTGAAGATTTCTTGACAGGAGACCGTGGAGGTGCTGGTTGTCGCACACACGTGTTTGTACCCTTGAAGCTTCTAATAATAAAAAAAAAGTGCAAGCCAGTGTATGTCACAACTGGTACCTGCAGGCCCCATCTTGGAAGACTAAAGCAAACAATGAAGAGAGCCTCCAAGACTGGTAATCAGGCTTGAGAACTTGAGAAGAGAAGCTCACACTGGCAAATGCAGAGAACCCTAATGAAACGTCTACAGAAAGACAGAATGCCTCATTTTGCTTATGTGAAACTGGACTCTCGAAGCTAAATAATCTGCAGAAGCATAGCCCCTCTCTGTCTCCCTCCCTCAGGCCCTCCACAGACGCCAGCACCTATTGAGAATTTCACAAGCAGATGTTGACTTCATATGTTTCAGCCAAATGTTTTTTGCCACATTTCGAAGTACACTGTCGTTGGAAGGAGACAACACTCCAGCTGCTACCATACGTACGTCATAGTTACCAGGTTTTCATGGGGAAAGCGAAGTTGGTGGATGTGCAGGGCTTGCCCAGAGGTGCTGGTTGAAAGCTGTGAGCACTGCAGCAAGCACTGCAGCCGGCAGACAAGCAGACATTATAGCCTGTCCGTAGTGCTCCGCATTGGTTGCCCTGACAACCTCACCTGAGGGGGCGGGGGGGAGAGCAGGGGACTCAGTAACAAGAACTAGAGCGCTGCCACCAAGCCTGAAATCAATCAATTATAAGGCAGAGGACAGCACACAGACCAGCACTGACATAAAGAGCTCTTTCAATCCATGGATACATGTTACTATTCTGTTTACTTATGTATGTAATTTAGATTGATTTAAGCATTATTTTGTAGATTCGGGGATTGCTTTTCGTGTGTGTGTGTGTGTGTGTGTGTGTGTGTGCGCGCGCGCGCGCGCGTGTGTAGCCAGCCTTAAAGGAAAATTTGAGGTTTCTCTGAAGAGAAAAAATTGTTCCTGTGGACTCTAGTAATATCTTCAGAATTCTGTTACTGATTTTGGTGCTGTTTTCAGAGTTGGTTCTGGTTTTTCTGGACTTTACTAGTCTCAGTGCTAAAAGAACGTATAGCACAAATTCTAATTGTTATTAATAATAAAAGCTCAGAGTCAGATGTAGGGGTTAATGCTGGAAGATCAGAGAAGCAGAGCCTGAGGGCCAGGACGGGTCTCCTGTTCTTAGGGGAGAGCATCTTTTCCCCACCCAAGCTGCTACAAGATAGAAGAGTAATGGGCACAGTTCTCCCATGTTCACAATATTGGGACTGGCTCACCCACACCTCCACCAACAGGGTTGGCTCTATTGTGTTGCCCAGGCGAGGTACAGAGACTGCTCTCCCCAGTGCTGCAGCTAGTGAAGAGTTGTCAAAGTAATCTTAAAGATAAAGTATCGTGTTTGTATTTTTAAAATGATAGTAGCGAAAAAGCACACCATTGGTGTATAAATAGATGCATAGGTCAATGGAATGGAATAATGAGCCTCTGCATTTATAATCAACTGATTCTTAGCTAAAGTTTCAACGTGGCGTCAATTCACATGCAGTAGACCAAAACCTGACCCCTTTTCTCCATACTGAAATCAAAATAAATGAATAGAATATCTTAATGTAAGATCTGAAACTACCAGAGGAAACCATGGAGGGTCAAAATCTTTGGCATATGCAATGGAATGGCCTCCTGAATGGGACTCCAAAGCATAGAACACAGAGCAAAAAAAATTGCAAATAAGATCCTATGAAATAATAAAGTGCAGTGCTATGAAGAGACTACTGTCAAAATGGAGAAAGTCTATGCACGCTATACATAGGCAGAGAATTAATATGCAAAGCATATGAAGATTATTTTTGATGGACTAAAACAAATCAAGCAATAAAATTTACATTGGACAAATCATCAAAAGGAGAGATACAAGTAACCAATAAACACGTGAAATTTTGTAGAAGTGAACCAAAGCTATAATGAGGTTCCATCTTACCACAGTTAAAATAGCAATTATTAATTTTTCTTAAATTGTTTTTGAGACAGGTTCTCAGGTAGGTTGTTCAGGTTGGTCTTGAAATTGCTATGTGACCAAGGATAAGTTAGAGCTTCTAATTCTCCTACCTCAATACCTCCCAAGTACTGGAATTATAGATCCATGCCTCTGGCCTCAACTTTGTACTGTTACTCTTTGTGGAGTTTAGAGGAAGGTGTTTATTCATTTGTTTTTCAAATCAGGCTCTTGACATATAGCCCAAGTTGGACGGAATTTATAAAATTTCCCAGATTGGCTTCAAATTTACAATCCTCCTGGCTCAGATTCCCTATTGCTGGGATTACAGGTGTACAATCAAACATATTTTCATGAAAACAATAGATGCTAGCAAGAAAACTTTCATGCATTTCTGACAGAAATGTAAACAAATATGCCCAGTACAGAAAAATTTATCTTAAAGTTTCCTAAAGAAACTAAAATAGATATATCATATGACCTAACTATTGTGGTTTAGAAAAAATGGCAAGCATGAGAAAGATGCTATGCAATAGAGTTTATGTGGAGGGGTTTTTATTAAGGGAAAAGGAATGTGAAAAGAGAAAAGGGGAGGGGGAGACAGGCCTCTAGGGACAGGAGCAGCAGAAGAGAAGAGAGAGGCAGAGAGAGAGAGAGAGAGAGAGAGAGAGAGAGAGAGAGAGAGAGAGAGAACAGAGAGATGGGAGGTTGGTAGGGCCCTTTTAAAAGGGAACATAGTGAATGTGCACAGGACATAACCTATCCGAATCTTAAGGGCAGGCCAGTACAGATGTCTGAATACTAACACTAGCTATATCATTTTGAGTATTGTGGTAGTTTGAATGTAATTGGCCCCCATAATCCCATAATCTCATAGAGAATGACACTATTAGGAAGTGTGGCTTTGTTGGAGTGGGTATGACTTTGTTAGAGGAAGTGTGTCACTGTGGGAGTGGGCTTTGAGGTTTCATATACTCTGGATATCACCTGGTGTGAAAGTTGATTTCCTGTTGCCTGCAAGATGTAACACTCTCAACTCCCACAGTCCATGTCTTCCTGCATGCTGTCATGTTCCCCACCATGATGATAATGGACTGAAACTCTGGAACTGCACAAGTCCCCTCAATTAAGTGTTTTCTTTTTAAGAGTTGCCATGGTCATAGTGTCTCTTCACAGGAATAAAAACCTAACTAAGACAAGAATACATCCAAAATAAATATTGTCATATCAGAACACACTTGCATGCCCATTTGTTATAGCACTATTCACAAAGATAAGATATAAAAATAACCCAGATGCTCATGAACAAATGAATAGATAAAGAAAATGAGGCACACACCTATATAATAGAATGTAAATGAATCATAAAAGTGATATTCTATCATTTGTGGCTAAGTGCATGCAACCAGAAGATATTACATTAAGTGAAATAAATCAGAAGCATAATGAAACATGCTACATGGTCTCTTGTACAAACATTTTAGAGTTAATTGAAATGTGGACTTGTTACTATTAGAGACCAAGGAGGGAGAGACTAGTGAGGTTATGGGGGCTTGCATAATGGATACCCAAAGACAGTAAGATAAATTTAATATATTCTAGGCTTCCAGAACTCTACAAAACACACAATAACACATTATACATTTTATGAATAACTAGGTGTTAGGAGCTCACAGACTACAAACAAAAATAATAGTGAGGAAACTAATACATTAATTACCATGGTTTGATCACTACACATTGTATATACATATCAAAATATTATATTGCCTAAACGATTTATAGAAATAAAATAATAAGCATTTAAATGCCTTTTTGTATACTACTATATTTCACCTACATGCAATGCATTTTACATTTATTGATAATTATATAATATAACGCCCTTATAACTGCCCTGAATAATATTTATAAAAGTAAATAAAGAACACTAATAAATCTTTCTCTTAACACACATAAGAGCAGTACAAGTGAAAATTCAGAAACATGTTAGGATGGCTGTTACCAAAAACATAAAGGATAAGTATTGCAGAGGATTTGGAGAAAAGACAACCTTTACCCATTGTTGAAGGCAGAATAAGTTAAAACAGTCATTGTGTGTATACAGCCCTAACTAAGCTCTGTGGGTCAGTCACACACAGAGAGAAAAGACATGAGAATAGGAAGACTTGTTGGGAAGAAGAAAAGGGCATAAGAAAGGCTAATACGAGGTGAAAATGACTAAAATTCACTCAAGAGATTATGAACTATGAAAGAATTTAATTTTTTAAAAATAGCAATTATGAGTTGGGTGTGGTGGTGCACGTGTTTAATCCCAGTACTCAGAGGCAGAGATAGGTGGAGCTCTGTGAGTTTAAGGCCAGCCTGGTCTACATAGTGAGTTCCAAACTAGCCAGGACTGCATAGTAAGACCTTGAATCAAAACACACAAACAAATGTTCAAGAAAATATAGCCATTGTGTAAAACAGTATGGGGGTTCCTTTAAAATATAAATAAAACTACTATATAATCCAGATTTCTACTTCTTCTTATACAGCTAAAGGATGTGAAATCTGTGTTTCCGAACAATGTCTGCACACTCGTACATATGTGTTAGTATTTAGTCACTATAGTCAACATATGGAATAAACCTAAGTGTCCATTTCTAAGTAAGTGGATGAAAATGTATATGGATTTTATATGGATATGTAGCCTTCAGAAGTTCTGCATCCATGGGCATTATGTTCCTCCAACAGCCTGTATGGGTTTGGAGGAGATTTCTGAGCCCCAAAATGCCAAAACCAGACACTACACAGAAGAGTGGCTCCCATTCATCTCTCCTACACATAGTATCGTGTGGGGCCTGCTAGAGCCAGTATGATCTGAGAACATTACCTTTCAGCCCAGCACAGCTCTGCCAGCAATGCACTCCACAAATTAGAGCAGCTCTAAACTCTGGTCACAGAAGCTTCTTTCTGAAGTTGGCAGCAGCTAATGGAGCCATGGTTGTCTGCTCAAGATCATGTCAGTCAACATTCTAGAATATAAAGGGGAGGTTTTCACAAGGCTTCACCCCTGAGATGCTATGGACAGTTGGTGACTTCTGGGAGGAGAGTTAGTTTTCTCTAAAAGAGCAGCTCCTTGTAGAATTTATTCCATACTCTGACTATAGTGACTAAATACTAATACATATGTATGAGTATGCGGGCATTGTTTGGAAACACGGATTTTACATCCTTTAGCTGTATAAGAAGAAGTAGAAAATCTGGATTATATAGTAGTTTTATTTATATTTTTGAAGGAACCCCCATACTATTTTCTCCAGTGGATGGGCCCTACACCCTGGAATATATTGGCTGCACAAATTGGAGTCAATGTATTATTTTTTTAAAGGATATGAAGTTGCAAGGTAGGGAGGCAAGGATGGATCTAAGAGGAGTTAAGGGGACATTTTTTTAATTGGAGCTGGGACGATGACTCAGAGTTTAAATGTCCTTGCCATGAAAGCTTGATGGCCTAAATTAGGTCTTCATAACTCATGGAAATGTGGAAGAAGAAACAAGCTACACAAAGTCATCCTCGGACCTCAACACACAAGCCATAGTACGTTCATACACACTAATAATAAATAATATAAATTTTAAAACAAAGAAATCTGTCATGTATAAATCTAAAAGACATTATGCTAAATGAGATCACCTGCAGTGGGATAATGCTCTTGCACACTGCAAAGGTTAGTCACTTATATTGGCTTAATAAAATGCTTATTGGCTGGTAGCCAGGCAGGAAGTATAGGTGGGGCAACCAGACTAGGAGAATTCTGGGAAGAAGAAAGGCCGAGACACAGTCACCAGCCAGACACAGAGGAAGCAAGATGAAAATGCCTTACTGAGAAAAGGTAGCAAGCCACAAGACTAAAAGTAGATAAGAAGGACTGGAGAGATGGCTCAGTGGTTAAGAGCATTGACTGTTCTTCCAGAGGACCTGAGTTCAATTCCCAGCAACCACATGGCGGCTCACAACCATCTGTAATGAGGTCTGGTGCCCTCTTCTGCCCTGAGGGCATACATGGAGGCAGGAAGTTGTATAAATAATAAATAAATAAATAAATGTAATAAATAAATAAATAAAATCTTTAAAAAAAATAAAATAAAAATAGATAAGAATTATGGATTAATTTAAGTTGTAAGAGCAAGTTAATAATAAGCCTGAGCAATAGGCCAAAAGTTTATGATTAATATAAGCCCCTGTAGGGCTGGAGAGATGGCTCAGTGGTTAAGAGCATCGCCTGCTCTTCCAAAGGTCCTGAGTTCAATTCCCAGCAACCACATGGTGGCTCACAACCATCTGTAATGAGGTCTGGTGCCCTCTTCTGGCCTGCAGACATACACACAGACAGAATATTGTATACATAATAAATAAATAAATATTAAAAAATATATAAGCCCCTGTATGTGTATTTGAGACTGAATGGCTGTGGAACTGGGAGGGACAGAAACTTTTGCCTACAAATACCCATATACAGAAAGAAATACTATATTGTTCTAGTTTTATTCTGTTATTGTAACTAAATACTTGGAACAAAAAGCAGTTTATGGGAAAAAGCAGTTTGTTTTAGCTTACAATTTTAGGTTACAGCCTGTCATAGCAGAGAAGTCACAATGGGAAGTGACTGGTTACATCATATCTACAGTCAAGACCAGAGAGAAAAAATGCATGCAACCTTACTTGCTCTCAGCTACCTTTTGCCACTCATTACCCACTGCTGCTCACACTGGGCTGGGTCTTCTATATAAATTAACAATTAAGACAATCCCACATATAGACATGCCCATGCCATGCCCACAAACTGATCCTCATCAAGATGATTCTTCATTAAGACTCTCATTCCAGACAGAGTGAGCCAGGAGGTGAGTGGCCAGTTCCTTGGCTGGACAGCCCAGTGTCTTGGCCCTAGGCCCAGGGGAGAGGGGAATAAACCCTAGCCCCTCCCCCACTTGCCTTAGCTTCACTAGCCAGTCATCAGGCTAGCTTCCTGCAGGTAGGCTGCTCCAACCAACCCCCATCGACTGGACCCTGTAACCTACAAGTCCCACTCTGTCCACAAACCCACCCATTCCCAGAGACCTGAGCAGCTCTCTAAGACACAGACTGCATCTGCACAGAGCAGACCAAGAAGAGATGAGTAATCAGCTTCCATCTTCACAGCCCAGTATCTGGGCCCATGCCTCAAAGCAAAACCCCATGCCCCTCCCCCACCTGCCTCAGTTTCACTAGCCAGCCAGCAGACAAGCCACCTGCAGACAGGTTGCTCCAACACGCCATCATTCACCAGACACTTGTAATCCACAAGTCCCACTCTACCTCCAAACACACCCATTCCGGGAGATCTCAGCGGCTCCCTGAGACACAGACAGCGACTGCAATGATCAATCCAAGAGAGGTTCCCTGAGACACAGACACCGACTGCAAGAAATTGAGCAAGAAGCAATGACCTTGCCCACACCAAATGGAGGAAAGGAAGGCACCAATGCAGAAATACATTCAACAACCTAAAAAGCCACATGGCAACACCAGAAGTCAGGGGTCATACAACAGGAAAATCTGAACATCCTAACCCAGAAGAAGCAGAAGAAAACAACCTTAAACATAGCTTTAAGAAGATGATAGAGACACTTAAAAAGGAAATGAAAAACTCCCTTAAAGAAATAGAGGATAGGGGTTCACTCACTGAGACAATGTGCCTGAGCTAATGGGAGCTCACCAATTCCAGCTGGATTGGGAATGAACAAGCGTGGGATCAAACTGGTCCCTCTGAGTGTGGTTGACAGTTGGGACAGACTGAGGGGCCAATGACAATGGCACTGGGATCGGTCTCTACTGCATGTACTGGCTTTTGGGGATCCTATTCTCTTTGGAGGCATACCTTCCTAAGCCTGGATGTATGAAGGAGGGCCTTGGACTTCCCACAGGACAGGGTGCTTGGCCCTCTCTTAAGAGTGGAGCGGGGGTGGGAGGGGTGGGGGGGGACGGTAGGGGAAGAGAGTGGGAGAGAAGTGGGAGGAGGAAAAGAAGTGAAAATTTGGATTGGTATTTTTTAAAGTAATAAAATGAAATAAAATAAAAAAGAATTGACAGCAGAAAAAATATTCAAAGAAAAAAGAAATAGAGGAAAAAACAAACAAAAAATGGAATAAATCAAAAAATTCCTTAAATAAAGCTAAAAAACAATGAAAAAAACAATCAAACAGGTGAAGCAAACAGTTCAGTTTAAGACTTGAAAACTGAAATAGAGGTGAGAAAGAAGACACAAACTGGTGGAATTCTGGAAATGGAAAACTTGGGTAAATGAACAGAAACTATTAATGCAAGCATAACCAACAAAATACAAGAGAAGGAAGAGAGAATCTCAGGCATCGAAGATGTGATAGAGGAAATAGATTCACCAATCAAAGAAAATGTTAAATCAAATTCTTAACACAAAACATCCAGGAAATCTGGGACACCATGAAAAGACCAAACCTAAGAATAATAGGAATAAAAGGAGAAGAACTCCAGCTCAAAGGCAAAGAAAATATATTCAACAAAATCATAGATGAGAACTTTCCCAACCTAAAGAAAGATAACCCCATGAAGGTACAAGATGCTTACAGAACACCAAATAGACTGGACCAAAAAAAAAAAATCCATTAACCATATAATAGTCACAATACTAACCATGCAGAATAAAGAAAAATATTAAGAGCTGCAAAGAAATAACACTGAGTAACATATAAAGGTAGATCTATCAGAATTATGCCCAAATTCTCAATGGAAATGCTGAAGACCATTTGGACAGACGTTTTAGAGACACGAAGAGACCACAGATACAAGCTCAGACTACTATACCCAGCAAAACTTTCAATCACCATAGATGGAGAAAACAAGATATTCCATGACAAAACCAGATTTAAATAACACCTATGCATGAATCCAGCCCTATAGAAACTACTAGAAGAAAAATTCAAACCCAAGGAAATTATCTGCAGCCATGAAAACACAGGCAACAGATAACCTGATACCAGCAAACCTCAAAGAATAGAAGCATACAAACACTACCATGGAAAAAGTAACAGGAATTAATATCTCTTAATATCAATGGACTCAATTCACTTTAAAAAAGACATAGGCTAAGAGAACAGATATGAAAGTAGGACCCATCCTTCTGCTGTATACAAGAAACATATATCAACTTCAAAAACAGACATTACCTCAGAGTAAAGGGTTGGGAAGAGATTTACCAATCAAATGGACCTAAGAAACATGTGGATCACCTAGGACAGAGAGGGCCGAAGGAAACAAGCTCCACTGGGAGCAGAAGCCAGGAGCAAATCCAGTCCTGGGAGCCAAACTTGGGACACTGGCAGACCAGGATTGAGCCAACGACCTGACTCAGAGTCTGTGATCTCCACCAGAACTGGAGTGGGACTGAACCAGCTACCTAAGACACAGAGAGAACAAGCTCCACCAAGAGCAGAAGCCAAAAGCAAATCCAGTTCCAGGACATGGGCGGATCAAGATTGTGCCAGCGACCAGATCCAGAGTCAACTATCTCCACTGGAACAGGTACAGGGGAGCAACCGCTGAGTGAGTGAGCCAGAGCCAGAGACTGCTGAGGGTCCAGACATGAATCCAGAACCTTTAAAGGAGTAGACCTAAGCCAACATGCTGGTGGGTCTGGGCAAGAGTCTAGGACCTCCCAGGAACTAGGCCTGAGCCAGGACCTCAGCCAGTCTGGGCATTAGTGAACCAAGACCCTCCAAGGAAATAGGGAGGAACCAGAGATGTCAGCAGGACCAGGTGTGAGTCTGGGACCTCAGAGAGAGTAGGCCTGAGCCAGGACCTCTGTGGGTTCAGTCATTGGTCTGGGATATCAAAGGGAATAGGCAGGAACCTGGAACCTTTGCAGTCCGAGCATGAGTCTGGGACCTCTGAGGAAGTAATCAGGTCCTCTAAGGGTCCAGGCATACCTGAGCCTGGGACTTCCAAGGTAATAGACCTGAACCAGAAACCATTCCAGGTCCAACTCCAAACCAGGGTCTTCTGCAGGAGGGAATTCAGACAAGGATTTACAGATACAGGTCAAAGCGAGTAACCTAGGCCAAAGTTGCCCTGAGGCAAGGAACTCCACCTTGGGCAACAAATGTCGCGGGAGTGGGGCTGAACAAGCCACCTAGGATAGAGAGGGCCTGAGAAAACAAGCTCCACTAGGAGCAGAAGCCAGGAGCAAATCCAGTCCTGGAAGCCAACCCAGTCCCAAAACACTGGTGGATCAGGATTGAGCTAGTGACCAGATCCAGAGCCAGTGATCTCTACCAGAACAGGTCCAACTCTAAGCCAGGGACTTCTGCAGGAGGGGATCCAAACCAGGATTTACAGAAACAGATCAAAACCAGCAACCTAGGCCAAAGTAGGGCTGAGACAGAAAACTACAAGAGAGCAGACCAAAGCACAGGAACACTGAGCTATCTCCAGGAACAGGAATAACCAACAGGGTAACTAGAACTATGACACTGATTGTACCATGAGGAACAACCATCTGAGCTTTGAATTCACTGGCATCTAGAAGATTAATCAACAGAATCTCAGACAGCCCCAAACACACCTATTAGAGGAAAAGATGAGTAGAAAAGGTAAGAACACACGCTGCACCACAAAGAGCAACACGGCACCAGTAAGACCTAAATACCCTACAACAGCAAGACTGGAACAACCAAATATGGATGAACCAGAAGAAAATGATCTAGAAAATACCCTCAAGAGAATGTTTGAAATTCTTAAAGATGAAATGAGAAATTCCCTTAAAGAAATTAAGGAAAAGACAAACAAAAAAATTGTAAGATATCAGCAAATCACTTAAAGAAAACCAAAAAAAGAAATCAAACATATAAAAGAAACTATCCAGGACTTGAAAACTGAAATAGAAACAATAAATAAAACACAAACCAAAGGAATTATAGAAACAGAAATCATGAGAAAAAGACCAGGAACCAGAAACGCAAGCATGAACAGCAGAATACAAGAAATGGAAGAGAGAATCTCAAGCGGTAAAAATACAATAGAGAAAATAGACTCATCAGTCAAGGAAAACATTAAATCTAACAAAAGCTTAACCCAAAATATCCAGGAGACCACTTCTCAAATATAACCCCAGAAGCACAGACACTGAGAGAAACAATCAACAAATGGGTCCTCCTGAAACTGAAAAGCTTCTGTAAAGCAATGGACATGGTCAACAAGACAAAATGACAGCCTACAGAATGGGAAAAGATCTTCATTAACTCCACATCAGACAGAGGTCTGATCTCCAAAATATACAAAGAACTCAAAAAATTGGACACCAAAAGATCACATACTCCAATAAAAAAAAAAATAAGAGTACAGACCTAAACAGAGAACTCTCAACAGAGGAATCTGAAATGGCTGAAAGACACTTAAGGAAATGTTCAACATCCTTAGTCATCAGAGAAATGCAAATCAAAACAACTCTGAGATTCCATCTAACACCTGTAAGAATGGCCAAGATCAAAAACACTGATGACAACTTATGCTGGAGAGGTTGTGGGGTAAAGGGAACACTCCTCCATTGCTGGTGGGAATGCAAGCTGGTACAGCCCCTTTGGATGTCAGTGTGGTGATTTCTCAGAAAATTAGGAAACAACCTTCCTCAAGACCCAGAAATACCACTTTTGGGTATATACCCAAAGGATGCTCAATTGTGCCACAAGAACATGTGCCCAACTATGTTCATAGCAGCATTGTTTATCATATCCAGAACCTGGAAACAACCTAAATGCCCCTCGACCGAAGGATGGAAGAGCAGCCAGTGCATTTAACCACTGAGCCATCTCTCCAGCCCATAAGTCTCATATATTATTACTGGTGAGTAAGTAAATAACACAGTGTCCTCTGAAAACCATTTGGAAGTTTCTTTTATGAATTTTATAAGATTAAATAGAAATGGACTCTGTGATCCAGCAATTTCACCCCTACCTATTTATGCAAAATAACAAAGTTCACCTTCACAGTAAAATTCACACATAACTTTCATTTGCTTTTTTATTCCTAATAACTAAAAATAGAAGCAACATTGTAAATGGATAATCTATGATACAATAGAGTGCTAATTAGGAAAAAAATTGAATGCACTTGTGACACATACAATGAAGGTAAATTTAAAATGCATTATACTGAGTAAAAAAAAGCTAAATTCAAAAGGCTGTGTAATGCAAAGCTCCATTTATAATATTCTAGGTAATGCAAAATTACAGAGACAGAAAAACATCAGTTGTTTCAACAATTGTGGTAGGACTTGACTATAAAAGAGAATCAAGAAATTTGGAGTTTGATATAAGTTTTCTTTATCTTATCTTAATTATGTTTGTAGATATATAATTTTATTTGCACAGGCTCATAGGACTCCACTCTTTGTATGTAGCTACAAGTGTACTGTGTGTACATGCATAATATTGTATATGAGTATAAGTGAATGGTTGTGTACATGTGGAGGCCAGAGGTTATATTTTGAGGCAAGATCTCTTAATGAACCTAGTGCTAGCCAATTCATCTAGTCGGCTTGTTCCTACTAGGACTCCAGGAGAGCTGCCACACTCACCCTGGCAATTATATGGGTGCTAGGGAATCCTAACTCAGCTCTCAAACTTGGGGCAGACTGAGCATTTTCCAACTCACAATGTGTGTATTTATATTATATATATTTGCTTGTGTGTATTTTTATTATATATTTTTTGCTTGTGTGTATGTATTGCACTATGTGCATACATGTTGTCCATGGAGGCCAGAAAAGAGTATCTGGAAATAGAATATAGGTGTTTAAGAGCCAGCATACGAGCTGGGGACAAAACCCTGGACTTCTGCAAGAGTAGCGCGAGTAGTCTTAACCACAGAGCCATCTTTCCAACTTTGAACTTTTTTATTAATTTTATTGGCTCTTTGAGACAGTTTTTCTATATGCAGTCCTGGCTGTCCTGGAACTGATTTTGTAAACCAAGTTGGCCTCATACTTGGAGACCTACTTGCCTATGCATTCCAAGTGTTAGAATTAAAGATGAGTACCAGCACTACCTGACTTCTAGCTCTGAACTTTAATCTTAAATATGAACTCTGTGTGTGTGTGTGTGTGTGTGTGTGTGTGTGTGTGTGTGTGTGTGTGTGTGTGTTTGTGTGATGGGAATTCTGCTATCCAATTGAGAGTAGTATTTTGGCCCAAGAGGCAGGGTTTTCACTGGGGATGGATGTGACAGATGGAGAGGCAGTCTTTTTGAGTTGGTCTTTTCAAGTGAAGAGTGAGCAATGGCAAGTTTAAGTGGTGCCTTATGACTCAGTTCAGGTTCCCCCTTTGTTCTTTACTATTTATGTTTGAATTTTGTTTGATAATAAAAAGTAAAGAAATTATTTATCATCTGGCATTCAACATGAGGCAAGAAACTGTGACCCTGAGATTAAGAGTTTCATTCTCTACTGACTGAGCTAGCCAGGCTGTCAAAAATTACTGGGAGCTTTCTGATCCGCCATCTGTGGTGGCAGCGCCGCCAGGATGCAGATTTTCATGAAGACCCTTAGGGAGAAAACCATCACGCTCGAGGTTGAACCCTCGGACACTATAGAAAATGTCAAGGCCAAGATCCAGGATAAGGAAGGAATTCCTCCTGATCAGCAGAGGCTGATCTTCGCTGGCAAGCAGCTGGAAGATGGCCGTACTTTGTCTGACTACAACATCCAAAAGGAGTCCACCCTTCATTTGGTGTTGAGACTTCGTGGTGGTGCTAAGGAAAGGAAGAAGAAGTCTTACACCACCCCCAAGAAGAACAAGCATAAGAGGAAGAAGGTGAAGCCGGCTGTACTGAAGTACTATAAGGTGGATGAAAATGACAAAATTAGCCGTCTTCGTCGGGAGTGTCCTTCTGATGAATGTGGTGCTGGAGTTTTCATGGCCAGCCACTTCGACAGACATTATTGTGGCAAGTGCTGTCTGACTTACTGCTTCAACAAGCCGGAAGACAAGTAGTTGTGTATGAATAAATAAAAAGACAGGAATTGAAAAAAAAATTACTGGGAGACATTAACTGGATACAGCCCACAATTGGTTTAACAACTCAAGAACTAAGTAATTTATTTCAAACCTTACAAGGTGACAATGACTTAAATAGCCCAAGAAAAGTACAAGCTGAAGCTAAAAGTGAATTGGCCCTGGTAGAGAAAAAAAAAATCGCAGGATGCACATTGGATCACTTGGATCCAGAGCTTGATTGTATCATAGTTCTTCTACCTTCTACCCATTCTCCTACTAGAATTCTTATGCAGAGAGAAGATAATACTCTGAAATAGATATTTTTAAATCTTATTTATTTCTTAAATATACAGTGTTCTGACTCCATGTCAGAAGAGGACACTAGATCTCATTATAGATGGTTGTGAGCCACCATGTGGTTGCTGGGAATTGAACTCAGGACCTCTGGAAGAGCACCCAGTGCTCTTAACTTCTGAGCCATCTCTCCAGACCTGCAATGGAAATTTTTGCCACACAAACAAAGTAAAAAAAATATCTATGTAGAAAATGTTTCTGAATTGAGTCTAAAGGGGAAATTGAAACTTCACCAATTAACAGGAATGGAGCCAACAGGAAGTGTAGTATCTTTTACTTATGCTGAAATTTCCTCTTTATGGACTAAAAATAAACATTGACAAAGAGCTTGCAAAAAATTTTGGGCAATATTAATGACCAAGTGTCCCAAAAGCAAGAGTCTTCAGTTTATAAAAAGAATCAATCGTGTCCTTTCTCACACTGTATGGGGAACACCAATAGCTGGAGCCCCTACATTCTATACTGCTCCAAATAAATCTGGAAAGGCAGGATATACATCAGGAAATTTAAGTAAAGTGACTCAAAGCCCTTATGATTCTGTTCAAAAGTCAGAATTATATGCATTTTCATGATATTATTAGATTTTTCAGAAACTCTTAATACAGTTACTGACTACCAATATGCAGAAAGAATTGTTTTACACATTGAAACACTGATGATTCAGCATTAACTTTGTTATTTATACAACTACAGGAAATCACCAGGAATAAGAATCATCCCGTATACATAACACACATCGAATCCCATATAGGTCGACCAAGCCCTCTAGCACAAGGTGATGATGAAATTGATCAGATATTAGTAGTAAATGTGCTGGAAACCTCAAAATTGCATAAGAAATATCATGTGAATAGCAAGGGTTTGAAAAATGAATTTTCTATCACTTGGCAACAAACAAAGGAAATTATAAGGAAATGTACTACTTGGTTCTTTGTATAACCAAACTCCACTATCTGCAGGGATTAACCCAAAGGAAACTCAAAGAAATGAAATTTGGAAAATGAATGTGTTTTATTTTTCAGAGTTTGAAAATTTTAAATGCATACACTGTAGCATAGATACATATTCAGGATTTCAATGGACAACTGCCTTGGGCTCTGAAAAGGCTAAATCTATAATTACACATATCTTAGAAGGTATGGCCATCATGGGAATACATGTACAAATTAATACTGACAATGCTCCAGCATCTGTCTCTAGTAAAATGAAACAGTTTTGGCACATTACAACATAAAACATATTACAGGTATGCCACACAATCCTTCAGGACAAGCAGTTATAGAAAGATCTAATTGCACTTTATTTTGTTTTTTGGTTTTTTTTTTTGGTTTTTCGAGTCAGGGTTTCTCTGTGGTTTTGGAGCCTGTCCTGGAAATGCTTAAGGGCTGGAGAGATGGCTCAGTAGTTAAGAGCATTGCCTGCTCTTCCAAAGGTCCTGAGTTCAATTCCCAGCAACCACATGGTAGCTCACAACCATCTGTAATGAGGTCTGGTGCCCTCTTCTGGCCTGCAGACATACACACAGACAGAATATTGTATGCATAATAAATAAATAAATACTTTTAAAAAAGAAATGCTTAATAAACAAAAAGGGGTGATAATTACCATGAGAGACAGATTATACAATGCTTTATTGACTTTAAATTTTTTAAATGCTAATGAAGAAGAAGCAACAGCTGCAGAAAGAGATTGAATAATAGAAAAAATACACTGAGAAACCGCCACACTGCTTCCCAAAGTGGTTGCACAAGTTTGCACTCCCACCAGCAATGGATGAGTGTACCCCTTTCTCCACAACCTCTCCAGCAAAGGCTATCATTGGTGTTTTTTATTTTAGCCATTCTGACAGGTGTAAGATGGTATCTTAAAGTTGTCTTGATTTGCATTTCCCTGATCGCTAAGGAAGTTGAGCGTGACCTTAAGTGTCTTTTGGCCATTTGAACTTCTTCTGTTGAGAATTCTCTGTTCAGCTCAGTGCCCCATTTTATAATTGGGTTGATTAGCCTTTTACGGTCTAGTTTCTTGAGTTCTTTATATGTTTTGGAGCTCAGACCTTTGTCAGTTGCAGGGTTGGTGAAGATCTTCTCCCAGTCAGTGGGTTGCCTTTTTGTCTTAGTGACAGTGTCCTTTGCTTTACAGAAGCTTCTCAGTCTCAGGAGGTCCCATTTATTCAATGAGGCCCTTAATGTTTGTGCTGCTGGGGTTATACGTAGGAAGTGGTCTCCTGTGCCCATGTGTTGTAGAGTACTTCCCACTTTCTCTTCTATCAGGTTCAGTGTGTTCGGACTGATATCGAGGTCTTTAATCCATTTGGACTTGAGTTTTGTGCATGGTGATAGATATGGATCTATTTTCATTCTTCTACAGATTGGCATCCAGTTTTGCCAGCACAATTTGTTGAAGATGCTCTCTTTTTGGGGGAGAGGGAGGGAAATGGGAGGCGGTGGCGGGGAGGAGGCTGAAATCTTTAATAAATAAATAAATAAAAAGAAATAAAAAGAAAAAATACACTGAACTAAATCAGCCAGTATACCTTAGAGATATGTTGACCTCAGATAGAAACCAGGATATGTGTTATGTTGGGGAAAAAGCTTGCTTTTGTTTTCAGAAAAGAAGAAAAACTATAGATACTACCAAAATTAATAAATATTCAATTCAAACAGGAGAGACCTCTTGACATGGAGAGGTGATAGTTCATCAACCATTGTGGTAATTCAACCTAAAGAAAAAGAAAACTCATCAAATTAGTGTCAGGGCAGGGTTTTGAATTTTTCTTTCCAGGAAAATAAAAACACCCACCTGAGGAATCTAAAGACCTTTGGACAAATGAAACAAAAAAATAGAAGGAAGAACCATCTGAAAAAAATTACCAAGAGAAGGAGTAACCTGACCTAATGGTATAAAATACTTCCAAAATTTGGGTCTGGAGAGATGGCTCAGTGGTTAAGAGCATTGCCTGCTCTTCCAAAGGTCCTGAGTTCAATTCCCAGCAACCACATGGTGGCTCACAACCATCTGTAAAGAGGTCTGGCGCCCTCTTCTGGCCTTCAGGCATACAGACAGAATATTGTATACATAATAAATAAATAAGTAAATAAATAAATGTTAAAAAAAAGAAAAAAAATACTTCCAAAATTTCATAAACCTTTCAAAATTGTTTTGGGGCAATACTTGATAATACAGCTTTACTGTGTTTGGGTTAAACCATTCCTTCTTAATTAGAAAAAAGGGGGAAATGTTACAGGAATTTTGTCACTGGTCTGCTAAGCAATTGAGAGGAGCATTTTGGTCCAAGAGGCAGGGTTTTCATTAGATATGAACATGACCAAGGAGGAGGCCATCTTTTTGAGCAAGGAGTGAGCGATGGTGGGTATAATTGGTGACTTGTGACTTGGTTCAGGTTCCCCATTTGTTCTTTAATATTTATGCATGAATTTTGTTTGATAATTGACAGTAAAGAAATCATTTACCATCTCTTGCTCCTTCTCCTTCCCTCCTCTCCCTGTCATTCTTTCCCCTACCCTCCCCCTATCTCTCTTTCCCTAAGGTTTCACTTTATAGTTCAGGCTTGCCTTGAACTCAAAATAATTCTGCTTAAAACACCCAAGTGCTGATATTACAGGTATACACAACCACTCCCAACTCCAAGTTTTTATGTACATACTACAACTCCACAATCCTTATGAAGTAAAGGAAAGGAAATGGTGGAAGTGTAGCTATGATTAAAATAGTAGTCTATGAGCCCAAAGCAGTGACTGAGTTTGACAATGAACCATAATTTGCATCTTTTCACATGACTACTTCTCTATCAGGAATTTCCTTTCCCAATTTATCTGCCTGACATTTAGTAAAGACATCATATATTTGGCAAAGCATTCCCCACCTTTCCCTATTTCTCCATTCTTTGCATTTCTCCAATCACACAGTAGCCTCACTTACCATGCTAATACTTCATCCATAGTCAAAGTTAGCTACTTTATTCCTGTTACTTTTGTTTGTTTGTTTGTTTGTTTTTTGAAATAGGCTTTCTCTGTAGCTTTGGAACCTGTCCTGGAACTAGCTCTTGTAGACCAGGCTGGCCTCGAACTCACAGAGATCTGCCTGCCTCTGCCTCCCGAGGGCTGGGATTAAAGGCATGCGCCACCACCGCCCGGCTATTCCTGTTACTTTCACAGCATCTTAAACCCCTCTATTACAGTCATTCTGGCATTAATTACAAATATTTGTCTTTGTAATTTATTACAAACAATTGTATTTCTCATTGGACCTGTGACTTCTTGAAAGCATGGTTTATGTGTCTTTCTTATCTCTAGAGTCTAATAGAGATGTTAAAATGCAGTCAATAAATATGTGGCAAATGAATAGCAAAATGGAGCTTCTAATCTGAGCATTAGTTTTTAAAAAGATACTAATTGCAATGATGGAAATAGCTATGTACAGGGCACGGTTACTTTGGCACAATGTAAATAGAATTCTATTGTGAGACATTTTGTTTCATTTCTTAATCAGTTAATTATTCCATAAAAGTTCTTTATTTTCCTTTTAAACAATAGATGAACAAAGTCTCCAAGGAGCAGATGAGTCTATTTGCTAAGGATGTGAAAGTATAATATCCTAGCTTGAAGGGAAATATGACTCATAAAAGAAAAGGGAACACAACAATAGTTGAAATAGAGTGAGTCACCCACAGAATTGCAAGGAAATAAATGTGTTACATTCAATAAGCAAGGGAAATCAAGGATGTTCTTTATGCTAAAATGTAACATACTTTAGTACCAAAGTACAAAAACAATACTTCTTTTGGTTTAAAGTGACTCAATCTATGCCAGTAGGTATGTTTGAATATCTCCTTGTGATGGAGGAAGGTCATTGGCTAAAAAAGGAACTGCCCTGGCCCATTTTATTGGTTAGGACATAGGTAGGTGGAGTAAACAGATCAGAACGCTGGGAGGAAGAGGAAGTGAGGTCAGAGACTCCACAGCTCTCTCGGGAGCAGATGCCTCAGCAGAGACGCCATGCCCTGCTCCCTGGCAGACACACGTGATGAAGCTCGGACCCAGGATGGACTAGGCTAGAATCTCCCCGGTAAGCACACCTTGGGGTGCTACACACAGATGATTAGGAATGGGCTAAATTAATATGTGAGAATTAGCCTAGAAGAGAATGGGCCAAGCAGTGATTAAAAGAATACAGTTTGTGTGTTGTTATTTCGGAGCATAAGCTAGCCATGTGGGCGGCCGGGTGTGGGGGACGCAGCCCTGCCGCCCCATATTACTTCAGAGTGGCGCCCGACGTGATGGACTAAATCCACTTAAAAACCTGAGAAGGCTTAAAAATAAGGGAGAGAGACTTTAACACAGATTTTTGCTGTTTGTTGGTGGCTTGCTGTAGAGAGATTTCCTGATTCGGCAACAGCAACAGAAAAAAAAGCTGCGTCATTTTAAAGTGCGGCTTCTTGGGACTGTGCTGCCAGTGCAAACTCTGGCTTTAAAGCATTTCAATGGATTTTATGGGACTGGATGTTTGTGTTCCCGCTTGGGATCGGAAGGAGAGTGCTCTCAGCGCTCCCTGCCTGCACCTGGGCAGATGGCAGAATCAGGCTTAGGCAGGCGGAAGAGCATGGTGAAAGAGACGTGTTTTCAGACTCCGCAGTGCTCTGCGTGTCAGATTTGGTTGTAACTTGGATAAAAAGAGTTTCTGTGCTGCATGCTCAGTCTCAAAATTAAACTGCTGAGTGCGGCTCCAATGAGGACTTGCTGTGTGCCTGGAACTGTGCACAGCTCAGGGGCACCAAATGGATCTGAGGCAGGAGCGGCTGCTCCTTGCTGAACTGTGCTGGTTGGTAGGAACTACCGTAATTACCATAATAACAGCACAGTTAAGGTTTAGAATGGGCAGGACACAGGTGGTACCGTATTACCTGTACATGGTGCAACTTAAGTTTTTAAGAAGTGCTTAACATTTTAAGAAATGCTCCTGGATAGTAAAAATATTACAGATTCACAATAAAACAGATTCAGACATAACAGACCTCAGTGGATCACAGTGTTGGATGAATGTACATAGGCTTGAGAGAGAGAAGAATAAGAATATAGAGAATAAAACAAATGTCTTAAAAAAAAGGGTAAAGTCTTTAAAGAGACAGAGTACAGATAGTTAAGAGATTAAAAGAAATAAAGAAAAATAAGCCACGTAAAAATGGAAAATTCACAGAGAGTCTGGATTATGTACATTGTGTTTTCTTTAAAATTTTTGACTGTGAAGGAGCTAAGTACAGAGAGACATTTCATTCTATGGGCTGCCAAGTGGAACCAACACGGATATCATGAGGGTATGACTTCAGAATTTGGGTCTAAGGATATGATGCTTTGGAAAGGGTCTTCTTTTGTTTTCACAGAGGACCAGACCCTGTGGATTGCATCTATCCCGATATGGTATGAAAGACCACGACCTCCCGAAAAGTTCCTGTGAACACCCTCAAAAAATTACTTCACTCAACTGGCAACTGAGATAAACCTGGCACACAGGTTATACCCTAAATGATCTGATTAACAGCGCCCCCATTCAGCAGGAAGCAGTTTGGAGAGAAAAAACTGCGCCCATGTTCCCAAAATATTGTTTGTAAATGTTCTTTTACATTTAAAGGGGGAAATGATATAGGTATGAGTAATTTGCATTGGTGTGGATTTTACAATCAATTTTGTTATATGTATATGTATTTCTGATCTTGATTAAGGTATTGTGATTGTGTAGTTCATTTAAAAATGTAATGTATAATTAAGAAATATAGATTAATGGTTAATCATCAATAATAGTCAATCTTGTAGTCATGTTAGTTAGATTTTCTAGATATATAGAGATACATTTCAGTTAGATAGACATTCTTCATATCTTTCAAAGACTGCAGAATATGGCATTTAATGTTTTAATAACTTAGGACTTTTCATGACAATGAGACACTCTGCTCCTGGCAGCACCAATCTACTTCAAGAGGAAGATGGGCATCGAAGAGGATCCTTATGGAGTTTGATAGCCATTTGGGCAAGAAACTGCTCTTGCCTGGACTATTGCATAAACTGGACACAGAGAACCCGCAGAGAGAGGACTACTGAACTTGCCTAAGGTGAGATGATCTTTCGGGGTTCCTGATTCATTTTGAAAGAGTCTGCGAGACATTCTGCAGGACACAACAGATAGTGACTGAACTGACTTTGAATTTTCCTGCTTTATGGAAATGTCTGCTGGATACCATGGGCCTGAAGGCTGAAGATGGATGCCCCAACGGTACAGAGGAACTTTGGGTGACTGTCCAGGCAGCGAGATGTCTTTGTCATTTCTAGAGTTTGAAGTTTCTTGGTTCTTGTTTACTTAGGTAATATTATATCTTTCTGGAGTCTTTGATGGAGTTAAGAATAGTTAGTTATAGTTATAGTTTTCCTTAGTTATGATAAAGATTATTGTAACTTTTACTTGATAACTGTTTTGTTATATGTAATTTTGCTATGTTAAAGTTAAAGCCTTTTTTTTTTTGTTTAAACCGAAAAAGGGGAAATGATGGAGGAAGGTCATTGGCTAAAAAAGGAACTGCCCTGGCCCATTTTATTGGTTAGGACATAGGTAGGTGGAGTAAACAGATCAGAACGCTGGGAGGAAGAGGAAGTGAGGTCAGAGACTCCACAGCTCTCTCGGGAGCAGACGCCTCAGCAGAGACGCCATGCCCTGCTCCCTGGCAGACACACGTGATGAAGCTCGGACCCAGGATGGACTAGGCTAGAATCTCCCCGGTAAGCACACCTTGGGGTGCTACACACAGATGATTAGGAATGGGCTAAATTAATATGTGAGAATTAGCCTAGAAGAGAATGGGCCAAGCAGTGATTAAAAGAATACAGTTTGTGTGTTGTTATTTCGGAGCATAAGCTAGCCATGTGGGCGGCCGGGTGTGGGGGACGCAGCCCTGCCGCCCCATATTACTTCATCCTTGCTTATATAATACACCATTGTAGAATACTTTCAGATCTCCTCATTGTTTACCAAATATGTATTAGAACGTGATCCCTCTCTCCCCAACCTACACATCATATTCAACCTCTCTGTGCAGCAAGACCCTGTGCGTTTTGTGCCAAAGTATATCCAGGTGTGTCTTCCTTGTCCTTCCTCCCATTCACACAACCTCCTCAAATCCCTAGATCTATCCCAGGGGCCACATCAGTGCCCTCACCTAATCTGATCGCCCCTGCTTATGTTGTTCCCCACCTACAGGTCCCTCATGTGCCACACTCACTCTCTCTGCCTAGTCAGGTCCTGCACATCTTGTATCAGGGTCAGGCCTGGTGACTCCAACAGATTCTCCCCTCCATAAACTGTCCTCAACTCCCAGATCCACTCCAAAACTCCAGGCTAGGATCACAATGCCTAGCCTACATGCCAATCCAGTTTCCTGTGTCCACCCGAATTTCTTCCACTTAAACTATATTCAACCCTTAGGCCCAACCGAGCCCACACACTCTGTGCTCCTTCCCAAACTGCTGTGTCCATTTCAGACACAGAACTAACCGGAAATGTCCATGTGACCAGATTGCATTACAAAAATGCAATCAACATGAAAGATCAAGGCAGTACTTTAAACTTCATCATAAAACTGAGAATTTAAAGAAGATACAAGGAAACAGCTAAAGAAAATAATAAAAGAAAAGAAAGCATGAACATAAGGCTAAAGGAAACGACAAAAGCAATCCAGGATCTGAAGACAAAATTCAATAAAAAGATAGAAACATTGAAAAGAACTCAATCTGAAATGAATACATAATTGAAAAACCCAATAGTCCAAGTAGAAAACTCAAGGGAAAGTCTTTCTTTTTTCTTTTTGGTTTTTTGAGACAGGGTTTCACTGTAGTTTTAGAGCCTGTCCTGGAACTAGCTCTTGTAGACCAGGCTGGTCTCGAACTCACAGAGATCTGCCTGCCTCTGCCTCCCAAGTGCTGGGATAAAAGGTGTGCGCCACCACTGCCTGGCAAGGGAAAGTCTTACAAGTTGAATGAAAGAAGCAGAAAATAGAGATCAGGACTTGAAAATAAAGCTGAGAATCTAAACCAAATAAGCAAGGAATATGAAAAAAAAAACTTCTAAAAACACAGGAAACAAATATTCATGAAATGTAGGGCACCAACAAAAGATCAAACCTTCAAATTATAAGTATCAATGAGGGAGAAGAACCCCAGGTCAAGGGCATAGACATGATCTTCAACAAGATTATGGAAGAAAACTTCTCCAAACTTAGAAAAGGCACACTCTTACAAATACAAGAAACACACCTAACACCAAATGGACAAGACCAGAAAAGAAAATTTCTACAACATATCACAGTTAAATCCTCAAGTATACAAAACAGAGAAAGGATATTGAAAGCTTCAGAGATAATACACAAGTCACACAATCAAGAAAAGCTTATAGAATAACAACTGACTTCTCAATGGAACCTTTGAAACCCAAAAAAAGCCTGGAACGAATCATCCCAAATTCTAAAAGACCACAACTGTCAATCTATACTACTATACCAAGCAAAACTATCTGCTATAGTTGAAGAAGAAAGGAGAACTTTTCGTGATATAAAAACAACCTTTAAAAAAATCATATCCAGCAGACCAAAACTAAAGAAAATACAGAAACCAATACTTCTGGATGAAGAGAGGAGTAAATACAATTAAAAGATTGTAGAAAGAAAACAGATGAAGCCATAATTAAACACAAAGTACCCTGAGAACATAATACCAAAAAACAACACAATGACTACAACCAACATAGAAGTTCTAGAAATATGTTTAAATAATAATGGCCTCAATTCTCCAATCAAAAGACATAGACTGAATGAATGAATCAAGAAACAATTTCTCCTTGTTCTTTAAATTAAACAAACTTTAGCTTTAGAGATAAGCACCGCTATAGAGTGAAAGAATGGACAAAAGTACAGCAATCAAATGGGACCAGGAGACCAAGAAGACACTTCTAATTAATACCTGACCAAACAGATTTCTTTTTTATTTTATTTTTTTAAAGAAAACAAATATCTTTTTACATTTTACATTCCAATCCCAGGTCCCTCTCTCTCCCAACCCCACCCCCCCCCCCATCCACTCCTCAGAAAGGGTAAGACATGTTGCTTTGGAGAAGGTCCAAGGCCCTCCCTACTATATCTAGTCTGAGCAAGGTATACATCCAAAGAGAATAGGTTCCCAAAAAGCCAGTACAGGCAGTATAGATAAGTCCTGGTGCCACTGCCTGTGGTTCCACAGTCTGCCCCAGCCATAACTGTCACCAACATTCAGAGGGACTAGTTGGACCTATGCTGGTTCCTTCCTTGTCCGGTGGGAGTTGGTGAGCTCCCATTATTAGCTCATCTAAACTGTTTTAGTGGGTGTCCCATCATGGTCTTGACCGCTTTGCTCATATCCTGACTACTGCCATTCTTCAACTGGACTTTGGGAGCTCAGTCCAGTGCTCTGATGCAGGTCTCAGCTTCTGTTTCCATCAGTTGCTGGATGAAGCTTCTATGGTGACATTTAAGATATTCATCAATCTCACTACGCAGCAAGGCCAGTTCGGCCACACTCTCCTTTATTGCTTAGGTTCTTAGGTGGGGTCATCCTTGTGAATTCCTGGGAATTTCTCTAGTGCCAGGTTTCTCGCTGGTCCCATAATGACTACCTAAATCAAAATATCGTTCCTTGTTCTCATCTCTGTCCTCCCTCCATCTTCACTATCCCATTCTCTTAAGTTCTCCTTCCCCCTCCCCTTCTCCCCTCCTGAGATTGCAGGGAGAGAGGGTATTAGGAGGGTTTAGTGGTAGAATGAGACTTGTAACATAAAGGGTCCAAAGGATGGGATGGAGGTATCGGAGCAGCCTACCTGCTGGAAACTCCCCTGCTAACTTGAGAAACCTAAGTTGGTGGGAGAGGGGCGCAGGGTTATTCCCGGGTTTGAGGGAATACAGAGTGTGGTGTTCTGCCTGGCGTGTACTCATTGGCCTCTTCGTCCTCTCTGTGGAGTTATGGGCTTTGTTTCAGAGTTCTACTGATATTACTGGGGGGGGGGGGGGTATTAGGAGGGTTTGGGGGCAGAGTGGGAGGGTCCAAAGAATGGGACGTGGTACTGAAGCAGCCTACCCGCCGGAAACTCCCCTAATGGCCAGCTAGAGAAACCTAGGTTGGTGGGAGTGGGGTCTGGGGTTTTGCTCAGGTGTGGTGACCTAGAGAGTGGGTTTCCCTCCAGGTGGGTGCTCATTCGATTTTTGGTCATGTCTTTGTAGTAGCAGGCTGTGTTTCAGAGTTCCACTGAGACTGCGCAGGGGTATTAGGATAGTTTGGGGCCAGAGCTGAACTTATATCTTGCAGGGTCCAAAGAATGGGGTGGGGGGTATTGGAGTAGCCTGCCTGTTGGAAACTTGCCTGCTGTCTCTCTAGAGAAACCGAGGTTGGTGGGGAGAAGCCTGGGAATTTTCCCAGGATTGAGGACCTAAAGAGTGGGGTGTCCCAACATGTGGGTGGTTACTCAGCTCTTGGTCCATTCTGTGTAAGAGCCAACTGTGTTTCAGAGTTCCACTATGGTTGCAGAGAGGGGGCAGTGGAGAGGTTTGGATACAGAGTGGGAATGTAGCATTCATTGTCCAATGGATGGATGGGGTCGATGTTTTGGAGCAGCCTAAATGCAGGAACATACCCTGCTTGCTATCTAGAGAAGGCCAGTCAGGTGGGGGAGGGGCCCGGGTTTTGCCCCAGTGTGGGGGGCCTAAGTAGGGTGTCCTACTGGGTGGGTGTTCATTTGCCTCTTGCTCCACTCTGTAGAGTAGCAGGCTGTGTTTGAGAGTTCCACTGATATTGCGGGGCAGATAAGTGTATTAGGAAGGTTTGTGGGAAGAGTAGGACTTGTATCTTGCAGGGTCCAAAGCCTGGCATGGGGTATTGGTGCAACCTTCCTGTTGGAAATTTGTCTGTTGACTGGCTAGAGAAACTGAAGTTGGTGGGAGAGGGGCCCTGGGGTTTTGCCCCCGTATGGGGGCCTAGTGAGTTGGGTACCCCGCCCCGTGGGTGATCAATTGTCTCTTGGTCTTCTCTGTGTAGTAGCAGGCTGTGTTTCAGAGATCCACTGCAATTGCGAGTGGGGGGCAGGGTATTAGGATGGTTTGGGGGCAGAGTGGGACTTGTATCTTGCATGTTCCGAAGAATGGGATGGGAGTACTGGAGCAGCCCATCTGCTGGAAATTCATTTGCTGGTGGCTAGAGAAACCAATGTTGGTGGGATAGGGACCTGGGATTTTGACAGGGAGGATGTGGGCCTATAGAGTAGGGTGTCCCGCTGGGTGAGTAGTCATTTGTCCCTCGGTCCTCTTTTTGTAGTAGGAGGCTATTTCATAGTTCCACTGAGATTGTGGGGGTGGGCATTAGGACAGTTTGGGGACAGAGTTGGACTTGTAGCTTGCAAGGTCCAAAGGATGTGATGGGGGTATTGGAGCAGCCCACGTGCTGGAAACTTGCCTGTTGACTTGCTAGAGAAACCAAGGTTGGTGGGCCTAGAGAGTGGGGTATCCTGCCGGGTGGGTCCTCCCAGTAGTGTAGCAGGCTCCGTTTCAGAGTTCCACTTTGTTAGGAGGGGTGGGGGGTAGGTGAGATTGGGGGCATGTGGGGTGGGGATAGCCCAAACAGATTCTAACCAAAACTAATCAGAAGAGATAAGGAAGGACTGTTCTTTAACTTTCTGGCTACAAATATTCAGATGAAAGTATACAAACTGGAGTAACTACAAAAAACAGAAAAGTAAAAAGGGATCTTATCAGGTAAGCAATAGAAATGAAAGGAGCAGTGTACAAGTTATTTGAATGGGAGAAATCAGGGGAATTTAATTAGGGCCAGGAAGGGTGACATATAAAGAAAAGGAGGGAGGATGGCGAAATAACTGTAAGGATTCTTAAAAAGCCATAAAATATCAGTATCTATTTATCTAAAATTACATATAGATCTTGTTTATTCATTTTCCCATTCATGCTAACAATGAATGGTCCAACCAAGAGTCAATTCACAAAAAACACCAGGCGTGAAAAGCTTCCTTGGGTTGTAGATGAGAGCTGTTCAAGATACTCCCAAACATTATAGGCTATTGTTGCCCTTGATTGCCTCCCGGTGATTGAAGGTGAATCCACATTACTAAAACTGCCACGTACTTCAGACACAGGAAGTGGAAGGTCAGAGCTGAATATGGCATGAAAGCCTCCTCCCTGCGTACTAGTTTTTATGATACCAGTAGGTACCATGCAAAGTTCGAAGAAAGGTAAGCGAACAGTAGTCCTACCTAGCAATGATGTCTATAAACTACAATAAGTGGCATAGCATGATAACCCTAGAGGCTGTAATAGTGACACACATACATTTGTGGTAACCAATTGCTCTCTAATTGGACTTAAGACTTTCTTAACAAGATGGAAATCATACCTGGTACTGGAAATCTAACCCATTACCCAGGGGTAGTGAAGTCATAGATCTTGGAGGAGAATCTACAACCACCATGTTATTAAACCAGCCTAATCTTTAACTACATCATAAGTATTTGTTCTTGTACTGACAGATAAATATAAATCATACCTCTCACCAAGGAACCATCTCTTTGCAACAGGAGACCACTACAAAAAAAATAATAACCAGTCAAAATTCAAAGAACAATTGATTGTGTGATGGCCAGGCCCAACTGATCTATCTACAACACAACTCCTATGCCTAACACTTAGTGAACACAGCAAAAAGGGAATGGGCAGAAAAATTGTAAGAATCACAGGATTGCTGTGAGATTGTGTTTTCTATAAATGCCAGAGAAACTACACCCATGAAGTCTCATTAATATGACTGCTTAAATAAGACCTGAACAAGAATGACAAAGAACTATAGGCAACTAAGAAATTCTGAGAGCGACGGGCGCACGCCTTTAATCTCAGCAGAGGCAGGCAGATCTTTGTGAGTTCGAGGCCAGCCTGGCCTACAAGAACTAGTTCCAGGACAGGCTCCAAAGCAACACAGAGAAACCCTGTCTTGAAAAACCAAAAAAAAAAAAAAAAAAAAAAAAAAAAAAAAAAAAAAAAAAAAAAACAGAAGAAGAAGAAATGCTGAGAGCAAGAGAAATTGTCTTTTCCCAGGAAGAGACCCACAATTGGTTATCTGATACCAATGGTTAGTTCTGAAATCATATACATACAAGAAACATGATATAGACTGAGAAGGCCAAGTGTATATATTTGTGTTATGTTATAAAACACAATTAATAAAAAGAGGCCATGAATTTAAGAGAGATCAAAGGGGTTACATTGGAAAAGTTGGAGGTAAGAAAGGAAAGGAGAAAACGATGTCATTATACTTCAATTTCAAAAAACAAATTTTTTCTAAAAAAATATAAAGATATAATTTCATAAAATAAAACCATGCATATAAAGAATCATAACGATTTGGGTTTATGTGAAATACAGTGGCCAGCTGGGACAGTAGCACAAGGACCTATATGATGGCAAGAACTGACTCCTATAGACTGTTGTCTAACCTCTAAATGTGTGTCATGGTAAGTGTGTGCCCTGCCCCGAACAAATCATGACTATATGAAGGAAGAGGGAGGTTTCCCTGAAGATGATGTGACTGAGTTGGGGCGGGAGGATTTAAGTTAGGTGCAAGAGTTGAATGCTGTTGCCACGGTTTCTGACAGTTATGTAGAAATGTCAGTCAGTTGGGTGACAAATTCTCTAATAGCATTTACCACTGTGGCGTTATTAACAATAATGGAATTCCCAGTGTATAAACATACATGACTGAAGTATGAATATGAAGTAGACAAGGACTTTTTTTAGCAAGTGGAGAATCAGCATAGTTATAGCCGTTACCATGAAGTGTCAGTATGTTGGACCACATGTACTCGATTTAGCAGAGAAAATGGTTGCATCCACAGATGGCCTAGTTTATGGACCAGCAGCATTTGGCCTATCATCACCGCAGAAGTGTGTTACAGCTGACTCAGAGTAGGCTGCCGAAGAGCACTCCTTTCAATATGTGATATTCAAAAGTGCTCTTTTTTTAAAAAAAAAAATATTTTTATTTATTATGTATACAATATTCTTTCTGTGTGTATGCCTGCAGGCCAGAAGAGGGCACCAGACCTCATTACAGATGGTTGTGAGCCACCATGTGGTTGCCAGGAATTGAACTCAGGGCCTTTGCAAGAGCAGGCAATGCTCTTACCCTCTGAGCCATCTCTCCAGCCCCCTCAAAAGTGCTCTTAAAAGTACATCAACAGGGCTGGAGAGATGGCTCAGTCGTTAAGAGCATTGCCTGCTCTTTCAAAGATCCTGAGTTCAATTCCTGGCCACCACATGGTGGCTCACAACCATCTGTAATGAGATCTGGTGCCCTCTTCTGGCCTGCAGGCATATATTGTATACACAACAAACAAACAAACAAATAAACAAACAAACAAACAAACAAATAAATAAATAAATATAAAAAAAAGTACATCAACAGCACTCCCACCAAGGAAAGATGATCCAGTACTCTCTTCAGGTGCATGCAGAATCCATGGTATACCGATAATGGAGCAGAGAATTTTCACGTAAGTGTGGACAAGGCACTCCTACTTCTCCTAGGACATGCACACTCTCCTAGAAGCTTTTGCCAGTCATGATTCTTACAATATTTCTCACAGAGTAGAACATTTTTATTTTGGAGAACTTGTTCCAAGAATTATCAAACTTTTGGATGAGTCTTTAAAAGAGTGGCTATAGGTCACAACCAGATGTTGAAATATTCCATTGTAGTTCTGCCAACAAAACCTAAAATCATACAAGATTTCAGCAGACATCTATTAATTCTCTGTGACAGAAAGGGAGCAAGCATGCTCCAGGAAACCATGGAGTCTCTGGAATATATATGAAATATCTCAGTTTTCTCATGGTGAAAGTCACTGAGGATAGCATGCCTATTTGACAGCTTTTGACAGGCTTTCTGGGTTCTTTTCAACACTAAGCATGTTACATGGAACTGAAAAATTTTTTATTATTTATTTATTATGTATACAATATTCTGTCTGTGTGTATGCCTGCAGGCCAGAAGAGGGCACCAGACCCCATTACAGATGGTTATGAGCCATCATGTGTTCGCAGGGAATTGAACTCAGGACCTTTGGAAGAGCAGGCAATGCTCTTAACCTCTGAGCCATCTCTCCAGCCCCGGGAACTGGAAAATTATAGTAGAAATAATTTGTTGTCATTTCAGACTTGAATCCAACAAGCTAATCTGTTCTGTCCTCTTTGATGATGGTCACACAGACAACCACTTACCTTTCTAAAAGAAAAGGTTGCACATTAGCACCTCCTGAGTGGAGAAAAAAAAAACCTTTGCCTGAGACATAATATCTTCTAAATAATAAAATGTTGTACAATATATTCAAAGAAAATATGAGAATCTGGAAAATGTTTATTTTATTTATTTTTTATGTATTTATTTATGTATTATGTATACAATGTTCTGCCTGCAAGTTTGTCTGCAGACCCAAAGAGGGCACCAGATCCCACTATAAACGGTTGTGAGCCACCATTGGGTTGCTAGGAGCCCAACATGCTTATTTTAGGAAGAAACAAGAAGGAGAAAAACAAACAGACTGAGGTCCTGTATATACTGTCTCTGTTACAAAAGACCTCGAAGAAAGTATGCAGCAAATGGTGAGTCAGCCAAGCCAAAGTGTCTGGTGGACACTCACACTCGCAGGGCAAATGAACAGTGTGGAAAGCACAGCCTGGAGGACAAAAGGGAAACCATATGTAAAGAAAAGGACATTGCTAAATGTATGCATATATTTTTAAAAATGATGTCAGAATAAAATGTGTAAAATGTTAAAAAAAAAATCACAATGACTACATGGGTTGTGCTCAGAAATAACCAGGGCAGGTATTTTGATCCTTGGGACCTTATAAGAACATTAGTAGGCCGGGCGGTGGTGGCGCACGCCTTTAATCCCAGCACTCGGGAGGCAGAGGCAGGTGGATCTCTGTGAGTTCGAGACCAGCTTGGTCTACAAGAGCTAGTTCCAGGACAGGCTCCAAAACCACAGAGAAACCCTGCCTCAAAAAACAAAAAAAAAAAAAAAAAAAAAAAAGAACATTAGCAATCAATTAGTAATCAATTAATAGGTAACTTTTATATGGTAGGTGTATTTATTTATTTATTTATTTATTTATTATGTATACAATATTCTGTCTGTGTGTATGCTCGAAGGCCAGAAGAGGGCACCAGACCCCATTACAGATGGTTGTGAGCCACCATGTGGTTGCCGGGAATTGAACTCAGGACCTTTGGAAGAGCAGGCAATGCTCTTAACCTCTGAGCCATCTCTCCAGCCCTGGTAGGTGTTTTTAATAGTAATAAACACATGGGCTTTCAGTAACTGAAGGCGGAAATGACGTCCCAAACAGAAAAATAGTAATGTGTAAATAATAGGAATTACATTGAGTCAGTTTCACGGAATGGCATAGAAGATGCATGTGGCAGATAGGCTTAAAAATATAGCAAAGCAATTTAGCCAGGCGTGATGGCTCACACCTTTAATCCCACAAATTAGGACTCAGAGGCAGGTGGATCTCTGTGAATCTGAGGCCAGCCTGATCTACAAAGCGAGTGCCAGGACAGCCAGAAACCTGTCCTGAAAAACTAATTAAAAAACCAAACCCAGCAATTTGGTACCATTTCAAAACTAATCATGCGCCTTTCTACGATACCAGAGAGTCACAAAATCAAAGGAAAGGTCTCACTTGAAGACCTATTATTAATCCATTATAGCCTACTAAGAATTGTACATACACTCCAGATTGTTTGCCTCTCTGATCAATAAAAAATAAACATCTAGCCAGTTGACGTTAGAGAAGATATAGCTAAATATTGAGACATATTTGTCCTACCTTAAAATAAAACCCTCTTCACTAACCTAAATAAATCCCCAAGAAGACAACAATTATTCTTCAAAAAATGTATATACTTCTCCTGAATAAGCATAGACATCTCTGGGTAATAGTCACAACCCAAAGTTCAGCTGCCAATAGAAACCCAGCTTGTTCCTTTCAAAAACATGCATATGGGCTGATGACATGATTCAAGCAGTAAAGGTGACTGCCACCAAGCCTAAAGACCAGTTTTATCCTTAGAACCCACATGGTAGGAGAGAACTGATTGATTGATTGATTGATTGATTGATTGATTGATTGATTGATTGGATTAAATGCAATAAAAGTCAAAACATGCATACTTGCTAGTCAATACAGCTACACTCTGAAGAAAAGAGGCGAGTTAAGAGGATAATTTAATTTCTACTAAGTGGGCTACACTCAATCCATTCATGCAGAGAACAGTACTTAAGAAAGTAGATTCCATAGGTGATTTGTGACAACATGGAGGCTTTTCCCGCTCATCAAAAGTCCCATTAGAGGACAAGCAGGTAAAGCTGTAACACAGCCCTTCTGTAGCTTCACACGTGTTTCTTTTATCGTTTGTTTGATTGTTTTTCGAGACAAAGTTTCCCTATGTAGCCCTGGTTGTCCTGGAACTCTGTAGACCACACTAAACCTGGAATTCACAGAGATCCACCCGCCTCTGCCTCTTGAGTGCTGGTATGGAAGGCCTGTGCCACCATGCTGGGCTGTTACCCATTTTCTTAAAGACTGCCATTGTGATTACAATTCGTTGCAATCTCAAGAGAGTTTTAATTTGCATTTCCTGAATGACCAGTATGTGTTAATTACTTTTCTTGTTGCTCTGACAAAATATCTGGAAAAAAACAACACAATTTAAGGGAGGACAGATTTATTGCAACCCACAAATTGGAGATCTAGACTGAGGAAATCATGGCAGCAGGAGTGTGATGCACTAGTCACACTGAATAGTCAGGAAACAGAGACAATGCTCACGCTCGTCCATCTTTCTCCTTCTTATGCAACCAGCCCCTTAACACCACCATCACCTGCAAATGATGCCTCCCAGGGGTTAGAGTGGGTCGTTTGGGCTCAATTAACCTAATCCTTCACAGATGTGCCCAAGGGCTGTTTCCATGGTGATTTTAGATCCTCCCAAACTGACAATATTAATCATCTGAGGTTGAACATTTTTTTCAATATTTACTGACTCTTGGTATTCTATGCTTTGAGAACTATGTGTTTATTTCATTGGTTAAGTTGTTTGATTTAGGTAGGGTTTTTTCCGTTCTTTGTATTAAGCCTCTGCCAGATGTACAGTTGGCAAAGAATTTCTTGCATTTTTTTGTTTTGTTTTGTTTTTCGAGACAGGGTTTCTCCGTAGCTTTTGGTTCCTGTCCTGGAGCTAGCTCTTGTAGACCAGGCTGGCCTCGAACTCACAGAGATCCAGAGTGCTGGGATTAAAGGCGTGCGCCACCACCGCCTGGCTGAGTTTCTTGCACTCTTCAGGCTGCCTTTCCATTCAATTGTTTCCTCTACAGCATGAAACTTTCTTACTTTCATGAATCCCATTTGTCAATTGTTAAGCTTATTTCCTGAGCAAATAGAGTCCTATTCAGGAAAGAGAATCCTTGCTTGTGCTTACATCTTGAACTGTTTTCTCTACTTTTTCTTGTCAAGAGTTTTATGGTTTAAAGTATTGTATTATTGACTCTGATCCACTTGTAGTTGATTTTTATATAGGCTAAGATAAAGGGATCTAGCTTCATTCTTCTTTATATGGATATCCAGATCTCCTAGTACCATTTGATGAAGAAACTAGTGTATTATTTTTACATCCTTATACTCAGTTGACTGCATTTGGATGGTTCTCTATTCTATTCCATTTATCTACATGTCTCCTTTGTGCCATTAGCATGCTACTTTGTTCCCATAGCTGTATAGTATAACTTGAAATTAGTTCTAGTGATATCTACAGCATTATTTTTTATGTTCAAAATGCTTTGAATCTAGAATCTTTTGTGCTTCCATCACTGTGCACCCATTCCTTTGAGACAGAGTCTCAAATTGAGCCTGCAAGTAGGCTGGTAACAAGCAAGCCCTAGTGATCCTCCTGTTTCAGTCTCTAACAATGCTAAGGCTATAGGCACATGCAGTGCCATGCCTGTTTTTTTTTTGTTTTGTTTTTGTATAGGTTCTGAGGATTCAGGGTTAAGTTCTTTTTTATTCATCAAGTGCTCCTACTCATGGGGCCATTTGTTTAGTCACTAAGATTTGTTTTATTTATTTATTATGTATACAATATTTTGTCTGCATGTATGCCTGAAGGCCAGAAGAGGGCACTAGAGACCCTTACAGATAGTTGTGAGCCATCATATGGCCACTGGGAATTGATCTCAGGACCTTTGAAGAGCAGGAAATGCTCTTAACCTCTGAGCCATCTCTCCAGCTACTAAGATATTTTTAAGACAATTGCAAATGGGGTTGTTTTATTGATTTAATTCTCAACATGTATGTTATTTGTATATCTTGTGTGTTAATTTTGTATCCTGCCACTTTGCTGAAAGTATGTGTCATATCTAACAGTTTTATGATATAATCTATTATATATAGAATTGTATCATTGCACGTCTTGAATTCTTTCTTCCCTATCTGTACCCCCTCTTATTTCCTTATTGCTTTAACTAAGACTTCAGATACTATCTATATTGAATAAGTTTTATTCAAGATATAGCTTGAAGAAAATGTTCGGGTACAGGCTTTACCCCCAGCCCCTAGGATCCATATATCCAAAGAGTCTGGAATGTTCAGGTGGAGGCAAGGCCCCCTTCCCTGGCAGTTGCCTCAGCCCAGACTCAGCCCCCAAGAAAGTCTGCCAAATGACCACCCCACCCTAGAGATGCTCACGATCACTCCTACAGGGTATTTAAACTGCCCCCAGACAACAAACACGTGGTCTTCCTTCCCGTCTCCCTTCTAGGGAACTGAAAAGCCATCTGGGAACATTTGTATCTATTAATATACACATTAGAGTACTACTCAGCAGTAAAAAAACAATGACTTCTCTAATTTTGCATGCAAATGGATGGAAATAGAAAATACTATCCTGAGTGAGGTAACTCAGACCCAAAAAGATGAACATGGGATGTACTCACTCATAATTGGTTTCTAGCCATAAATAAAGGTCAGTGAGTCTGTAATTTGATATCCTAAAGAAGCTAAATAAGAAGGTGAACCCAAAGAAAAACATATAGCTATCCTCCTGGGTAGGGGAAGTAGACAAGATTGCCAGGCAAAAAATCGGGATCTTAAGGGTGGGGTGG